>NC_092562.1:9277500-9918333 GCF_037975245.1 Apostichopus japonicus | reverse complement strand
GGGGTCATATGTTGACAAAACTTTTGTAGTGTCACTAGCAATCCTGCAATAAATTTAGAAAACAAAATAATAACTACCTGAGACTATAGTCAAGTCTGAGAAACTTTGCAAAAGCCAAATGATGATGATTAAAGTGGTGTGCATTGGCCATATTTCCATGGTGTTGGTTGGTTCTTCTGTCTTGAAGTAAATTCTGGTGTCCCACCTTGCATCAGGTCTTGGATTTGTAAAGAAATGTGTACCTCATTTGCATATGTTAGCACATAGCTAAGCACTGACGTACCTTCTAAACAATGATACTTTACACGCAAAGCGTCAATTTTGTATATGTTATTCAGCCGACGAAACAGTTATAATTAGGTAATGCCAATATTTAAATTTCAGTTATTTCTCAAATACTAACGTTAGGCTACGATAACACAGGTAGCCTGGCGAAGTTACTTGTCCGATGTAGTGTGGCAGTAGCCTAACATTAGTGTGGTATTGTTAGTTTCTGTAATACAGACACTGAGTGCACGGACCAGCAAGATTGTCAGGAATGCAAAAGCGTCCGTGGTAGCCAAGCCAACGAAACTTTCACTTTCCTTGGTAAAATATCTTAGCAATATTTCAAAACCCTCAGGCAATTTTAAGAATGCTCCAGTTATGTGGTAATTTTCGTTCTGATGAGAATAAATAAAAACGGCTGCCGCAATATTTCACTTTTCGTGAACTTCTGACTTACGGAGTTCTCCACGACCACAGAGCTCACATTACGGTCGGTTATGCGGTTACGCCAATTTGTTTAAGTCAGGTGACCATATCATTGCCATGTAAAATGGCTATTTGGAAGATAATAACTTGATGAATTCCTTCGTCAACTTTGTGAAGGGCAAAATGGATTAGCCTACTGGTTAATCAGATTTCGAAATTAAAATATTGTGCAGGAAAATGCTGAAAGGGTAAGCAGTTGGTGATGAGTGGTGTGGGAATACCCTTTACTTGAAACAAACAGGGATTTAGAGGTCACTTCCATATAGTACGCGACGTGAACATGATTTAAAAGGTGGATCGTTTGGTGGGGGTGGTGTGGTTGTCGGAAGTAACTTCAAGAAAATATTACTTCACGGAATGTTCGCTTTTTTGCAACATTAGTCTATCCATTCAGTCAGTCTATGATCAAATCAAAGGATTGTGTTGAGAACTTTGTTTTAACAATCGATAACATATTTGCCGTGGTGGTGGCACTTGAAGCCTCTACACTTGACAAGTCGGGATCGTATGATGATGATGATAAAAATTTCACTTTTACCGGATAGCTCATAACAAGTACACTTGTTCTTCTAGAATTTTGTCCAAATTGCCCGTACGTGGAAATTGACAAATATATATAACGACCCTAATCCTAGTAATTAAATTACCAGAATATTGTCGCATATAAATTATAAGTTTTAAGATAAAACCTGCATGTCGAAAGCAATTTTATGTATGAAAAGAAATCAAGAGAAGTGTAACCATCCCTCCCCCTCAATTCCCCACTTTCTGGACAAAAGCTCAAGGAATTTGGGTGTCATCTCCCCCCCCCCCCCACTTACACACACAACCAACTTCAAAACGGGTTCTACTGTGCATACACGTCCTCGAAACGAACTCCTTTATTGATGGAAAGACGAGTGGATGAAACTTCTGTCGGTGATTTGACGTTGCTGAACAACTTTTTTTCTCTTACTTTTATTTTCTCCACCTCTATCTTTCTCCTTTAATTTTCTCTTTGACAATTGCGATGTCATGTGTTCAGGCGCGGATCCAGGGGGGAGGTCCAGGGGGTCCGGACCCCCCCTGCTCTTGGCCCAAAAAAAAAGAGAAAAAAAAAGAAAAAAAAAAGAGAGAGAAAAAAAGAGAGAGAGAAAAAATAATTAAATTAAACGCCAATTTTAAACATGTAGGACGTCAGAAGGGCGGTTATCCTTACAAGTCAGCCAGGTGTGTCTTTTCCGTCAAATGAACTATAGTGTGCACGCGTGCTACACGTGCAAAAAATGCCTAAAAATCTCATTTTTCAGACCGAAAAGTTTCAAAATTGACAAGGGCGTAGGAACCGGAGGGGCTGGGGGGGCGCCAGCCCCCCAGTGAAAAATGTGGAGGGGCGGAAGTATCATTCCGCCCCCCCGGTTCGCAAGTCAGAAAACCCCTTTTTCATTTCTAAATGAGAAAAAAAATCTCATTTGGAGCACCAAATTGCATCTAAGGCCAGGTGAAAATACAAAATTAAGTTTACAAAATGGAGTGGGTGTTGAAGTGTGCTATATTGCACCAAATTGCATCTGAGGCCACCTGGAAGTGCAAAAAAATCCAAAGGGGAGGGGGTACCCCCTCCCCTTAGACCCCTCCCCCAGGCCGGCCATCAGTCTTCAGCCCCCCCCCCCACTCAAAAGTACCTTCCTACGCCACTGAAAATTGAGGTGGTGTTCGAATTGTTTTGGGCGGTGAGGTGGCAGAGCGGTAGGCTGCATAGGATGCGCCGACGAATTCTTCATGGGAGATCGTTTTCTGCGGTGAGAAGGCATAAAACTGTTCTCCGATCAACAATGGGCAAGGAACGTCTCACAGCTCTTGTTCTCATGAACACGTATTATAACACTCAAATCGACACTGACGAAGTGGTCCGAAAGTTCATTGAGAAACATCCACGGCGTTTGTTCTCTCCAATCTACCATGAATAGATCATCAATAAAACTAGCTAACTCGTACCGTGATGCAGATACATTTCGAGTGAGTTTTTGTAGGTGCTTTGAATGGCTAAATTGAAGGGGGTGCCCTGTTGTACTTAAATATCCAAGAATTTCACAATGGATAGAGGGAAACCCACTCCCCTTAGACTCTAGGATCACTGGAGGCCAAACCCCTCACCCTTCCAGAATCCTGGATCCGGCCCTGCATCAAACAGTGGTGACGGAACGGGAGGGGGATTGGTGACTAAAGGCATTATGATTTTTGTATCATCTCAACTCATCTGATACGTATTACCATATTTCATAGATTGTTTTTTTCTCATCAATTGAGAAATTGCAGACATGAGATCCATATTTTCAGGCTAGGTACATATGCAGCTTAGAATACTCGGGAAGTGCCGTTTCCGGCCATCTGGGGGGGTTTGTAAAGCCAAAAATTTTCTGGTACGCTCCGCGCCAACCGATGGTGGCGCTCCGCTTAGATAGTCTTTCGATCAGGGGCGGCTGGACCAGTCAGACCCCCCCCCTGTCAAAAATCCTGCACCCGCCCCTGGTGTTTGTGTCCATTGAATAATGTGTATAGGATTTGATCCAAGCAAGTGTTAAATATATACGGAAGCGTAGAAGGGACATTGCATTGACGAGTTACCAACTTGACAAAAAGACAATTTTCTGCAAATTGACGAGTTGTCGAGATGGTAACGTGACAGAAAATTGACGTTTTGACGAGATAACGGATCTCGTCAATGCAACAATTTTCTGCAAATTGACGAGTTGCACAGTTACTACCATCTCGACAAGATGACAAAATTCAGAAAATTGACGTTTTGACGAGTTAACGGATCTCGTCAATGCATCAATTTTCTGCAAATTGACGAGTTGCACACTTACTACAATTGATGCATTGACGAGATCCGTTATCTCGTCAAAACGACAATTTTCTGAATTTTGTCATCTTGTCGAGATGGTATACGTAGTAAGTGTGCAACTCGTCAATTTGCAGAAAATTGTTGCATTGACGAGATCCGTTATCTCGTCAAAACGTCAATTTTCTGAATTTTGTCGTTTTGTCGAGATGGTATACGTAGTAAGTGTGCAACTCGTCAATTTGCAGAAAATTGTTGCATTGACGAGATCCGTTATCTCGTCAAAACGTCAATTTTCTGATTTTTGTCACGTTACCATCTCGTCAACTCGTCAATTTGCAGATAATTGTCGTTTTGTCAAGTTGGTAACTCGTCAATGCAATGTCCTTTCTACGCTTCCGTAAATATACTATATTATTGCAATATATGTCACATACAAACCATAGGCATATCAACATCTTCAAAAGGTGTACTTCGATTATAATACAACCCCCGTAACGTTGATTGTATTTGATTAGTGTGTTCACCGGTAGTTTTACACGTAGTGGTGCGAACCGACCCCTGAAGTACGACTCTACGAGGTGTCGCGTACTTGTCATGATAAAGTGTGCTCTTTTATTTCAAAAATTGGCCGCCAGAAAGGAATTCCAAGTAGTTTCAAACAAGGTAAGTTCTCAGTCCACCACTCTGCCACGTTTTAGGACCATGATGTTGCTTTTGACTTGAAAGATTCTAACTTTGTGTACGGCTAGTGCCTTGTAGTACTGTAACCTACGTCCAATATCAATTGGGATTGAACTAAGTTAGGCCTAATGATACACTCAAGCCTAGCCTATTGACATCGTTCAAAGACTTTAAAGATAAAGTGTGATTGACAACATTACTAACCTTCGTCTTTTATGAAGATGGCTTAATTCAACCACGTTTATTTCCAAAAGAATTAAGGTTCACAACAAATGTATAAGTCGGAAAGTTAGGAATAACATGCCTAGGCTAAGCCTAGTAAAGTTTCATTTGGTTTAATGCTAATAAAAATAGGCCATCAAGTTATAGCACCTAACTTATGGCAGGCCTAAACACCACCTAGGCCAAACTGATCACTATCTGCAGCCCACAATGATTGATACTATTATGTAGTAAATACTTGCAAAACTATGACAAGGTATTTTTTCCCAAATTTATGGAGCCAATATAAAATTCAAACAAAATAGTTTGGTCCTTCATAAACAGAACACTTGAAGGCATCAAAACATTAATCAGATGGATGTGTGAGCAAATGTCTTGACCATTGTACACAATATTGAAGAAAAACATCTAGCCTACACAGTGAACAAAACATGTTGAGAGACTTTATTACTACCACAGTTTAAGTATCACCCTAAATTTGCATTGCTTAGCCAATAGTAACATCCCTAATGTTTTCACAGAGCATCCTAATGTACCAATTAATTAAGGTATATTAGGCTAAGGTGACCAGTCATCCCGATTCCAAAGACTGCCCCATGATTTCATGTACTGTACCAACCCCTGGATTAAAGTGTCCCTGGAAATGCCCCTGGACTTTATATACTGCCCCTGGGAATAGGCTATCATTTTTCTTTAAACACAGGTCTGTGAATAATTTCAATTTACCTGTTTGACCTCCTATTCTTAGAGACAGTTTGAACCTAAGCTGTGATTGTTAACAACTACAAATATTATATGTTCAACTCTTTGCAAGCCTTAGCTTAATATTTGTAGGTTTAATATTAAAATTTAAAATCAAGTTATAACATTAAATCCTATAAACATGATGTTAAAGATATCTGCTAGAAAGTCTAATACTGGTCACTGAATGTTCAACCTTTTAACAAGCATATTACTGCCACCCTTAGTTAGCATTTGTTCTTCTCTTCGACATATAATAGTCTACATATGAACCCTCCCACGTGTCTTGAGTCAAGACCCAGAACCTCCAGTGTAGAGTAGTTTTGAAACCCAATATGTAGCAACTTACAGCATGAACGCCTGGCAACGGTATACCGATGGCCTTTCATGGGACCATCCAATTTATTATGCAAAGTCAAGTTTGTTAAGTGTTTTACCATAAACTTGTCAAGAGGAGTATCATTTCCAACATTTGGCAGAGTTTAAGAAGGACCTTAACAATGTCAGCAAACACTCAGCAACATAGATCTTAAATTTAGTAAGGTGTGTCATTAACATTTAAATAGACTGGTACCACCATTGAGACACACCTTTTGGATAGGCTTCAAAAGAGCCCTCAAGTGGTCAGGAATTCAAGATTTCAAGATGTATCTAGATGTACTTTAATGGCCAGTTTTTCAAATACTGCACAATGTAAGTTTGCATCTTGTTAGAGGAAATCATTTAGAGATTGCAGCTTGTAAAGCACTTGTAACACATTGAATCAAGTTTGGATATTATAAAAGTACTGTAGATGAAAGTGCTAAGATTCCATAACCAGGAAAATTATCTATCCGCAAAATGCTTTGGAAAAATGGGCAAATTGAAAGTGCAAAGGTGCATAGAAGTATTTGTACACAGGCATCATAGTATTTTATATGAGTCAAAGTTCAGAGCCCTCAAAACTGTTATTGGACATTTGAACACTTAAAGTATTCTCTGAAAGTATACAAACTGCATTCACAACCTTTGCATAGGAGTTGCAATTTGGTTATAGTTCATATCGTATGAGGGGATATCATTGCTATGCTAAATTAATTATTCCCGTGTGATCTTAGGTACTAGTATGTACACACTAGCTACAAAGAGCAAATGATTAATTTGAGCTCAGCTGAACAAACCTGTCTTTCAGTTAAAATTTGAATCAATGGGATTACATGTTGGAACTTGGAAGGTACAATACATAGATAATTGCTTTGTTTCTGCCATGATTCCCACAGGTAGCCTTCTCCAGGTGTCTTACTAAGCAGACAGCACAACCTAAAATGGAAAACAAACCTTTAATCATATTTGTCCTGGGAGGTCCAGGGGCTGGTAAAGGGACTCAGTGCGAAAAAATTGTCGAGGTAAGCCTTTCTTCATCTTTCATTTTATTCCCCTTCTTTTCTCAGAACAGGCTTGTATATGGTTGGAGGGGGGTAAGGAGTAGTGTTGGGTATAATTGAAAAATCAGAATTTATTGAGTTGTAACATTGAACCTACTTGTAAAGTTATAAATTGTGGCCTGTGAAGGTCTACCCTGGGACAATCACCTACAAATGATTGGATATAATAATAATTAATACAATAGCTTCCATCAAAAAAAAAAATGTTATTCTCATGTAGCAATTCCATCACCCTCCTCTCCTTGTGAAAACCTACATCAATTAGTATATATTACAAACAGACCTTAGCAATGTTTGCATAAAATTGTTGTACAATTATAGAATAGAAGAGTTAATAGGCAGAGGCATAATTATTTACCATATTATTAATGTTTATAATAAAACTGGGAAAGACAGCTTTAACATTTGTCCACCCCTCCCTTCCCAACCCCTCCCTTCCCAACCCCTCCCTTGACATAAATAAAATGCCATCTTTTTCAGTCCAAGTCTTAATTTTTTTTTTTTTTTTTTAAATCATAAAATTTAGTCAATATTGTAAATGATCTTCAAAATCTTCAGCTCTCTAATTATTAATTGACATATCGTGGTGTTTGGTAAGATGAAATTTGAAATTCAGTTGATACTTAAGATGAAGACTCATGTGACATTAATGTTGAAGTTCATATAGTTTTTATTAGACGCTTTGTTGATAAGGAAAGTATGATAGACATCATAATGAAGACATGTTTAAATGTGGCAACAGTCTGCCAGTTAGATATTCTTTTTATTTAATGACAAAACCTTTCCTGTGCACGTCATCCAATCACAGAAATTTGGGTTTAAGCATCTCTCGGCCGGAGAACTGTTACGCGAAGAACGTAGAAGTGGATCCCCAAAAGGCGACCTGATAGAGACGTACATCAAAGACGGTAATATAGTGCCCGTTGAAATAACACTCGGACTTCTGGATACGGTGAGAAAAAATGTTTCAACATTTGCAGAATCTTTTTGTGGAGGAAATCGTTGCAAACCTTGTCCATGTATCGGTAGAGGTGTGTGTCAATGCAATTTGCAGTCTGTTTCAGGAATTGCACGTCATTGGTTCAAAATGTGTGACCGTTTCAAACTTTTGACTTTCTTGTAGTTTGGTTGCAGATTTGGTGTCGAGCATAAATTGAGGCAGAATTTTAGTGTAAATAATGAGTGTTTGGCTCTGGTTGCTCCATGTTGTAAATTCAGACATAATATAATTGACATGAGGTAATGGTCCAAAATTCATTGACAACATCATTAGGCATCCTTAGCATGAGCCCCTCAGAGCTTGTTTGAAGTGTAGTTTATTTCTGTACACACAAGTAAAGTTGTAACTTCCATCTCAGATTCCTTCCAATACCAAACACCCCCCCCCCCTCAAAAAAAAATCCTAAAAGATAACTGAATAAACAGATATTAGAAGACCTATGGTGGAATCTCTCATTCATTCCTTGAATGCTTTCTGTGTGTTTTGTAACAAATCAATTTGCTGGCTTCTTTTCAAGCATGGTACAGTATGTCTCACTAGTTACTCATTGTACAAGAATTTCCAGTGCTTGCAAAAACCTTAGCAAGATTGCAAGAGAAAGTATCCACAGTTCATGGATGTATATACTAGTTGGTAAATTCTAGATACATACAAAAGCAAAGATAACATATTCAAACCTTCCAACAAAACCCCTTCATCCCTCCTAGTACAATGAGACTTGTTTCTAACGAACTCAACCAAAATATTCTGTTAACTTCATACGTACAACTGTGTGATGGTGTCCAACACTATTGCATTTGGCATATTTGTAATGTGTGGTAAAGGTATTATTGGGGATAGTATAAAATGAGTTTGGTTTTTCTATTGAATTCTTGTGTAATACCTATAAAAGAGGAGTTGCGATTAAAGTCTTTGCCCATTTTGTAGAGCCTCTGATGTTTTATGGATCATTTCTAAAAACTTCTCAAAACCTTGACTGATAGCGTCGGGTTCTGATGGTCTATGACATATCAAAATAGGTTTGAAAGTTTCTACCCTTTTCTTGTAAAATTTGGTGTATTCTTGTCATCTGGTTTATTGGACAATGGTAGAAGCACCATTCATCTATGGCAATGCATAACATTTTCTCTTGGAATGACAAAACAATTTCTGGTCTTCTCTCAACATGATAATTAAGGACTTTTATGTATCATTTTTCTTTTCTATTCTTTTTCTTTTGTTCCCACACCAACAGGCAATGCAAAAGAGTGAAATTAAGCAATTTCTAATTGATGGCTTTCCTAGGAATGAAGACAATTATACCGGCTGGAATAAAATTATGGCGAACAAAGTCAACTTCAAATTTGTCCTATTCTTTGAATGTTCCGAGAAGGTAAGTTGATTTATACATCTGAGGTGTTTTGTAGCATTGTTATTTACTATGGGTTATTATTGCCAAGTTAGCAGTAATGCTAATTAATTGAATACTGTATAAAGTACTTGAATTTCATGCGATGATCCATAAAATATATTTGATCTCAATTTTTTTAAATTTTCCAGACATTGTTCCATTGTTAATTGCCTCGTAAATATATATAATAGCCTAATTTCTCTATAAGTCCCTTCCCTGCCAGTATCTGGGTTGTATTGGGAGAAAAAGCCGGCATGATGCCTGGTTGCAAGGTATTCTAGCTTCTAGCTAGCACCCCCTATAAAGAAATGGCTACATTGAGATCACCACAAAGAAAGGACTGAATAGCTCAGTTGGCAGAGTACAGGACCTGTAATTTCAAATCCTGTTCCAGCCCATAAAAAAGTTCCTTACTCTTTTTTTTCAATTTTAGTTTCATTTATGAGAGGAATAACAAGATCATTCTGAAGGCAATTACAAATCGACTTTTCTTAAAAAGGTTTTCTAGATTTTGCAGTGAAACTTAAAGAAAATTCAACTTCCAATTTTTCAACTCTTATTGATAGTTTTATACTCTATTTATAGAGGCTAATGTAATGAACGACATTTATTTTATCTTTCGGTATTCCATTTGTGTCATTAAAACATTTACAATTAATATATAACCACTCACTTGTAGTTTGTGTTGGCCCAACAACAGTTAAAATGACAGTAACGTACTGCAAGCTTTTGTCCGATTCTTGATTAAATTAACAATTGATTCTGCGACAGAATCAAATTTGGCAAGTGTGTATGCTGGATACAGTCATTGTTGTGTATCTTTCGCACTGCATGATTCTTCAAGCTTGATTTCAAACCCTCCTCTGAATCAGCTATAATGGGTTCCCTTTATTTAATCTAGGCTTTGACATTTCTGACTCAAGTCAATCATCCCCCTCTCCCCCAGTCCGTCTGACCCCACACCAAAATTTTAATAGTTATTAGTGCGACCTTGTATTTAGACCAAAATTATAGACATTGTTTATAGTATGCCTCAGAATGACACATTTTGCTTCTAAAATATCATTTCTTTTCTGCCAGATGACTACTACACCTCCCTCCCCCACCTCCCTTCCCCACCTCCCTCCCCCACCTCCCTTCCCCACCTCCCTTCCCCACCTCCCTTCCCCACCTCACCCCCACCCCACGTATATCAGTCAGCATCTATGACCCCAGTGAAGAATCCTACATCCGCCCCTGCACAATTAAATTCACTCTACTCATGTGGTTTACTGGTTTAGTTTGAATTTCATGTGTGGTAGGCTAGATTGACAGTAGGTTCATGTACTATATATATTTGGACTTACTGTAGGCCTAGGCTATGTGATGATGCCTGACTTTATAATATGGTACCCTATTATTTGTACTAACATGGGCTGTATTTTATGTTAAACATTACTAGTGAATATCTGTTATATATATATTGACAGCTTGTTGGGTTTTAACTTTAATTAAATGCCAAACCCAAACAATCAAATAGCTCTGTTGACCCAGCTGTTCTGATTGCTTTATAGATAATGGTGTCTATGTGATGAATGGTATTTTGAAAAGAAATAAAAAGTAATTTTGTGGTAGTGTATTTTGCATTATAATATTATATATTATACATCTACTTATGAAGAGTGATACAAAACAAATTCTCTTTTGGGATAGCTTACAGGCAGCCAGCTAGCTTTGTGAAAAATTTACTTTAATTCTCTTTTTTTCATGTTTAATGGATTTTGACATTAAATCTATATGGAAAGAATTGTTCCCCTTTGCTATCAAGTTCCAAGAGGTGTATTGTAGACTTACTGTATGTTAGATAGGAATAAACTTCAGTTCACAGGAGCAAGTGGTGTAAACTCTTTGTTTTCCACAAGTCACTTTTTTTTAAAAGTTCAGAATATCATTACATACATGTTTACAAAGTTCAAATAATTCCTCTTTTTGGACAAAAGTCTTGACTGTACTAGGAAGATGATATTTATGTTTCAATTATATTTTTAGTTCCTTTTTCCCACAGGTATGAAATTAAACTTAGCTGAAGCAAAACAGATTGATGAACAAAAAACCTAGCAAACAAGTAGCACAGATTTTACACTTCAATGATAAATCAGTCTCAATGTTACAGCTCTAGTAAATGACTTCAAGAGCCTGGGGTAGAAGAAAACTGGAATATGTAGATTAATTTAATATACTTCTTTCTTTTTCCCGAATATATTATTAAATGAAGGAAACAGATTGGCATTAATATATGGTAGTTATGTCAAACCTCGATAAAAATGCAAGCTTACCTCAGAGTTCTGAATTCTGTGAAGGTTTGCATAGTTTATGGGGGTAACATTCCATAATCGTATCTGTCATTAAGTGGTACCAATCTTTACAGAAGCAATCCCTTTGTGGAAAATGATTTGTTGTTTTGGTATGAAATTTGCATTTTTCATGACTTATATCTTTGTTTTGCTCTTGTTTTAGACCTGTGTTGAGAGGATCCTGGAGAGAGGCAAGAGTAGCGGCAGGTCAGATGACAACAGAGAGAGTCTGGTGAAAAGGTAAGCAAAGTTAGAGGCTAAGGGAGATAATATACACTTCAAACACAAGTAGTAAGGGCCATAGCAACAGAACAAAGTAAAATAATCCTAAGGAGGAATTCTTTCTTATTTCATGATGATGATCAGTTGAACTTTGACATCTACACCCTGTTACTTACTGTTACCATAGCAACAGAACAGAGTCAATAATCCTAAGGAGGAATTCTTTCTTATTTCATGATGATGATCAGTTGAACTCTGACATCTACACCCTGTTACTTACTGTTACCATAGCAACAGAACAAAGTAAATAATCCTAAGGAGGAATTCTTTCTTATTTCATGATGATGATCAGTTGAACTCTGACCTCTACACCCTGTTGTGCACATGAATGGTAAATACAAGAGTCCGATGGTTTTGTAACCTGTTTTTGTTGTTACCTGTTTGAACCAGCTTACAATATAGTTAATGTCATGTAACTGTCTAATAGCGCCTTTAAACAACTTTTGTTGATAATGGTGCTTTATGAATGTTTCTGATTGATTGATTGATTGTTATTAACTTGACCGGTAGAAACGGGAACCCGATAGTTTTGTAAGCTGTCGTTCACTCATCAGACTTTGGCTGCTGGATCAAATCTCATCGATTGTCAGTTACCAGTATTAACAAAGCATTTCTAACCTGACCAAAAATCATAACAAAATATGATAGAATAAACTAACGATACCACTTCCTATTTTTATTATTTCTTTTTTGGACATTCCTCTGCAGGTTTCAGACATATACTAACTCAACAACTCCTATCGTCGACCACTACAGGAAAGATAATTTAGTCAGGACTATTGATGCAGAAGCATCACCAGATCAGGTACAAATACTCATCTTCCCTGCTCTTTCATTTCCTCCCGTCAGTCAAAGTTCATGCAATTTCTCTTGATACTCTTGCTCACAATTGTTGGTGTTTGTACCAATCTAGAAGACCTGTATCACTAAATTATGATCCATTTGATCTTAGTTTGATCAATGCAAATTTTTTCATGAAATGAAACTCAGTAATTTTGGTAACAGTTATCGTCAGAAATTGATATCAAATGACTGAAAAAGATGCTATCATTTTTTTGATTGCTAAATTAACGTGTCTCTCAAGTGTATATGGTTAGTATATGGTTGTCCCAGATATGAAATATTTAGAATTGAAATACATGCCTGCATTCATAATCATATCCTTAGTATACCAATGCCTTAGCACGATTCCAACTTAAAGAGGCTTTCTCTAACAGCATACTGAGGCAATTTGATCACAGTGTTAAAAATGATGGAGTTATAAAAAAAATCATCAATTTGTGAAGAAGTAATGCATTTAGCTGTGATTTAAAGATATAACTAGTTGATTAATTGCACTCTTTGGTGAGAAATCCAAGATTTTTAGTCTTAAACTATTCTAAAGAAATAAATTGTTACTTTCATGTACAACTATTATTTGTTTCTACTTCTTTCCGCAGGTCTTTGAGAAAGTAAAGGAACTATTCCAGAAGGAAGGTTTATCATAACCTATCACTGCTAGCTATACCAAAATGGTCAACATGTGACTTATTAGAAATTCCTTTCATCTTTCAACCTCATCAAGGGTTTCTCTCCTATTTGATTTTTCCATGCTTTTTTCTCTTTCTTATTTGTCTCCGTCACGAATGTGCTCTGCTGAGCATCTACCACATCTTTCCAAAGGATGCCAACACTCTTATGATCAGGGTCAAAGGTCTTAATGTTGCTCTGTTTACATTATGGTAACACTTAAAAGCATTTGTTTTGACATTGTGAGCAGTGTGTGAATATCCTGTTTCCATTGGATGTGGATAAAGTTTCAAACTGTTCATATCGTCGATACGAGTGCTTTGAAAGGTGACCTGAAATAACCATACAGGGTGGTTAGTAGCATTAGAAAGTGTCCTTTCCGGGCTGGTTTTTTTCCCCAGGCAATGAATATTCATAAAGCAAAATCCGTTGACACTGTTTTCTACCTCTTATTTGATAGCTTTTTTTTCATAAACAAGTTCTTGTGTTTATCCAAGTTTTCAATCATGTACTAAGAAATTTTGTACTTTTGACTGTTTTTACGAGTAAACCTTTTCTTGTTCTTTGTCTTAAGAAAATTTGCTCTCTGTAACAAAATGTTCCAAGACTATATTGGACATGACGGAAGTTGATGCATTACAAAGTATTCAAAAAAATCTTGCGATTGTACGACTTTTGGAATTTTAGTGAAAGTTCATTTTTTTTAGAAATTGCTTCGACCGGTGATACTACCTTGCTATATGCTTGAAGAAAAGATCATAAAATACTGAGAAGGATACAGTAATGATTTAATATGGACAGTCAAGTGCTTTGAGATGATCCTTGTTATATTTTGGCGCACTGTTAGAATCATAGGCTCAGTAAGGAGAAATGTTTGGTTTAATTTAATGCTCTGCGAGTAGGATTACCATATTTCTCAAAACTAGGGATATTCAATACGCACAAATTAATAATTACAGCTATGATTTAACAACTACCAAGTTTCAACACTGATAGTTCCACTATACAACAAAAGTCACCATTATATATTTATATATATATATATATATGTTTTGGATCCGTTTTAAACGGTCTTGCAACCAGCAATAACACCCAGCATCGGCTGTTGCTATGTGTAGAAGGTGGAAGTGGTTCCATTCGAACAGTTAAAGAATACGGTAACCAGATATGAGGCCCAAAATTAAGTGAGATGTATTGAAGGTAGCGATGCTGTAATGGCTAATTAGCGATGAATTACAGTGTTCCATTAATTTAGCAGCTGGTTGGGTTCATCATGTACCTTCTCTTGCCATGTACATACATGCATGTATTTGAATATAAAGTTGCAGATATATTGCATTAGTCTGGTAACATGAGGATTAAATACTAATTCTGAGAAACATTAATACATGTATAGCCAAGATTACCATATTTCTCACCAGTACATGTATGTACATTATAAAAATCAGTGTTGTCACTCATTGTACTGAAATGAGTAGCAGATTTCACATGGGGGGGGGGGGCGGGGGAATTCTATGGATGAATTTGACAGAAAGTGATGATTGATTTAATATGTAACTGGAAATACTCAATTTAAATGCTCACATTTGTCAGGTCAGGTGATTGATTTACCCAAAATGTCACACCCAACTGACTCCCCCCCCCTCCCACCTGAGGTAATTTTAGTTATTTGGTCCAGACATTGTGCATTAACTGCATTTAGTGTTTCTCATTTTGCCTTCTTTTCTTTTTTCTTCCTTTTTTTTTTGTAGAAAATGTTTTATATTATTTCGTTTGACTGAGTTTGCTTTAACTATTTCACAAATCTTCGTATATTTGACTTGATATATCACTTAAGTTCTCACCAACAACATCCTCTGTTTAGTAATGTTGACTTACTTTGTCACCGGTCAGGGGCGTATCCAGGGGGGGGCGCAACAGGCGCGCGCCCCCCCCTATTGGCCGTCACCAAAAAAGAAAGGTTAAGCAAAAAACAAATTGATGACGACCTTTATGTGAGATGTCGGTGATCGCTCCACCCCCCCCCCCTCCCGTATGCTTTATTTTTTGTTTGCCAAAAAAAGGTTCTGGTGAAGTTCGGCGGCATAACAGTTTTAGAAACATAGAAGGTAATTGTGTTTGTATTATCACTATAAACACTAAGTGACATGCCAGCCATACTAAATTGTGCATTTTGTGTCCATTTTTACTGGAAATGTTGCTTATTATTAAGGTCGAAAAATGGATCACATATGGCACCATTTTGCATTTCAGCCCTTCTTCGAAAGCAAAAATTGTCCACCCCTCCCCTTAGATCCATCCCCCAGGACGGCGATCATTCATTCCTGATGCCCCCGCTAGTGGAAAATTCTGGATACGCCCCTGACTGTGCAGTATCTATTCCCTTTGAAGGAATTTGTTATACTTTGCTTGTGGTTTACACAGCCATAACCATACAGTTACAGTCTCATTGTAGGTGTGCAGACTGGGGTTGAAAATGGATCAATTTGTTTGGTTTTAAATGTCCAGGCTCTAACTTTGATGCCATCATCTTTAAAGAAAATTCATACTTAGGAATGAGTTGGTAAAATTATATAGTCAAGGTCCCTTTATCACTGTTATTTCATTTGGTTCATCTCCATAATGGATGTCTGGAGTCTAGAGCAGTGACCATTTCTAAAGTCGAGCTTGAGACTGAAATAGCCAATTCAGTATTGAGGGCCAAACAGCAAGTCATCTTTTTCTAACTATTAATGAGTTTTGCATTCATAGTAGTCTATAAATATATCATTCAATAACATGTTAAACATGAACAATAAATTCATTACAGTACATCAAGTTGTTTGCTTTCTTTCATATCATGCCTCATGATCCTGTTAAGTGCTGATCTCGTATAACCTTTGCAGTAGTAGCCCATCAGTGATAGGGTTTGTGAGTGAAATTCCAGTGGTATCGTTAACCATTGGGGGAACAGCCCGGCTACCGAGGAGGGCAATAGTGGGAACAGCGTGCTTCCTTGGAGGGTGGTTTTGCAAATTTGGTTCCTCTCCTTCCCTCCCCGTGTGAAATCAGCCTCTTCTTCTAATCTCCAGCTGGTTTTGTCCCCTTTGCAATGTTTCCAATCTGTGACCTTTTCTTTAATTCTCATCCCATTTTAGTTTCAACATTTAAATTGATTTAGCTATCCTGAATGATAACTTGAACAGACTTTGCCAGACTCATCATTGATAACATGTAGCCAGCAACATCATCTGAGATAATTGAAGTTTCATTGTGATGTCAAATAAGTAGATACACTATTGCGAGGGGGAAACTTATTTATTACGTTGGCTTGAGATGTGTACCATGACCAGCTCTGGGGAGGGGTTCTTTGTCCCAAATCCTGTCCCACGCTCATAAATTTGTTGATGGGAGGAACTCGTATAAATAGTAACAGACTGGTGCACATTGTAATTGATAAAGGGTGCATTGGCATTAATCTTTATTCCTCTGACTTGGTGTCTTCAGGAATATAGCTAGCTGAAGTAATTTTAACCTATTTGTCATCTATCTAAATGCTGCAAACGAACAAACTTTCCAAATAATTATCTACAGTATGTGTGCTATTAAGAAATTGCAAACACATTGTACGTAAGGGGTATTAATGCCATGTCAACTAACAAAGGGTTGGGCTGTAACGCCTCGCAGAGTCAGGTGTGGGATAAACATAACAGGGGGAGGGGATTGAAATTGCATAACTATCACTTTATTTCAATAATGAAGACACTGTCTCAACTTATCCATCTTGCTTTGAGCATGTAATTTCTAAGTGCAAAGCGTGACGTAGCTGTTAGGCTGGAATGGAATCATAAGTACCTCATTTATTAACTTTCATTTTGTTAAAACAGCTGTAAGGATATTATTCTTAAGTTGATCAATTGCAAGGTGGTTTTGTTTTTAGTAATCTAGATGGTTTCATAGAATTGCAAAAATAAAAAAAATGGCCAAATTTGAAAGATGATTTAACTCTAATAATAAATTACATTAAGATAGCGTTTAAAACAGCGTTTCAATGCGCTTTACAAAATAGGAAGAGACAAAGGAAACAAAGGCAAAAAAAAAAAAGAAACTAGGAATCAAACAGAAATGTTTGCCTCTTGAAAATACAGAGGGAGAGTCACGAACGTGAAATGGGAGTTTGTTCCGAAGAGAAGGCGCAGCGACAGAAAAGGCACGATCGCCATAACAAGTGCGGATACATGGACCAGGAGTTAATCATAACTGTAGTTACACAAAGGAATAAATAGGTCAGTGATATATTGAGGGGCAAGCCTGTTGATTGCTTTGTAGGTGTGAAGTGGGATCTTAAACTGGATGCGCTGAGAGACGGGAAGCCAATGCAATGAATGGGGGAGGAGTGATGTGATCAAACATTTTAGTGAGACTAGGCGCGCAGCAGCGTTCTGAATTCTCTGAATGGGAGTTATATGAGAAACTGGCAAATTCACATACAAACTGTTGCAGTAATCCAGGAAGTAACAAGCATGAACCAGTCATTCAGTTGAGCCTTGATCTATATACCTCCTGACTTTACCAATTTTGTAAATACCATACGCAGCTGAACGACAAGTGTTCTATGTTTTTGCATATCAAGTTTATCATCAAGCAAGACACCAAGATCACGTGTATTTTCGGAGGGAGTTATGACATTTGTATCAACAGTGAGGGCAGGTAGGTTACTAGAATCTCTATAAACTGGGAGGTGACGTGGATGACTTTGGTCTTTGAATCGTTCAGGAGTAAACTGTTGCAAGTGGGCCATTGCTTGATGTCAGTGATAAAATTGGAGAGACTGGTTAGACATGTATTAAGATCATTTTGTTTCATGTTAATGTAAAGTTGCGTATCGTCAGCATACATAACGTGTTGAACACCAAGTTGTCTTAAAGGACCAGTATACAAAATGAATTCAAGAGGTCCAAGGACAGACCCTTGTGGAACCCCCCAAGGTATTAGGTAAGGAGACGAAAGAGAAGAAACTCTAATGGTTAAAATAAAGTGAATTCTTCGACCATATAAAGGAACAGGAACAATAATCATGAAGTATTGAGAGGTTTATTAACAATTTCAGACCATGTTAATTAGCAATCATGTAAAGTCAATGAGAGTGCCCTCTGTCTTCGCGTTCTGATTCCACTTCAGACATGCCAGTCTTCTGACCCAACCATACTTCAAAATCCTGTCAACAAATAAAACAAAACAACATCATTAAACTTTACGCGAGCCGAAAGAAAACATTTAATAAAATAAAGCTCTAGGATTTTCAAAGAATATTGTTGTTGGACTATAGTTCGTTTCTAAGCAGAAGTACAGACCTTTAGTTGTATTAATGGGTATACTTGGGCATCATTCGGGCTATTTACTGGCTTAATACCAAGTGGATTTCACAATTTGCCAGTAGAACGAAAAAGGCACTTGCATTTTTCTGCAAGTGAAAGATTGTTGATTTCATATTAATTCACGTTTAATGCAAGTGGGAATTTGATTTTAGCCAGTCGATATTTTATCCACTTGCATTTTGAGCAACTGGCTAAACTTGTAAAATTCTAGGCCTGACACTGCCCCATCACCCCAGTCTGAATCAATGTTCACCAGGCATTTGATGGTACATAATAGTCACTGTGCAATAAACTTTGCTGACAAACAGCTTGAATATAACCCACCAGCAGTAGCAAAATGGAAGACACACGAATAATGGAGACATTGTACAAGCAGTAATCAACCACCATGCAGCAACTTGAATTGGGGGATATTTTGACAAATTTTACCACATAATGTATCAAAATTGTTCAACTGTTTAAAGTGTATGCTCACATTTTGTAGTAAGATGCCTGCACTATTCATCTTAACCTTCTGGCTTCTCTTTCAGATTCCAACAGTGTCAGGATGTCCCCTTCTCTTACAGGACCTTTCACATTTCTGATGATGGAACGGTTTGTGTCGTCAATAAATTCAACACGTACTTGAGTACACTGACCCTGAGAGCCAGTTCGGCCGAGGACCTTCGTAACCTGGGGAAACAAAGCAAAGGAATGTCAAATCTTAACCTCATGGCGAGTTCATTTTATTGAAAGGAACAGTTACCACCAAGGAGACTGACAGTATAAATAACCTATTACACCCAGTCCAGAAGCTGCTAATGACTAATAATTTTCTCCAAATTTGTTTTCTATTCTTGTTATTTTCTTATTCAACAAAGTGAAAATAAGGAAAGATTCATCTACATCATTCTTTCATCTTGTCATCATAGTGGTATCCCCCTCCCCCCCTCCCCTGCATTGTTTAACCTTTCAAACTGGAGGGAACATTGAGGATTCCTATCCTGCTAATAAAAGGTTTTCATAAATAGTTTTATGAAACATTAGTGGGTAGGATAGGGGCTGTGTCATTCCGCCATCGGTACATTCCGTCATAGAATATGTGCTCTTTCCGCCATAGAAAAAGTACCATTACGCCATGTTATCCCGATGGCGGTAAAGCACTTTTGTATGACGGAAAGAGCACATTTATTGTAGGTGCACTGTAGGCCTATATGCACTGTATATTGCTTCACTTCACACTACTTATAGGCCCGCAAAATCCACAAAATCTGTCATTTAAATCAAAGATCAGAATTGATGTTTTTAATAAACAATCAACCTAAATTAATTTGATTTATTCAACCAACTATGATATATGTGAAGACAGTGTATCGACTCAAGAATACGAATTTACAATTAAAACTTTTCAATCAACATGTACTTTGAACGACTGCATCTATGCATTCCCCAATCTTGTCTTAAATACAGTTCAGTATATCCAGTGAACCATCACATTTGAAGGCGGCGTACCTATCCTTCCACGCAAATCAAAGAAAGTTACACAGATACATTCCTGTGTAAAATTCATTCCTTAAATGTTTCTTTCCGCAATAGGTTTGGTCCTTTCCGCCATGGCGGAAAGGATCGAAGTCTATGGCTAAAAGGTATGGCGGTATGTACATATGGCGGAATGGCACTGGAACAGGTAGGATACCATACAATTACAAGTTACAGTTAGCATAAGCTGCAGCTTTGTAAAGCATGTTACAAACATATCAAAAGATGACATACATATGTTGTTTACTTGCATTAGGTATATAGAGAAAATCAATTTGTTTTTGGAAAATAACTGAAAACAATGCTTATGTCATGGGATTCTGCAGCACTAACCTTAACAAGCTGGTGACCAATGTTTTCCCATGAATGTCCAGATACATGACATTGACAACCCCACCTTCCTTTAGGGCCTACATATTTGATTGCAGAAATGACAGGAAAAGCTGTGTCCAATTCTCCCTCTTAACCCCAATATAGAGGATGGAAACTTGTACCTCCCAGGCCTAGTATCAATTTTCACGGAAAATCATTTACAAGACAGGCCTAACTTTCCATGAAGCCAACTGGCCAGCGAAACTTTGCAGTATGTTGGTTTGATATATATATAATCTAAGATTAAGAAGTCTCATTCATCAAACGAATTGAACTAGTATTAGTTATAACCTACTTTGGTAGAAACTAGTAGAACCCACATTTATATGCTAGGCTAGGCCCATACGTAGCCTAACGCACACTTGTTATGGAAGTTCAATTGAAAAGTGGCACATGCAGCCTTAAGTTAGGCCTATGGTGAAACTCAACACGCGAAGCAACGTTTACTGAATATTTTATGTTCATTAACCAAATTTTGGAACCAATGTAGCATATTATTTTAATCCTAAGCAATTAAATCATAATCATGATCATTGTGGGTTAAAGAAGAAAATGGATGATAGGAAAAACCTTTGCTAATTTGACAGGTTTCTCCATGGTGTCCTTCTGTGATAAAGGCAAAGCGAAAAGGACGATCCTTAGAAAATGGCGGCGCTATATCGTTTTTAAGACCAGAGCCGTATATCTCTATATACGGCTCTGTTTAAGACGATTTTAGCTAAAACGAGCAGCGTTTGAGAAAAACTTTCATGATGAGAAAAGCGCACTTGTAAATCGACGGAAGAGAGGAGGGGGGAGCAGTGGCGTAGCCAGACGGGAAGGGAAGGGCCTGAGGGTACATACATTTACAGGGACCAAAGAATTGGTAAATAAGGAATAAATAGCCATGATATACTTTATGATACTCGAAAGACTTGTTTTTCTAGCACGGTGTTATCGGCTTCTCATAATGTTTTCCCCATGGAGCCGGCCATGGAGCCGCGCTAAGCAGAGGAAGAGATTTGCCTGAAGTTCTGAACAAGTTATCTTTGCACCAGTGGTTCATAATTTAGACAAACTACCGTGCGTCATATACAGCTTGCTTGACTGTCGTCCTCAATAAAATACATAACATCGCCAGTGAGGCCAATTAATACAGAGATGTGAGATATCTACCCACATGTAAATATGATGTGTTGATATCGTTACAATATACAGAACCGTAGCCACTGGGAGGGGCAAGGTTTTTCCTCCCCCCCCCCCCCCAACCCAGCAAAAATCCATACATTCGTTGAAATTGCTTACATTTTACAACATGCAAACAAAGTCGTATTTACTGGCAAATGTTTTACAACATTAATATAGTTACACCACTGTGAGTCATGAAGTTGGGATAACACCGTTATGGTTCTGACCATTTAAAAGATTTACCAAAGATAATATTATGTATTAAAATAATAAAAAAGATGAATTTTTCATCCCCAACTCTGAATATAATTAATTTCAAAGGTCTCTACCAGACTACCACTGTTGGTGCAAAATGGTGTGGCTTATTAAAATCTTGGTCAGAAATGCATTCAAACTACACGAATTTCATGATATCAATGATCAGCTGATACTGCTGAAAACTGAGACCGAATGTGACTTAAACTGTTCTCTTCCTGCATGCCACTGAGCAACAGTCGTTCTCTACTCTCGGTTACTTCTGACGATCAATCTGTTTTTCAATCTAAATTTCCAAGACCTGGACCGAAGGTGATAACTTCCCTCTCTTCATTAATTGCTCTTCAGATTGAAGTATCATATGCGGTAATACCGTACGATGTGCCAAATACATCCTCCCCCCCCCTCCCCACACACAAGAAAATGATCTCACAAAAGTTTTGCCGTGTCCTTATAATTCCCTCACATATTTACAATGCCTGGCGACTTCGAGCAAATGATATATTTAGCCAAATGTACCTTACTGCTAATAGTAAAATATTTACACGCACACCACCCCTTTTTACAAATTGCGTGAATCTACAAATTTATTAACTTTCACAAAAAAGCGTCTCATCGGCACTTTGGAGGATAAATTGTTCCGTTAAGCGCAAATCTTCAGGTATTATATCAAAGAATTGTAATTATAGATTTTTTTCTTCCGACAAATAGTACAGTAAATTAAAAGGAAGTCTGTTTCGGAGTTTCTTTATTTCTATATTAAAGTTTTATGTTGGTACTAGTTCCACGAATTTATCTCATAGAGGTTGTTGTAGTAAAACTAAAACTGGTGGTGTACGTTTACTTCATGTGTCGCCTAATTTTGAGCATCATGCTGTGTTAAACATATGTTGCTGCCCGACAGACTCTGCAATTTCATGAATTATTTGATTATGCACCGGAATTATATGGTAAACGTCCATGTATGCATGAAGTTAGTGAGTTTCCCTTATGAGTAGTAGACAAAAGTTTTCCTTGCTATGAGAATGTTTAGAAAAATAACAAGATTTGCAACGCAAAATTTGAACACTAAATTATACCCTGTTATGGTCATCTTTCTCCAACTCCTGGGTGGGAAAGGACATTTTTCATGCTCTTGGCTAAGCAACCAGAACAAATATTTAGGTAACAATTCTTTATCAACAAGCTGCCATTATGCCATATAAATAACATACTCTAAGATGCTTCCTTAATTGTTTATCAAGCAGATGGCTGAGTAGCTAAGGTAGGATTCCTGACTTCTTACAACTGCCTAGAATGAGAAAAGGTCATAAACAACTATAGACATGATTACAATGAATTGTTGATGTGTGTCTAATAAAATTTCTATTTCCAAATTTGCCTTATTTGTTTCAGACACATCAAGCGTTCAATATGGCATCAAACTATTTTGATGAACACGATTGCGAACCAACACCAGACAGTGGACCAGAAGTACACACATTACTACACTGGGCCAGGTAAATTGAGTGGACAATACTTTACAAAACACATACTGTAACATTCTATTGCCATTGTTTTCCTCTCAGTGAGTCTGAGACCTCAATTTTAATGAATTCTTCACCTGGACCATGTTCTGCATTGAAGTTTAGTTGACATCGACTTGATTAGATCTGTGTTTCATGTTTAACATTTGCGTGCTGAAATTAGTAAGAGAAATGAAATGCTATTTAAGATCAACATAATACCTGTAACATATGAAAAACTACAGTACTTTTTTTTTTCTTCCAGGAAAGATATATTTAATTTCTTAGTTTGGTTGGTCTGCAGCTTTGGACTTGTGTGTATGCTATTGGTAGCTAAGCTTACTGAAATAGTTGAATTTAGAACCACTTTAGTCATTGCGGGCTTTTACTTTCTAATAGAATATCCACACAAAAATATAACTTCCAAGGAAACATATATAAATTATCACATCCTTAAGGATTCCTTATGAATGAAATGGTAATTTTTTTTTTACTTCAATTTTTGCTCCTTTTAGGCTCTTGCTAAGTGATGTGAGACAGTTTTATTTACAAAATGGAGGGTAAGTGATATTTATTCTTTTGTGGTTTGTTTTGTGGAGGGATGCTCAATGTCACTAAATAAAAAATTGTTGACACTTAAAAGTGATTACCTGCGTTTTGAAATAGGAAATACATAAGATGTTTTGTCTTGAAACTTTTTGTTAACATCTTTGGTTTTCCTAGGACAAACCTAGTGCTCTTACTGTAAGCTATCTGGTGGACCTTTGGATTAATTTCCGACAGCATTGGTTGCTTCAAAAGGAATAAAGTTTGGCTGTCATAGATCACTGGAAAAACCCTTACAAATACAGCCCTGCATCGAAAGGCAATTTCATGTCAATTGCTTTTAGAACATGTAAATGTAAATGAGGAAAATGGTGCCTTCCTTGATTTAGAGTAAATCAGTGTTGCTCCAAAATATGTTACTAATTAAAAATATGATTACCATATTTAAATACAGTTTTAAAATTGGAGACATTTCGGTTATGTCCAGCTCCATATTTGTTTTCTTTTCAAAAGTTAACTTTCTAACTTGACTTTCTTGAATGTCTTGGAAACAATTGTACAGTAGTTTGAACAAAATTAAACTTCAGGAAAAGTGTGCTTGATAGTATCTTATAATATATATATACTTATATTTATATATCTATGTACAGTATATGCTTATGTAGTATATTATATTTCATATCACATTAGGTAGGAGGTTATGACTTTTTAATGTCGTAATATGAGCATGAATATAGGATAAGATCTGGTTTTATTTGTTGCTGTACATTCCATTCCTACATAGACTTGGTTTCCCTGAGGAATTAAGTAAAGCACCACCTGCTGCTAAAGAATTTGTTCAGAGTCTTCCAGAAAAGACAGGAATGCCAAGTAAGTTTGTATGTTTGAACCAGAGAAATTATTATTTTGATTAAATATTAAAGGTCATGCAAGGATTTCGTGAAAGCATTCTTGAGACTTCAGGGGAATATGGCTGTGACTGGAATCTGGCCACTTTGATGGTAGAATGACATATATTCTGCCCATTGATAGAGCAGGACAGTTCACAATATTGGCATCCATATTGGCAAGCCCTTTATTATTTATGCTAATGTTTTTGAAAGGAAGAAGAACAAACTTTAATGAGTTATTTTTGCATAACATTAGAAAAAATGCCTTTGTTCAATTGAAAAAAAAAGATGCAACATAACATACTTAAAGGACCTTACTAGATGAAAACAGTGATCTGAATTTGATTTACATCCTTTATGTTTATTTCCTTGTGTGTGTCTGTGTGTTTGTTTGTTTGTATAAGTATCCTAATCTTTGAGTAATGTCACATTTTGAAAGATTTCCACAAGAAAACAGGGATGTGAGCCACTTTTGATTTCATTCATAGAGTGATAGCTTAAAAAGTCTGTTTACGCTTCCAACTTTCCATGTAATGCTTACTACCAGCCTCACCTCTTTCAATAATCAGAGTATTTGCGATTCAGTCTGAAACTTCCTTGAAGCCTTGGTTTAATAAATGCTTCGATAAAGTAAATTTAATATTTAATATCTTCTTTTGCTTTCTTTGTTACATTAGGTAGTACAAAATGCCCAATATGTCTACAGGAGTATGGATCTGATGTCAGTATTAAGGAATTACCCTGTCAGCATCATTTCCACCATAAATGTATAGTACCCTGGTTACAGCAGGTAAGTCTGAAAACACAATGTTGTGCTAATCTGGGACAGAAGGGGAAAAAAAAACTCAATACACTATAAAAGTTTAATCCGATTCTTACCAAAAATTAGTAACTTGTTTTTGCAAGTAATCAAGACCACACAGCCGTAATCAAAATCCTTCTACTTCATTACCAGTGCTCTAGTTTGTTACCACCCTCCCCCACCATCCCCCCCCCATCTTGCCCCATCCTCCTCCACTGCTCTAATATACCCCTTGTTGATTGAATATTTCAGGAAATGTAAGATAGGATGCTGAAAAGGTATGAACACTTTACTGTAATGACCATACTAACACTTTGGTCATTGTTGCCTTCAGTGTATTTCTGATAAAATACAGGGCAGTTGCCTTTAACATGAATATTCACATCGATACTTCTTCTGTGTTTGCATTTTGTCTTACCTCTTGTTTACCTTCCAACCAATCTCCTTCAACAGACAAACAGTTGCCCGATGTGTCGCAAGGAATATCCCACGGATGATGAAAATTACGAAGAATACCGGAAAGAGAAGGTAACCAGATACCCTTTCACCTCTTGACTCCATAACTTGTGACCAGTTTGTCAATTATGGTCGATGGAATACCCTTAAAAGGGATAGCCTCCCCCCGTGAACACTACTTTGTTTGATAACTCATAAGCTCCCCAATCCTGCCCCCTCCCCCCCCCCCTCCAGTAGCAACAGCAAGCTGGTACTTGGACCAGGGAGTTATTAGGGCAAAGAACATATATAAAAACCAATACTCTAAGCATTTTTGTAGCAAGCACAGTGGATGGTCCTATGAGGATGTTGTCATTTTGACGTGTCATGGGCTGGCCATTTCTGCATGATGCTAGTGTACTTCACTGATATGCATAAATCATGCAGTGATAATTTCAATGCAAAAGTTAGTACATATGTTCTTAACAATCAGTTTTAGGACATTTTGAAGCCCTCTACCGTTTCCACTGTCATTACAAAATCATGACTTTTAATCTGTAAATATTGGGTAACTTCCGGTTTTAGGATTAGATGTTCTGTAATTTGCAATTTGAGCTAGCCACTCATTAGATGGTGGCAGACTCTGTTTTAGCCATTCCTCAGCTGGAGGTGCACATCAGTAAATGAACAATGGAAAACTATAGGGAAATTATAAAAAAAAGTTTGAAGGCTAGCATGGGATCAAACCAGTGACCATGTGCTCTAACAACTGAGCCTGCAAGTCATTTGTTTGTGGCCCAGAAATTTTATTTTGTGTTAATTTATGCTATGTTGTGTTAACAGTTATTTATAACTATATGCTACCGACTGCTTTACGTTTTGTCAAAAGCCGTCCACACTCAATTACAAACCAAATTCCTCTATTTTAATACTTTATATTATAATATTGATCTGTTGTTTCTGAGCTACATTGTTTTTTTCAATTCTCTTAGAGATTGCTAACTTTTGTCTTCTTCTGTTACAGTCAAGAGAGAAACAACGTCAGTTTGAGAGAGAAACATTGCACAACTCCATGTTTACTTGACTTGCAAGCAATTGATCGATATGACTTTACTGGATATTAATGGACATATAGCAGCACCAACTATGGCTTTAATATGCTCGCACAATGAACAATAACTCCATCCCATCTGATTCCATTGAATTCCCTGCCAACAAAGGGATAACCAGGGACAATGCAATATGAGGGCAGCAACTACTGGTGAAGCCTTTTTAAATATCTCCAGAGGGCCTTGAAATCTTACACAAGCACTGTCATATGAAGCGGTGATGCATTGTAAGAGCAGCTGACTACTCCTGCATCTCAATGGCCTTCTCTGGACTATAAATGCAGAAATATGCAGAGTGTACTGGCAGACAGCAAACTGCTTGTAAAGCCTATACTTACCAAAGGCTGTGTCTGTAATAATAAAGTACTGGGTTGGAGTAATACTTTAATGAGAAGAACTCTTTTAGCCTATCAGTTTTCCAAACAACTGTGGTTGTACCAAAGTAATGCGGCAAGGATATGTATAACATGATTACTCCTGTAATCTATGCATGTATCTCCATGACCTTTGAACTCTTAAATTTAAAATTGCAACCAATAAGAGGAAGTGTATTGTTAGAGCAGCAAACTGCTCGTATAGCCTATTAATACAGGATATTGTTTTATTAAATAAAGCATCAATGCCATACAAAGTTTTAATCATGAGAGCAGCAGAATTTTCTTCTTTTCCCCAATAATTTATAGCCAAGTACTCTGAATCTCTGTACTAGCAGACCACTCATGTAGTCTGTCCATATATTCTGAATCCTACATTAATACAACAGAAATTACAGTTGATTCAAGATATAGCATTTTATTATTTACAAATATAGGAGAGTTTATCCTGTTAGTTAGCAAAATGATGTCTTAAAGTCTTGTTGTTGACAGTTTCTGCAATAAAGCTTCAACACATTCTGAGCATTTTTCAGACATTTAAAAGCATTGAAGACTCGCCGCAAACCGCGCGTCGCGCTCTGAAAAAGTTAACTTTCCGTGAACTTGCAAGTGAAGTTTTCTTCTTGTCGCTACAAAATGCAGACAGCAATGAAACGTGACACCTTGTTATCTTTTATGTAGACCTGATATGTCCATCGCTGCTATTTACACTGTGTTGTGGGTATTGACCGTAGCTGCATGTATTGACTGTACACTAATGTCTAATTACCGACGGTAGCAAGCTGTGTGTATTTTCTGGGATCGATGGTGGTGTCTAACACTTCTGTTACACCTGATTCAAAACTAGGTCAGATTACCGGCATGAGACTTTCTTTTGCGCGAGTCTTCACACCCTTTAATGATACCTTCAATGTATGCAGGTCAGGTGCTACTGAAATTAATCAGTGTGTTCATTGAAGCCATTTTGAAAGGAAACATCTCCTTATGTAAACAAAGCGATATTTCTTTTCACAATAATGTCACAAATATTGAGGAATGAGTTTGATATAATGATTAACAGTTCCATGAAGAAATCATCTAGGAGATGATAAGAATATTGTTGTCTAACCTTTATTGGTCAATAAATTCAAAATTTCCTCAGGTCACACTGTGATCAAACACTTTTATTATGGCCCTTAGCTATTTTTTAGCCACTGTTTGGAGTCCATGCTGGGCCCATCGCCAAGTAAGTCACAAGAATCCGGTGTGTGGGGGCGGGGGGGGAGGGGGTATTTGGGCATGTACTGTGGACCTGCTACATGCTGATGAGTTGCACATGATACTGCACACAAAAATTAGTATTCAAAAAGAGAAGCAACTTCCCCTTAACCAATTCTTTAAGTGTTAACATGAATTGTAAACTTGCATAATGTTGTCGAGACTTATGCTATGTTGCATTTTGAATTACTGCATTCAAGATAAAAACACACTAAGTGACTTATGAATTGATTTAATACCATACTTGAGACTTATAGATCACAACATTTTCTTTTGGTACAAGACAAGTATGGTTATGTTACTGTTGCTAGTAAATTGTGTTGTGTAAATTGCAGAGAAAAATAAGAGAAAAGCAAATCATGATTTGATAAAAACATGAGCAAATGTATTACAGAATAACATTGTACCATACACAAAACAAAAAAAGTAAATAACGTTTCTTTATCAACATCCATATTTTTGTATTCACAAGTTCTTCCCATCCCTGTATTTACTATCCTATCCCAAGGGCTGTTCACAATCTCAAGCAGATAAGTTTCTATCAAACTCTTGGTATAAAATAAATTTTGGTTAGCCTTCGATGATTCACCATGGATAAAACACAGCAGCTTATAGCAGAACAAGAAACAGAAATTTTTTAAAAAAGATCCCCGCTGATTATATACCAAGGCAGTGCAAGGTTAATGGAAACCTGAATACCGACCAAAGTGCTAATCCCTGTAATAAATAATACAATTTCGTTGTCCGTAAAACAACTCTTTCAAAACTATAATAGTGCATCGAACTTTGACCTTGTCAAAACTGTTATGCTTTAGTGATGAGGGTTGTGTACCAAATCTTCACTACACATATTCCCAACATCATCTGGTTCAAATATTTATGATACTGCTATCCCCCTATTTTTAACACTTTTGTAGACTTCTAATACCATTTTGGTTTGGGAATTAGAAGCTATCCAGCTAAGTCTCTGGGACATTGCACTTACAATACCGTTGAAGTGAAATGGGTCATAAAAAACCAAACCTACTGCACTATGCTATCTGAAGTCGACTAGGATTCCAATCACTGTTATCACTCTTTGACATGTATGAATTTTTTTAACCATTTCCAAATCCTGTTCCCTTACACTGGCAATCCCTCATTAGTGGATAGGAAACCAGGCTAAATCAATGTTGCCAAATGAAACTGCAATGATTAGACAAAACCCACTTTATCTCAAGAGTTGTACATTACTACTTGTTAAAACAACAGTGCTTACAACTTAAGGTCTCCCTACAAGTTTTGTCTACCACCCCACCCGCCTCCACCCACCCCACCACCAATTACAACCTCCCCAGACAAGTTAGTCGCAAGAATGAAGCAGTCTGTTTTGCGACCATGTTATGTTGAGTATTTGCTATGAAGTGCAACAGCAACCCTTTCTAATCCCATTCCCCTTCATGATCCCCTTCTTGATCCCCTTCTTAATCTCCTTTCCCCATCATATATATACCCCCAATTCATTGCACCCTTGTCTTCTTACTCCCAAGTTTCCGGGCTCACAATTCATCGTGGGGTTCATCCTCCTCATCTTCGTCATCAAAATCGTCCTCTCCAAAGGCTTCATCTTCGTAGTCTTCAAAATCCTCATCGTCCTCATCCTCATCATCTCCTTCCTCTTCCTTTCTCTTTGCCTCTTCTTCCTCCCTCTTCTTCCTTTCCTCTTCATCCTGTTTATCCTTCATCTTCTTTTCTCCTTCCTGGAATTATAACACAAGTATACAACATAAAGTGTTTGTGCAACCACAATGAGCCAAAAAAAAATAAATGAAAATATACACGGCAGATTTTAAAGGTGCTGTGAGGTTGTAGCCATCTCTGCTGTGTTTGGGTGTTACACATGCATATCAGGGCTCAAAATATACACTTGTGAAGGGGGGGGGGGGGGGGAACCCTCTTCGGGCATGTTAGAATTGCTCTGGACATTCATTCAAATGGCAGGCCACCTTAGCAATTTTTCCAGCTTTCAAAATGGCACTAATGCATTTTCGAAATTTGCAGTTAGATTTTCACTGAAATGGCAGGGCATTGCAACACTGTCTCTGCATTTATCCGAAAGTGAAGGGTAAGAAAGTACAGATTACGGATGATTTTCCCACAGCTACTAAACGCCATTTCCTAACTCAATTATCAGCAAGTTAACTACCCTGACATGTGAAATGCATCGTTCTTCACCATCTGGTATTTCTAACACTTTGGGAGATCCAGTGCCTTTCTTAGATCTAAATTTCAATAGTGAAGTTAAGTTAAGAAGAAATTTCCAATGGCAACATCAAAGACTTTGATTACAAGTAAATGGAATATTCTCGGGTGAAGTTATCTAAGCTACTATGTAAGCGATTAGTCCACAATCTTCTACCAGTAAAGTGCTAATGTAACATAATTTCCAAACCCTGGTTTTTTTTTGGCACACAGTTTTAGTATTGCAAACTTCTTAATCCCGATTAATCACACCAGGAGGATTATGACAAGGATGACAAGATTACTCACCTTTGTAACTTCCCATAATTCTTTTGCTTGCGTTTCTGCGTCTTCTACGCTATCAGATATAAGGATGTTATCAAAAATAGTGCCAGATTTGACCTGAAAAATTAAAAGAGAAGATCCAAAATATTAATTATCTAAAATAAATTAATACCGATGGCAAAAATCCAAGAGGGAGAATACAACATTTCCAGAATTAAAATTTTATTCAATATGCAAAACCTCCATCGTTTATTTCTCCCTTAAGATCTTAATGTCTTGCTTCCTCTGCATGAGTGTCTTCAAAGCAAGTGCCTTAAATTTTCATAATTTTGCTAGAACTACATCAATGGAATACAATATATATTTCACATTACAAATCTTGTATACTATTCTGCCTTCCTCACTGCATCATCCTTCAGTCTAAATAAAAGCTTGACTTACTTCTACTTCCTTAATGTAACCACGTAATCGTTTCCGCTGGGGAAAAATTGCGACTTACCTGCCATAGGTCGAATCCAATAACAGCTGTATCGTCGAATTGATATAGACTATCGTCGGCCTCATAATCAGGATTGTCAATCATAGGATGAACCCACTTGCCTTTGTATTCTGGGTTATCGATTTGTTTGGGTTTCCATTCTCCCTATTGAAAAGAATAAAGAAAAGTCAATAACTAGTTACTAGATAAACAACAATGTTTGTCTGCTCTCAATCTATGCATGGACTTTCTAGGCCGTACTAATTGCACTAAATTTCCAATACCTCATAAAATAGATGGACAAACACTTTAGCACAGGTTACAGACACAGTGTAACAATTACTCCACATGCTTGTGATATAAGGCATTCAATTTGTCAAAAATGAGAAGATCAGAATTCACAGTGGTTGTTTTGGTTCACTTGAGGACTACAAATTGTTCTGTCAGAGAAGCAAGATGAAATGCCCAACAGCACCTTGCAAGAGCTTTGCTTTCAATTGTGAAGGAGTACATAACACAATCGACATATCCAACGTTTTGTCTAAAATACCTGATATTCTGGGTTATTTTTCTCAAAATACCTGATATCCTGGGTTATTTATCATCTCAAAATATCTGATATTCTGGGTTATTTATCACCTCAAAATACCTGATATTCTGGGTTATTTATCACCTCAAAATACCTGATATTCTGGGTTATTTATCATCTCAAAATACCTGATATTCTGGCATATTTATCATCCCAAAATACCTGATATTCTGGGTTATTTATCATCCCAAAATACCTGATATTCTGGGTTATTTATCACCTCAAAATACCTGATATTCTGGGTTATTTATCACCTCAAAATACCTGATATTCTGGGTTATTTATCACCTCAAAATACCTGATATTCTGGGTTATTTATCATCTCAAAATACCTGATATTCTGGGTTATTTATCATCTCAAATTACCTGATATTCTGTGTTATTTATCTCAAAATACCTGATATTCTGGGTTATTTATCTCAAAATACCTGATATTCTGGGTTATTTATCATCGGTGGTTCCCACTCTCCGTCCATATCATCATCCCAATCTTCTGGCTTCTCTGCGTCCGGATCGGCGATAAACTCTGGCTTGTCATAATCCTAAGAAGAAGTAAAAGAATGCAGATTGGATTACAGAAATCTTACGGGTAAAAAACAGCCACCCAACAATTAATTCCCAAGTCTCTAAGGCATGTTACATTTATTTCATACCATGCAACAGCAAGAGCCTGTAACACCCAAACCAATAAAAGCTAAAACTGACTCTGTTTGTGCATTCAACACAGATTCAAACTAACCCATTACAGTTCTCTGTGCTGGAGAATTAATGATACACGAAGCAAGTAGATATTAGTTCCTTCTTTGTAGCACAAATTAGGCGATGTCCTTATTTTGTTTTTTAATGATACATGAATGTAACATTAATGTTACAATATATACAAACAACATCACATACTTAAAGACACTTCAAGCAGCCTAAAACTGATGAAAGCAGCAAGTGAAGTATTTTGTACCCTCATACATGGACCATCAGTTGAGCGTGGGGGGGGTGAGTTATTGACCATTATATGAGAGGGGGGGCCAAATCTTACCTCTGGTTTTGTATCTTCTGGATCATCTATTTTTTCCCTGTCATCCCAGTCCTCTGGTTTCTTGGCTTCGGGATCTTTGATTGTCTTAGCTGGGAGGAAGTCCCAATCATCCTCTAGGTTGCCCGATTCTACCTTGGAGTTATCGATGCGTACCTCGTAGGTGTTGTCAGAGTGGAGGATGAGTGTGTACAGGTGGGTCAATTCATCGTCCTGGAAGACAAGACAGAAACATGTCAGTAAGAGAGTGTCCCGGTTATTATGTATCAAAGATGGCTCACTATTTATAAATAAACGAGTTGTGAAGAACAAATGTAGATCAGAGTGAAAGCAATCACCATGCTAAAGTCTGTCCCGAAAGATGGTTAGTAGCTCAAAATCATCATTTCTACAATGTTCCCATAACAGCATTTCGTGAATAAAATTAGCCCAAAAAGGCTGAGTGATTCCTTGCCAATCCTTAAGAAGGACACACAGACACAATCACACAGATTTCCTTATGCCTCCAGCAAGGAAAAAAAAAACTTTCCCATGACAACGACCAAGTGCCATTTCACACAGGAGAAACCTGTCGCTGAAGATAAGCCTCAAGCATGACATCTTCCACATTAAAGGACATGGTCAGTGCATTGTACTACATTGTGAAGATGTTATTCTACCATCCAGACAAAACTCAGAAATATCTCTGCCGATTGCTGCCCTGCTTGTGAGGAGCAGTCTCAAGTTAGCTGGCTGTATGATGAACTAGGCAGTCAAGATCTTTTGGTGACTGCCGTGGGATATTTCAGAACTAAATGGAACTCGTGGCATATTACACGGTCAGGATTACTGGTACAAGTACCAGGCATGCATAAACTTATTTTAAGTTTTGCAATGAAAAAGGCAATTATTACATGACCTTTCAGCCTTTATTGATAAACTTTTTGAGAAACCAAGATGTTGTAAGCAATATGATACTAACCGTTATTTTACATCAGTTATTATATTCAATATTCGCAAAGATTACTCTTAAAAACCATGACACCAACCAGTGAGGACAATAAACCCACCTTGCATCTGATATCTTTCTTTGTTAGAAGGTTGTTTCCTTTGTAATTGAAAATAACATGAACTTTCTTGGTGCCTGGGCCACAGATGTCAGGACCTGTCGGAAAAGAAGATTGAAAACTAAATTTAATCAAGTATCATTTACACCAAAGTATTATTAATGGTGAAAGGAAACTTCAACTGAAAGATAGTCCATTGCTAAAATCTATCAATTGTTTCTCCCAGGCAATATCGTTAACACTTCATCAGAGGTCAGTCAAAATTTGTGCAGAAAATTTGTGCAGAACTTTTCCAACAGAAAAAGCTACTCTATTTATACGTACAGACCTAGTCCTTTCATGTCGAAGGAATGGAGTTCTTTACTAGAACTGTCCAAAAATAATCTGTTAAATTCATATAAACAGTATGGAGATACCCAATATCCTTGTATGAAAGATTATAAAATGTTTGTGTCCTTGTTTCATTAATGTTAAACATTCAGGCAGACTGCAGGTCAGAATAAAAGCGTTCACCATTATCAAGTCTGTCCCGAAAGATGGTTATATGCTCAAAATCATCACACCTGCAAACCGTTACCTAAACTTGAACAAGTTTCCTTTAAATTTAAGTTGAAATGTTAGTCAATCAGAATCATTCTTTTAGAATCAGCCCTACTAATTGGCTTCATTAACCATAAATTGAATTTCATTAACATTTGATAAGTTCATATTTTCTCCTCGTTTCTTACCAAACATAATATTGTAGGGGCTATCTCCATGCATGTCAGCTTGGACCAAGTCGGAGGGAAATACTTTGACATATCCACCACCGCAGTCAATCTTCTGCTCGTGCTTGACTGTAAATTGTATCACCAAGTCCTTGCCTTCGTTGTTAAAGGAATCAAACTTGGAAGAAATACCGTAAAATCTGGCATCTTGGCTGGTCTGTAGACCTGACAAAAGTAGAGCACCAAAGAAATCACTATCTCAGCATACACTTGTGTGTAAAGAGAATGAAAACAGCTTGCTTAAATAGTTACGTTCTTGCAACTTCCAACTGTTCGAAAAATAACGGCAATTACAATAAAGAATTGTACATTGGTGAAGAAATGCAATTATCAACATGTCATTAAAGTAAAATCAACAGAAAATTGGATTGGAAATATATACACTTGAATGTATAATTATGAACAATGCCCCTGTAGTGCATCGTAATATGCCATGTAAATCATGACTTAATTGCTTAGCAATTATAAATATGTATCACAGGTTTTGAACAACAAGTGAGAATTAGAATTCTAGATGTATATACAGTATGCAAAATACAAACCCTTTTATTTTTTTCACTAATAAATGAAAGCATCTCGCTTACCTTTGTCTTTTTCTGCATCATTGTAAAATTTTCCAGCACTCCATTTAAATGCTCCTTGCTCACTGCCTTTTGCGGTGGACTCCACCCATCTGTCTTCCCAACCCTCTGAAATTTGCATAGAGAGGAAAATACAGGTTTAGTAGCTATTTAAAAAAAATAATACATTTAAAGGCATTGAAGACTCGCCCCAAACCGTGTGCCACAAAGCTAACTTTCTGTTGCTTGCAAGTGAAGTTTTCTTCTTGTCGCTACAAAATGCAGACAGAAATGAAACGCTGGACCTGAGATGTCCATTGCTGTATCGTTTGTACACTGTGCTGTGGGTACTGACTGCATCTGCACTGACTGTACACTAGTGTCTAATTACCGATGGTAGCAAGTTGTGTGCATATTTTCTGGGATCGATGGTGGTGTTTAATACTTGTTACACCTCATTCAAAACTAGGTCAAATAACCGGCATTAGACGTTTCTTTTTGCGCAAGTCTTCCCACCCTTTAACACAGCTGGGCATTCATTTCTGAACTGAGCAACATTGACACAATACCAACTCACAACACAAGTACTGAAAAAGTAGAACTCCCTTTCAGTACATGATATGCATTGCCACACGTGTACCACTGGATGACTCAAAGCCAATCAGGAACTTCAGGAAGTCTGCCAACCCTGATTGGTTGCTTACAAGAAACATGTACACAATGTACATGTGGTTGGTTTAATACTTGCATCATATTAGCTGATAATATTAAAATACCTCATTACTGAACAAGTTTATGATTGGAACCATCTTTGCACATTGTACTATTTACTTTGATTACCCCATGAATAGCAACTTATTGATGATGCTAAGGGCTATAAGCACTATTTTTATTGCTTACCACAGCACATTTACTAACATTTACTGGTCAATAATCAAAGAGATTTTATTCTAAAATCGCGGAGTTCTGATCACAGCTTACGTTGTTTTAGAGTTTTTATTTCGCAGAGACTGATCAGCCTTACATGGTTTATGCAGTGCTTTGGGTAACAAATCTGGTCCATCGTTACTATGAAATTCCAAATATTGTTGTGATTTGATATGGTGTATATATCCATTTTGAAAGATTAATCAAGGTAGGAAGGGATTAACCAAGTTCTACACAGAAGTACAGGGATTATATAGGAAGTAGGCATATATCAGCAAAATAGAGAGAGAGGAAGTTGCATGTACATACTATCACGTACATATTACCTTATACCCCGTTGAAGTGTGTGAATTAGATTTACATAAAACATTCTATAGTGAGTGGCACTTTGACAAAGTAGTGTAGGTGGCATTTTTTTTTCAATCCAAAGGCACTCCATCCCAACATATGCCACTCAGTTATAAAGTAAATGTGAGAGGCTTGCAGTGTAATTGCAATATATAACACATCATCGGCGATATTTGGTGATCAGATTTACAAAAGTATTCACTTCCAAGTCTGCTCTACCAGAGCAAACTTGTGTTGTAATAACCACAGCCAATTGTTTTATCAATCTGATCAATGAAAATTGACTATAGATTGAGGTTGTTAAGAGTAAGAGCAAGGCACACTGTCTTAAGTATAGATTTGTTAAAAATGGCAAAATGCATTACTTTTTAAAAATTCTTGATGGACTGTAAAACTCAAAATGTGACACTCTTGAACTTAAATGTGCAGGTAAATGTGCAGGAACTTTGTATACTGGAGAGTTCTGCACTTGACCTAATTCGTCTTAAGCTCTGTGAAGTGTGAGTGCTGGGCTACATCCTATGACAAAAAGGCAGCATAAAACCATGGCAAATGGAAGGACTGGAGCACTTGATATTCAAACACATAAAGAGGGTCTGATAGTATCTAGGTGATTGGGGGAGGGGGGATGCAAAATTACTATTAATAAAGCTAGACTAGACACATTGAATGCAGTGTTTGATTAACACTAAGCTAACTTATGTCTAATCCAGTGGGGTTACACTACAGTAATTTACTCAGGACCAGTCTGTGTAGGCCTAGGCTAGAATTATTCAGTGCCACCACGAAATAAACTAGGTATTTCTACTGCTGTGCTGACCAAGTTATCAACATTAAAAGACGGAAAGTAATGCCGCATGTTCAACATCATATTTAAAAGGCCAATCTACAAAAATCTTACAAATATGGCACTAGGCCTAGGTTAGTACTACTAGGACTCGGAGGCCTAGCCTCACAGCCTATCGAATAATAAGCTACTAACCTCCGAATTGTTCTTCGAAAATGATTGTAGCAGACGCCGTGTAGCACAAAATAGCAAGAGCCACTAGGAATTTCATCTTGGCAAACTTCTTTTCTATAAAAATCAGCGTAAACTTCGCATAAAATACTTCGTTCCCGGTGGTAACACGCACTCCCTGGTTTTCCTTCAAGTAATAACAGACTACAGCTAACCCGGCCGGAGATATAATAGGTACAATCCTACACTAATCTTACGCAGCTTGGTGAAAATGCACACATGTGTACTTCATGTGTACATGTCAGAAGCCGGTGACTCCAGATGTATTGCTCTGATTGGAGCATTGTTGACCAAGTAGGCAATTCAACCAATCAAATCGGCCCACGAATTTCAGGTACGGAAAAAGGTAATAATTTGTAAACGTACGGGCGTTCATAATATCCATTTTTGCCCACGTCTAAAGCCCAGTACGGATGCCGGTATGTGATACTAGCTAGTAACGCTTGACAGGCAAAAGATACACCGTTTGCAAAACATTCCGAATAATAAGAAATGACGATTGCATTAGTGTTCTTGGAAATATGGACTAATTCTTGCATCATCGTTTTTGGAAACTACTTGCATATTTCACCCTCGATCGAACCCAAACGGGATACATGAGAAACCAGAATTCCGCTCTGATTGAAATAAAAGGAATATAATTATAGACAACAAAATATACACATATCATTTCTGTAATGGTTAATTGTCACAATACAAAACATACCGGTTAACGTTATATACGAGCTAATATTTTGCATAAACGTCTCAATCATATGACAATACACAAGTGGATATATCTGTAGGCATATATACGAACTTTCGAGGCAATACGTGGTTTTGAAATCGAGAGAATTTCACAATATCATACTCAGTTTTGCAGTCAGCGTTACGAATGGCATGGAACGCACATGTAAATACATGGTGGTGATGACACTCAAATATACCAATATATTATGTTCATAATTTTCCCTACTACTTTTGAAGGGAGAGGTGGGGGGGGGGGTGTTAACAATTAAAGTCTGTGTCCACTGATCGGGGCGTAACCATCATTTTTTGTACTGAGAGGGGGGGGGGGTAGATGTTGACTCGTCCAGGGGGAGGGTTTTCGTTGAAGGGTTCGCGTGGACGGGTGTCTTTTGAGAAATGTTGGAAATGTGCAAAGTGGTACAAATTCCAACTTTTGAGACAATGTTGAAGAAATATGTATACTAGGTTTGTTCCCCTAATATTGTGTATAGGTGCATATAGACACTTCCTAAATAAGCTCCAAAATTTACAGAGAACAGCTGCAAGACAGGTTACTAAATATTGTAACTTTCATCCCTTCACACCTGCACTCATAGTTTACATCATTTGGCTATATACCCACCAAAGAATGAAATGACAATACACAGTAACCATACATACATGCTTTGGCTCTCACATTTATAGACTCCACCTGAGTCTTTATCGAACCCCAACCCCAACAACGGGCCTGGCGAGACTGCTGGGGAAGTCGCTGGCTACCGACCCGGTCTGGGGAGAAGTTTGAGGTGCCCGCGTGGAAACATGGGATAAAGGATTTTTTTTATGTATGTATAACATACGTATAAAGAAAGATTAGGCTAAGCGTGCAAAAGAGCTAGAGGCCCGGTAACATGAGTTGTCCGGCCAGGTCCAGAACTGGCTCTCGAAACCTCTGCAGTCATTGTAGAATGAAGTTGACGCATGTTATAAACTTTCCCTCAATCTTTGTAGTTCTTGTCTATTTCGCTGACGGGTCATTTTCAATGTATGTTCCCAAAGCACATGTGGGCAAAATGAAACGCCGGCAGCATGAATCTAAGAGACTGACTTCGGACCGGCTTTGATAAGCCAATAAAATTAGGGAAAGAGACTCGGTTCGCAATTTACCTCTGTCTGAGCTGCATTTCAAAAAAGATTTATTCCTGCTCCAAGTAATTGCCCCCCCCCCCCGACCACATTCATCGTTGAAATTCTAGTGTACATCATCGTCATCATCACCTACATAAACATCGTCAATATCATGACATCTACATAAACATTGTCATCTTAAATACGTCATACATTCAGGGGCGACCACTCCTTCCCACCAAAACTGATTAGAGAGTGAATAAAATGATTCTCAATTCGATTCTTAGAACTTCCTCATGCGGCACACATTTTTTGTGGGTAGGGGTGGGGTTGGGTATTGGGTGGGGTGGGGGTGCTTGTCCAGATGAAACCCATGGAACGCGATTTAGGTTTATCGGAGCGGAAGTTTAGTAGAGTAGGATGGTTGTCTTTGGTTTACATGTAGGATAACATTCTTACGACGAGATCTCTGAAGCAGAAGAATCGTAGAAAAAGACACCCAATAATAAAGCGGCGTCGCCAGTCATTGCAAGCGGAGCACACAGACAAAGGAGAGCAACATTTTATTTTTTATTATTGGGGGGGGGGGGGGTTCCGGGGGGATTACGTCATACGGGTAAATACGGGGTCTTGGTAAATTGGACCACACTCGAGTCGAGTCGAGTCTACATGCAGAAGCATTTCATGTTTGTGAATGCCACCGTGGCCATCTTGATTTTTTCAAACTTTTGACGTTTTATAGGTATCTCAACAACTCGACCATTCTTCTCAAAATATTGATGCTTTATCGAACAGTATTGCATTTCATCTCGAAATATTTACTGGGTCTTATCTAAAATTGGTAACAACTAAAACTTATTTTTGTCTGGAAAATTGCCAGTACTCCCCCCCCAGTCTTCTAAAATCATTGCTCAATTCCCATGCATGTGCATCACGCATGTGCATCAGTTATTTATGAAAACAGATAATCATGCTTTAGTATTTACCTTTCTTGCACGGTGGTTAAGAAATGACCATTCTTAACATTTCACACTTGACTTGACAAATATACTTTACTTTTTCCTCTCGCATGGTTATAATCAGACTGGCCTCTCAAGTATACACAGAAATTTTCACGGCGCTGGCGTGTTACCGTCACGGGTTGCAATATCAACACATGCAATTTAGTGAAGAATCGATACTCGATCTTTTAAATTACAATTTTCCCTTTATTTATTCACAAATCTCCTGCAAACAATAACGTATTTGAATCGGTAAGCAATTTATACTCCAATCCAAACAGAAGGTTAAAAAATACATTACGTAAAAACCCAATGCGAAATTTCCCCGAAGTTTGGTCTAATCCATAACAATTGATGTATTCCATTTGCCAAAACATCTGTTGAATTCACGAAATCTATTTGACGCTCTTAGAGAGGGACTACTGGTGTCGCGAAGGTACTCAGCAAAACAGCATGTTCACGAGAGTCGAGATATTAACCAGTTACAATGGATGTAGAAGCATACTCGAATCGACCGAGAGATGTGTAAGATGGTGGTGGTGTACAGGGGCGTAGCGATGAATTTGCCAAGGGAGGGGCGAAGCTTGTAAGCAAACTATCTAAGCGTAGCTCCATCATAAGTTGGCGCGAAGCTTACAAGACAATCTTTGCCGAAAATGCCTCCCAGATTGCTGGATATGGCACTTCCCAGGCCTAGTAAGTTGCATCTAAGCATTTTTTATTTAGAAATTACATGCGATATCATAAAAAAAATACAAAATGTATGCTCAAGGGGGAGGGGGCGGTCGCCCCTTCTCCCCACCCCCCTTGGCTACGCGCCTGGTGGTGTGGTTGATGTCGAAAATGTATACTGTGAGACATGGAAGGTGGCTAGGCACTGTTATTGGCTGGGGATGTGGGTCGCCAAGGCGGTGGGGTCTGTGGCCTGTGGGTGGAGCCTCAGAAGTTCCGGCCTCTCCAGATATTATTATCTCAGAGTGCTTTTCAAGCACATAAAATACACATCAAGGAAGGATTACTCTGAAATTTATTTGGAATATACCTCCATGTTTTTGTGGAAATAATGATGAGAGGCAAGTCACCCTAACCCCCCCCCCCCCCACTTCTTCTGTGCCCCTCAGCAGAAATTGGAGCAGTGTGTCCAGACTCGGTTCGCATCTACATTATTTTAATTTCTGGCATATTTGGCGGTGGGGGGGGGGGAGGGGTGGACATACTGATGAACAGGTTCACCCAAATTAAGACAATCACCTCCTTTAAATATAACCAGCAATCTTTATTTTACTTAATTCTTCTACAGAATTAACCATAAATCTAGATACATGATTTTCAAATTTCTAATCATTTTTTACCTTGTAAATGAAGAAAAAAAGGCAGTGGAAAATAAAGGCACCAAATATGGAAGAAACATGTGAGAAGCTGGAAACCACCATAAATCAGTAAAAGAATCAAGTAATTAGAAAAAAAAGAATGAATAAACTTATTTAAAATCTAAAAATTATTGCTCTGCATACACTTCTTGATGGAAGATCACAAATGATTTTTCTCATCAATTGTCAAATGAATATGAGAATAAGCATGTGTAACTAGGTATTTTCAGTTATTTCTTTAGAGGTTTCTTAGGCTTATGTGTGTCACTTTGTGGAAACATTTACTCTTAACAATTTTAGAGAGTGGGGGGGGGGGGAGGGAGGGAAAAGGGGGTTGGGAGGGCATTATTATTACTTATTACAGGCCTCCTACACAAACAATTTAAATAAAAGATTACACTGTAGATTGTTCATACAATAATCACAAATAAAAAATGCTTTCAGCAAAAAAGAATGGAAATGTTATGTCAGATCTAGGAAAAACATTTGGGTGTTAGTAATATACTAAATAACTGGAATGCTCCTTTAAGGCTAAGTTCATGATGACATTTGGCACCACAGTGGTAAATGTTTATGTGCTTTGCTTAGATGTTAATATAAATTTTTTATGGATTCTAATATTTCCATCAAAATATGTTCTTTTCTGAGGAACTAACTCAAAGGTCTCTGTGCTAGACTTAATTGTTCAGCTACTTTCACTGATGAACCTCAGATGGGGTGATTCCTCAAATATTAAAAGTGATATAGAGATACAACATATCAAATTAATCCAAAGGTCATCCACTAAAAATACATAGGCTTCCAACACTTACTGTGATGACACATTGAATTGTGACTCAAAGTTTAAGACAGTGACCCCTTAAAATAAAGCTCTTATAAACTGGAGGGTGGGGGGCGTGTGGGAAGGGGGGAGGTAGTGTTCTGGGTGGACCAGGCAGGAGAAGGAGCAGAGGACATAGTCTGTTCAAATATGGAAGCCCTTTATCTATTTGTAAGAAAGATAGTGTTTGTCCTATCTGAAAATAAAAAAACTTGCAACTGACATTAGACAGAACAATAGATTTTTCCTTTTTTCATAGTATAAATGCATTTGAAAATAAAATACTATCTCGGTCTGCTGCTAGACAGATCATATATCTGCAACATGTCTAAAAAAAATTCTCTGAATTGTTTGCTTAATTAAATTCCTGAATATTCAAATATGTATATATGCATTTTTCTTTTAACTTTAACCAGAAATATTTCTTTCCAAATCAAACAACACTTACCTTTGCCTGATTTACATTGAAGTTTTATTACCAAACTTACGAAAAAATTATAGTTAAAAAAAAAAAAAAAAAAAATGAAAAAATTTAGAATAAAACCTTTCACTAAAACACTGATACACACTGTTTAAAATCATAATGTACATGTGTGTCCAATTCACAACAAATCTATATATATATATTATTATTGGTAGCTTATATTGCATATGATAATTGCTGTAACCTGAAAGGCAATTAAAAAAAAAGTACTTATTTCTGAGTTGTTTTAGTCAGTACTGACCACACAATACATCTATCTCAACATGTACAAATATATGCCATTCATGCAAACACCAGAATAGTATCATTTACATTTACCCCCAAGTTTATACTCCACTCAACACCAAATTCAAAATAACCTGTACCACTTCAAAGCTATATACACCTAAAAGAAAACATATATACACACCAGTGCACTCATACACACACACTGCAGAAATGCATGGCTTGCAGAGAGTATGAGATACCACTGTTTAATAATTTTTATCACAAAATTAAATTTGTTAACCAGCATTAAAAATGTGGAACTATAAGAACCATTACGTTAAAGTTGATTTAATCTGAAAAACAAAAAACAAATAGACTCATTCCACCAACTGAATTGTCAAATTGTGTAGTTATGCATTAAAATTAATTTCAAAATTTTTAGTCGGTTAATAATGCCCAATTACACTGTGGACCAAACAATGGTGTATCAATCAAATATCACACTAAATGGATACAAGCATTTGTAAGAAGGGAAAGCTGAATGGTACATCAAGTGGGTTGTTATCTTTCAAGTGGGTTGTTTAAAATGGTAGAATGTAGGATAACTAACGTCATCTTAACATATGTTGGGATCATGAAGAGTTCAGCATTCGTACAGAGTATAGAATAAAACAGAGAAAATTACTCAGTTTGTAACATTGTTTTTTTAAAACATATTAGAAGACTATGTAGAAGTCTTATACAAAAAAAGGAAGCCAGTGTTGTGCTCTTTCCAAAGCGTTCAGACATTTGGGTGTACATTATTTTGCAAGGAAAATGTTTAATTAACCAATATATTTTCCAAAATCTCTGGCAATCTTTCTAGCTTTTGGGTTTGCCTACACTTGATTAACCAATCAAACAAAAGTATTTTCCTGTCAGATACATAGGAACAAGATTACGGAGGATTTAAAAAGTGTCTTTGTTTCACAGCAATCAAAATAATTAAAACAAAAATGTTATGTTAGTCATTGGTTTGTTTTATGGATAATTTGGAGTTTTTCTTAAATTTAAAAAATCCTTGCTATTCAGTTATATTTTCCATTTAATCGTTACTTTGCATAGTGATGGAAATCACCATTCGGAATGCACAAACAAGGTTCCTATTTTACTTCAAAAGTTTGTTTGCGAATTAGCTGGAGAAAATTTCAAATAACATATGCAAAATAACCTCTACCATGAAGCCCTACTAAATTGCCACAGTTGTAACAAACCGCATTTATATATTATTTTTGATGGTGACACGTTGAGTCACTTCATTCAGAAATTTGTCCCACTCAAATGACTCTATTAGATGTTTAAAGTCTTTAAATATTTGGACTGAGAAATTGGTGACCTGGGTCATGGTTGGTTATTTACCACACTGGTAAATCTTTCAGACAAATGAGACTATGAGCTGAGTTTATCCAGTTTCTTTCTTCATGGGAAGCATTTCCGTCTAAACAAAAGCGTCTTGCATCTTCTCCCAGTTTGTGTCCGGAGGTTTGAATGGGATGTAAACATTGAAGGGATAATCCTTCAATTTGATGTGTCTCTAAAATAAAGAAAGAAATATAAAAATGGGGAGAAAAAAAACACTCATGAACATGGTAAGAGTATTAGACTTCAGTGATTCAATAAACTGTTTAATTTATATCCCAAAAATAAAACAAAACGGTGAGCAAACTGCTTATCCACAAAAGAGCCTGTGTAAGAAAATGTGTTAAAGTAGGAGGCCTAACGTTTCGATCCTAGCAGGACCTTCTTCAGAGGCTGAATGACATATTACAGTAACAGAAGGGACAAAATTTATATCCCTACTCTAGCAAAAGGTATTCTTCAATTGTAGCAATCCTTTACAAACTTGTTTCATTTAAACTCTCTGCTTCTTTGCTAGGAAGACAAGCCCGGGGGGGGGGGTGGGTGGGGGGGGGGGTAGGGAATGGGATGGGGGAAGAAGGAGGACTTAGCACTCACTGGGTTGTGGACAAGAGTTTTAATTAGATTCAACAGTGAACATGATTGAGCAATTTCATAGCACAGCAATCTTTCTTTTCTATTTAAAATTAAACTTCACATTATTGTAATTATTGCCAGTTTTTACCACCATCTGATATTTTCATGTTATTTATTCGCATCATATCTGCTTATCATCTCAGTACCTAAAGTAAACACTATTCTGGTGATTAGCATTGTACACTGTTGATGATTCATACAAACATGATACAGTTCAAAGAGTAAAGAATAGGTGAAACAAGAGGTGGTCAAGGACTTTTCAGTCATTCCCAAAATGATGATTTCAGTGGTTAACTTGCCTACTTAATAACAAGAGGAACTTTTGAAAATAATAGCAAAAATTCACCATGAATTTGCGATTACAAATTAGACTCATTTGAAGTGGGAGGTGGGGGTGGACAAGTATGTATGTTTCTGCTCCCACAATTTTCAGGACCTGCCTTTAATAAAACATTTCTACCAGACACCAACTCTCTAAAAGATTTCAAAATATTTACTGAAAGTTTACTTCAAAAGTTGACAACTATAGCAAAATTTTGAACACAAGCAACGTTTATTATACAAAAATCCCCCTCCCCTCTTTGCCCCCCCCCCCGTCACCCTCCAGGACTATGTTTAATAAACAGTCCACGCCTTCAAAGAAATGCATGGAAACTCCTGCGAAGAGGTCCTAGTTGTATCCAATGTAAATGTGCTATGTGTTGCAATATTAATTGATTTCAAAGGTCACATAGAACGGAAAATATATCTGATATCAAACTAATGCAACTCTTCAACTAATGCAAGTTTTATATTTGTGTACAGGCAGTAAAAAGTACTTGATTGCTGCTTTCATTAATCATCCATACATGGTATAAACCTGTGAAAACTTACTTTTGGTTAAGTTTTATATTTGTGTACAGGCAGTACAATGTACTTGATTGCTGCTTTCATTAATCATCCATACATAATATAAAAATGTGAAATATGAGCTGTGAAAACTTACTTTTGGATGTTTCACAAATCGCTTCATTTCCCTGTAGAGGAGATCAAAGTTTGGTCTGCTCTCGGGATTTCTGTGCCAGCATCTCAGCATGATATCATTAAACTCATGAGATATATGCGGGGGCCAGTCCATACGCTCGTGGTTCGATATTGCCCGTGTTAGATCTTCATCCTTGATGTTATGGAATGGGATACCACCTGAATATACGGAGAGAAAGATAATTCCAGATTTTTGTTTTTAGTTGACTTAATTCTCTCTTTACAGTCAATTCATAAATTCCCATCATTCACATTATGAAATTCCACCTGGCTTATAGCCCTCGCTTGGTTTATACCTGGGAAAATGGTGATTTTCTGGGTAGTATCACACTATCTAAGAAGTAACCAAAGCTATCTTCCTCATCTTATCTACAGAGACAGCTGCAGCCAGGATCATTTGAAAACCCACACTTTAGTAAGACTGACGTTGATTTTTCGCCACTGGCCACTTCTTCACCTTTCAAGGTTATTAGTCTTGAACATCAGTCTGTGTTTTACGTAATCAATTCGCCATGCCTTGCAAAGAAAACGAGCGTGGAAAAGTCACTTCCTCAGCTCAAATTTTCCTGATCTACTGCGAGAGCGTAATAACATGCTAGTGGCAGGTAAAATGTTATGGCAGGGGTATTAAAGGGCGCATTTTCCAATGTAAAGTTTCACAGAAGAGCAGGAGCAGAAAGATAATCAAGACAGCTCTGGTTGCACCTTGGTGAAGTGATACCGGCAAATCGCCATTTTTTTCTGGGTATAAACCAAGCGAGGGCTAACCAGGTCAAAGTCGTAACTGCAAACTTCTTCACCTTTCAAGGTGATTAATCTGTAACGGTAGCCTGTCTGTTCCGTAATCAATTTGTCAAGCCTAGCAAAGGAAATGAGCATGGAAAAGTCACTTGCACAGCTCATATTTCTCGCCATCTACTGCGAGAGCCTATTAAAAACGCTTGAGGCAGGTAAACTGTTATGGCAGTGGTATTAAAGGGTATTTTTTCAAATGAATGAAATGAAAATATGAAAGGGAACTTTCTATCTTCTAACCCTTGGGAGAAAAAAGCAAAGAGTGCCTTTGTAGAATATGCAGTGAAGAGCAAAGCCTAAAATTATTTACGAATTAAGAATCTCAACAGAACTGCTTTTACACGCTACGTTATTGAAATTAACTCGTCAAACGACCAAAGCTAATCTTGAGATTGTCAAATGATTGGTAAATTCACTTTTCTTTGAATGTAAAAGCATTCATTTTGTACATTCCAGTTTACAGTAAACAAACTTTGAGGTCTTTATAACCGTAATAGGAAATTGTCTCAAAGAGTACCATCAAATATATCTTTAAAACGACTAGCCAAATTTCCTATGCCGTCAGTGTTTTCACATAAGAGGGTGAGCTAAGTACCATACAGTACGAAGGTCTACTTCAAATCCTCTTTAAATATTGTATAAACAGGTTGTAGAAGCTCCTGCGATCATTAAAAAGTGTACAATGCCCTCGAAGGTCTTTGACCAATTGGAGCTTTTGGTCGTTGATGACCACTTTCATTCACATTCCTTTGCACTCAAAATTTATCAAAAAGAAAGCAAAAAACCCCCCCCATCAAACTGCCATCCATTATACCGGCAACTAACAAGAAAGAAAAACAAGAAATGTTGAACAGTGAATCATCAACTGAAGTACAATCAATTTTGTCAAACACTTTGTTTAGGAGTCATCAAACAACCATCTTTCATTCATACTTAGTAAAGATTCCTAAATCCTATTGGTCCATTCAGGTCAGCTGACCGTGGTTAATCTGTGAGTAACGCATGGTAAAATTACGGGGCATCACTTTAATAAATCTTTGGTTATATGTAACCAAAAATGTTTTGTTTTATGATTTTTCCCCCACACAAATGGTAGTGTATGAATGAACGGGGTTAATCAATGGTCTAGCGTGCGTTACTCACATGATTAATGCACTCCGGGTGTTAATGCTATCGCTGGATGCACTCGGGCTCCGCCCTTGTGCATCGCTTGCATTATCCCCCGATCGTGCATTAATCCTGTGAGTAACGCACGCTAGACCGTTGATTAACCCCTTATTTCACTTGATCTTATTTCTTACCTAATGTTGCAATTTCCCAAAGAAGAATACCATAAGACCATCTAAAAGAGATGAAAAAAGAAATAAAAGGATCAAAAAAAAAAAAAATTAATTCACAAGCTTGCATGCATATAGAAGTGTCAGAATAACCTGTATATAGCAAGCTTCTTTTCTCGAACATTCAGCTAACTTAAGAAAACAACCACTATTTTCTGCTCATGTCTTGTTCGTTACTTCAACCACAATAGCGTCAACCACCGCCCCCACCCCCCCTTCCCCTACAATTTTACATGCATATCTTGTTCACTACTTCCACCACAATAGTGTCAAACTTAGATAAAAACACTTCGAACAACATGTTTGTAAATTAATCATGCAGTCAATAGCCACACAGAACAGACGGTTTCAGAATCGATCTTAAACTGTAAGTTCCATGTGACATACTTCATCAACTTCATCAAGTTTCTTTATATACAAATAAGGGTAAATTTGAGCCAAGAGTGCAAAACCTAAAAAAACTTTCACCTAATTATCTAGATCCGTACTGGCATGTATCCAATGAAAATTTTCTTGTTTGTAAAGGAGTATATGAGAAGGTAATTTCACTGTTTGGTTCCTTGAAATGCAGTTTTTCTTTGGGATTTACTTTTTTTACAATTAATGCTAACTGTGATATTAAAACAAGGGGAAACATTTCACAAACTCATGCATATATGCGACACATTTATGCATATGCAATAAAAGTTCATGTATATAGAAATTACTTTTTGGGAATTCCTAAACATTTTTTTTTTTACAAATTGAGACTTATTGGATTTCTTGTAAAAAACATCTTCTTATGCAGATTTCAAACATAAACTTCAATACATACACATCACTCTTGAGGCAGTACTTCCCGTGGACTACTGCTTCGTATGCCATCCAGCGTCTCATGTATACCTATATGCAAGAAATGAATGAAAGCGATCTGATTCATGTATATAGGCTATTAAAACAAACTTTGTTATAGCTTTGATCTTAAATCTTAAACCGCAGTTTATAGGCAGGGTGATTAAATACTACAGTTACATGTGACTAAAATTGTTATATTTCATTCTAGGATGATACTCCCAATTTTGAATTTGTAAAATGTAGGGTACCTGCATTTGTGATGAAAAATAGAGAAACCTGCTCATTAACTGAAAAGAAAAAACTTTCACAAATGATCTGCTTTTGGCGATGTAATACCTATAACATCTACTTATTTAGGGGTAGCAGATTTTGAACGAAAACTGATAAAGAATATTAGATTGGAAAGCCAATATGGTCTAATCACTGGGAGGAAGGAGGGGGGAGGAGAACTTCTTATTTTTTGGGGGATGGGGGGGTTGCTATAAATCTCCATCCTGAACCCTGGTAGTATGAGGTACATCAACACTACTTTGATAACAATCGCTGAATCCACATAGTTAATGTGATCTTAAAGCCATATTTTGCATCGAATTTCCCACAACTTCTCATACCTGACTGTTACCTTCGTTCAATAAAACTGAAACTTGGCAAGAGCATTATGAGACAAAACTTCAAAGATATGCCAGCTTCATACATTTGCAGATGAAAAACATGATGATCTTCCATTATTGGGACAAAAAACTTCAACTGATTACTAGATTCAATAAGCCTCATTTTGCAATTTGCATTTAATCAAAACCACATAGATTCATCCTTTAGATCAGGGGTTCCCTAACTGGGGAGCATGAACCCCCAGGGGGTGCGTGAGTCCTTCCCAGGGGGTTCGTGAGACGTTTCTGAAAGTCAAAACTGGAATAATTTTGTTCAACTAAAATCTGAGATATCATATAATTGAGTGAAGTACAGAAGTTGTACCTATCGACAAACTCTTATCCCGTTCCATACGCATATGTTGCCATAGTAGTACCGTTCCGTGCATTTTCATTACATTATTACACTATGAATTTAATCTTTTACGAAGCACTGTTATGCGTATTATAGTGTCTCGAAAAGTTGGGGGTTCGTGGACAACTCTGACATCCACAGGGGGTTCGTGGGGGGATAAAGTTAGGAAAACCCTGCTTTAGGTGGAGGGGTAGCCAAAGCTATAAGGTAAGAGTTACAAAACTAGGTCAGAAAGAGGTGAAGTTCTTATCCAATGTCAAAAATATATCTTTGCCAGACATCGATTCCACATTTCTAAATGTTTTAGCTAATTGTGAATATCTAGAATTTTCAATGGCAAAAAAAATTACGAAGAAAAGATTAGAGATATGTATTTTTCTTACCTTCCTCGGTTCCAGGAATGGTATGAACTCGTCAAAATGTTTGACGACGGTAGATGACGCAAAGTCACACAGCTTGGCCCTGTTGTTGAATGTTATCACAACATTCCTGGCACATAGAGCTTGGTGTACAAACTGTGTTGATACAATAGGTATAAATGTTAATATTTAGAGAGAGTTAAATCATGAACTGGCAGCTGGTGTTTATCTCCATGATTGCACATAATTAGACAGTATTATGTTAGGGTTTCATCACTTGGGTATTCAATGAAAATGTGGAAAATACAATCACAATGATTCAGTGACTATTCATTGGGAACATTGATCCATAACTCGATAAACAAATGATTGTGTACATAAATGAATGACAGGTGTGTTGGCAGACACTTTGGATGGTGGAAAGAACAGCTAGTACATGGACCCGGATGGTCCAGTCGGAGACTCTGAGAGAGAGGACCCTGCTAAAGGGTACAAAAGTGCACTTTTTGACATTGTAGAGTGCAGTTGCAGTGAGAAGACAGGGAAGTGATTGGAAACATAGATGCTTTAACTCATAACATTTTAGGACGTATCAGATATCCTGAAATGATGTAAAGAAAACAATGTAATCCCTTCCTCTCTCTGTCATTTGCGCAATTTGCCATTTCAGTTTAACAGTTGAAAACAAATGGTTTAAGGGGTTAAATGGGTACCTGTGAGGTAACTTGTCATTGGGCGCAGTATATAACCTCTGCCGACTGGAGGGATTGTCTCTGGGATAGGTTATCATTGACCAGGGGTAATATAACCTCTGTAAAGCGCTTTGAGACCTATCGCTGGTATAAAGCGCTATATAAAAAAGCAAGTATTATTATTATATTATTGTTAAGGCTGAGATGATAGATGAGCTGAGAAGCAGACAGTGTTGCATTGGCATTACAATTCACACAACAACCAAGTACTGTTTCCCATATCTTGAGGATACCCCATGTCTCGTCTTTATTTTACCTTGTATGTGCTGAGATGTCTCATGCCCTTAGCAACATCCATACCAAAGGAGAGAAGTTCATGGGGTGGCAAGGGCTCCACTGGACCTTGGTCCCTACGACGGCTTCGACAGCGTCTTAAGATACGCAACATGTCACCCCTCGATACGTACTGCAGCACTAAGCACATTTGTCCTGTTGACATGTTTATAAAAAAAACAAATAATGCAACATTTGTATCCATCTCGTCACACACGCCCTTTAGTAAGACTGATGTTCATTTTTCGCTACTGGCCACTTCTGCACCTTTCAAGGTTATTAGTCTGGAACATTAACATCTGTGTTACTTAATCAATTCACCAAGCCTAGCAAAGGAAACGAGCTTGGAAAAGAAACTTCCTCAGCTCAAATTTCCAGTGATCTACCACGAGAGCCAAATAAAATTCCCAAGGCAGGGAAACTGTTATGGCAGTGGTATTGAAGGGCGCATTTTTATATGAAGTTATTTACTTTTCAAATACCACATAGAGGTCTTGCTATGTTTTGCATATTTAAATCATTTCTTAAAAAAACTGAAGAAATCATTTGCAGCTGTTGCAATTATGGTGTTCGAAGTAGACGAACATAACCTTGTTGACAAAATGACATCCAAAGATATTAACACACCTGAGCTTGAAAATATCTACTTTGATAGTTTCTTCACATAACAGTGTCAAACATATCATTACACGCACATGGGTACCTGGGGGTACATTGCAAAAACTGTTACCAATTTTTGAAAAAAAGATTTATTAGGTTTATTATTAGGTTATTAAAGGTTTATTAGAGTGCATATGTTATGGGCAGACAGGTAAAAGAGGAGGGGAGTAGCTAAACACATACACAGGTAATATCTCAAGAAAGTGTTTCACTTTTTGAAAAAAGTTATAACAGAGCTGTTATAAGGAGATTTCTTTTCATAATTTAGGTAGGTGTCAGCTTTGCATATATAGCATTATGACCAGATGTTAGTTTGGTCACTAACTGGTTATTTAAGCCACAGTCTAATCATTTCTTTCTGAATGAGAAGGAAACTGTACTAAACCTTCCACCAGTAACGTCAATGAACCGAGAAGATATATGGTAAAGGAGTTAGAATACTGATGAACAACAACTTGCTTTCAGACTCTCATGTGCCCCCTTCCATTCCCTCTACCCTCAAATCTCCCCCCCCCCCATCCTTGCCCCCGTTATCAACAAAGCATTGTCATTTGTCATCTATGCAATACTTACTCTGTTCATCGATGAGTTTGAAACAAATTCCCATCAGAAAGATTATGTTAGGATGTCTTCCTACATTTCCCAGAACCTCAAATTCTGTTCTCAATTCTTCCATCGATAGTTTGTCACGGGGGTCTGTAAGAGAAAAGGATGGTACCTATGCAAACTTTTTACAACCATGCAAGATATATTAGAAAACATATGGCACAAGAAGACAACTTGAAACATATGCAGGCATTCCATATAAAATGTTTTTGTTTTCCCTTGTATGGTCACCATCACTTGCAACACATATTCCCCTTGATCAAAGCTACCAAAGGTTTCCATGGTACTGTAGAAGTACTTGTTACAAAATAAATAAATCATAATAAACTTAATATTATCAGGTAATTTACATGCATGCTAACCTTAAAGGGTCTATACAATGAATCCGAGAGAAGCATCGCTTGATGGGAGCGAAATGCCGTGTTCAAATCATCACTATGGCAACACGCTGAAACTCGACTCCCAGTAGTGTAAACAATGTATACAGAAACTGAACCTACATGATACAGTAGTATACATGCAGTATGTGCAATATACACACTGATCTATGGTACTGTATGTAGCAGAGTTTCAGTTCATCATATACAGCGCTAGCTAGCTTGCCGAGTCGTAACGCTCGTACGTACTATAGCAGAAAGAGTTCATTACAAATACATTCAGTTGTATGACCTAACCTGGAACATACATCAATTTAATCAATTAAATCAATTTATGCCTTGAAATTTTCAAGTATAATATTTACGGCATTATATGCTCTACTCCTGTAATACCAGTTTGCTAGAATTTGAGCTTCTGTCTGATGAATCAGTACTTGCATTTCAGGTTCATTATTACCTCTGTTATCTTTCCTACAGCCTATACATGGTAATGAATACTGTTATTCCATCTTCCTTCCCTCTTTGATATCCTGAAATGTTGGAGTCGTTAATTTGTAGGTGGACTACTTTAACTCACACTGACTTTTCTAGATGGGAGAGTTCCCTTAATTTTACACAGCTGTTCATCATTCGTTCATTCCTCATTTACATTATGACAAAAAAAAAAATATCATGATGAGACATTCACATTTAGATCTGTACCATAGCACCACTGGTGGGATCTTAATGTCCAGACACAATTTTTTAATGTTTTCAACTTTTGTAAAGGTAAAAAAACACTGTTGCACATAGGCGTAGGAGGCGGGGGGCTGGGGGGGCTGCAGCCCCCCCAACCAATTATTTTTGTGAAAATTCGGGCAATATGCTGAGAATTTTTCGGGCACCTACTGGAAGAATAATAATTTGCAGTGTGTTTTTCAATTTTTTTTTTGAAAATTCGGCAATATGCTAAGAATGTTTCGGGCATCTACTGAAAGAATAATAATTTGCAATGTGTTTTTCAATTTTTTGTTAAAAATTCGGGCAATATGCTGAGAATTTTTCGATCACCTACTGAAAGAAGAATAATTTGCAATGTGTTTTTCAAATTTTTTTATGAAAATTCGGGCAATATGCTGAGAATTTTTTTCGGGCACCTACTGAAAGAATAATAATTTGCAGTGTGTTTTCAATTTTTTGGGTGAAAATTTGGGCACTATGCTGAGAATTTTTCGGGCACCTACTAGTGGCGGAGCGTCCATACAGTCAGAGGGGGCGGATGCCCCCCTGACGGACTCAAATGGACTGCTGGCGCCCTTTTCAGCTTTTTACCACTTTCTACTTATTCGCGATTATTGACTTTTTTATTGCGCTCTCAAATACCTATTGACATTTGTCACATTTTGTTGGTGCAATTTTCTGGCAAATGGCGATGACACCTATTTATTCTTCGTTTATCTGCAAATAAGCTAGGCCTGGAAAGGGTCATTTCCGGCGATCTAGGGAGTATCTTTACTCAAAATTTTGTTTTTCTACGCTCCGCGCCAACCAGTGGTGGCGCTCCGCTTAGATAGTGTCGAAAGCGCCCCTACAGACCATTCTCTCCCCCCTGGCCAAAATCCCTAGCTCCGCCACAGGCACCTACTGAAAGAAGAAGAATTTGCAATTTGTTTTTCAATAGCTAAACTTATATTATTATCCTTATTGTTGTAACGAATTCCCCAATAATTTTAACCAATATGGAAGGGTAATAACACGAAAAATGATTGATGTTATTATTATTGGCAATAAGCGATGAATGCCTATATATGATATGCACATTAACATGTGGAACGCGCGCGGAGCGCACGAAAAATTTTGGTTATATTTTTCGGGCAAGTGGTTACAGCCCCCCCAAATCAAATGAGGCTCCTACGCCTATGCTGTTGCATGGACCCCATCACAAATTTGAGATTGGGGTCTAGGGGGCGCGCATCAGACCAAGTTTTCAGTGCTGTAGAAATGTTCAGTGTTGTAAGAAGATTTGTCTGATTATTGAGTCGAAATGCAGGTGGACGGGTAGATATATATATCACATAAATCGTTATTTAAAAAAAAATATTCCACAGATATGAAATATTGCTAGGAAAAACCACTCAAATTTGTGTGACTATGGTCTCAGCCAGAATGCTCCTGATACCAGTAGAGGAAGGAGGAGGGGTGGCGGGGGGTGCCTCGGCAACTAATTTTGATTAATTTTCACTCTGTTTTGGTTCCACCACAAATGTCAATTACAACCCTATTGAACATTGTCTGATCCTTGCCTTCCCCACCCTCTCCCCCTCCCCCCAAACCCCTTGTCACTGTCAAACCTGTGTTGAGTATACCCTGCACAGTAGACAGGTCCGTTACGGTATAAATGCACAACTTCTGGACTTCAACTCACCTTTGATTGTTTTCACGGCTACTTTGACCCCACTCCTGTCCGTACTGTCCTTTGTGAGCATTCCCTCGCATACATAGGAAAATTCACCGGAGAAGAGAATCTTTCCCACGGTAAGCCTCTCAGAGAACACCATCCATCTGTCCCTCAGATGCCCGTATTTTGGGTTCTCGTGTTTGCTGTAGACGGTTGATGGAGCCTGTATAGAAAGACAAAGGTCAAAACAAAATTTAACGAGTTAGTGATCATGAATACAGACTATACCTTGTTGACAAGTCCATAATCTGGTGGAAAAAATACTGTAGCGATAAATTATAGATGAAAGTATCGGAATAGATAATTTGATATTTCCACCAAACATTTCACCGTGAATAACGATATTGAAGGTATAAACATCAAAGTGGAAAAGGATTTTGCAAACTGGTGCAATTCCAATTTATTACAAACAGATGGTATGCCATTGGCCTAGACTTTCTGATTAAAGGACATTTGGGTACCAGAAAATAACCACATTAGTTTATTGTTCCATCAAAATCTCATTAGTAACTATGAAATAAGCCCCCCTCCCCTCCCACCCCCCCAAAAAACGAAGACAAAATCTCAACACTGTGTTGGGGTCCCTGAATTACATATCAATATTACATAGGTTGGGCAGAATAAGACAGAGCATCACAAAATACAACATTATATATCAAAAAATAAGGTATACTTTTATCCAATGCAAATGCTAATTTTGATATTAAACAATGCCTCTACAAATGAAACAAAAGAAACCAGAATGCAAAATGCATTGAGGTTTCGATGACTTCAATGCACTAGACTTCTGCTTGTTAGTATAACCAGAACTAGCTGTTACAATAACACTATGGCATGCTAACACAGGTCAGTCTATACGTGGTTATACACACCTCCATCAAAAACAATAGGGTTCTTGTACTCAATGTTATGAATCCGCACACCAAGTATTACAAACCAAACCAAATCTCTAATAACTTCGCACATTAAGGTTGCAGAGGAGTCCACTTATGGCCAATTTAGATTGGAATTTGCCCACAAGACTTCAAAGAATCAACTTGAAAGAAGCTTATACAGGTCACTGGAGGTCAACCTGAGGTCAAAGGTCACCCAAATTCAGGTCTACTATTGTATTACAATAGCTTAAGTCCCAACCTTAATGGACATTTGGTTCTCAAGTTATTGCAAAAATACTAGTTTTGACCCCTGATTGACCTTTGTTGACATTGGATCACATGACTGTTATGTTTTGAAACAATCCCTTACCCCATTCACAACTAGTCCCAAAATATCAACCTTGTCACACCCTGTCAATGGTAGTTTCACAAATTATTGAGAAAAACTAGGCCAACATTGTTACAGCCAACTCCATGGAGTGAAAGCAAATCTCAAGTTCACAGGTGCTTGACCTAGTTTCTCCTTGGCAGCTGGCCAAGAAATGTTTTGAAATTCGTGGTACCTGTGCAACCTTACATCCAACCAGAACTACCAATGATCTACAAATATTTTCTAGAGAAGGCATGCTTCGCCATTCAAGTGCACTATTCCATCAAAATCACATCAACTCTTTAGCAAAATATCCATACGGATGAGTCACAAGTGTTGAAGTAGCTCTAGCACTTTTATATATCTATGGTCTGCAAGCAAGCCTTGGAAGACACTGTACATGTATGTAGATATGTACATAGCAATTCAGGACTTCTAGCGACACACTTAAGTCAATGGGGATATTGTCGCGAGTTCAGATTCAAATCTACGGATGCCCGTAAGATCATTTTCAATTGTCAGTAGGCTCTCCTGTTCTTATGAGGCGAATCGCCCATGTCATATACTTATCGGCTGGACGATGGGAGATACCGTATATTATGAAAAGGTTTTTACAAGTTGACCCCTGGTGACCCTAAATGACCTTCGATATCCACCAAAAACGATAGGCTTTTTGTACTAAATGTGGTCAACCTGCATACCAGAAATGAAATCAATCCAAGCTTTGCTTCTTGAGATATCATGTTTACAAGCTTTTCACTATTTGACCCCTGGTGACCCCAAGTGACCTTTGACCTACACCAAAAACAATAGGCTTCTTGTACTCAATAAGATACTCCTATGTACCAAATATGAGAACTGTCCAAGCTTCCCTTCTTGAGATATCGTGTTTACAAGCTGGGCGTCACAAACGCACGCACACACACACACACATACACACACACATACACACACGCATGATTGCAAAGGTTACGATTATCATCGAAACCAAAAATCATTTCCATTTCAAAGACCTCGTGATGACGAGTTTCATTGTTGCTCAATGTGTGATTTTGCATGACCTCCGGAAGTGAATTTTTGTTCTTCTTTTAGTTTCATGCACTTTATCTTTCCCTTCGTACTTCATCGTCAAATTACACTGCAGTGACTTTTATAAACCATTTCAGTGTTTCATATGTTCATTAGTTATATTTTGACCGAGTTTTTTTTTTAATGCATGTGTAATAGCTTTAGCTTAAATTTCATGTTATATATAGACACAACCAGATGAACTTTTCATCAAAAACTAGAAAAATATGTGAGCCTCTACGAAAAAAATTACTAAATCCATACATCACACTGAGAATACTTTCTGAAGCTAGTCACATTCATAGGATTTATAAATAGGTAGAAAACAAAGAGAAAAACCATGTTGAGTATTTTTGTTTATTGGTATTAAACATGAGATGGAGATTGTACCATGCCATAAACTTGTATACCTAGGAAAATATGTGTGGGGGAGTATATAGAGCAACAACAAAAGAAATGCATTGGTCCATCTCCCATGCCCTCTTGAAAGCCATTTCCATTGCTGCTAACATATAACTTCATAGTTTACAGTTTTAGCACATTTCTGAATCCTTATTACACAATTTGTAAGACCATTTGAGAAAACCGTGGATTTCTCCTGAATGAAAAAAAAAAAAAAAATCGATGGTGCTTTGGCCGGCCATTTTATGGAAAACACATCAAACTGTCTTGCAAGTTTTCATTACTATTCACTGATACATTTAGGAGCCCTTGGTCATCACTGTTTAATGTCACTTGATCATACAGTACTTTGTCAATATAGAAACGACATCCTGTTACATATTTCTTATGGTGTTTCCAATTGCTAAAATATTATAATCTTTTCATATTGAAAACTAGAGCACCAATGGTGCAGAAGCTCATACCTTTTCAAGCTGAAAAATGTAGGGCCCACAAAACCAATTTTGGGCCCATGAGGGATAACCCCCCCCCCCCCCCCCCCCCGTTAGCAGAATCCTGGCCACACCACTGGCTATAATTCCTATTTTCCCCTTTAAATCCTATTTTACCCACTCTCTCAAACAATACCACTGGCCTACCCTATTCAACTTTCTCCCCTCTACCTTAGCAGACATAACAAGCACTCCCTACAAGACATAACTTCACAAACTGCCTACATACCTCAGGCTCAAAGAGTTCTAAGAATCAGCAAGTGCTGATTGGCTATAGGGCTCTCATGCTTACAGTTCAACAGTTAATAACAACTCCCAGTCCTGCTTTAATTCCACTAACAGCCTCTGCAGAGCTTAACCACAAATGTAAACAAACACTGCAGGGATTGGGAGACAAATTAAAGGAGCTTTGGCAAAAAGTGAAGGCTCAGATTTTTTTAAACAATGGGGATTAATTGTAATTAATTAACTTTTGACCAAACATTTTTAGGCATCACCTTATTCATACACAATCCAACAATCATCAGTTCAACTTTGAATATGATCCATCAAAATCTTGAGGAGATTGAGATATTTGAAAATATTACAAAGAATGACCCCCGATGACCCCCTAAATGACCTTTGACCTCAATTTTCCGAACACCCCTCTTAACTCTCATCCCGAGGAACATTGTGACCAAGTTTCATCATAATTGGCCATACACTGTACGAACAGGAGCAATTTGAAAATATAGGGCCGCGGCCCGGGCCACAAAAGACCCCTATAGTTGATCTTTGATCTCAAATTCATGAACACCCTGAAGGTAAAACTACCATAGCACTATCGTGACAAACCCTCAACATCGTACCATGGAATCTGTAGGAGAAGAAGCATTTTGCGTATTTCCACAAAATGGCCCATTACGGCCCACAGGTGACCTTTGACCCCAAATTTTGGACCATCTCTGATGGCTCTATACCCAATGGTCCTTGTGTCCAAGTTTCATGAAATTCCATCAAACACTGTGCGAGTGGGAGCGGTTTTACCAATTGCTGACGGATAGAGTGATAGACGCCGCACTGTAACAATAGCTCACACCAGCATGCTGGTATGAGCTAAAAATGGGGGGGGGGGAGGGAGGGGCGCGGGCAAAAAAACAGTGTAGTTGCCATTTTTTGACATCACAGATTATTCAGCCATGCATGAACTCATCCAAAATCGATTTTAACAAATTTCATTATTTTTATATATCAACAATGGAACAAGCATTGATGCTGGGAGTTAAATCAATAATGCACTGTTTAGCTCTGTATTATACATCATTCTTTTTCCTTGTTTTAATATATTTATTTATTTTATTTATATATGTATTTTATCAATTAAACCTCAGTTTTCATTTATGTACATGTATGTATTTTAGATCATTCTGCAAGCAGGAACTCGCGAAAAAGCCATCATTGGCTAATCAAAGCCGCAAGCTGACCGAAGTCAGTCTCTTAGATTCATATTTTAACGTCCATGATTATGAATTGTTCATTGTCAACAACTCTGTAAATGGACGACATACATTAATCTTGGAGTGACTCGAACTCGGGACCTTATTTGCACCAACCTTAAACTTTCTTTTGATTTTATGCAGAGATTTGTTAGACATCCTGACGAATATCATCCAGAGTGTAAGTGACTTTTTCCAAATGAATTAATTTGATACGCTGATGAATTATGGGTGGGTAAGAAAACCTGGTAAAATATGTATGGTATTGGAGAGTCTCATGAATCTCACACTGAATGATCCCTCTTTTACACTTTGTAGCTGAAATTGTGACTGGTTTTATCAAAATTTTGAACTCACATTTGAGAAGTAATTGTCAAAGTATCTCGTTCCAAAGTTCTCCACGTATTCTGACCCGTAAGGCGGCTTGGGGTGGAGATGTCGCCAAGTAGTGCAGTAGCATAATAATAACATAAATATACAGAACAGTGGCAAGGAAGCTGTTCCCAAAGCCAGGGTTGAGATCGTAACAAATGTCAGGGTGTCCGGCTGTCAAACAGAACAATAAAAAACACAAGTTTAATTATTAAATATATAATATACGTAAATAATAATATTATATATAATATATGTAAAGAATTTAATAATATTGAAACAAGAAAAACCAGCCAACATTGTTAAAATGTAAAAAATTATTATTAATAATGTGAAAATGAGCACAAGAACATTAAGAATGTTGCACCTGGCAAAAATTATGATCAGAAGATGATAAGACTAACTGGGAATGTCGTCAAGGTGATATTATTAAAAATGAAAAAAAAATATTATTAAATAATGTGAAAATGAGTACAAGAACATAAAGAATGTTGCATCTGAGAAAAACAAAGATCAGAAGATGATAAGACTTACTGGGAATGTAGTCAAGGTAATATTATTAAAAATGTGAAAAAAATATTATTCAATAAGGTGAAAATGAGTAAAAGAAAATTAAGAATGTTGCATCTGGCAAAAAATATGATCAGAAGACTTACTGGGAATGTCGTCAATGTAATATTATTAAACTCATCGTGTGTCAAGCAGTCAAAGGTCACACCACCGTAACTTCTACAGTGAGGTCGGCTGTTCGGACAAGGTTCCGTTTCGCAAGGATCGTTGTACTTGTCACATCGAAAACCTTTTTAATATCAGCAAAATTTCAGAGATTTAGGAGTTCATATTAAAACAAGGCAATAAACAATGTTGTATTGAATCGTGATCCATTTCACTAAATTTCAAACAGGACTAAGTGACTCGAACAAGTTTGCCCTCATAAAAGGAATGAAATGATTTGATTCCACCATTCAAACTTAAGCACAATGATTCAAGCATCCAGTACCTGTACAACACAACAGCATACTTTAAATCAATAATACAAAAAATGAGGTGACGCCTAATTACTGTACAAAGCATTTTGCTTTAGGGATGCACCGGATCCAAATTTTTGGATCCGGCCGGAACCGGATTTTACCGGATAGTACATGAAATCCGGCCGGATAAAATCCGGCCGGAACTGGATTTTTTCATTACACAAAAGAAAATCATAAATAAGAAGTAGAAGTATGAAACAAGGAGCAAATCTTAGGTTAGGTATACACATATTATAAAGAAGGTGAAATTAAGACCCCACTTATGAGATTTAATGACTTGAAGTGGTGTAATCTACATTCTTTAATAAAATAACTACAATATAATTGTGGACAAGCTTGATACAGTATGTAAATTTGTTTGCTGGCAAAATACATACTACCTATGAAGTTTGTTTTAAAATGGGAAGCTACATTTCACAAATCTCATACTTTATACTGAATAAAAAGATTTATAATTGTTGTAATAACACTACTATCTGGATTTAGAATTGTCTTTTATTATTCATTATTTGGTAACAAATTTTTACACTGCAATATTATCTGTAAAAATAAAATAAAAAAGGCATTGTATCTGTCCAGAAGTGGAAGAAACTTCTTATCTATCTTTTATCTATCCTTTAAAATGGAATAGAATGTTCATTAGAACACTTAATGATTTAGGTTTTTCATGAACTTTTAGGAACTTTCATGTTGACAAGAGATATCTCTTTCTGTGAGAAAATTAGATACTGTTTTTTCTGTGACTGGCACCCCATTTGTTGGAAACTCTGCTAGTCCATTGCTTCATCTATATAAAAGTGCCAAGATTACAATTTGTTTATTGCCATGACCACAAACAATGAGTAACAATTGACAGCTTTCTAGACAGGAAATGGACTGTAGTGGTCCACAAAAAGATCCATTGTTTTGACTTCTTAAGGTCCTAATGCACATGTTTGGATTTTGGACATTTCATTTCATGCAAGTGTTTCTCTCTGACAAGTAGTAGTGTTAATGAAAGTTATTTCACTATAAGATTTGGAATATGGCTTCCTCATTTATTTGGAAGCATTTCACTGTTCAGGATCAGGCTGATGAAATTGCAGAGTGTACATTGTGTATATAGCTTCATATTATTACAGTAGTTGTATTATTTTGATCTTTAGAAACAGTGGGTCAGACCATTGAGAAAATTAAATTACACATGTTAAACCTAATTTTTCCTTACTCTGAATGTTTTTATTAATTTTTGGAAATAGTTTACATTGATTTAAGTTAATACCAACACCTTTTTAAGGAATAATTCAGGCCAGATTTTGCAAAAGATCCGGCCAGATTTTGCAAAAGATCCGGCCGGATTTTGAAAAATATCCGGCCGGAACCGGAACCGGATAATTTCTCACTATCCGGCCGGATATCCGGTGCATCCCTATTTTGCTTAAAGTAAATGTTCAGAGGGCCTGTTGTTCTATTTTTTTTACCTACACAGGCTAAATGCAGTAGACATGGGCAGTTTTTGACAATTTTTTGTTTTTGTTCTCTTTATATTTACAGTAAGTGTCTAATATTTTCACTCCCATGAAAAGCCTCTGGTTGATTTAAATTTAAGACAAACTGAATAGAATTTGTTACTTATTTCACGATCCATTCATCATGCCAAAGCATTTAGAATTAAGGATGTTTTCACAGTGATATTTCTCACTTAGAGTAAATATAAGCGTTACTTACCTAAATACCCTGCGTTACAATCGCATCTGAATCCGAGAGCAGAATAGACCGGAATACAAGTTCCCTGATTGCTGCAAGGATCCGGTTCTCCTTCACAGACGCCCGGATCACCCTGAGGTGGACCGGGGACCGGCTCCGTGACCATCTCTGTAACAAATTCTGTGACAGCTTCAGTTTCGAATACTGTGGTGATTGTGGTAGTAGGTGGTGCGGTAGTGGGGGGTGTCTCTGCAAGTTAATGGGGATATCACACCATGTTGCCAGATTAGATGATGAAGTACATATGAATTAAATTGAGAGGATACAGAAGGTGATACAATAATGGTATTTGAAAAAATCAAGAAGAAAATGCCCGGGATAATTAAACACACACACACACAGTGGGAGGGTTGTTGCCTTTTTTTTTATTATGTTCTAGTCTATCATTCTATAGTAACTACAGCTGTTTCGAAGCCTCATCATATCTCAACGATCTACGCTATCTTTTTTCTCCTTTTTGGGCAATTATTGCGTAGTAAATAATCACACAATCATGGCAACGTATCTTATTACCAAACTATAGTCATTGAGAAAAAATTAAAAATTCAGACAAAAATATTCTGTGGTTCTGTACAGGCAAAAAAACACTTATCGGACAAATGTGCTGGCCGATGTATCAATATTTCCGAGTTCATAACTGTACACATTAGGCTTCATGCGCTGTGTTAACTATTTTATGCAGTTTCTATGCTCAGCACTGTTACATAATGTATGTCTCTGTCAGTGTAAGGTAAGTATCATCTATCTGGGAAAATATTTTTCCAAAATGCCAAATTGTTAACCCTAAATTTATGACAAGCTTCTATTGTATCTTGCAATTTTGTTCCTCCCAAGAAGTTGGCAACTAAATAAAAGTCTTCCACTGCAGTATGATTCTGGTAAATATTACAGTACCTATAGAGCATTATTAATGTGTAGTTTACTATATGGGTGATATACATGGTGGTGGGCTAAGGGGGGGGGGTTATGGGTGGGAGGGGGGATTGAGGGAGAGAGGAATTAATGGTTTTGTTAAGAGGTATGTGGATAATGAAGATGGATAGAGAGGGGATAAAGAATGCTTGGATTATATTAATTACCACCTTTTTCAACTGATCAGTAACAATGACAGCTGGTCAGTTGCACTTTTCCAATTAACACAGAGAAAATGCAGGTTGCAACTACAGGAAAGCAATGACACAGGCCTATGGGTATATACGGGATCAATTTACAAATATGTTAGTAAATTACCATAGGGTATATTACGATATAATTTCTGTATGACAACAAATCTCCTTCATTAACTCAATGTCTTTATATACTGAAAAGCCAATTGAATAAAAGAAAATTTGAACCCAAATGATTTTTTGGGCTTGTCACCTACAGTGTATGGTAACATACAACACATTATATGTAGCAAATGTAACTTTTGGGACATTAAATACTTTTGTCAATTCTAAAGCGATCAAAAAATTTAAAAAAAAAAAAATCCTACAAAGTTGTCAATGTTTTGTAAAGGCTTACTTTTTAACGTATTACAAAAAATAAGCATTTTTTTCTTTTCCGTGAACACTGCTGTACAGACATATTTGCTCACTTTACTTCCAACCTACAGTAGCCTACACAATCTCACAGATAAGTGAAATCTAAGCATATCGTTTAGAGTTCGATCATTACAGAATATCCAATCATATACAGTATCACATGACAAAAATGCTACAGTACACAAACTTGACAATTGCTACTGTATGTCTTAAGTTGTAAATCAGAGCAAGAATCATCATCTTTTAATAACAGACAAAATTCAGTGCCTTCAAAACTGCTGCAAAACATTTTGAACGCCAAATTATTCCAGGTTATGTTAATACCTACCGACTTGTCTGATTTGTCGTCTAAGCCTAGTAGATGACCAGGGGTCTGATGGTGGTGTATAGATCATTAACATTGAGACAATTGTAATGACTGTAAAACAACCCCCAAACAACAACACCGTCCTAATGTGACTTTTCTCCATGTTCTTCCACATTCACAAGCTAGAACCTCCAGGTTTTAAAATGTTCTGACTAAAAGATAACAATATGCCCTAAGTTTGATAGTACTAGATGAAATGAGGACTATGCCTGCAGTATATCTGTCACTGCCAGTCAAAAATGTCATCACTTCCAATCTCATTTCAGATCCTCCATCGGAGAATAAGTCACAGCTGCGGTGTAGTCCATCAATATACAGTCACAGAAGTTTTAACATGTGAGATTAAAAGGTTATAACTCCGGCAAAATATCCTTCTCATAGAATAGATCCATATTAAAATCCTTGATTATCAAGTCATAGCTCTGACACTGGTTTGTCAAATTCACTTAATTCACTGAGTGAACCACTTCCCAAGGTAACCACAATTTTTATAACCACAAAATTCTGTTCATCATGCCCACCATATGCCAGTGTTATATAGATTCCAGTAGAATATGTACATATATATTTATATACATGTATAGCTTGCTACTATGATACCCTCTGTACTGATCAATTTGCCTTGTTGAATCTCATCCGACTACCGACCACGAAGTGAAACCAACCAGCAACTTTCCTCTATAATCAACACTACTGCCTTGGAGTATATTTATGGGGGTAGACAATATCCATTCAAAGGCACTGATGTGTATCTTCTAGTGCAGCTTTTGTTCAAGTACTGCTCACTGTGGTAACTCAGTGTACATTGATATCCTTAACACAAGTTTACAGATCTGGGGAACACCACGAAAAGTCAGGCAACAGTCACACAGGGGTATACACCAAGAATGCTAGCCATTGTTATGTTAATTATGGATGAACAGATCTGAATTGTCCTTTCAGAGGGGGACAGTTATTTGCATGGAGCAAACAGAATAAAGAAAAGTGGATGAGGAGGAAGACAACTTTGAAACTTAAATTCATTAATCTACATTAAGGATAATTTGATGAATTTCTGCTTGAATCCTAAATTAATTTTGTTGGTATTTTCCCAGTCAGTCTTATGCTGTTGTTATTGTTTTTATAACTCCTGTTATATGTTATTACTTTCTTTAACCATATTGGACTTATTCCCTTCAATTTAAAATAAAGGATTAGGGTAGCCAATGCCTTGTCAAAAAAGTGAACAGAAGTTGTCTCAAAGCAACTGCTTTCTGAAGCAGAAATTTAGTAAAATACTATTTCAAATTATCTTCCAAAATAGGTCAGTTATATAGTAAAAAAGAATATATGAAGTTATAAACAATATACTAGAATGTATGTATGTATGTATGTATGTATGTGTGTATGTATGTATGTATGTATGTATGTATGTATGTATATGTGATCTTCCCGCAAGCAGGAATCAAGCAGGAATCAAGCAGGAATCTCACAGAACAACTTTTAACATGGGTTCTAAGCATATTCTGTAAAACCTTGATATTTGGGAAAATTTCAGTCATTCTTGTGAAAGTTATGGATATGAAAATTCTTGGATAAGACAACATTATTTCATCTTCATCTGATTCTTTGAAGAATTTTTTTTTTTTTTTTTTAGCCCGTCAAAATGATAAAATGCAATCTCTGAACAAACACATAGAGTAAAGAAGACCCACCCACTGAGCTCACACAATGTGAGTACTTTTATACTTAGCACTGCCTTCAAAGTAATAAGAAATACAATTCCAATCTAAGGAAAATGTTTATGGTTCTGTAAAAAATTAACGGTACTGTTCTGAGAAATGTTTCCATCCAAAAACTTAATTTAGGCATTATATGCTTTCATACACTTGAATGTAAATCTGATTTTTTCTATATGTAAAAGTAATATAAAGCTAGTGGCCATTAAGATACTGATGGCTTGAACTCAGTATTGTCCCCATGCAGCAAGTTACTGCTAAATAATGCATTTCCTATGTAGCTTGAAGGATGGTGGTATTAAATAGGGACACTGTGGCAATGCCACAGTGGACCATGATTAGCAAATCTTCAAATGAAATTTGTTAGAGATTAAACTTTATGAATTTGGAGGACATTTTATAAACATAATACAAGCCTATGTACATAGTAAATAAAAGGAGGTATCAAGGTGTGTGTGGCTTATAAGGCTGAGCAATTTATGTGAACCTTCATGATGAAGTATGAGTTATTAAATATCCATCAATATGAAATTGATTCACGAACAAACTGGATGATAGGCTGTAACATTATAAACGTGTTAACCCACTCTGATTACTTCTGAAAAGTAGAAACAAACAAACCAGGCCAAAAAACACAACACTGCTATAGAAATTCTTGGTAAAGTTCTCATTTTCGCAGAAAACTAGTAAGTAAGTAGCTATATTGAACATGAACTCCCCGCCAAAACCTACTCTTGCAATAGCCAGAAGTAGGAGAGCTGATATACAACAGTAATTACAGGCATAGCATGAATGTTCATCTGATGACATAAACCCAAAAGAGGGACCTTGAAAGTAAAGGGCTGTCCTGTCCACTTCATTATATTTTGTTGAGTTATTGAAAATAAGCTGCAATGCATACTGATAATGCATGCCATCCGAGAGTAGCTGGATAGGTGCATTCAATAGCCTGCAATGAACTCAACGGTGTATGTATATGAGTATTAATATAAACAAAACTTGTTGAGTTACAACCCTCGAGGTTTATGCAGGTACTGTGTTTTCCTATGTTGTCTTTGTGTTCAGTGTTTGAATTATAAACCTCTCTAGTACACCGGTTACATTTAATTGAGAACATAATTCGTAAGCTCAAAGCTGAGTGATGGGTTATAGGGTATGATTGAAATGGGGGGGGGGGGGGGGTGAGAGGGTATAGTAGATGTGGATAGTGTGCAGGTAGGGTGAGTATTCAGTTAGGAAAGTGGTAGAGAGATGGTGGCAAGATTAAATGATGAGGGGGACGGGGAGGGGGGGTATCAGAGACAGGCAGATGGTACTCCAAAAAAGAAGGTATCTTGAAGCAGTATCAGCAGGGTTTATAACTGAGTCTTGTTACCATAATGAAAATGGTGGTCCTGCCACTTGTCAACAGAGAGTTGGGGCAATTTTTCAATGCTTAAACCACCTTATATACTGTCCTCTCATATTATGTTTCAAAGCTCTCCTGACAGAATGAACAACTTTATAACCTTTATCTGAGAGATATACTATATAGTCATACTACTGGAACTGTCAGCTCAATTGCTTTGAAGTGTGAGATGAAAGTTACAAGTAGAGAAATATTGACCCACCTGGGTGATATCAAAAGTGAATTATTTTCAAGGGTTTGATAAATGTTGGGATTAGTTGTTCACACTAGTGTAATGTAGTATGTAGTTATATCCCCATCATATTACTTTAAACATGTGCTTTGCTTTTGTCTTTGTCTTAAGAGTAACTTACTTCCTGTTCCCGAGTTTATTCACCCCTCACCCACATCATATTCGTAGAAGCCCCCTTTGTCTTAATTCCATGAAATATTCATGCTTAACGACAGATGACAACCTGTTGCATCTCATGTGTATACAAATGTGGTTAGTCATAGTCCTCTCCTATGTGCGTTAGTAATAATAAGTCAAAGACTCTGGGACCAAGAGTTTATGTCACAGAGAGGTTATTGCCCATTCAAAGGGAGTTGTAATGACTTAAGTACTGTAGTTTTTTAGTATGAAAAAGACTAGGATTTCCAAACTTCAGAGAGTGTAGTTCAGATACACTCCAGCAACAATATCGCCACACAGAATAAATAAAGCTTATATTCTACAATTATATCTATGTCTGGAGTTTCTCATAAAACTGTTGTTAATTCTACTTATTTAATAATAGAGCCCTGAACTAATTGAGCCTTCGCACCCCAATGTAACACTAGTATACAAGTAAAAAGTCTTGATGTAGTTACCGATACAAGTATTAGCCGATCCGTCTGGGAAAGGAAAGAAAGATGCTGGTTGCCACCTGGCACCTTCAAAACCTGGTGCACACCTCTCACAACTGGTTCCTCCAGTGTTATGCCCACAACTACAGACAACGTCTTCATTATCATTCAGAAAACAAAATTCACCATGGAGATTGCAATGACACCTGTTTACAGAAAGGAAAATTGAGATACCTTTGAATGAATGAAAAAAAAATAATACTATTTCTGAGGTCATAACTATTCAAATTTAGAAAAGTCTTAAATTGGTATGAATTCAGTTCTCTATGTGAAGTAATACATTTATAATTGTAGATTACAGAAAGTACAGTTACCAGATCATGAAACATTTCAAACTTTCAGAAAGAAAGAAATTTTAAAGAAAAGGAAGAAATTTTAGAAGGAAAGAAAGAAATTTTAGAAAGATAGTGTGAGAGAGATCAACAAATACTGAGGAAAAAAGAAAGTCACAATTATAGCCACTTGCTAATAAATGCCAGTAGGCTACTTAAACAGTCTACTGGCTAAAAATTAAGTTCTCCCAGGCATTTTCCTGAATCACAGGACACATGTTACCAATAATGTTTGCTGATCATAAGCAGTAACACAGCGCTTGTGTTAGGTATGGACATATGCGGACTCTGTCTGACGATTGTTAGACGAATTACCAGTTTTTTAAGTTCGTAAAGTCTAATGGCCAAAAATTGCCAGTGTCTCTTTTTGCTACATGCAAATGGCAAAATCCACTGGCATTTAGCCAGTAAATGGCTCGAATTTCGAGACCTGACTTTTAAGACAAATACAATCTCATCTTTGGCAAACCTTGACACTGGCACAAATAAAACCATACACAAGAACAATGTTATGCCTACAGTTAATTGTAAGAATTTTTTTTACAATCATATCATAAAGTATTACCATATATCAAATCATGTGTATGCATGTTTTAAAGTGATTTTATAAACGTAACTTACGATGCCAAAATGAAAATATCTTGGATGCTATAATGGTATCTGTCAGTGGAGATTTGGCCTACTATGTTCTGAGCATCGAATGGTCTCATCAAATGAATTCTAATGTCAGTGAAGGAGAAGAAGGCTCTGAAATCTGGGTCCTCTTCAAATAGCTTGTTGAGCTCATTGACGAATGATCCGTCGGGACCCGAGAGAAGTCTGTACCTCGGAAGTAACTCAAATGTCAGAAATCCATCTCTGAGATAAAAAACAGGATTTGTGCAAATGACTTGAGTAACATTTGTAAGATCACTTGGCATTTTTGATGGCAAATCAAAATCACCCAAACAGTCAGTAGAAAAATATTGAAAAACTTCCCAGGTTTGCCCAAAGTCTAACGATTTTTCAAGAGTCATTTGACTTGGAAGGTGTCCATCAGCAAATTGGACCCTCATATCACTTTCCATCTGATAGACTTTCCAAAAGGACAAGGTTATGTTGACCTCAAAGGGTGCAGGGTAGTTCTCCCAGTATGTCGACTGCCAGAAGGATGATGTATCATCATCTAACATAGCCTCTGGCGGATAGCTATTGGAAGGAAGCTCATCTGTACAGTCAAAGCAAGTTGTAGGGGAATTCTGTTGAGCAAAATGAAGAATTTATGCAACATATCAATTAAATTTCTCCCAAAAAGGTATGCTAAAAATCGTCAATAAATACAACAAAGTGGCTATTCTTACGACTGTTTGTAAGAATAATTTCCGACTACGCATGCGCAGTTGTTATTTTTATGACAGGAGTATTATCTTTTACGACCAGGAGTAACAATAATTTCCGGTTAGGGTTAGTGTTAGGGTTAGGATTGGGGTTTAGGGTTAAAGTTAGGGTTAGGGTTACCCCTACTACATGCGCAGTTGCTTTATTTACTTTACTGCGCTTGAATTTGCCTTTGTCGTAAAAATATTTTATAAATAATTGTTACGACTAGTCGTAAGAATAGCCACGGCCTAAATACAACCCATGTGAGCAGGTGTAAGACTCATAGTCATACAGCTTAACATTTGATGTTTCAATTCACCAAAGTGAACCAATATTCAGGAATTAATAAAGTGGGACAGCCTGAACAACAAAGTCACAATGTCAGTCTGATGATAAACAAATGTTCTCAGACATCTAGCCAGCTTCCTTTAGGCCAAAGCGGCTATAAGCCTATTAATTTATTTAGCCTAAAACAGCCTATCCAAACACGAGGCTAGGCCTCACTTTTAACTGGCCATATTTTCAGTTTAATTTGGGTAACAAGTACAGGACTAATAAAGGGAATAAACAAAACAATACAAAGCCCTTAAACAGCAATATATCAAATCGTTTAGTGACGTACGCCTTGTTTTTTCCTTCAACGCACATTAATCCTGTGATTCCATACGTGACACTGATGTAGGCCTAACCTAACTGGTTAGGTATCTAAGCCTAGCGTTAAAATTACACTACATAAGAAATAACCTAAGTTAGGCTATTCATTGTTTTATTCTCATTTCTAACTTTAGACTTGAAAATCGGGCTGTAATAGGAGCACAGATTAGGAGATTAGCCTGAAAGTTCCGCTAGAAACTTGACTTACGACATCACACAATGTCTCAGTACCCTTGCGCCCGCATGTCGCGTCTTCTGGATCAATTCTTAGCGTCAACCTTTTGGCCTGGAAGAGGGTTTTGCTAAATTCTGTCATTGGGGTTATGTAACCATTGTCTGCTAAGTCTTGTGCTACACCATGTGTAAAACATTCAGAAATACCGATTAGTATGACAACGAAGTTGAGCATCGTGAATCCACCTGTAATGAAACAAAAGCAATCAACTGTAGAACCGTCTTCCGATAAAAAAGAGTATTTTCCTTTCTTCTTCCTAAGCCTCATATTTTACGTTGTATGATATCATCTAGAATCGAATAAACATCCCTCCATTAAATTGCCATTTTAGCCTACGTTTTGCTCTTTTGCAATGAAAGAAATTACAATGCCAAGTATTTCGTATATAAACACTGGTTGGTAGTGGTAGTGGTACGGTTCACGGATTCATACACTTGTCTCATTAACCTTTAGGATCAGGGCAAGGCAACTTAAAAAATCTGTGTCGCTTATTTTCGAACAATCTTATCTGAGCACTTGTTTAGCAGAACATATTACAAACTATTAAAAGTTTGCAACCCACCCGAATTATCATAAGTCAGTAGCTACAATGGACATTTTCTTGACCCCAAGTAATGATATATTTCCCCGAACCCCTTATACAAATGGTACGCACCAAAACTTTTCTCCCCTTTACGTACGGTTCAAAAATCTGTCAAAACATCTGTTACTTTCATAACATGTATATCGATTATCTTTCGCTTCAGTGAGCTCGCAATAACGTTCGCCCAGCAATCCCATGTAATTGAGTTGTATGCATTCAGGGATGACATAGTTAATATTTGTAATAATAAAAGAGCGGAGTGTCATAACATGTATACCAGAGCCGTAAATATACGGCTCTGATGTATACTATACATATTCCGGGTGAGTCTAGTTACTCGCATGAACTCCTCTCGGCCTCTGACAATATTTGGCGTGCAACGGTTAGGCGTCACATAATGGGTGTATAATGATACCCTGGTAACGTGCTGGTCGACGGTGTTAGGAATATGAAACCCAAATCATCCGTGCATATGGCATCGATGAATCACACCTTTTCCACGTCATCTCATTCTCGGATTTATACCATTTTCATATTAAGCCTCGGCTGTATATGTTACAAAGATGGGCAATTCATAATGTTGTTAAATGTACATTAGCTTATCGTCGTAAAATGTGAAGTAACCATTTCCAAATTAAACTAATATTTTTTTTTAGCGGCCGGTTGGATTTACGGAGGGTATTAATATAACATATTTCGTGTAAGAGCAAGGACATCGTTCATGAGAAATAGTACAGAGTTCACTCCAGAGCTATAAGCAGCGTAAGTAGGCCTGTATATGATTAAGGATTGTCATGTCGGCATATTCACTTCAGTGACTCATTTCTCTGCGGACGTACACGGTCCAATACATGCGGCCAGTATATAACTGATCCCTTGTAGCATCTAGAAGATATATAGTCCATCTAGCTTTCACCAGATAAAAGCAACCCTCACTGAACTTCCCAGCAAACACAAAAACGTTATTAAAACGTTTCGTCTTTTGTTTTGATAACGTTATTTTTGGTGTAATAAATATGTCACGAAAACGTTTTCATGCTATTATTTCAAAACATTTTTTCGTTAAAACATTAATATAACATTAATATCACATAAAAACTTTATGCCGACGTTTTCATAACACCACATTTAACGTTATAAAAACATATTTTAGAGGCTCTTTTAAAAATATTATGATAACTTTTTGTGTTTGCTGGGTTGGTCTAGTTGGTCCCTCGATCATGGCACCTTAAATTTTCCGTACCTTGATTTACCATATATATAATTTATATAATGACAATGTAGAATTTTAACTACGAACGGCTCGAAAAATATAGAAAAAACAACATTCCTATTCAGTAATAGCAGTATTATTACATTAGTTGTATTTTCCCACTGTTGCCAACTTGTTTTTATACTACTCATGAAGACTTGGCCGTGAATTGATAGCGAAAATATGCATTATGACACCATATATATGATTAATGCTATGGGCGATATGGGGCTTTTAATTTTCCGCATCCTGACCATATAGATCTTTAAAAGCAAAGTCAAAGAAGGAAATTATATTTGACTGATGATAGAGGAACATATCGTAATTATCATGGTGAAACTTGTATTCCATTCCTAAATATCATTTTCGAGATAACAATATATTCGAAGTTGCCACGTTTTGTACCAAACGTCAATTGAAAGCAAACAGGTGTGTTGTTACAGAAACATGCACACTGACACATATCTTATATGTTTTCTTTAAAAATTTCATCCAGCCTCCTACTTCAAGATTATCTCAATAAGAACGGGGCCAATTTGATTTTGGGAGAGGGGGGGGGGGGGCTGTAATGACTTGCCCGAAAAATATAACCAAAATCTTCGCGCGCTCCGCTCCACGCGCGTTCAATGTTAATGTATATATCATACAGATAGGCAGCGGTTATCACATCGCATGCCATTGTGTACCGTACGGTCAGTGAAAGTTGTGCAGTATACCGCGGGATGCTAATGTAAACAACGAAATGTCTTATGTAGATGGCGAAAAAGCATGGAGGGCCAATTATGTCAAAACTCTCTTTTACATTAGTAATGGCGAATTAGTCGGGCAAGCTTACAACTTTATTTTAATTACCAATGAGATTTTTTTTATAACTATTGATTTCTTTTAGCAACATCATTGCAATTTATTTTTCTTTCAGTAGGTGCCCGAAAATTCTCAGCATATTGCCCGAATTTTCACAAAATATTTGGGGGGGGGGGGATTAAAGTCGGAAGCCAATCCAAGGTCGATACTATAAAGTGAGAAATAAGGAGAAACAAAACATATAGCTATCAGTGTGCAAATATGAAGTCACACACGTTTGCTATTATCTTTCAGTACGTGTAGTATGCGACAATTTCAATTATCTCACTATAAATTTGACTCACTATAAATTTCGTTTCTTGTTAACAAACCACGTTTACTCATGGCTGTAGGTCTTATGTTATGATGTTGCCATGTGATTCTACATGAACGGAATGGCACCAAGGTATAAATCGTAACTGGTATGGCAAATGAAATTAAGAAAGTTTTCCCTACACTATATACTAATCTACCGGTCGAGACGAAACTGGGAAGTCCCAAGTGATTTTCGGCATGACGACTTTACATTTGCACGTTAGACTATGTCCTCTACCCCGCCACGAGAGGAAGTCATAAACACAACCCCACCTTGAGATCAGTAAGTGCCAGTGACACACCATTATAATGCCATCTATATATTTAAATTTGTTTTACAGCTATATCCGAGATAACCTCAGTGTAATTCAAAATCCTAGTCCATATGTAGATATATATATGGAATTGAGTCTATGTGTGGCAGTAAACTTCGTCTCTCCCTGTCACTGTAACGTGGTACACGTGGTCCTAGTCCCTCTAGCACAGTTTACCCTTGATTGTAGGTATATTTGGTCTAACAGGCGGCAGACTCGAGTATAGTAGAGGCGTGCTTCTAGAGTTCCTTTATAGAGAACTCTAGCTTCTATTAGAGTTCATTTAGGAACTCTTTATCTTCTTTTAGAGTTCCTTTATAGAAAGAACTCTATCTTCTATGTGTGTCAGACGCTTTCACTCTGTTGAACAATGCGCTCGACTCATCTTCGCAAACAAGTTCTTTACACTGTGATAGACACTTTGTTCTAGGTGTTACTTTTTAGCATAAAGCAGTGTTGTCAACGTATTCCAATAGGGACATCATTTCCACTGGAAAGGTACTAAGCACCTGTATGTATGATTTCGATCGCATGAAACATCAGCACACGAATAGTAGTTTCTGGCGTTCTCATTGGGTCATTCAGATTTGGAAGGAATCGTCATATGGCAAAATTACAGGCTGTCAGTTTCTTGTAATCTGACAGGAGAATTATGCCACATTTTCAAAACAATGTTTAACGTGTTGGAAGAAACTGTCATATATGTAAGAAATCGGCATATGTTGAAATAATTGGCATAGGCTTATGTCAAGTTTTGCGTGGGGTTATTGCAAATTACTATGCATAATCATAGAACGGAGGTTCCAAGGTATACTGAAAATAAGATCAGATGGATCTTGTATTCATCAAGCCATCATGGAAGCCGTTATCCAATCAGAACATATGTCTATCATTGCATGTATTGATGCGACACAACTGATTTTAGGACCATGTGGCACGTTAGCTGCACAAACATGACACGGTCCCCATACCGTGTCACTGGCTAATAGCAGTACAAATTATAAAGATGGTTTTGTGAGAGTACGTATTCTAACTTTACTTAATGATGTATGACGTTACTATCAGTGGCGGAGACAGGAATGGTCTGTAGGGGCGCTTTCGACACTATCTAAGCGGAGCGCCACTACAGGTTGGTGTGTAGCGGACAGAATTTTTTTGCGTAAAGATACTCCCTAGATCGCCGGAAAATGACCCTTTCCGGGCCTGGCTAATTTGCAGATAAACGAAGAATAAATAGGTGTCATCGCCAAATAACACCAACAAAATGTCAAACAAAATGACAAATGTCAATATGTTGATGAGAGCGCAATAAAAAAGTCAATAATCGCGAATACTTAAAAAGTGGTAAAGAGCTGAAAAAGGCGCCAGCAGTCCATTTGAGTCCGTCAGGGGGGGGGGGGGGGTGGCATTCGCCCCCGACTGTATGGACGCTCCGCCACTGGTTACTATTACTTTGTTAAGAGTATTATTAAACAAGAGTATGCAGTGACAAAAGTACGTGTAATCTACCCTAGTTTTGTTAGTTGATAGGTCAAGTCACTCGCTAAAATAGAATTCAAGTAACAATATTATTAGTTTGTTATTGTTAGTGTTTGTTTGTTTGTGTTTGTTATTGTTTGTTTTTGTTATTGTTTTGTTATTGTTTGTTATTGTTATTTGTTATTGTTTGTTTTTTGTTATTGTTTGTTTGTTATTGTTAGTGTTTGTTATTATTAGTGTTATTAGTTTGAAAAAATAAGTCTTTTGAAAAACAACTAACCTTGAAAGACAAAACAGTTAAGATTGGAGAACCGCCACGTATGTTCTCTCATAAATCGTTAGCCAAGCGCGTTCCACAAGTCGAAAAATGACACTGCCAGTCGCTACAATATAGAAAATGTTGTCACGCTATGAAGCGGCAGTAGTTTCTTTTGACAAGTTCAAAATAAAGGCAATAAAGACAATGAAGACAGCAAGTCATTGTGCCACTGTTTAAAAAGACTGTTATTGACCGACGCGCCAAATTCGTCACTTATCGTTGGAGCAGACAAGTTTTCAACTGGCACATTCTACCCACCTTCTGACAGCATTTCCGTATGTAGCCTAAAATGACTTATTTTAAAGGAAGCCTGAAGTTTGCTGTCCACCTTGCCCATATCCACGCACAGATGTTAGTTATTTTGTCCTGCTCTTTGGATAGGCCTATCATGATTGACTTCAAATCACTGAAAGTTGAAGTTCAATTTTCAGGAAAAAAAATGACAGTCGTTCCAACGGCTACGTCAAATATTGTGAAATGTAGTATATTTAACTGGCTGTCCAAAGGCTGCTCAAAATTAATGTTGCTAAGATATAATATAAATAAGACACAAACAACAACAACATAAAAGAAGAGTTTTTGCTATATATTCGTCATCTTGTCACATGATCAAACAAACATATGAATAAAATGCGTTCATTTGAACGCTATATGATGTTACGTGGCCGTTTTGATGATATTTTCAAAAATGCCCAATAAAAACCAAACTGAGATATTTTCATTTCATTTACACGGATAAAAAACTTCAAACGTTCTTAGAAATTAAAAGTAAACATAATTATGAGTTCTGAAGCAAGTATAGTCCTATAATTCCCTGTAAAATATCACTTGTTGATTCTTTTTATCATTTATTTTCTATGGCAGCTATCGTTTGGAGATTTCTTTTCATAAAATAGTGGATGTATTATTACACAGAAAAAAAAAGAGCAGGCAAAGCATGAACAGATAGCTGACTGGAATATCGCAAAACACAAAATAAACAGGGGTGGGGTTGGGGGCGGGGTGGGGGTGGGAGGGTATTGTGGAGCAGGGATTATATTGTCAAGACTGAATGAGTAGTGTTTGTTTTCAAATCCAAAATGGTAGGACTCTGAAGTCCTCAGACATACATTGACAGATAAGTGGGAGTTTGACCCAGTTTGAAGTAATCAAATTAACAGAAGGACAAGACGGAGAAGTGGGAAGAATGACCATGCTCGATCTAGAAGGTGATGACCTTGAGGAGACACAGCCTGTGAACGAGTCTCCTGGTTACTCCATGTCCCGGTCAAGAGGCGTCACCACCGTGTATGCTTTGTCAATGACATATCGCAAACTTAGGTTCTTCTCGGGAAGAAGAGTGGGAAACATGGATCAAGCAAGCTGGGGCCCAAGTGGAGCAATGTTCCTGACCATGATTTAAGGAAAGAGTTCTTCCCCAGCACTAGAAATCATCGCTGACTTTAAGCAGGAATGAGGGGATGCATCATACCAACGACTACCTAGTGGCCTTAGAGATGGCATTCAGCTCCACAGATTCTGGTGGCGAACGTTTGATAAGATTTTACAGCCTCCACCAACAAGAAGGGGAAAAGGCATCACAATTCCTGACACAGTTGCAACAGCTCTTACCAAAGATAGTAAAAATAGGAGTGCTATTAAAGAGTGACCAGATCAGTAAGATGAGGTTGAAACAATTTTCCAGAAGAGTTCTATACAATTACAACCTCCTGACATTCCTGCAATTGGAAGACGTGGGAGTTTCATAGACTTATGTTTCATTACTTAATTTGGTGAGGAAAGTAGAGGAAGAGCAATCCCTTAAAAATTTTAAAAGAATATCCACCAACACCAACAAGACACCAAAAGCTGATGCCTCCTACCATGTAGCTACCGCTGTCTCACCGGAGAAGAAGACAACTGAAGATGACCTACTTGTTGGGGAATAGAAAAGATTGACAAATTACTTAAGGAAGCTAACGTCCAGCACCACACCACCCAAGATTCATCTGCACCTCCTAGCAATTGGACCAGACCAAATTGAATGCCAAATTTTTGTTTTTCATTTGGACAGGCAGAACACCAATCAAAGACAATGCCCTGGACGTGCCGACCCAAGACTGGTGAACAGGAATTTTATCAAATTCATATTTGCAAAGCTGGGAAACTCTGCTGCGCTTCTGAGAGAGGGCAACCAGGAGCCAGAGATGACGATGCCCAAAAAAAACACTTATTTTCCAAACGAATACTCACATTCTTGAGGGGCTTGTAGGTGAAAAGCTTGTCATCCCTTGTTAAGTAGAAGGACTATCAACATCCTGTCTGATAGAAAGCGGCTCCCAGTTAACTCTGTTGGCGGAATAGTTTTTTCGAACAGCTAAAACAAGACCTTTACCCAATGAAAGACCTTTTATTGTGGCATGAGTAATGATTGTTGTTATTGCCAAGATGTGCCGAACAAAATTAAATCAGTCAAAAGGCTCCAAGACACAGAAACATGACAAACGTAACCAACAAAAGGTACATACAGTAGACGAGGCAAACAGTGATACCGGTATGTGAAGGATCCGGCAACTCAGACTTTTTCAATGACGTTCTAGAGTTTCAGCAATGCAAAACAGCTGATGGTGAATGGAACATCAATTTGTTAGTTGAAGATGAGAAAGTCAACTTCAAACTTGACACTGGATCACAATGCAATGTGATTTCTTCATCAGTTCTGGAAAACATGGAGAATGTGAAGTTGCAGAGATCAAAGATGCATCTGATTACTTACTCAGGACACAAGCTAAAACTGATGGGGAAGTGTGCACACCTCTGTGAACACAAAAATTGCTACTATGACCTCAGTTTCCAAGTCGTCAAAGAAATGAAGAAACCCTTACTTGGCTTGAAAGCGTGCACAGCCCTAGCACTGATTCAACGTATCGACAGTGTGGAGTCATCGAAAACTCCAGAACCACAGGTCAATTACAGTGATGTATTAAAAGGACTTGGTTGTTTGCCAGGCAAAGTGTCACTCAAAGTAAAAGAAGGAAGTAGGCCAGTAGTTCAACCGCCCCGTAAAGTTCCCATTGCATTGAGAGAAGATGTAAAGGAAGACCTTAAACGTATGGTTGATTTAGATGTGATAGAGAAGGTCACTGAACCCAATGATTGGGTTAGTGGTATGGTAACTGTCATAAAACCTGATAGACCTGATATGTTTAGATCCAAATGATCTGAATGAGGCATAAGATAGAGCTCATTATCCAATGAAAACAGTGGAAGAAATCATAACTAGGCTTCCACCAGCTAAAGTTTTTAGTACTTTGGATGCAAATTGTGGGTATTGGCAGTTTGCTTAGACTCAAAAAGTTCAAAATTATGTACTTTCAACACACTGATAGGGAGGTATAGGTACAAAAGGTTGCCTTTCGGGATTAATGCTGCCCCGGAAATATTCCAAAGAGTCCTGACAGAATTATTCGGTGATCTAAGTAGTGTAGAAGTCATGATGGATGACATAATTGTGTGGGGAGCTGCTGAGGCTGAGTATAACATTAGGCTACAAAATGTCTTACAAAGATGTCAAGAAAACAATCTAAAACTAACCATCTATAGACAAGGGTAAGTTTAAAGTCAGTGAAGTCAAATATATTGGTCACATATTGACATCAAATGGTATAAATCCTGACCCAAAGAAAGTAGAGGCAATTCAGGAAATGTAGCCTCCAACAAATGTAACTGAGCTAAAGAGATTTCTGGGAATGATAAATTATGTTGCTAAGTTTATTAAGAATATATCAGCTATCTCTGAACCTTTGAGAGTGCTCCTGCCTAAAGAAACAGTATGACATTGGGAAGAAGAGCAGGAAAAATGAAGAGCAGTGAAAAATTCCCTCAAACAATTGATAACTGAAACTCCAGTACTACAGTATTTCGACACCAACAAACCTGTAACAGTAAGCGTGGATGCTTCGAAAGGTGGGGTTGGAGCTGTACTACTGCAAAAAGAAAAACCAGTTGCATATGCATCGAAAACGTTCACAGATGCACAAACAAGATATGCACAAATTGAAAAATAGTTGGCCGCTATTGTATTTGGATGCGAAAAATTCCATCAATGCATATTTGGCAGGATGACATACATTCAAACTGATCATAAGCCCCTAGAGGCTATTTTTAGAAACCATTAAATGTAGCACCCCCAAGGCTTCAGAGAATGTTGCTCAAGTTGCAAAAGTATCAGCTTACAGTGAATTGTATGTTGCTGATGCTTTAAGTCGTAGTTATTTACCTGGTACAAGAAGTTAATGACAGCTTACATATTATGGAATGTGTAGTACCTCCTTTGCCAATTTCAAATTCAAAATTGACAAACATAGAGAATGAAGCACAAAAAGATCCAGTTTTAGCAAAGCTTCATCAGCAAATTTTTTCAGGATGGCCAAACAGTAAACAAACGCTGGACCCAAAGATTTAACTCCATATTGGGCTTGCCAAAGTGAATTGACAGTTGAGAATGGGTTCATTTTCAAAAATGAAAAGGTGCTCATTCCTGTTAAATTGCAAAAAATGATGCTTGGAAAATTCACCAAGGGCATCAAGGAATCGAAAAAACTAAAAGGTTGGCAAGAGATCTAATAAATTGGCCGAACATGGCAGTGCAAATCACAGAAACAATTGAAAATTGTGATGTTTGTAATCGTTTTAGACATCAAAACCAAAAAGAGCCACTGATGAAACATGAAAGCCCAGTGCACACATGGCAAAAAGTGGGAACAGATCTTTTTGTGAATAATTCAGACACCTACATATATTACTCCAGTAACTTTGAGGTTAAGAAATTATCCAAGACTAAAGTCAAAACAAATAATTCAGTTTTGTAAACATCAGTTTGCTAGATTCGGTATTCCTAGCAATAGGCCACAGTATTCATCTGTTGAATTCAAGGTGTTTAGCAGATGTAGTAAAGTGGAATTTCTAGAGTATATTCTTGTTTTGGTCTCTTTAACTTAAACAGATCTCACCCAAGGCTTATCCGGGGTAGGCATGACTCATATCCTGTCAGTTGTTCACTCTGATATTAGTGAGCATCATACAATTTAGCGCCTGTATGTTTTCTTATTCTTTCTATAAATTTACCTTTCATTTATATCTAAATGATTTTTTTCTACCTTATATTAAATGTTTTCCCCGTAAATATTCATGCTACTGGTTAAAAATTGATAGTTACGCCATGTGATACGTCTAGACGCTTGTAAGGTAATTGCCCTTTGTTCTTGCTCTTGCCACTTATCGATCACTGAAGCCAGACGTCAGATTTTCGTGCAGTATATGGTTAGCCAAGAAGTGACTGTTTTCCAAGTGATTTTTCTTGTAGGAATAAGTGGGTGACTGTCCTTGAAGGTGTCTAACTATCTTTGTGAGGGTACATTTCTACTGGGTATCTGGATGGAGCTGTTTATCCAGAATTGACAATATAGACCAACAGACTGTATACTTCCTGGTTGTGTGTTTCTTTTTCCGAGGCTTACTACCTCAAATTTGGGTTTCTCTTCATTGGTGTCAGAAGTGGGATCCAGAGTAGAAGACAACTGAAGGCGGTGGAACAGCCTCTGGACAGAAGAAGAATTCTTAGTGTTTCAGTACATCAGTATTTCTATTGTAACTTGTTTAAGTTTGCAGAAATTTCAAGTCCTAGCAGAGGGTAGATTAGCCAGATAGGACCGTACATAACTATTGTGTTGCTTGTTTTGTCGTTTTTGGCCTCCCTTGTTCCTCTTCCTCCTTTGAGGGGCTTGCCTGTGTTGTATGTTCTTTTACATGTTGAGAAAAACTACTAGCTATGTGAGCACATGGTGTCAGCTACGACAGACGTACAGGCAATCAAGAGACAAGATTTTCAGAGTAAGTCATGGATTTTTCATGGTAGCAGAGCAAGGTTCGCCAAAAAGTTATAATGGTGCAATCTTACAAAGTTCCGCCCAAGTTGGGCGATGACTCATCTTACTATACGTGGAAGAACGAAGTCGAAATTTGGGAACTGGTAACCAACCTGGCTCCAGAAATGCAAGCCATGGCAATAACACTGTCCCTTACTGGGAAAGCGAGAGAGACCGCTCTGCAAATTAAAGCTGACGACCTCAATAAAAGTACGGGGTTGAACACTCTTTTCAAAGAATTGGATTCTGTCTATAAAAGAGAAGAGATAGACAGTGCATATGAAGCCTACACCGCGTTTGACACCTTCAGACAGGGTGAGTTGCAATCTATTACAGAATATATCGCACAGATCTACAACATGACCCTCCCAGATGCCGTGTTGGCATTTAAATTGCTGGATAATGCCAATCTCACAAGAAAAGATCTATAGACAAATGGCCCTTACAGCATGTGGCGAAATTAAGTGCGAACAAATGAAGTAGGCACTAAAACGTATTTTTAGTGATCAGCACGGTAAGGCCCATTTCGATAGTACAGATACATATAGCGTTAGGCCTAACCACTATACTAACGCAGCTAGGCCCATGAAGAATGGAACATTTGAAGAGGCATTTGCTACGGAATCAGACGTTAGGTTCAGTAGGCCTAGTAACGAATGATGCCCAAATGGAGGCAAATCAAAATCAAAGCATGACAATGATCAGATCATTTGAGGCACCAAACCACTGAACAGATTCGGTAAGAGGACAAAGTGTGCAGTTTGTGAGTCTATTTTCCATTGGGCTAAGGATTGTCCAGATAGAAATAATACGCAACAATCAGTCAAAGTTGCTGAATCTACTGATCATTCTCAGGTTCAGAAGAAACAGGAATCAGATAATATGACACTTTTTAGTAAAGGCGAAGACACTCGGGGTAAAGTTGAGAATGAAATTTTTATTACTGAATCTTTTGGTGCTGCAGTACTTGACACTGCTTGCACAAAAAAAATTTGTGGAATCAAGTGAAGAGTAAGTCGTGGATTTTTCATATTGGATTGATTCTTTTATTTGAGTAAATAGTAATTGTTTGGTACTTAGTACAATAGGGGCAGTTTATCTTCACATTTTCGAAGATGACTGACACGGAGGAACCAAAAGTAACCTTAGACATGATGAATCATTTCTTCAAAAGGGCGATGAGTTTCCAGGGTATTGCCCCTGGTAAGCTTAGTAAATTTAGTGGTGGTCCAAGGCAGAATGGGGATTGTCACTTTCAGAGTGGTTGGATGAGTTTAGGGAGGTGGTATCCCCTTACAGTCTGTGTGAGAAGGAGAAGACTCGGATTATGGTAGAACATCACACTGGTTCTGCAAAAGAAGAAGTACTGTGCATGCTCATGGAATCACGAGAGCAACTCAGTGAAGTGGAAAAGATACTAAAATTATGTTTCGGTAGATCTGAGACTGCAGTCCTAAGCAGCGCCTTCCACAGTAGAAAGCAAGACGAAGAGGAATCAACAACCGAGCGGGTGACGGGATTAACTGACAGAACAGCTCCAGCCCAGAGGGTGGTTCTCATTGCAAGGTGGTGTTCAGCTTACTGTGGTTCTCAGCTCACAGTATATTTAGAAATTTCATATTTAATCTGAATGTTAATTACTAGACAGTCTGATTAGAATCTTTTCATTAAGCTTTTAAGTAACATAAGCTTGCCAGTTCAGATATTTAAAGGAATTTCAGGTATTGCTACAATATGACTGACGACAATCCAGGGATGGCTTCAGTGAATCTGGAGATGATGAGTCAATTTTTTATTCGCGCGATGAGCTTCCAGGGCATTCCACCAGGTAGGCTTAATAAATTTAGGGGTAGTCCTAAGGGTAGTTGGGACTTGTCACTTTCAGAATGGCTCGACCTGTTTAAGGAAGTTGTTTCGCTGTATAATTTAACAGAGAAAGAAAGGATGCGAATTCTCGTCGAACACTTAGCGGACCAGCCAAAGAAGAAGTAATGTGCATGCAGGAAAGCGAGAGGCATAAGTTCTCAGAAGTTGAGAAGACGCTAAGGCTGTGTTTTGGGGGTGCAGAAACGGTTCAATCATTAAGCAGTGCCTTTCATTGGCGAAAACAACACGAAGATGAGTCCTTGTCTGACTTTAGTAGGGCCCTCAAGAGGTTATATGGAAAACTTGAAGCAGCGGCACCCACTGTACAGGATGGGAGTGCATTAACTCAACTGAGGGACAGTGCCCTCAGGACCAGTTCTGCCAGGGTGCAATGGAGGCCTGGGTAAGGCGAGAGTTGAAACGTATTCATCTGGCCACGCAAGATAAGAAATTTGATGACATGAGGAGGGAGGCGCTGTCATTTTTCAAGAGAGTGACCCAGTGGAGAGAAGGACGAGAATACGGGAAGTCGTCATGGAAGAGGCTGCTGTGGCACCACTGTCGCCAGTTTCAAACTAACTCAGGAGGTCGCCCAGATGCGACAAGAAATTGCAACCCTGAAGAATGTAGCTGATGAGGTTTCAGCATTGCGAGTCGCCATTCAGGATTTGACGGAGAGGAGCAGGCCCAAACCCAGAAAGCCACTGTCAGAGATTACCTGCTTCAGATGTAGACAAAGGGGACACTTCAAGAGCCAATGCCCTGACTCATCATGGACACCAGCTCAACAACCAATCTGAAAGAATTAAGAAGGTATCTTGGGATGGTAAACTATCTTGCGAAGTTTCTTCCCAACCTCCACGATACAACGAAGCCACTTCAAGATCTGACCAAAAAAGACACACAGTAGAATTGGACAGAAATTGGGAAAAGGTCGGCACAGATCTGTTCTGATTCTGTGGCCGAGACTACTTGATCACTGTTGACTACTACAGCAGTTTTCTTTGAGGTTGACTACTTGACTGAGACATCATCAGAAGCCGTCATCACCAAGTTGAAACATCACTTCGCTAGGTATGGCATACCTAACCTTGTGATAAGTGATAATGGGCCGCAGTACTCATCCGAAAGGTTTCAGCACTTTAGCAAGACTTGGGATTTTCGACATGAAAAGTCAAGCCCAGGAAACAGCCAATCTAACGGAGCAGCAGAGGCAGCTGTTAAAACTGCCAAAGGGCTATTTACAAAATGCCGTGCATCGAAGGAAGACGTACATTGGGTTACTGAACTTCAGAAATACACCAACTGAAGGTGTCGAGGCAAGTCCCGCACAACGACTGATAGGTAGACGGACAAAGACTAACGTACCATCTACTGCCTCTCTACTTCAGCCGGGCACGAACGATTCACAATGAATCTGGCGGCAAATGGACTCAAAGAAATCCGAGGTTGCACAACGATTAACACCAAGGAGGACACTTAAACCTCTAAATGTTGGTGACACTGTATGAATGCAACCAATACAGACAAGCCAGAAAGAATGGAAGGAGGCGACCGCGACAAAGGCAATCACATCCCGGTCATATGAGGTCGAGACAGAAAAGGGGAGGTAATTCCGCAAAGGGAGGAGATTCCTGAGGGCATCCCATAAGCCAAGTGAAGAACATCCGTCTGATGACGTCCAACCAGACAAGGAGGCAAAAGAAACCATCAACCAACCACTAAAACCACCCGAACCAAATCGAAGTCCAACAAAGGTTGTCAAGGGAATGACACCCTTTGAGGCTTGGACTGGGGAGAAGCCAAATGTTTCCAATTTCCGATCATTTGGGTGTGTTGCATATGCTCATGTCCCAAAGGATGAATGCCAGAAACTTGACTCCAAAGCAAGAAAATGCATCTTCTTGGGATATGGTACTGAGACAAAGGGGTATCGACTTTACGATCAAAAACGTTCCAAAAGTGTTCTTTAGTAGAGATGTTCAGTTTAATGAGCAGATGCATGGAGTTGAGAAGGAGTCCAATGACTCGTATGAGGATCGTCACATACTGATTGATAGTATGAGTAATGACAAGTTAGTTGCCGATGATGGAGCTCCAGAGGCACAACTTAGGCGATCAGAAAGAGATCGGAGACCTCCTGATCATTTTGGTGAATGGGTAAACTTTGTTGGAAGTAATCCAAAAGAGTCATTTACTGTGAGTGAAGCTCTAGGTAGATCTGATAAATCAAAATGGGTGGATGCCATAGAGAAAGAAGTTCAGTCTCTCCATGATAATAATGTTTGGGTCTTAACTGAGCTGCCAGAAGGTAGAAAAGCAGTTGGCAGCAAATGGGTGTTTAAGGTTAAGTCATGTTCTGATGGGTCAGTCGAACGGTATAAAGCTCGACTGGTAGCCCAAGGTTTTTCTCAGAAGTTTGGTGTTGATTATGATGAGACGTTTTGTCCAGTCATACGTTTTGAGTCTGTACGAAATGTTTTGGCACTAAGTGTTCAAAATGACTTGAAAGTTCACCAGATGGATGTAACAACGGCATTTCTTAATGGTAACCTCAACGAGGAAGTCTATATGAAACAACCAGACGGTTTCGTTGTCCAAGGCAAAGAGCACCTTGTATGCAAACTCAAAAGAAGCATTTATGGACTAAAACAATCACCAAGATGCTGGAACGAAACTTTGCATATAACCACCTAATTGAAATGGGGTTTGTGCAAACAACAAGTGATCCTTGCTTGTACATGTCTTCAAAAGGAGAGGTGTTCATCATTGCCATTTATGTTGATGACATTCTTCTAGCTGGCAAGAGTAATGAACATGTTACACAAGTCAAAGTGGCTCTTGCTGAAAAGTTTGCGGTCAAAGACATGGGAGAACTAAGTTATTTCCTCGAGGTGAATATTAAGCAGAACACCAACGGAGAAATCTGGATCGGACAACCAGTGTATACTGAGAAAGTCCTGCAGAAGTATGGAATGGAAAATTCCAAACCAGTTTCAACGCCAGTTGAAGTCAGTTCGAAGCTAGTTAAAGCAACAGAGGAATCTGAACTTGTGGACCAAGGACTATATCAGTCTATTGTTGGTAGCTTGCTCTATCTCTCAACGATGACAAGACCTGATATAAATTTTGCTGTGTGCAATGTGGCAAAGTTCACATCTGAACCCACCAAACACCACTTGACAGCTGTGAAACGTATTCTACGTTACCTCAGAGGTACAATCAACTATGGTCTGCTGTATACCAAAGATGGATCAAATGAATGTATTGGCTATTCAGATGCTGATTGGGCAGGTGATGTTAATGACAGGAAGTCAACCTCAGGTTACTTGTTTCAAGTAAGTGGAGCTGCTGTGAGCTGGAAGAGCAAGAAGCAAACATGTGTAGCCCTCTCTACTGCAGAAGCAGAGTATATTGCATTGGCCAGCGCAGCCCAGGAAGCAGTGTGGTTGCAACGACTTAACACTGACTTGCAAAATAAGCCAAACAAACCACTGAGGATCCTCGAAGATAACCAGTCTGCAATCTGCATGGCCAAGAACCCACAGTTTCATGGAAGGACAAAACACATCGAGATAAAGTACCACTTTATCAGAGAGACCGTTGAGCATGGTACTATTGAACTTATGTATTGTCCAACCGAGGACATGGTGGCTGACTTGCTAACGAAAGGACTGAGTAAACAACGGTTTGAAAAACTAAGACAAATGTCTGGGTTAAAAGAAATGTTTTAAGTCCAACTTCAAGTTAGAAGGAGTGTTGGTAAAGTCCACTTTTGCCTGGACTGTTATTCTTGTTTTCTTTTATGTCCCTACTTTGTTTAACTGTTTAACTCGTATATATATATATATATATATATATATATATATGTAAGTGTACAGTAAGCAAGTACTCTAACCTATAAGGAGATATTTGTTTACGTGCTACTGTACGATTACGAAATATCATATTGATATTTTGTCATGTTTTTTCCATCTACATGTTCCAATGCTGAAAACCTCCCGATAAGAAGCAGTGATTAAATAAACACTTTTATTGTTTTTGAAGTAAACTACAGTTACGTGTTTGACTATTTAATCTCTTCTGGAATCGTTTTGTACTTCTTTTAACGCTACAAAGTTCAGTCAACTAGTCGTTTGTGGCTACGAATCACGTCTCTGCGTTCATCTCTGCCAATAGAAAGATCATCAGGAAGACAAACCGTTTGGATCTGTAATTTTGTTCTGTTATTCGATTTTGAAGTTTGTCGATTTAATCGATTTTGAAGTTTGTCGATTTATTGATTTTTGAGTGTAATTGGAGCTACCCTTGCGATTAGTAATCCCAGAAATCATTTTGTCTTGAACTCTGACAATCCAAACATTTTATTTTAATTAGCTTAAAAATAAAAGGAGAAAGATGTTACGTGATTCATTCTATTATCTATTATAATCGCATAGTCGATCAGGTTATTGCATGCACCCCAGCAGAGGAGCTCTAGTGTGTAATTCAAGAACGTCACAATATACTTACCTAACGTTAACCTCTGTGTCTGTGTTATCTATCAGCCCATGAAACACTTCTGTTATTCCATCACAGATCGTCCACGGTCTACTGAAACCAACAATTGGACCCCTTGCGAAGTTGAATACAGCAATCAAGATTATTGAGGTACAGAGGTCCCAGTGGAAGGGTATGTGCAAGCTACGGTGAAGATAGAAAAGCAGGAGACCACTGTTGGCTTTCTCATCATAAAGACTGGCCAACTTGAAGGTAGGAAGAAGGATTTCCCAGTTTTGTTAGGGTGCAATGCCCTCCGACATTTGTTAAAGATGACTACACAGAATGGGATGTAGCAGAGATTTTGTCTAGCGATGAAGAGTGTTAATATGGCAGGTAAACAGAATGGAAGAGTAAAGAAAACTGTTAAAAAAGGACAGGTGACGACTGGACAAGTGACAACAATTCTCCCACCTAGGACTGCACAGAAGGTAGCGTGCAATGTCAAGAGTGATACGATACGGCCAGAAGTGAATGTGGTTTATTTGGTTCAGGGGGCACAGCTGGAGGTCCATTCTCAGATTGAAGTTATGGAAGGTTGTATTTCTTGTTCCTCTTCAACTATCTTGGTCCTGAATCACAGAGATTGTGAAGTATTTCTGCCACCTGACACAGTACTCTCCTCCGCTACTGGATTAGAAGGAAAGGAGGAAGTGCTCATCCAACATGCTGAGGATGGTATCCAAGTCAACATCCAAGAGGTGCTAATCTCCCAGGTAGAGGTGACATTCAGAAGATAGGTGACCTCAGAACAAATGACCTTCAGATTCACAACACCAATGAACAGTGTGCTCCAGAGCTGAAAGAGAATAGTACAGCAGAAAGACAAAGAGTGACTTCAAGTGATGGGGTAAGCATAGAACTACCGGAAGGTCTGAAACTCCAGAACCTTGAAAAGAGTGAGATGATTGCAGTAGCTCGGTTAGTTAACAAGCACACAACAGCTTTCTCCAATGACGCCTTTGATCTTGGGTTTTGTGATGTAATTCCACACGAGATAAACTTGACCAGCTGCACACCTATCAGATTACCTTATAGGAGGATACCACCTACACAGATGGCAGAAGTAAAGGAACTTTTAAAGGGCATGTTAGACCATGATATTATACGTAAGTCCATAAGTCCATATGCTAGCCCTGTGGTACTTGTTCATAAGAAGTCGGGAGGCCTCCGGTTATGCATTGACTACAGACAGCTGAATGCTTTAACGGTCAAAGATTAATTCCTCTCCAGAGGATTGACGAAACACTTGAGGCATTGGGCGGTGCGAAGTATTTCTCTTCACTAGATCTTTCCCATGGCTACTTCCAAATCGCAATGCACCACGAATCCATCCCACACACTGCATTCAGAGTCCCTTGGGGGTTATATGAGTTCAACCGAATGCCACAAGGACTGTGCAATAGTCCGAGTACCTTCCAGCGAATCATGGAGCTAATCTTTGGCGACTTGAACCTTAGCGAGGTAATATTCTACTTGGATGACATCTTAGTATTTTCCAGTGCTTTTGATGAGCATTTGGAAAGACTGGAGGTTTTTGAAAGGCTTCAAAAGTATGGACTGAAACTAAAGGGGGAGAAGTGTGATCTTTTTCGGAGAGAAGTCATGCATCTGGTGTACTGTATTGTCTTATTTTATGTTCCGCCGAATTCCCATATTGGGATAGCGCCACCTATGTTGTTAAATAAACAGACTTGTAAATGGCAACCAACTGTTTCACGTGTTATTATTATCATGACCGGTTTACGGCCACCACCACCGGACATGACAGATGACGAACGAGGATGGGATTGCCTGAAGTTGATGACATCGGTTTTTAATGAATTTCTGATCCGGACAAAACTTTCACAACGGTAGAAGGGTAAACGCTACATTCCTATCCCCGGTATGTAAGTGCAGTAAAGACTGCGATAGCCTAACATAAACGCCAAGGATAAAGTGGTTAGGATAGGACTATACGTTTCTAACACCTAAAACATAGTATTGGTTACAGACGTTACAGATAACATGGCGACCAATATTGGAACAATCGAAACATTTAATGAAAATGTAGAAGACTGGCCTACCTATGTGGAACGGGTAGAGCTGTATTTTGAAGCTAATGACATGCCAGAAAGTAAGAAAACGCCAGCATTGCTAAGTTTAATGGGTAGTAAAACCTATACTTTACTGAGAAACTTGATGGCTCCGGAAAAGCCAGCTACTGAAACGTTCACCCAGATTGTAAAAACACTGCAAAATCACCTGTCACCAGAACCATTATTAATCGTAGAACGATTTCGTTTTCACAAACAAGCGCAATATGAAAATGAAAACATTGCAACATTTGTAGCAGAACTAAGAAAGCTAGCAGAGAGGTGTCAGTTCGGCACAAATTTGGATCACTCTTTGCGAGACCGGTTCGTGTGCGGATTGATGAGTGAGAGTACACAAAAACGGCTTCTAACACAAAAAACATTAACGTTCATAAAAGCTGTAGAATTGGCAAAGGTGATGGAATCAGCAGCGAAAGAATCCCAGGAATTCTGCAATTCCGAGACCAGTGCTACTGCTCACCGAGTAGCACCACAACGGGAAACGAAGAAGAAGGTAAATAAGGCAAAATGTTATAGGTGTGGAGGACTTAATCACAAAGCAGAAGATTGTTATTACAAAGATAAAGAGTGTTTCGAGTGCCAGAAGAAGGGTCACACACGAAAGATGTGTAGAGCTAAACAGAAGAAAGAGAGAAAAAGTTCTCGCGTCAAAGCTGTTGCCGAAGGAGAGTCGGATACTTCGGAAGACTTAGAAGAAGAGTTATTACACATCCATGCGACGAATCTAGTAAAGGGATCAGCAAAGCCAATCGTAGTGGAAGCCAACATCGAAGGGGTGCCAATTTCCATGGAAGTGGACACTGGGGCAGGAGTGACACTAATTCCAAAAGAGACATTTTTTAAGAAACTCAAGTCAAAAGTTAAACTGCATGCAACAAAGGTTGTATTAAAAACTTATCTAGGAGATAAGATTCCAGTTCATGGTAAAGGTAAAGTCAGAGTTCAGTATAATGGACAGGAACAAATGTTACCTATATATGTTGTAGAGGGAAACGGTCCAGCTTTAATGGGAAGGGATTGGCTACTTGAATTGCCTTTGGACTGGCAAAACATAAAGAAAATACAAAGTCCAAATGTTCCTAAGCAAAACATTGAGGAGCATATTGCAAATAGTGGGGTATTCAATAGGGAGATTGGAAAAGTAAAGGGGGTGCATGCACATCTTACAGTAAAAGAGGGAGCAAAACCCAAATTTTTCAAACCTCGCCCAATCCCATTTGCAGTTAAAGAACAAGTTACAGAGGAGATTAACAGATTGGTAAAAGAGGGGATCCTGGAAAAAGTGGAATATTCCGAATGGGCAGCCCCTGTAGTCCCTGTAAAAAAGCCTGATGGAAAAATAAGGCTTTGTGGTGATTACAAAGTGACAATTAATCCTGAATTAGAAACCACAGAGTACCCACTCCCAAGGCCGGAGGAATTGTATGCAAAGTTGAATGGGGGGCAGAAGTTCTCAAAGTTAGATTTAACTTCAGCATACCAACAGGTAGAGCTTGATGAACAATCAAGGAAGTATGTAACCATTAATACACACCTGGGGTTATTCCAATACACAAGGCTTCCTTTTGGTGTAAACTCAGCCCAGCCATATTTCAACAGAGTATGGATAAGATATTGAATGGGCTGGAAGGTGTAGGCTGTTACCTAGATGATATCATTATCACTGGAAAAGATGATGAAGAACACAAAAGGAATCTATTAGCAGTTGTGGAAAGGCTGAATCAGTTTAATGTTAAACTGAAAAGGGAAAAGTGTGTGTTGTTTCAAGTTCAAATTGAGTACTTGGGGCATGTTGTAGACAAGGTAGGGCTACATCCTTCACCAAGTAAGGTTGAATCACTGAAGTCTGCTCCACAACCAAAGAGTCTGCATGAAGTGCAGTCACTGCTAGGGTTCCTAAACTATTACAGAAAGTTTATCCCAAACCTTTCAACCATAGTAGGTCCTATAGAGCAAAGCAAAAGCAAATCTAAGTTTGAATGGACAGTGGAATGCCAAAACGCTTTTGATAAAGTGAAAGAAATCCTAAGCTCAGAGGCTGTGCTTGTCTATTTTGATCCTGATAAGGATGTAACATTAGCAGTTGATGCTAGTCCCCGTGGTATTGGCGCCGTCATTTCACATAAGATCCTGGGCGAGGAGCGACCAATTGCATATGTTTCTAGAACCTTGACAAAAGCAGAGCAAAACTATTCACAGCTGGAAAAAGAAGCTCTCGCAATAGTTTTTGGTGTCCGGCATTTCCACCAATACTATGTGGCAAACGTTTCATCCTAGAGACAGACCACAAACCACTGACATACATCCTAGGTCCAAAGCGAGGAATACCAGTTCTGGCAGCATCTAGATTGCAGCGTTGGGCCATATTGCTAGCAGGTTATGAATATGATATAAAGTATCGCACAACAAAACAAAATGCAAATGCTGACTGTTTGTCAAGATTGCCTCAGCAAACCCAGAATAAAAGTGGGGAGAGTAACGATCAGTTCACAGTGTGGACTGATGAAGGGTCAAAGCTCAACGAGGTCCAAGTTAACAGTTTGCCTGTAAGTAGTGAGAAACTTAGGAAGGAAACTGATAAAGATAAAGTATTGTCAAGAGTCAAGTACTTCATATTAAATGGATGGCCAAATGAGACTGTCAATGTTAAATTTCAGTCGTACTACCGTAAAAGAAACAAGTTAACAGTTGAATGTGGTTGTATTTTGTGGAGGGTTAGAGTAGTTGTGCCCGAGTCATTACAGCAGTATGTTTTGAAGGAGTTACATGAAGGTCACCCTGGCATGGTCAGGATGAAGAGTCTAGCCAGGGGCCATGTTTATTGGCCAAGACTAGATCAGCAGCTAGAAGAGTTAGTAGGGTCATGCGGTGATTGTCGACAGTACCAAACTTTGCCACCCAAAGCGCCTGTAAACCCATGGAGATGGCCAACAGAGCCTTGGCAAAGAATACATATATGTATAAATATATGTAGATTTCGCAGGTCCATTTTTAGGATCTATGTTTCTGCTTGTCGTAGACAGTCACTCTAAATGGCCAGAAGTCATACCGATGAAAACTACTACAGCTGAAAAAACAATAACAGTTATGCCAAAAATGTTCAGTAGGTATGGACTAACTCATACTGTAGTGTCTGATAATGGTCCTCAATTTGTGGCACATGAGTTCAAAGAGTTTTTGAAGAAAAATAATGTGGAACACATAAAATCAGCAGTCAAACATCCATCATCAAATGGAGAAGTTGAACGTTTTGTTCAGACTTTTAAGCAGTCCATGAAGAAATCTCAAAATGAATCTGGTAATTTACATCAGAAATTAGACCGGTTCTTATTGTCATATAGAGTGACTCCACATTCGGTAACAAAAGAAACACCATCTAAGTTATTTTTGAAGCGTGAGCTGAGAACACGTTTGAGTTCTTTGAAACCGTCTCTGAGTACCAAGTTATCAAAAGGTCAAAGTCATGAAGTCATGGAAGGTTCAGTGAGACAATTTTCTGTAGGTGATTCTGTCTCAGTCCTAGATTTCAGAAAGAATTATGGTAAATGGGTAACTGGAGTTGTTTACAAAGTGTTAGGTCCTGTGACATATCTCATTCAAGTAGAAGGTCAAACTTGGAAGAGACATCTGAACCAGATACGGTCAAAGTCATTTTTTGCTCAAACACAGTCTGATTTGAAAGAATCTCAAAGCACCACAGCTTTGGAATCCACTCACTCAGAAATGTTTGACAGACTGTTGTTGCCAGATGAAGATCATGAGTCTGACACATCAGAGAGTCAGGTTAGGGAAAAAACTTCACCACATTTGTTGGAATCTGGTAAACCTGATTCTCCAAGACAGTCAGTTGATAGTCAAATTTTACTCAGAAGGTCAGACAGAATGAGGAAACCGAATAAGATTCTTGATTTGTAAATAATGTTTATTACAGGTTGTTACTTTTTAGGACATAAAATTTTTAGTTGTTGACAAGGGGAGGAGTGTACTGTATTGTCTTATTTTATGTTCCGCCGAATTCCCATATTGGGATAGCGCCACCTATATTGTTAAATAAACAGACTTGTAAATGGCAACCAACTGTTTCACGTGTTATTATTATCATGACCGGTTTACGGCCACCACCATCGGACATGACATCTGGGGCATGTGGTTAATGCAGACGGCATATCAGTGGATCCAGATAAGGTTGATCGCATTGTCAATTGGCCTGCACCAACAAACATCAGTGAGCTCAGCTCATTTCTAGGCTTAGCATCATACTATCGCAGATTTGTGCCAGGTTTTGTGAAATTGGCCTCACCACTTCATGCAATAGCTGGCAATCAAGGAGCAAGAAAAGGAAAGCATGTCAAACCTCAACCTCAGTTTGAATGGACACCGAAAGCAGACGAGTCATTTAGCCGACTTAAAGCTCTTTTGTCCACAGCACCTGTTTTGGCGTACCCAGATTTTAATAGAGTTTTTGTACTGGAGGTAGATGCATCACTGAGAGGTCTTGGGGCCTGTCTTCTTCAAGCAGATAGTGACGGTCAGCTACACCCAGTGGTCTATGCAAGTAGGGGGTTGCGTGGTGCAGAAAAGAACTACAGTGACTTTTCTAGTTTCAAGATAGAGTTATTAGCGCTGAAATGGGCTGTTGTCGACAAATGCCGTGGTTACCTGACTGGTGCTAAGTTTACAGTATACACAGATAACAATCCTTTGGCACATTTACAGACTGCCAGGTTAGGTGCAACAGAGCAGAGGTGGGCAGCCCAACTAGCCCCGTTCAACCTTGAGATAAAGTATCGACCAGGTAGGCTAAACAAGTATGCAGATGCTCTGAGTCAATGTCCATCCAATCTTCCACCGCCAAGCGAGAGCTGTACATGTTCCCCGCAGAAATTGTCAAGGAGGTGATAGAGAATAAGAGTTTTTCAAAATTTGTTGGAGGCCTAACCTTACATCAAGTTAAGGAACGCAGAAATTGAACCTGGAGGCCCAGGAGTCCCGTCCAGGACTTAGTATAAGTATGCTTTGAGCCATCAAATTAGCACAGGGGGGCGCTACGGAAGATCAAGGGAGTGAAAATCCGGGTCTGGAAGAGGTATTGAGAAACTTACTGGAGGAGACTAATGACAATGACCTGAAAGGAAACGACTTTGGTAACCCAAAATCTGAAAGTTCTAGTCCACATGAAGACGAAATTACGGTTGGTCATGATACCCCAGTCCCTGAGGAAGAATCTGACCTCAACATATTCAACGAAGAGAGACCAGATGCTGATGGATTCACTCCCAGTCCTATACCACTCCTGAAGAGGGAGCAGAGGGAGTGATTAGGAATCGAATCCGTCTGAAGTTCCAAACAATATTGTTAATGCTGGCAAACCTAGTGTAGGAGTGAAGTTTCCTAAATGAAACCGTCGACCCCCTGACAAGTTGACCTTTGACAAACTGGGTTTTCCCACTTATCACAGAAAACAAGGAATTGGTGAAAGGGTAGTAATGATTACTAATGCTGGATGTTTAGTTCGATTTGATTGATGTATCTGGCATTGGGGACAATGCAATTTTAGAAGGGGGAGATTGTAACCAGGTAACCTGGGTTAGATTGATAGGTGCATTATCTTGATCGAAAGCCCTAAGGGGTGCCTTTAGGGTGTTGCTAAATTCTTGTTCTGATAGCGCACCCACGTTTTTGTGGGTGGTCCATTGTGCTGGTTGGTCAGGGCAGACTGTCCCTTGTAAGAGGAGACTACTTATTCAGTTTTTGCCAAAATCTCCTTGCTGTATACGAATGGAGTGACACCAATTCGGTGGTTACTTATCGGAGATACTCACAGTGGCCTTTATAGATGGTTTGAGGACTTCTTGGTAGCACTTGAGTGTTTCAAGGTCGGGAACTGGTCAGGACAGAATTACAACAAATTACAACAAATTATTCTGTCTACTTTGGTGCTCGACAAGTCAGCGACACCGTCATACAAATGGGGCCTGGTATTTTGGGGTTTAGTTGAGGGGGTTACATATAATTAAGGCTTAGTTTTAATTTAATTGTAATAGATTTGATGACTATTTCTGATCACTGGTTATCACCGAGCAACTAACAAAGTATCCTTGTGTTTTTTAATTAAACAAGGAGACAGCAGAAGCATACCAGAAATTTTGAGTCCGTTTTTTGGAGTTTGACCTAGGTTACATATATATATATATATATATGAAAATATATATACTTTTATGTAGTGATGAATACAAATCCCACACTTTGTTCGTTTATACACATACTTAGTAAGTTCAAAGAACATAGTGACAACATGAAAAGACATTTGAAGGCATAGGCACTGAATGTAAAAAGATATGTCGTGGTATAAACGTCATTTAAAAATGGTACCATCTCGAAATTGAACATTGATGCTCAGGTTTGGCACTGAAAGACAGTTTGGAGTAATATTCTATCCTGCTTCTGCTAGTGTGTTTGCTTCAACAGTTCTTGGATCTCTGATAGGTAAGGGAGCACAGCCACAATATTCTCTCACTCTGATTGCCTGTGTAAGAGATAAGGTGAACAAACGTATTAGTACAATTTAAATTCTTTACTTGAAAGCACATTTGCAGCTCCCTGGTAAGTGCGGAGCTACTTGATCTTAACTCAGAATGCTCAGACAGACACCTTTTCATTTCTCTAGACAAATTTTTCAAAATGTGATGCAGTAAAAATTGAGGAATGCATAGGAAGGTCAAACAGCATTGCAAATGACATCTTGCTTTTATCTTATCAACCCCCTCCCCTCCTCTCAAAATCAAATGCTTACAAACAAACAGGAAGAAGAAAAAGCAGAAGGTTACTGTGACATTTTCCAGACGAATTTAAACCTTAATTTCACTCTTTGGCATTTATGGTCGTGCTTGAAAATTGGAATGAAAAATGAAGTGATATCTGAAAAATGCTGCAGCTTCCAAGGACTCAGCCCATCCAAAAACAGTTAACTCTCTCACCCCCACAACATTCACACCCTCAGCCATCAGAAATCCCTTTCTACACACACAGAGAAAAATAACCCAGCAAATGTTATCAGATGTTTTAGAGGCTTTCAGGATAACCCCAAAATATGCCTGAAAGTCAAAATAGTGGCTTCTCATGCTCATACATTTAATAAAGTATTCTACTGCAACTCTCAAGGGATTTTCCCTCACATGTTACATGTTTTGTTCACCGTGCTCATTAACCTGTCTGTATTCTGTGCATGTTTTTTGTCCCTTCTGTTACTGTTACTTGTCATTTAGCCTCTGAAGAAGATCTTGCTATGATCGAAACGTCAAGCTAACTTACTTTTACACAGTAATTTTAATAGTCAGAATCTCCTGGTAGGTAAAATTCAGGATTTTTGAGCAAAATTTAGCACACTAAAAATTATGGAGGCCATACTGATGACCTATAACCTGATGAAATAAATTTAAAATTGCACACGAGAAGACATCCCCCTCCCTCCCCCCCCCCCGAGAGAGGATGAATGCCCCAAGGTACCTGAGGTATGAGTTCTTCCAGATGTTTAGCTCGTTGGCTGTGGGTAGGATGCGTACTAAGAAATACCAAATCTTCTGTGTCTGGGCTGTTCCTGGACATAGTTTCCCAGAAAACTTGGCTTTCTCTCACATCGAGACAGGCCTGAAAATTAGTAGCGGATACAAACCGTGAAGATACACTGATAAACGGTCCTTTAAGCAGAGATACTCAGAGAAAATACAATCATCCGAGTGAGGGGATTTCTACCTGAAACTAAAGTTCAACTAAAGAGTGACAAATAAAAGGAAGAGAACTTTTGCAAAATGCAGATAACCAAAATTAGTTGAATACCTTATGACAACTGTTGTCCTTACACATTTTATTGTTAACTAGAAGCTATTGTTTACTTTTTGTTTTCTTAACTTAAGTTATTAAATCTGTATTACAGCTGTACACTAGCAAATACTATTGTTCGACTTGCTTTACTCATTCCCTGACATTTCTGCTTTACAAACACATCTCAGTAATTCAATGGGCCAAAATCCATGTATACAAGAAATACTTCTTGTAATCACATTTACAAGTGTACAGATTGTCTTTTAGTGCATCAGTCTTAGTGAATACCATAACCTACATTCATGAATCAGGGGCAAAATCACCTTTTTGGGTTCCTGGGGGGGGGGGGAGTGTGGTGTGGTGGCTAAGATATTAAGTCAGGTTGGGAAGAGATCTAAAGGGAGGGGTAAAGAAAAGGTTGCTTAGATGCAATAATGGTGCTATATTCTGCATTGTTTAAATAATGGTAAAGAATTTTTGAATGTTTAGGTTGTATGCATACACATGTTATATATTTACTGTATGTACTGTTCAGTAGACATACATTTTTACTAATCTGTCTGCCAGTGAGAGAGGGGGGGGGCTGTGGTAACTGCCCGCATGATTCATTCTGGGGGGCTATTGTATAATGCTTGGGCCTCTGTTATGGATCAAAAGTTACAAAATAATCCATAAATTTAACTACTAACTGAAATTTTACAGAATTGTTGTACAGTAGACACCATCTCCGTGAAAACAAGTAGAAATGAAATTTCATTCATTTTCAGGTAAAACAACCTGTACAATCTGTTTTATATACTCTACAATTGAACATTTTTTGCTGATAGCATCATGCAAAATTGTGTCATAAAAGCATCAGAGCAGATGTTTACTGGGATAGGCTTTGATAAGACTGAAGAGAGCAAGGTTCTGTCTGAAGCTCACAATGACTACAGACATCAAAACATCTTTTATTGAATTGTAACTTAGCACTAGTGTACAGCAATTGGTACTTACTAGCTCAGGCCAAAGTTGTATACGAAAGGACTCACTGTAGATGAATAATTATTCATGTGGGGAGTGGGGGGGTAGCGTGTGTTTATGGAGCCAAGAATGATAAGATAAGACTGAAGAGCAAGGTTCTGTCTGAAGCTCACAATGAATACAGAGATCAAAACATCTTTTATTGAATTGTAACTTAGCACTAGTGTACAGCAATTAATACTTACTAGCTCAGGCCAGGATTGTATACGAGAGGACTCATGTAGATTAATAATTATTCATGTTGGGGGGGGGGTGGGGGAAGGGTAGGGTGTGTGTTGATGGAGCCAAGAATGATAAGACGAGACTGAAGATAGCAAGGTTCTCTCTGAAGCTCATAATGACTACAGATATAACAACATCTTTTATGAATTTTAACTTAGCACTAGTGTACAGCAATTGATACTAACTAGCTCAGGCCAAAATTGTATATGAGGGACTGACTGTAGACTAACAATTGTTCATGTTGGGGGGGGGGGGGGAGTGTTTATGGAGCCACGAATTGAAAAAACCCCAAAATGAAACATGCATTGAGGTTTCGATGATGTTATTACCTGTATCTTTTAGGAGTGTTAGATATGAAGGTTCCCCTTCTGGAGATATCATACTGACAAGGTTTCCACAAAATCTTCTGTTTCACTGATACGATATGACCATTGAAATCCACTAAAAACAATAAGGTATTGGTACTCGATATGAGCTATCCTCATATGTAGTTTAATATTCAGCTAAAACTTCCCACTTTAGATATCATGTTTACAAGGCTTTCAGACTTCTCTGATGACCTTAAATGACCTTCCCAATATTACAGGTTCATCTTTACAACAAGATAACCTTACAGGGAAATACATTAATGTTGTTGTTAAAATGGGGATTCCAGCAATTGGAATCCATAGTTACCTTTGCAGCAAGTTGCAAGCCAACTTCATCTGCTTCTGTTTCTAGGAGACGACTGTACGGCATTGTGAGCAACAGCTGTAATTAAAAGTGAAAATATAATTGTGAGAATAAATTAAAATGATAAATGAATGGTTTTAAAGTAGCTTTGTAGCTAAAATTACAACAACAAAAAAAGCTATTCAACATAAAACAATTACTCAAGGAAATGATGCAAAATAAACAAACAAAATGTAAGGTTCGTGTGAAAGATCTGAAAGTGGATTTAAGGGAAATGGAAGAAAGTCATCAACTTTTTAAACTAACCACCATCTGTACAACGAATACCTCAACTGTACCTTCGCATTCTAAGGTATCTCTCTTACATATGCATGAGTTACAGGGAATAATTTATCCAGTATCGCATATCATTAAATACTGTGCAAAGTGAGCACCTTGCTACACAATTCCAATTATATGTATGGACAAGTTTGGTGTACATAAACCATACCATTTTCAGAATTGCATAGATATCAAGAACGCTATACAAAACGTGAAAACTCAAAATATTCCTTTAGGTAGCATATTAAGTACAGTGTTGAAACTAAATTAAATGCCATCATTTGATCATGTTAAGGGCTTATTTGATCACAACATACATAAGTTACAAAAAGACAAAAAAAACAAAACAAGCACAGTAATAAAAAAATAAAACCATTAAAAGTTGAAGCATGTGTGTCTCAATGACCTTTTTCAGACAAGTTTGCACATAAGATTCAGCTGTAATTTTTCTGTTTTCAGGTACTTTCTAGATAATTTCACCTTTTGAAGACGAAAAGAAAGCTGTCATAGAGTTCGCAGAGAACACACCTTGACTAGTTTGTTTCACTACATAGTATAGGAGCATTCCCCAGAAAGGTTGTTAGTGTTCACATGCTGAAACTTTATTGATGGAATGGATATACATATCTTTTTGTCTGGGATAGACAGTAAACCAAAGATGCCACACTCACTGCATGATTTCTTCCTTCCTTTCCATTTCAAACTTACCTCGACAACTTTATTCTTGAACCATGTCGCGACTATTGCCAACCCGTCGTTGGGTAAAATAGCCCATATCCCACCGAGAACGATGATCATGAAAAGGTCTAAAAATTCAAAGAGGCTGATTTGCTCTGCCTGGAACCAAAAAAATGCAAGAAACAGTAGAACAGTGTTTTATAAAGAGTAAAATTGGGAAATTATCAAAAATTACATTTGAATATAATATCCCAAAATATTTTAACTGGATACCTTTTTTTCAATATGAAAGCAATCTTGAAAAGGCTAGGAAAATAGCTCTTTCTGTAGTATGTTTTAAATTTTCAAGCTGTTTAATACCTTAAAATATATCTTGATGATAATAGCTATGTTAATTGTTGGGTATTCTTTGGTAAATAAACACCAGCATATCTGTAATATTTGTGGTTTTGTAATTGTAATTGTTAAACCTACAAGAACCTATATTCTCTTTTAATTTGAAAAAATATGAAATAATTATTTTGAAAAAATTATAAAATAAAGAGCGGTATGAATGTCATTGCTGCATCAACATTTCAGGTGTAAATAAGTCAAACTTTTTCCTTTCTTTTAGTTTAATAATCTTTGAAAGAGATGGAGATAGGGAGGGGTCGGGAGAAGAGCGAAACGATAGGATATAAATATTGCTCGTAACTGTATTGATGAACATATGATGAGGATTCCCATTAGGTATGAGCTAACTAATTGGCATAAGGGTGTTAATAACCAATAATGCTAGTTTTGTTGTCAGGCAAATTTCTGTTGCTTCCTCATCTGGTCTGCTTATATTAAAAAAGGACCAAAAACAAAGAAAAAAGGGGATATTACAGAGATAGCAAAGGATATATTTCACTCACCGAATGGTTCAAGACCACGTGAGATATTTCATGCGCAAGGACAATCCCAAGCTGTTGTTCATTGGTTACGGACTTGAATAAACCAGTAAAGACAAATATGTGACCATTCTGTCAGACGAAAGAAAAGAAAAAGATTTATATTGATTTAAGAATGACAAGGCATCTTTATTCTGGGTGATAGCATGTTTGAGGGATATAGATCTTGAGGAATAGACCATTGAGGGATATAAATGTTTACATTATGATACCCCCTCCCCCTTTCAAAACAACATCAATGTAACTGTTCTTTAGAAATCCAGTTCTCTGTCATTATTTGCAACTTATGTAGGCAGTTCAAGTAGAAACAGTTGAGTATTCTTTCCCGCTTTAGCAGAGGTTGACCAGGACTCACGTGTATACAAAAGTGTGCTAATGACATGTGCCATGTAAACCCCCATATTTGTCTGCAATGTGACTTTTCTTGTTGTACGACCAGCTCTTTATGAGTCTTGCAAAGATCGAAGGAGTCTTGATATGTGCTTGTTGATCTCATCCGCAGGGAGATATCTTTCATATTATCCCTTGAGGGATATCAACCCTTGAGGGATATAGACCTTTGAGGGATACAGACCCTTGAGGGATATAGATGCTTGAAGGATACAGAGCCTTGAGGGATATAGACCCCTGAGGGATATAGACCTTTGAGGGATACAGACCCTTGAGGGATATAGACCCTTGAGGGATATAGATGCTTGAAGGATACAGAGCCTTGAGGGATATAGACCCTTGAGGGATATAGACCCCTGAGGGATATAGATGTTTGAGGGATATAGTTGCCTAAGGGATAGAGACCCTTGTGGGATATGGACCCTTCAGCACAAAATATCACATGGATTTATGTGGAAAAAAGACTTATGTGGAGACCAACATAACATGCACTAAATTTTCTACTGTGTACATTATGATACCCCCTCCCCCTTTCAAAAAAAGGAAATAAAAAAAAACGTGGTCAGGCACCTCAAAGAAGTAGGTTTGAAGTTATACTGCCACATTTGCAACATGCTTTCTGCTGAATGTCTTCCAGTGTAAGGAAACAGAGGTTTAAATTGGTGGTAGCTTGATTGTTTAAAACACAACTACTATAACTGTCCAAGAGGAGGGGGTAAGTGTTGGACAGAGTGAGGATATCACAAAAACCTAGATTTCCTGTCAATTTTTTTCATCTCATTTTGATATTGAATAATGAAAATTTCTTAACTTTAAAAAAAACAATTCTTACAGGGAGGACGAAAGCATTCTTGATGTCTTTATTGACGACATGTATCGTCCAGGTCTTGTCCCTGATTTGATGTAAGTCTTGGTTCCCTTTCAGTAGACTGGTGGTTATCCTTTCGACTACCTCATGCAAAGGATGAGATGTCGGAAGTATCAGACCTTCAAAGTCCTTCAAATGCTGCGAAAGGAGAATGAAATATATGAACATGCGAGGAACAGGATAGAGGAGAAATAATTACCTTCAAAATGCCAGAACACATTTAATTTATTGGATTATTACAGCAAGTATTAAACAAAAGTGGAATTTATGTACACATTGCATATGAATGTGTCTATATTTCTATATTGTTTGCATTCATACTACTATTTGCATCTTAATGAACATCACCTTTCATCAAACAAATATTCATTCAAGTCTTTCTTTAGGGCTGTTTTATCAAAACATTGCACCCAGGGATGTGTTATTTACACAACGAAGACAGCTATCTTTGAGACTCACTTGTTATGGACGATCAGCTCCTTTATTGTTTTGTTCCCAAGAATTTGATTGCACAAAAATCGTATTACAATCAGACACAATACCTTGAGTTGTCTACTGCAGTTTAAAGGCAGTTGCTAGACCAGGTTCTACGATACTTTATTTTTATTACCCGTCGTTTTCTTAATATCCAAAATTAACATTTTCGACGTGAAACGACTCATTGTTCAATGTAAGGATGTGATTCTTTACATCTTTCTGTTTGTCAATACTGTTATAAGAAATCATAGAAATGATGGGAATCTTCGGTAATCTCTGTGGACAACATCCAAGTTTAGACTTATTTTGTTAGCATTCATCTCAAAGTTTATCCTTCCACGAGGTGTTTAATTAATAATGTTGACCCTTTTACTTTAATATCATATGTAGCTGTAACATATGTTGGAAACTACAGATGCTTCAAAGCATCGTTAACTGTTGAAGGTATCGTTCGATTTTATGTTAGGTGTAAATATAAATGATTGATAAGGAGAGGTGGGGGGGGGGTTATGCTGGGGAGTTGAAAAGACCAACTAAAGAACTGTCAATCAACTGAATAAATTGTCAAAAGTGATTAATGAGTTTCAACAATCTATTGAAATGATTTTAGAGGTTTAACGAAACCGTTGTATCCATCTAAATAACGCATCCCTGGTTCAACCACCTCATTTTACCTCCTGTGTAGACTGCAAGGATGAACATAACTAAACATTACTGCAAGGATTTTCTGGTGAGAATTGTTTTTTTTAAATTGTTTCATCGCGATACAAAATGTTATGAGGATGTGGTTTTCACCTAAAGATTCAGATAACTTTCAGCAATTTTCCTAAAGCAATCAACTTCAGCCACCAGAATATCCTTTTAAGGTATCTCATAAGCAAACAGCCTCAAGATAAATGTAACAGATGTAACTACAAACTCCGCATAGGGTACAAGGTGACCTGTCAGGGGCATATTAATCATGAGTTTAGTCACCGTTATGGCAATTTCTCACCACTACCTGTTTTCCAACCTCCTTTTTCCTTCGCATCCAGCCAGTTTGTAAATTTCTCGGGAAATTTAATATGAATTTAACAAGTTAAATGTACGGTACCATCCAAAATGTGATGCAGAATTGTAAGAATTTTCAACTGTTAAATAATTCACAAAAGAAACAAAATAGAAAAAGAAGGAAAATGGCTAACCTGTTCATATTCTACTTCAATTACATCTGCTAGTTGTTTGCTATTGAGTGCCAAGAATCTTTTACGGTTAGTGATCGGTGTCTGTTCTATATGAGAGTAGTAATAGACAAGACCTAATCCAAATAGACTCGCAACTGCTCCAGCAATCTTCCAGACGTTTCTCTTAACAGTTTCAGTTATTGATTCAGATCGATGTTGGGGTAGAGACGTCCTCCACTTCCTGAATGCTCTGAAATAAGAAGAAATAAAAAATATACTTTTTTTTTATCAGTAAACCATATAATCAGTGGCGGAGTGTCTATACAGTCAGGGGGGCGGATGCCCCCCTGACGGACTCAAATGGACTGCTGGTGCCCTTTTCAGCTTTTTGCCACTTTTTACTTATTCGCGATTATTGACTTTTTTATTGCGCTCTCATCTACATATTGACATTTGTCACATTATGTTGGTGTAATTTTCTGACAAAATGCTCTAACGGCTATTTATTCTTCGTTTATCTGCAAATTAGCAAGGCCCGGAAAGGGTCATTTCTGGCGATCTAGGGAGTATCTTTACTGAAAAATTCTGTACGCTCTGCGGAAACCTGTGGTTGCGCTCCACTTTGATAGTGTCGAAAGTGCCCCTACAGACCATTCTTGCCCCCTCTGACCAATACCTAGCTCGTTGGCGTTTTGTTCAGCTCTAAAAAATACAGCAAACTAAAAATGTACAACAAAATCATAGCCATTTCTGAAGCAAATTTGCAACACAGTTCAGGTTCCACACACTTAATATTTACACTTAATATATAAACACTTAATATTTAGGTAGCAAATTACTTTCTGGTCAACTTGAAGAAATAATGAAAACTGATATTTCATTTCAATTTCATTTCATGTTTCTTTTCACAACAAAATACAAGTAATAGGAAAACAAAAACGTTTAGTGGTTCTGATGCTGAAACATGTTTGTCATGTTAATATTCATGAAATTGTGCACACCAAAATGAAGAGGTTTATCTATTGACTAATGCAGCAACATATAAAAGAAGGCACCAGGAATCGGTTATCATGTTGACAAAGTCTGTTTAGTGAACATAGTATCAAAACAAATGTATGCATGAATATTAATGAAGTCAAATGTTATGTTCATATAAACATGTACTGTATACTTATATTGTACAATGTCAATTGGAAACTATGAGAAAGTGTTGTTAGAACATTAACATGGTTGTTCGAAGGATATACAATTCAATATCCTTAAGGTTGATGGTGTTACGTTATCCTGCTATAGCTAATAATTTCTCTGTTGTGTATAAATTTGCTAGTTTATGGTCCTACTTAATTTTATTATTTACAATACTCAAAAAAGTTAATAAGTTTAAAATTTTGAATACTGAAGTAAACTGAAAACAAAAGTTTACCTGCCACTTATAACTGCTGATATCTTTGCAATTGACTTAAATACCATCAGCAACAGCAATGGCTGAGCTTGGTGTCTTCGGCTCCTGTGAAACCATCGTATACTGCATATCTGTGGCTGTCTTCTAATCAAGATGAGTTGATGTTGGATTGATCTTTGAGAGAGACATCTGATTCCAGACAATAAAGTCTGAGAAGTTTGTAATCCTCTGACATTACCATTGATTATAGCTCCTTTAGCAATACTAGATCTACAATGAAGTTGAATGTTAGAAATCAGCTTTGACCGAGTGTGCAGCTGGTTAACTCTGCCCAATGAACAAGAGTGACGGAAAGCCCTGACGATGATAAGCATTGTGAGACGGTGCCGGGCTGAAAATGAAGTTATACAAGAAAGACACGAGTAATGATATAGTCTTTTCCAATTATGTGATAAATTTGCAGACTGCTTCATTGTTTGTTCAATGAGAAATTTCATGTGTATCAAAAATTTGAAAACAACATTTTGATACACTTCAAACTTCCAAGCTGAGAGGAGAATATTTAGTATCAGTGTTCATGGTGTATATAATTAAAAAATTATGTATTTTATCAACATAGTGTGTGCGGTTACTTTATTATTTAGTTTCTAAAGAAAACATTTATAAGTTTAATGAACCAAAATTGTCAGGTAATATATCACAAAGAAGTTTGCAGTTAATTATTGCTAATTTGCAAAGAAGATTTGCTGAAGATTACTTCCTTTAACATAGTCTAACTAGCAGGTCAATGAACTTGTATGAACTCTTAATAACATCTTGCCCAAATCAATTCTGAAAGATTGGAACATTTTGTTTACATGTTTTTTAAATGATTCCAGCAACAAACACACTAGCTACATAAAAGTTTCAAACCCTCTTGTGTCATGGATTAATTGAAGCTCAAGTGTTAAACATTCCTTCCCAACACATATAACTGAACCCACCATTACTTTGAAACTCACACTATATATGTCTTTATCCTAGGGTTGGGCGATATATATCTAAAATTATTATTATCGCAATAAATTTTTTTCAAGACGATATTTTTTGAGGATTGAACAAATGACGATAATTCTTGTGTAAGAAATTTGAAATAAATGTGGAAAAAATGCGATTATCCTTTCTCCGTTTATGTGTAAATGTTATTCTAGCATTCCATGGTTAAGAAAGTTGAAAAGAAATAAAGTTTATCAACTTCATTAATACTGACTTTTGAACTTCGTAAAAAACCTGTCCTTTACAACATTGACTGTATACGTAAAAAAAAAATCTGAAAATCAGTAGAGAAATTACCAATTGTGTACGTACAGTAAGTTGGTACACCTTTCAAATTTTACGAAAGATCGAGCAAAATACTTTCGAAAAATTCACGCGAAACTGGCATATCGTGCTAAATGAAACTTATGTCATGTAAACAAGGCTCTAGTAAACCCATTTATGAATAAACCATACGACATCTGGTGTTAAGCGGGGGGAAAAGAAAGTATTTTCTAGAATGTCCGCAAAAAAAAAGGAAAAATTAATATCCTACCATAGTTAAGTGTATAGTAAATAGCCTAACCACTTCGTCGGTTACGGATCGTACGTAACAACAAAAACACAACTAATTGTATTTTGCGAAGTTCACGTTTTCTACAGGGACATACAGTAGTAACAATATTTAGCATTTAGTTAATCATGCCAAGTGGCCTTAAATATGGGATTAAAAGGTTTACTTTCATAAAAATGGCCATACTGTAGCTATTGGGGCCTTGATATCATGCTATGTCTGAATGGTATAGACTGTGCCTCGTGTATCATGGGGAATAGATTGTTTTGTTCATGCGGAGGAGTTGGTTGGCTTGAGGTGTTTTACTTACCTTAATGTTACGGGGAATATACTTTTCTTGAACGTCTAAGATAATATTTCGCATAACTTTACCGATCCTTTACTGACTGACCTAATTAATTCTAGAGTTGAGCCAAAATAGTTTACTCCATGAAAAGTATTTGGAAACGTGCCAAAAATGTTAACAAACAGGTGTTAGACAGGGGGTTGTTTGGCAAGGTACCAGAGAAGTTCGCAGCACATGTACAGTAGCCTACCGTGATATTTAAGTAGGGGTAAACACTGCAGTTGTAAAATGATGTACGTATAGTGCACTCTGTTCATTGTTAGGCAGTCTAGAAACGGGGCTTTGCCGAACATAGTTTGTTTCATAATATCGACAGTTTTGTAAGTTAAACTTTTCAAAGATTGTAAGACAGATTAAATCTCTTTTCATTTTATCACATAATATAGCTACTCTAACTTGTCATTTTAAATTTTCATCAGCTTCGTGACAATTTAAATTAAAAAAGTTGTCAGTATATTGAAACCTCAACTGCAAATTTTTTATCGCCAGACACGCAAAAATACTAAAATTTTCCGGGGACCTTCTCCCCCTGGACCCCACACAAGGGGTTCCACCCCTTGACCCAACCGGGGCCCTAAGGCGGGCCCCTGGACCCCACGCAACAGGGGTTGGTGTGTTCGCTGCGCGAAAACACCGGTGGGAAATCGGCAGTTGTTTATAGCGTGTTGAATACACTAAACAACAACAAGGAAAAATTATCATAATTATCGAAATATCGCGATAATTTTTTAACTATTTATCATGACGTTAAAACTCAAATATCGCCCAACCCTACTTTATCCAAAACAAATGTGAACTTAACATCAAGGCCACTGTACTGAAGCAGACTGATGAAACTATTGGTATAAGTTTGGTCAACTTACTCTAGCAAAAACCAAGCAAACCTTACTTTAGCTACCTTTGCTACATTACTAGTCCTCGTCCCTCGACCTAAGTCTACGCATGTGAGTAACTAAATCTTTCAAGATTCTCAACTGCTTTGACTCCAACCACTTCTCAAAGTCAATGTGTCGGGAACGATTTCCAAACTGTCTGAAAGAAGCAATTTCACATTCATAAATACCAATAAGAGTATTAGCCTAGGTAGACAGCCTAATAGGGATGACACGTGTAGGCCCAAGTTACATAGAAGAATGCTATTCAAGTGATTTTCGCAGAAACGGTACCTGTGAGTGTGACATGTGACACATTACATAGAAAAGCTTCTGCAAGTTCTGGAACTGAAATCTTAGTTATGGGGAAACTACTTGACTACCGTAAAAGATAAAACCATACCATGAAACCAAACATCAACATTAGTACCACCAGATATAACTCGGAAACCCACAAATCCAAATGCAAGTCGTCGTATTGTTGTGCACAGTTAGTGAAACAGAAAATGTAACTCATATACTAATGGTTGACCACGCAGTAAGTTTGCATGCGTCATCTACTGATATTTTATTCGTCCATCAAAAGGAAGGCGGAACAATTGAAACCCTTGGAGTCAGGTTCAAGTGTTCTTTAGGATAATAATATAGCAGGGGCGTCGGAGCCGGTGCGGCAGGTCCGTCGAACGCCGGACCAATATTCACGGCGCCAAAAAAAAAAAGTAAGAAAAAAATGGCAAAAAAAAGAACCAAAATGAAACATACTTCAAAAATGTGTTTCAGAAGATTAATCGGGTCTTGTTTTCAAGCTCGGGAAGTGCCATTTCCTGCAATCTGGGATGCATTTTGTCAATATTTTCTCCATTACGATACGCGCCAACCATGGTGGCGCGTAGCGTGGTTTGACCTACCAAACGACCCCCGATAATTATGATAGATGGCCACACTCTGATCTGCAGTACCAATCAAAAATAGCTTCCGACGCCCCTGTATAGGTCGATAAAATCGGGTTTATCAAGACGTAATCTACGACAGATTAATATAGTGATGAAACAAAGGTAACAGATGCAAACTTGAGTTTGAAAGCAGTTTAACCAAATTATCATTCGGAAAACTGGGCTACAGCCTTAAAAAGGGTGTGAAGACTCGCGCACAAAGAAACGTCTCACGCCGGTAATCTGACCTAGTTTCAAATGAGGTGTAACAGAAGTGTTAGACACCACCATCGATCCCAGAAAATACACACACAGCTTGCTACCGTCGGTAATTAGACACTAGTGCAAGGGCGGCGGAAGCACTTTTAATCTGGGGGGGCACCGACATCAAAGGGCACTTTGCAGAAATTCGATTGGACTGATGCAGCCTTATATTTAGTACCCTTGATAACGATTATTGTATTAACTTATTTGCGTATACACATCACTCCATCAACCTCCCCCCCCCCCAAGGAAAATATGCATACTAGCACTGCAATATCCAATGTGCAAATTGGGAAACAAGGAACAAGTTTTCTTTTGAGACAAAATGAGGTGAAATCGTGCTAGTTGCTAATGTAGGAATCTTCCGAATTAGAGTTTATTTCTTGTTAATATCTTAACCAATTTGTTTCCATTCGAAATAGCTTTGAGTTTGACCCACAGAAATTCCTTAAAAGTCAGGGGCGTAGCCAGGATTTGCAAAGTTGTATATATGCACGACTATCTGAGCGGAGCGCCACCATCGGTTGGCGCGGAGCGTACAAGAAAATTTTTGGTTTTACAAACCCCTCAGATGGCCGGAAACGGCCCTTCCCGAGTGTTTATTCTGGTTCCCTGTCCTCTTGCGACACCTCTTGAGACACCTCAATTTTTATGTAGAAAAAGGGCACATTTTTAACCTGAGGAAAAGTGGGGGGGGGGCACGTGCCCCCTGTGCCCCCCCGGTTCCGCCGCCCTTGCACTAGTGTACAGTCAATACATACAGCTACGGTCAATACCCACAACCGTACAGTGTATATAACAGCGATGGTCATCTCAGGTCTAGAAAAAAGATAACAAGGTATCACCTTTCAGTACTGTCTGCATTTTGTAGCGACAGGAAGAAAACTTCACTTGCTAGCAACGGACATAATTTAGGCACACTTTTAAGATAAAGGAAATTAAATAAATAAATAAACAAACAACTGAGAGCAATAAAATGTTTCTGTACCTATTCCGGTTTTCAATATTTTCTAATAACTCAACCAAAATATGTTCTTTTAACTTCATATAAACAAAAGAGACTCCTTGGATGAGATTCAACGCAATTTGTGTTCTTGAGAGATTTGTACACACATTATAAATAAACACGTCATTTGAGACCATAAAATCTCGTTTTCCCATTGAGGTTTTGTCTTGCATTAGAGAAACTGATCCAATATGGTCTGTGTATAGGGCAACAAGGTCCACTACAAACACAAAAAACAACTGAATTATAGAAATACCACCTGGACATATTGAAGGGTTATTTAACTGAGGTCTACAGCATATAACATGTAATTTTATGCATAACTTGATGCATCCTTTTGTCAACTTTTATCGAAAAACTTTAGGTCAGTGTATCACCTTGTTTCGGTGATATCTTATTCAAGCATTTTGATAAACTAGAATACTCCAAATAGTGTTTTTCAAACACAAACTGCAGTTTTAATAAGAGGAATTAAATTTGAAATTTATCATTTGCATGCATTATGTTTCTTTCTTTCGATTATTCTTGAGGCTTTCACTGAAACACAAGACTGGGGTAAATATTTCCTTTAACCGATTGCTCCTTAGGGATCAAAGGGACGGTCCACGGGATGGTCAAACACTCAATCCCACAACCCTCCTCCGTTTAAAATGGAAACGACTGGCAACTTAATTATCATCGAGTGGGTGAAGGTTGTGGAGTTATAAGCAATGAAAACTTAACATCTGGAGGGTCGTGCAATGCATGGTATACGTTTGAGCCCTAGCCGGCTAAAATGAGATGCGCCCTTTATCACGAAAGAAATCCAGCGGTTTCCCATTTAATAAATGGTCCGTTCCAAGTTGTGAGAAAATGAGTGAACGAAAAATGCAATTGGAGAATCACCGGGCATTCAGCTTCTCCTAAAAACACTTGGCTGCTTTGCGTTATTTGTTGCCTTCAATTTCCAGACAAGACCGGTATCCGCATGGTGGCAGATAAATTAGGACTGCCCGTGAATTTCATTTGAGGCAACACCGAATCAGTAATAATGTAGTTTTCCCGAATAACAAATTATCTTTGGGTCTTTACAATACCCGACTCAATCCAATAAGCCGGACAATTAGTAACTTTTGAGTATTCCTTTTTGCTGATGAACTGTTTGTGAAGTGTAAGTTGTTCATTATGTTGATCGAGTGTTGGTTGTGCTAAATGTCGTCTGGAGGGCGGAACGGGGTAATTATATTTTAAAAAAATGCTCCTGCATGGACAGGCCTCGAAATTCGGGCTATCATCACGTACGGCGCAATCCGGCGTATACTTCTGTAGGGTGGGGGAGGGGTTTAGCTTCCCCTCAGATACAGAAAATATTTATCAGAAACTTCCAGTCTACAGTATACATACATATAAAGGGTATAAAATGACTCATTATTTAGTATGGGACTCAGCTACTACAAACTAAATAACAGTCGAACATTCTTCAACATTGCAAAATATTGCACAATTTTGCATCTAATTGCACCCTCCATTTTACCAAAATTTCCAAAAGGCACGGGATCCCCTAACTATCCTTTGCCCAGTCGACATTGAACATTTTACCCTCCTCCCTGGGGGCACTAAATGGTTGTAGCGCCACCGGCTATCATAAAGGCTGAAAACGAGTTGATTTTGCCATTGCATGGACAAGGGAGAAAAGGCATTTGCATTTTTTTGCCAGTTAAGACATTTATAACGTGAACACATGATAATTAGGTTATCGATATCGTAATGTAGTCACTGTCCACGTGATCTATGTTGTACATATTACAAGTAACATACTACTGCTTTTATTGTCGCCTTTGTCGACTAATATATTCTCGGGCTGCTCCCAAAATACTGTAACTGATCGAGGTATATTTTAATTCAGGAAAATCAGTAAGAACTTGATTTTAGCCAGTATAGATGTGTTTTTAACGCATTTGCATCTTTTAGCAAATGATGGCTAAAATTGTGAAATTCTATAAAACTGATCGAACTACTTTAATGGCACCAATGATGTATAGTTGCCCTATGGGCGAACTTCTTTTCCAAGAGAGGCGGGGAAATCTAATCAGGCCACTCCGCCACTCTTCCCTGAACAACAATTGATACGGTGAAGCGGGAGGGGGAGCGAGACAAACTTGAAGTTCCATATTCACGGCGCAAAAAAAAAAGGAAAATAAGTAGGACTAAGAAAAAAAATGGCAAAAAATGATGCCATGGCAAATAATGATGACGTCAAGTAGGCTAAATGTGACTACTCTGGCATGGCAGGGGTCTTGTTTTCAAGCTCGGGAAGTGCCTTTTCCTGCAATCTGGGAGGCATTTTTTCAAAATTGTCTCCTTTACGCTACGCGCCAACCATGGTGGCGCTTAGGCGTAATTTGACCTACCAAACGTGACACGTCCCCCGATAATTATGATAAATAGCCACACTCTGATCTGCCGTACCAATCCAAAATAGCTTCCGACACCCCTGTATACCAGTATTGTTAAAATCTTCGGAAAGCAATGTACGTAGTCTTTTTCATAAATAGCTAACTCCCTGTTTATTGCAAAGTATCACTTTTCCATGTTTGCAGTGATCTTTTGTTTAGAAATGAAGAAAACTGTAATTATAATATAATTCGTTGAATTGGTACTATAGTGAGCACTAAACTCAAGAGTAATGACGTCATACAAATGATGTAAAGGTTATATACGTCATACCGGCTCCCTTGTATGTTCATGAGCTGACACAGAAAGAGCAGATACATTTGGCTATGGAGTCAAGGAACTCCCTATCCACATTTTCGTCTTTTGTTTTGTAAATAAAAAAATCGAAGATCATTGTCATATGATGGAATGGTTACTAAATATAGCGCATACGTATCCTGTTTGATATGATCGCGATCACATCAAAATGTGTCGTTGTTGAAACAAAGTGCGGAGTACGTCGTGAGCACTTGATAGATACCAAGAAAATACATGTCATAATTATGTATATAAATTTGCGGACCCCCCTGGGACCTTCGTCAGTAACATTTGGCTGTGGAATGAAAAGTACAAAATGTAACACATATATAAACTCAATGGACTCCTGTGACAGTGACTCTAGTTTACATGACCAGCTATGCAAACAGCAAAGACTAAAGAAGATGTAGTTAGCACCGTACCAGTACATATCACTCAAAGCGCCTTCAGATCTGATATATAGTACTAGTACAACAACAAGTACCACTACAAACGGCAAGGGTTAACATTTTTGGTTATACAGAATCAGTCCTGTCTATAAAATTGGTATTGCATTACAGTAATCTGAGCATTGAACCTCTTGAACTGCCTTCAAGTGAAGAAACTCATCGAACATCATGACTGACATAAAAGGTGTTTACGTAGGCCTAACTAGTTTGCTTGAATAGGGACACGGAAATGCAACAAAGCCTAGACGTATTGTATAGCCTAGCAGTTAGGCTAAGCAAACTTAATATATTATTAGCGCTATGCCTAGCCTACAGTACCTTTCAACCGATGCGCAATTCAGAAACTATGTTTTTGCAAAACACGTCTACGGTTTGTGTTATGAAAGTACTGTTCTGACGTAAGTCAGATGCAGAATAGACTACAATTGTTCTACTAATACTAGGCAAGAATGTTAGGTTCTTGTTTTAAGCTGTTAAATGTTATTGTGCTATAGGCCTAGCCTTACCACTAACTTAAAGTAAAGGCTATAGTCTACTACATTGGGGGTCCAACTTATTCTACTAGTACTACTGTTGCCTTCTTGATAGCCTAGGCCAAAACAGGGTCCCCCCTGCACCCACCCAAATTCTCTATAGCAGACAATGTTACTCTAGAAGCAGGGCTATTGTTATTGTGCTATAGGCCTAGCCTTACGTAGTACTAGTATAACTTAGAGGCTATAGGCTACTAAGTTGGGGTCCAACTTAGGCTGCTACTAACAATGTTGTATTGTGAGATATTCCTTCTTGATAGCCTAGGCAATAACAGAGTCCTCCCCCCTCCGCCCCGCCCAAATTCTCTCTAGCAGACAATGTTACACTAGAGTCTAGGTAGGCCTAAACTCAGCCTATTAGGTACTGTACAATGTTGCAAATTATATTATATAGCCTAGGCCATACTTTAATTTAGGTTTATTTAACCAAGCTCATTTTCATGTTTGGTGAGTAGTGTATACTCTATCCAACTTCTATTGAAACAATCATGCACCTTTACATTATTCTCTTAGCAATTGTTTTCCATAAATGAAATAAAATTTTCACATGTATGTTTTGATACTTTAAAAGCCTCAAATTAAATGGAATATGTTGCATCCAAACCCATCTAATTTTATCACCTGGATTAATATACAGGTTTGCCCAAATAATGCAGTTTGTGTTTATTAAAATTAAAGGTGAAGTGTGCTTAATGGTTTCCAATCTGTTCTGGAAATATGTTAACAGTGCAATTATAAAGTGAATGTGGTAGGATGGTACACAGTATTAAACCTGTTGCAGAATACAAATATTCTTTTAGATCACAATGGTAATGATGATCTCTAAGGTGTCGCTACCTGGTTTTGCTCTATGCTTCTAGTATAGTACTAATGTGAATTCATGGATGGTTTGATCAGATTTCACCAGTATGAGACAATAATACCTGTAAGTGGTCCCAGTCAAAATGCTCAAGGCAAAAGACAAATTTCCCTAGCTTTGTGCATTAAACATTCATGCATCAAACTTCACTTTATAATTACGGTAAAGCAGTTGAATTGATTCATATATTTGTCTCAAAATACAAAATTGATATTTTCTTCCTTAACTGTATTAAATTTTTAGAAGTGTTCGTTAATTTTATGTGGATAAGAAAAACAAGGTGGTTATAATTTTACTTTTAAACATGGCACCTTCATTGTTTATCAGTATATAGCTATACATGTATAACCCAATATGCAAAGTTAGGGAACAAGTGAAGTTACCATAAACCACCATACAACTAAAAGGCGCAATAAATGTTAAGATCATGAATGTAAACTTGAATTTGTCTTTCTTCAAAATCTCAATTTCATTGTTGGTCTGTGTTGATCTATCGGTAAGGAGAAACCCCTCTTTCAATAAATCCTTTTCACTTTTTGACTTATTTATTTTTTTCTCTTTTCCTTCCCCTATTTGACACTACTCTCTCTCTCAACTTCTGACTCAAAGGGTAAGTTGCTGTACTTTTATGCCAAAATCGTATCAAATATAAGTTTACGTTAATACTGTTGGAAAATTTTCAAGTGATCTCATCATTTCATAGATGCTATTGACTTTGTCTGTCTTCTTTATGTCAACCAGTTATTTATTGAAACATATCTCAAGAATATTGTGCGAGTCCTTTCTTTTAATTTATTTACTCGTAAATCATGAACAATTTCCGCCGTCAGCTTCTAAAAAGTCTTGTAAAGCATAATTAATGTTAATGTTGACCTTGGCTGATATGGTAGTTTTAAGCACATAACTAATTAGTGCACCTGATGCTTTCTACTAGTGGGCCCTACAACAATATATGAAAAAGTTATTTTGTTTTATGATCTTTCTCTAGAGTTAGTAGAGTTGTGGAATAAGTTGTTTTATTAACACAAACATGTGACATGTTCCTTTGGTAGAAGAAGAGTTGAGGAGAAACAGGATTGGGAGGGTGGAGCCGTGGATGGCCACATGTGGGGGTGGTGAGGGTGGGGGGGGGAAACAGACCTAGATGTACTCAATAACAATGTGGGCTCATCCTCTCTAAGATAGGGCTTTTTTTTCTTGAAATCTTACTTTTCTATCTTTAGTGCACAAGGTAGAAATTGTAAATTTGTTTTTATTTCATTGTTTTAAATTATTTCACAGCCTCGTTGGTTTGGCCTTTTCTGCCTCTGTTGGTTTAATGCTGGTGGTCCTTGCCTGTGCTTTACCAACCTTTCAGTGAGTGTTCATGTCAACTCCCCCCCCCCCCCCCTGTATAGTGTACATATTCAAATACATATTTGTAAATAGGATTGTAAAAATGTGAAATATAGTAATTATGACAGACTGCAGACATCACATAATCCACTATTGAAATGGTGCAAAGTTAGACTGGAGATGCAACTAAGGGTAGTATGATAATGTACCCTAACATCAAGGGGAAAATATGAGTTTGAAATGGATAAAGGTAAAAAAATATCTCTCTGATTTTGCTCTGTGATTTAGTTTTAGGATCTATGTGATTTTATCATTGATGTAATGAGGAGATTCAGCCAGACTTAGATTTTTGGTTTCGATGATATTTGTAACCTTTGCGTTCATGATTGTGTATACGTGTGTGCGTGTTTGTGTGTGTGTTTGTGACGCCCTGATTTGATGCTTGCATCAGGGCCGGAGTACTGACAAATACCATTAAAGGGGTGAAACAATTCACCCCAATCCCAGTCCCCGAATCTCCAAGCTCCTGTCCCCATATCTCAGTTCCAACTAGGAAGTAAGATGTGTTTTTGGGAAGCAAATAGATACATTTAAGGCTTTCCCCCTAGTATGCATTTTGTCAGGTGGTCACCTCTCTATATTTCGCGACCGCCCACTGTTTCAGAGAAGAAATGAAAAAATGCAATGATTGGAATCCAACTTTTTTAACCCATGCTATCATCTGACAGTGAAAAATTGGCTGTGAACACAAATAAAAGTTCTTCTGCCTATTTAACATAGTAATTTTATCTAATTCATGATTAGGATGACTGACATTAAACAATTTTACGTGCAACTATACCCCCAGATAAAGCCCCCCACCCCCCCAGGGTATGCTCATGCCCTCCAGTGTCACAAACCAGTTACCGCCTCTAACAATAGAAATGCCATGGGAAACCCCACATTTTGCTAGTTTTTTATCCAAAGTGGCTCGCCAAGTCATGACTATTCTGTCTCTTTTGAACTCTATAGGGTATGGTGGCCGATGTTCGTGCTGGTGTTCTATGTTCTTTCACCGATCCCGCTTCTGATCGCTGCTCGGATCGGCGATACAGATGCCCTCTCCGGTTCGAGTAATGCCATTAAGGAGACGTGCCTCTTCATCACGACTGGGATCGTAGTATCTGCATATGGTCTTCCTTTCATACTATGCAGAGTAGACGCAGTGAGTTATTTTACTCCTCCTTGGATTATATCCTTGGATTGTAGTATCTGCATATGGTCTTCCTTTCATACTATGCAGAGTAGGAACAGTGAGTTATTTTACTCCTCCTTGGATTATATCCTTGGATTGTAGTATCTGCATATGATCTTCCTTTCATACTATGCAGAGTAGGAGCAGTGAGTTATTTTACTCCTCCTTGGATTATATCCAGATTATTTTTTTTTGTTATTCAAGTTATTCAAATGATTGAATATCCTATTGTTTTAGAATTTTTGACATTTATTCATTATTATATAAGGAAGCTCTAGGATTTTATTCATCAGGTTAAAGGGTGTGAAGACTCGCGCACGAAGTAACGTCTTATGCCGGTAATCTGACCTAGTTTCGAATGAGGTGTAACAGAAATGTTAGACACCACCATCAATCCCAGAAAATACACACACAGCTTGCTACCGTCAGTAATTAGACACTAGTGTACAGTCGATACATACAGCTACGGTCAATACCCACAACACAGTGTATAGCAGCGATGGACATCTCAGGTCTAGATAAAAGATAACAAGGTATCACGTTTCATTACTGTCTGCATTTTGTAGTGACAAAAAGAAAACTTCACTTGCAAACAACGGAAAGTTATCTTCTTCAGAGCGCGGCATGCCTTTAAACCTTGAGGAGTCAGAAAAGAGCATATACCTTTTTCTCTGGTACTAATCTGTGGTATTCTTTATCAAATACAATTAAAAAGTTCTGTTAAAGTTCAATGTTCCTTATTCTAAATGCACCAAGTGGGTTTAATGGAGTAAAGCTGTTGCAATCGAAAGAAACAAATGTATTTTCTGTTGCCCTTATGGCACAAACGATTTACCATAAAATCAAAGAGCCCCCTTGTCAGCATGATCATTACACAAAAGTAAACAAAATAGTCTTTATATGCGGCCTGATCAAGATTTTAGCCCAGTCCTATACTCGTATCGTCCACTTTTACAATTCTACGGGGGAAACATATGAAAACACCTGTTTACTCATTGCAATGGTAGGAAATGACACAATTTTGCAAGCTGCATCGGTAAGACCGAAAGAAAGATACTATTCAAGAGAAGAGACCTAAGATACGAAAGTGGAAGTAGGCCTAGGCCTAACATCCGATAACAAAACAGAGATTTGATTGGCGCATGATCTGTTGGGTGGGGCTTGCCAATTTGGATTGGCGTTTGTGGAATCTACGGACTTGTTAATAAATCTGGCAAATTTTTATTTAGCTCAATATTTTTAACAACAGATAACTCAAATAAAAATAATGAATATTGATATGAAAATTGCATTTGTCATTTTCACTGAGCTTTTATTGCAGTAAGCAGGAAAGGTTGAAGTTTAAATTTTGGCAAACAAGTAGTGAGACTTGAACAGACTTTGTGTTCTCACCATCATCTTATTTGTCACGGACTGCATCATCGTTTTGAATAAATAATGAAAGGAACTGAATGGAATTTTGACAGCATAAATTGTAAACACAGAGGGTACTGTACAGGTATATTTGTCTTCAGTAGAGCAGATATATTTGGATACATGACATGCTGTGCTGGATGAATAGCTTCATGTTCCCCTCCCCTTCTCCCCCTCCCCGATACCCGCCCACCTTTAATTTTGTTGGGCATAACCCAAATTGCAGAAAGTTGCTATATCTTTACCTGAAAGTGTTTATAGCAGTTCCTTGACCTTAGGGGGTTGGGGTTGGGGGGTTGAGGGGTTCTTTATTTTGGCTCATCGTCCTGCTGGATAATTCAGCACTACTTACAGGTTTCCAACTGTGCCTCCTCAGATGATGATATTTTTCAATGTACTTTATCACAGTTGTTTTTTTTTTTCCACAGATCGAGATTGTCCCTGCTATCCTTACCATGGCTGGTAATACGTGGTGTTTCATCACTATTCTCATCTTCTTTATGATCTTTAACCGGGATGATGACTTTGATTTTCATATGTGGTGAGGAGGAGGAAGAGGAGGAGGAAGAGGAGGAGGAGGAGGAGGAGAAAACAACCTCGTGCAATCAACTCAGCAGACAATTTGTTGTGTAGTTTGTGGTATTCAACAGAGGGTAGCTTCACAAACTTTCTAAAAACTTCTTTTTCCATTGTTATCCACCATAATATAATATATAACCCTAACAGAATCGCAAGACGCCCGGTGAAACTGTAGGACGTTGGGTATTTAAGAACTTCATAAAATCCTGTTTCAGTAATGTGTGACGAAAAAGTGATGTATTAGCCAAACACATTTAGAATCATATCAGATAACAGTAGAATAATCTTTCAAGGGTTGAAATGCTTTTTAACGAACCATATCTTCTGTTTTAATATGAGAAATAAATAAGAGTAAAATGAGAAACTCTGAGTAAAATGGTTAAAGATAATTGTGTTAAAGTAAGAGAATCTGATGTCTCAATGCTAGCAGGTTTATTCTGTAAAAATGTCGGAATTATCTCTGAAGATCCTGTTGGGATTGTAAGATGAGGCATTATTACTTTTAGTTTTATAGTTGTCTTTGGATACTCAAGTCAATGTGTTAACACTGATTGTATATAGAACTTGTGGAAATTTCATGTTTGGGTATTAGTTTTGCTCATGACATGTAACGTGAAGGTCATATGGCCATGTGGTAGTACTACCATTTAGTTGTTTGGTGAATATCAAGTTTTCTTCTGACATCTGTATGTAACTGTCTTCACAGTGACCAATGTAAGATTTCAAAAGCAGTGGTTTGTAAATCCTGTAGGGAAAATTAACCCAAACCAGCAGAGACATCTGCCTAACGCCCCACGTACAGACTTTTGATCTCACAGTCATTGGGCTAACAAGAGAAACACTGCTTTGTTAAATTTAGCATATTTTACCAAATTTCTTTTTATCCTATATCTTATTAATTTTTTTCTTAAAAAACAAAACAAATAGTCACCATTGTCATGTAAAATTCAATTCTCAAAGCAGTGATTGCGTACCCCTGAAAATAATATATTTACAACGAACCTTGGAGTACGCTCGGAAGCAAATATCTGATCATCCTTACAAGATGTTAAACTGTTCCTCTCCTCTCCCTTAGATTTTTATTTATTTGAATATGAAATTCCAAGGAACAGTCTGAAAAATAATCCTTACTTTGAAGGTGCAGTATATTCCATGTGCACCCTGCAAGTTACAGATGAAAGTTCACCTTTAAGGGCAAAAGATGCTGAGTTGTGAAAGATTATTGTACATAGATAAATTTTTGTCGTTTAAGTTTTGGATTCATTGTAAAAATTTGTTGGTGGGAGATATTTCTGTCTGAAGGGATATTCCGGTCGCTGAAGTCGGTCGCTTATTAAATATGGTTGATAACTGTCTGTATCAATAGGTCCAAACCATATTTTGGTAGCATTTTGTATGGCAACGATATGAATTTTTCAAATAATTTGGTGGTATTTTAAAAATTGCATCTGGCAACAGCAAAGTGAATGATGTCATCATTAAAGGCAATTCACCTGAATTTCTTTTCTTTGTAATATTTAAATTCACTTATTGTCAGAGTAGAAAAATCTTTCTACAAGAATAACTGGCAATTTTATGCTATTATAAGTTACCAAGAACAGTGAAAATTGAGCTCAGTTCGTTCTGAATGTGTCTGGTTTGAAAGGTTAAATCAACAAGAAGGATTAGGAAAGGAAAGCCAAAGTTTTTGAAGAGCATTTGCAGTTATGACGTGTCATAGACCAGACCACCTACTGTGGTCAACCCCAGGGAAAATCCTGAGGGGTTTAGCCAGTCAAAATAGGTTTCATGCAATTAACCAATATCTTGATTTCTAGACAAAAATACTCAGAAGGGATTTTCCAATAACAGTGTGGAATATTTTTCTTTTCGGTATCGGTGTCACATTGTCTGCCACCGGAGTATCCCTTTAAGTGCTACAGACTAAATACAAAGTAGTGTACAATAATAAAATGGATGATGGTGTATATATATATATATAAAAATATATAAATATTTATATATATATATATATATATATATATATATATATATATATATATATGTATATATATATATATGTATATATATATATGTATATATAAATATATATATATATATATATGTATATATATATGTATATATATATATAGATATATATATATATATATGTATATATATATATATATATATATATAGATATATATATATATATATTTATATATATAAATATATATATATATTTATATATATATATATAAATATATATATATATAAATATATATATATATATATATATATATATATATATATATATATATATATATATATATATATATATATACACATATATATGTATGCCAAATAGGTGTTATATACAGAAGTAATTATATATGTTTTTCTCTTTGTATAGGTGGGTTAAGTGTTGAATGATAGGCTCTTAACCGGCTCGGAGCTCTTTTAAAATTTAATTTAAATATATTTCCTATATATGCATTGTCTCTTTTGTTTGCTAATAGCTTCATCCTTATTATGATGTTGTCCTTTGTAATGTCAAGACTGAGAAAAGTTGTGAATGATTTGCATATGCACTGCAATGAATAACCTTTATTAAGGCTTGAAAAATTAATAAGATGATAGGGCATTTAGGGTAAGCCCACAGAATAGTAACGTATCATTCCTGGAAGACTTACGATGTCAATTTGTAAATCAACAAGTGATAACTTTTAGTGTCACACCAATTTCAAAGTTTAAGATAGTTTTGAATGTGTGCATGCCTGTGTAGGAAGAGAGGTCTGACTTAAGTGATTAAAGAGCCAGTGATGATAGTACCACTAGTCTTATGCCATAGTAAATAAGCAAAATGGTTCAATTCTTGTGTTAATGCAGGTTACGAATGACCACTACAATATCCTTCAGATTCCACATTCATCTACAGTAGTAGGTTAAATGTCCTTTTCTTGTGGCCTTGAAAATGTTGCTGCTGTTTACTATGACATCACATATTTACAAAATGGCAACCACTGGACACCATTTTGAATTCTCACGAAGGGAGCAAGACGTTTTTCTTAGCTGTGTGAGGGAGCTTGTCATTTTAAAATCTCTATATAAAGCTGAAAATAAAGCTGAAGTTTAGGTTTGTGTCTTTGTTTAAAATGTTTGATTGGCTGTCCTGAAATGTTGAAAAATTATGTCACGATATAAACAATACCACTTTCCACCATCACTCAGAAAAAGTAGTAGGACCTACAACTCTGTAAAGCTTTAAAATAAAACACATAGATTGCCCAAACCTTTCTTGCCACATTTTCAGAGAGTGTCATACCTACCCGAGGTTTGATAATAGGTTAGTAATGCATAGGTCTGTGTTAACAGTTGTGATTGGGAATAAACTAGAATTTAGGTTTGTCTAAACTGGGCTATTCCATTAGTTACATTGTTACATACAAATGGAATGAGCTAACATTCAGTAGTGAAAGAACCCTTTTACCTGTTAGTGCATGCAATGCCAGGGCTTGTGAGATTCGATGCTGGTAACCTTTTTTTTTGTACTATGAAAAAATCCTTAATATATTATTCTCAATGTTATTAACATTTAATGCGAAAAGACACATTTTTTTTGTTGATGTGTGGTATCTTAGGTCCAATCTTGTAAGAATTATGTAGAGATGGAATAAAGAAAGTATCACAAGTAAAGTGAAACTATTTAGTAAAACATTTTTGTTCATAATTATTTGAAGTTAAGTTTCTCATGTATAAGAATTAATTTAGGACTCTGAAAGATATTTAGTAGAGTGGGTCATTTATAGGACAGATGGATAGGTTGAACAGGGTTTAATTAATGCAGTGTCTCTCATAGGTCCTCAGTATTCCCCTAAGGTACTCTGGAAAAGAAGGCACCCAGACATTTTTCTGTTTTACATACTGTACCTACATTTTATGCTTCAAAGCACTTGTACTGACAGAATGGGCAGTATGAATGTTAGGAACTGCTCATACTGTCTATACTTCTGTATGCTGTGATATAAAAAGACAGTATAGAGTGGCATTAATATTAGAAAGTTGTCCCAACTGGCTGACAGAAAATTCACAAAGCTGACAGACTTGCGTGCTGCCACCGTATGAACACATTCGTTTTGTCACAGTTACTTGGAGAGCCTTCTCCATATCCGGGTATGAGCTTGTGTGTCACTTTTCTGAACTGTTCAATTAACAGTTTTTCACATGGTGAAACATTGGAGGCTGACCATGTGACACTGAAGCCAGAGTTTCTTTTGGTATTGTTGATTGGTTGGACATGTTACATTGTAGGAATTCTGACCATCGTTTTGTGCAGGCAAAGAGGAGGGCCAAACGAGAATAGTCATAATCTGTGATTTCCTTTCAATGAGCCAGTCTCTCACAAAGGGATACATCTCCTCTCCCTCCCCCACAATGTGCAGGATAGATCATGGGAAAGTGATTTTTGATATAAGGTGACGATATCTTTTCCAGGCAATGCAGGGACGTGATATTGATACTTTTATGTTGACATCAGGGAATATCTACTATCTATAATATACATTTTATGGGACAGGTGGGATTCTGAAGGCATTTCAATATTTTATGCTGTTTCAAGGTTGCTGGCCAACTATCCATTCTTCAATGATAAATCCTCCACAAACTGGCATTTATTGTACAAATTGGAATTACTCTGCACCTTCAAATAAACAAATTTGGGAAATTTTTGACTTGTAATGTTCCACGATGCATGACACATGAAATACGGGGAAAGTTCTAGGGGGTCTTATCAGGGGAGGGTACATGAAAAATCATCCGGAGACTGTCCCTGCAAAATGAGGATGTCTGGTCACCTTATTCAGAAGGCTATTTACAACATACTTTGTCCCTCTCTTTATGATGTTAATTACAAGTTATCATGGGCGCAGATAACTGTCTTGGATAATGGTGGGGATACTTGTCTGGTCTCTGCAGAGGTGCTAGTGTACAAGAAATTTTTGGCAAATATACCTTCCAAATCGCCAGAAATAACACTTCCCAGACCCAATGATGCTCCTAAACCTCCTTAAGTTTTAGATCTCATGGCTTAGAAATTTAGTTTGGGGAAATACATGGGTGTCTGCAGAAAAAAAATCAGGAGACAAATAATCCAAGTAGACTTTTGTATAAGATGGGTCTGGGGTCCTCTCCCAAAAAACAATTATAGTCTGCTGCAAATGCTTAAACAACTGTGGATAAATATAATCAAATGAGAACTGGTGATAATTAAGTTACATCGAGTTATATGAATGCTGCTCCTGCATATTCGTATATTCATCTTCGAAAGCTCATGTCTCACAGTACGATGAAAAGTGTACTATAGTGTAGCAGGTTGTAAGGCCCAGTTTATTCTTACTTCAGAGACATAATTAGAAGCATCCAAATACTTTCCTCCGTGTATTTGGCTTGTTGTGGATGAATTTCTCCGCGATAACGCGTGGTTCGATTCTGTCCAGAATCTCACTATGGACATCGCATAGCAGATGGTTAAGCCTTGATTGTTTCATGGTACTACGTAACCACGTCTTCAGTCTCCTCAAGGAACTGAATGATCTTTCAGCAGTGCAAGAACTTGCTGGATTTACGAGAATGAGTCACGCCCAAGTGTCAATAGTAATAATTCTCGTCTTTTATTGCATGTCATTTGCACAATGCTGGATCAAACTGCGCCAAAGTTCAATACAGGGGAATTTGAAATGCAGCCTTTGGTGGGGACACAGTATATCATGTCCCCACCACTGAAGTTGGTGGGGAAGCGTCCCGCTGTCCCCACCAGGATCTGCGCCCATGCATGTTATCACTGACAGATGGAGGGGGAGGAGGGGGTGAGGACACGGCCGGATTAACACAAGGCTCTGCGAGTAACATTTATTACTAGCTTTGCAGGTACAACCCAAAGATAGGAAATATTGACAAGATGTTATCACCATAGCCCCTTGACCAAGAGGATCCTTTGACTTTGGTGGGCCCTACGCAATAGCCTATTCTACCTATCTTGGCATGTCTCGCCTAGAAGTGTTCACAGAGGCCCCTTGACCTTGGTGGCCCCCTTGACCTTGGTGGTCCCAACCTAGGCAACTTGCCTCCTCTGCCTCTTGGATAACCCAGTAACTGGGCGTAGGAGCTGAACTATTAGAAAGTCAGAAACCACACAGGAAGCAACTACAAAAATAATATCTATTTCACTTTTATTAATTTTTTTTTCCAATTATTTTCAATCATTCAAAGAGTATGCTGATGAAAATTTTCATTATGGAGGATAAGATAATGTAAAAGTGTCCAGAAGTACTGTGAAATTAAATCTGAAATCTGAAATAATTTAAAAACCAAATGTTGATGTAACATTTTCAATATCGCTGATGTCACTATGAGACTTTCTATTTTTACAATATGCACACAAACCATCTAACAACCACCAAAGCGAATGTGACATGGCACCAGATTTTTTATTAGCTGATCTTCATTAATTAATGATGATAAAGACCATCAAAATTACTATTCTGTTTTCTATTTGAAATAAGCGAAAAGGAGGAAAATAAATGGCAAATTTCAGAGAAATTTGGCCAACTGGCTGATTATTTTCTTTGCATGACTAACGCTTACACAAAAGTGTCTGGACGAACAAATTCTGTAAAGTGGAAACTATTAACAAACTGTAAATTACCAATTAATAGGCAAATGTTTTAACGAACTCCCAATTTCTTTTGTTCTTTGTATCACAATAACATGATTCGTTTATTTCAGAAATTGGAAAAATTCAAACGATGAAGTCACCAAAACTGACATTTAATGAATTTTGTTTTTCATAATACTTTATTAACCATTTTTATTGGCATAGGAATATCCCCTCCCACCTAAGTAAATTAAATCAGCATGTCAATAAGAAGAATAGGCGAGTTCAAACACTAAAAACCAATGATGTAGAAATGGTTGGCAAAAAGTGGAAGATGTTGACAAGCAAAATTGAAAAACAAAACAATTAAAAGTTTTGAGAATGACCTCTGAACCATGGATACATACATTTGCCTTTATGAAGTCAGGATTAAAAATGTTAAAACACAAATCTGAGCACAGACCAAAACCATAAGATGATTATCCCACAATTCCAGATACACAAAATACCATCTTGAAATGGAAGTGCACCGACATTCTATGCATCAATTACTGACATTAAATGGAAAGGTCTTCTAGATATTCCATGAAAAATGTTTGCAGATGAAATCATCTCTGACAATTGAAGGGCATCAGTGCTGTGTGTTTCATGAATGAGAATAATGAATACAAAATAGCACAATCGGATTTCACTGTACTCTGAGCGCACGATATTGACTTGTGACTCAACAGGTCCAACAGTTACAACCGACCCCTCATCAGTTAGAAACACTTTCCATCTCCTCTTGATTTCACCCCCTTGGCAGGAAACAACTGTGCTCAATGCATGTGGAGCTGCTTCCAAGATCAGCAGATAAAATTATTCAGCACTGATTTGGTTTCTTCCTCGGAATCGATGCAGTTAAAATGTTGACATATCTAGGCTGAGCCACCTCGATGGGGATCATTCAGTGCCACTCGTTTGGTGCTTGTGGCTGGGAGTTCTGGCCTGGAGGGGTCATTCCCAACATCTGCTGCAGTTCTGCAGATGCTTGAGCAAATGGAAACGGATTGGACTTCTGATGGGTGAAAGAAGAGAAGACGAAACAATCAAACGGTGTTTTTAAAAAGTGAAAACAAATTAGAAGACGGCACAAATTAAAGGTGGAATAACCTAAACATAAAATAAAACTGTGATCTCTGATATTCAGTTGGGAGTAAAGAAATGCCTCAGTGAGTCACCACCTGGTTGGGCTACAAATCTGACATGGTGATCGTATAAACTGGGGAAGGGGAGTAGGAGTGGCTAAGCTCTCTGTCCGATTCACTTACATATCAGATTAATTGAGCATGCACCCTCACCGATACTCTCTATTTATAATGTATGAAAGCATCCCACATCATGTAGTGTATGCTAGAATTAGCTCTACAAAAGGTGGTGTGTTGGTGGGAATATGTCGGTGGGAACGTGGGGGTGGGAATGTGAGGGTGGGAGGAGACATTTGAACTTGTGTAGCATCTCAATCAGGGTGTGACCACTAAGGATAAGGACCCCCAAATTGAGAGGCACCACCCCCCCCTCCAGATATCTAGTCTAAATTGATGTCTTATAAAGATGGGCAAAGTGACACACCACACTATGACAGTGTTGTCGTGATGTCAATACCTGAGCGTGTTTACGTGATCTTCAATTAAACTGCAAAGCAATACCAAACACTGTCTCAATGGGGGTGTAACACAACAGTACTGTACTTCAGTTATACCTAGCAGCCTTATAGTGTGTAAGATGATTGTGAGGTAATCATGTTCATAATGAACTCTCTTACAGTTTTTGGTACATGTTAAGATAATTTTTTATTTGGCAGGGCTACGCCCAGCCCTGAATTTGTGGAAGGGGGAGGGGGGGGGGCGGAGGTAGGTGTAGATTTCAATTTTCTTAATATCAACACATTCAAACATCTATTCCTGCCTTCATCTTCTTTCTCGGCAGTAAGGATGCATCTAGTTTATCTCTTTTACATCCCAAAAGAGACCGTTATCAATGATATCAGTCACGACTGAAAGCTTCAAACATTCTCACCATGTCATTGGGAGCGGTCTGCGGCATGGTAGGTACTGCTCCTTGATACATTGGGTTCGGCATCATGACCAGAGGCACCGGCTGCCTCACTGGATTAACTCCAGGGTGGCTTGGAAACAATGCGTTCCCTGGGTACTGGAATTGTAGGGACATAAGCGGTTGGGGAACATGCCCTGGGGACAAGGTCAAGCCTGGTGGTGAACCCATACGATATGGAAGAGGATGCATCTGCTGAGGAGATGAACTGTAATTCCCAGGTGACCCGTAAATACCCGACAGATGTGCTAGCAAAGCAGGACTTGGTGGAGTCATAGGTGGCCTAGGAGGGGTGCCAGCCTGTAAGGGTGGGGTACTCATTTGTCTGGTTGGGGTGCCAGCCTGTAAGGGTGGGGTACTCATTTGTCTGGTTGGGGTGCCAGCCTGTAAGGGTGGGGTACCCACTTGTCTGGTTGGGGTTCCAACCTGTATGGGCGGGCTCCTGACCTGCATCGGTGGGGTTGCCGCTTTAACTGGTGATCCCATGGCATGGCCCGTGGATATCATATCCTGCAGAGAAGAATTTCCAACTTGTCTGGGAGGGGTCGAAAATTGTCTCGGGGGGTTGAAAACTTGCGACGGCGGAATCATGGCTTGCGACACTGGAGGCACCATGACCTGCACTGGTGAGGTTAAGAGTGGTGCCATTGATTGACTCATCTGCACACCCGGAGATCCGACCGGTCTCGGCAGGGTCGGAACCTGCAATGGTGGTGTCTGGGCCAGCATTTGTTGTGGGATATTTTGTCTGGTTGGTATCGGTAGGGGTTCAGCTGCTCTGACCAGGTGAGGAGTCTACAATGCAGAATAAGATGGACAGTCAGTCAATCCAATCAATCAGACAAAAATAGTTGACAAATTTGTTGAATTATTTTCACATCATTTGATGAATACCTCAAGGCAACTTTTATGTTTTATTATTATTATTAATATTTAATAATTCATAATCTTTAATAATCTTAATGACATTCAATAATCTTAATAATATTTAATAATCTTAATAATATTTAATAATATTTAATAATCTCTATTATGTAATAATTAAAAAGCTATGAGGCAATGTGAATCCTTGCCTTAAAACTCAGTAACCTTATTGAAGACACAACTGAGTTACCTTAGTCTTAAGAGGTCATGTTAACATCAAAGTTTAACACCAAGGATAACAACTACATACATGTATATCTGTAAAAACTCTCTTATGTCCAAGAATCACATCACCGATCAGTTTTAATAGATAGCACCAATGTTTTGCCAATACTGTATAACATTCAATGAGAGAACCCTCTACAAGCACACGCTATCCTGATCTCATAGACTCATTTTGCATTCAGTGACAAAACTTAAAATAACAACTTCATCTCTTCGATTGAGATGTATGTTAGTCCAGTCTATTGCAAATCATCAGAATCATAGGAGTTTGAGGCAGGGAAAGGGGTGTGATAGTTCACTAACTAGACTTGGACTCAGGACTGGAATCGGGACGATTTGGACTAGCACTCGTCTCATACTAGCTTGAAACAAACTCAGCAATCGGATCTACTGGAATCAACTACGGGCACTGCATGTAGATACTCATATATGACGTATAATAGGCTCGAATTCCAAAACAGTAGAGGCAATATTTGGGGAAAGACTAATGGTCACAGACGTGAGGTTACCACTCACAGATGTGAAAAAAACATAATGTGATTATATACCACTAACATTACCTACTAGAAATATATTTGACTAATGAAGGTAAATCAAAAAAAATGCAGACTTAATCCATGCGTGACCTTGTGAATGAGAATGCTCATAAAATCAATAGATAAGATGACAGAATTAATAATTTTGTTTATAGCATATACGTCAGCAGGACAGAGGCTTCTCACCAGTTGGGTACAATTTAACTTAGCCAGACAAAAGTTAATGGTGCAACTAGGAAAAGCACAGAAAAATGTGACATTTCAAAATTGACATTTCAAAATTGATACATATCAAAACTGATGCAACAGGGAGACTACTAACCTGGCTGGTTCTGACAAACCAACTGATACATTTCAAAACTAATGCAACAGGGAAACTACTAAAATGACTGGTTGTGACAAACCAACTGATACATTTCAAAACTAATGCAACAGGGAAACTACTAAAATGACTGGTTGTGACAAACCAACTGATACATTTCAAAACTGATGCAACAGGGAGACTACTAACCTGACTGGTTGTGACAAACCAACTGATACATTTCAAAACTGATGCAACAGGGAGACTACTAACCTGGCTGGTTCTGACAAACCAACTGATACATTTCAAAACTGATGCAACAGGGAAACTACTAAAGTGACTGGTTGTGACAAACCAACTGATACATTTCAAAACTGATGCAACAGGGAGACTACTAACCTGACTGGTTGTGACAAACCAACTGATACATTTCAAAACTGATGCAACAGGGAGACTACTAACCTGACTGGTTGTGACAAACCAACTGATACATTTCAAAACTGATGCAACAGGGAGACTACTAACCTGACTGGTTGTGACAAACCAACTGATACATTTCAAAACTGATGCAACAGGGAGACTACTAACCTGACTGGTTGTGACAAACCAACTGATACATTTCAAAACTGATGCAACAGGGAGACTACTAACCTGACTGGTTCTGACAAACCAACTGATACATTTCAAAACTGATGCAACAGGGAGACTACTAACCTGACTGGTTGTGACAAACCAACTGATACATTTCAAAACTGATGCAACAGGGAGACTACTAACCTGACTGGTTGTGACAAACCAACTGATACATTTCAAAACTGATGCAACAGGGAGACTACTAACCTGACTGGTTGTGATAATGCTCCTCCCACCAGTATTCATCCCACTTGGCTGTAAATTCTCCTCTGGACAATTCCTCCTGTTATTAATGGTATTTTCACTTGCAACTTTCTCAGACTTGGAGGGATTCTGGGTGGCTGCGTTAGGGCCATTGTTGACCTCTTTCTTCTGCTGGTGGTCAATTTTCCTTTCTGGCTTGACCACACTTTCATCAATTTCCATAGCAACCTCAACAGGTCTCTCTTTGGATGGTTTCTCTGTGGTCGGTTTCTCTGTGGTCGGTTTCTCTGGTTTTTGCTGCTCAGATGTTGGTTTCTCTGTTTGCATTTTCTCTCTTGCTGGTTCTTTCTTAGAAGTGGTTGACTTGGACTCAAGTGGCTTTGTAGTAATCTCTGCAGGGTTCTCCTTTGGCGTCTTTTGAGGTGCTAATGGGAGGAATAATCAGATATGATTAGACAACATTCTATTTTACAAAGAACAACTAAATATTAAACCACCTACCCTTCCCTGCTTTAAGAAGGGTATGCAAGGTATTTGTGATATCTGACAAGCATCAGTCAGCTAGAAAAAGGCTATAGAGAGATTGTCACCAACTAAGGGCTGGATAGGTCAGTTAGTTGAGCACAGGTCTTGTACCTCCTGAGGTCACTGGAACTTCAAACCCCATTCTAGTCGTACATTTCTCCTTTCCAATGACTTTTTTTCGCAGTTTATTAAACAAACTGCGAACTGTGGGGCACAACGAAGGATCTTGATCGCAAAATTGACACTTCTCAAAGGAGACTACTTCGTAATATTCTCAAGATTAGATGGACCAATAACAATTGGTTATCAAACGATGAGCTCTACAATGAAACCAACCAAACACCTTGGCCATCCATAGTCGCAAATAGAAGATTGAGATTTTTCAGTCATGTAGCAAAACTCCAGGAGGACGATCCAGCAAAGGTTGCTTTAAGAGAAGCATTGAGACATACTGCTAAACCAGTAGGAAGGCCCGTGACTACCTTGCTTGGAAAAATAAAGTCGCAATTTAAGGACGTTAAGCAATAAATCTTGCGCAAGACCGTGATACGTGGCGGAGGTTAATCACTGAGCATGTCGGATAGACGAGACTCAACTTACTACTACTATTAAGCAAAGACATAAGAGTACTGACAGTTGGCCAGAATATTACTCACTGGATGCCTTGGCTTGCTGCTTCCTGTCTTTACCTCTGAGTTTGATGGGGCAATCCTTCACGTAATGTCCGATCTTGCCACAGATACGGCAGCCTCTATCATTGGGTGGTTGCTGCCCGTCTGTTAAATATTGATAGTCTAGGAAAAACCGCTGTGGATATAGGAAGCCAACGACATAAGCATACATTTTTTTTCAGTTTGACATTGGGCCATTGCTACCCATCTGTTAACCTGTCATATACAAAAAGCCAAAAGTAAAACCCCGCTGTACCAAAGACAGCAAAAAACATACACAGAAATGGTTTAGATTTCATTGGGTGGCTGCAATCCAACCTGCTGAATATTCATAACCCAGCAACAGATAGTAAAACGGTCTCCATAGTGTATTTTTTTCTATATGGGTACCGAAGATTCAGTAATGTTTACAATTTTTTGCGAGCTATCTCCAAAATATTATCTGCCTACCAAAATCTCCACCCACTGTGTAGTTCTGTTATGTAAAGTACTAAGAGTTTTGTTGTATATACAGTGTTGTATATGTACTGTGTAAGCATTTCGTGCCTCAGCTGGTGCACAGCTCCATGAATGTATTTATATTGCAATATATATGAGCATTAAAATAGTTACCTGTTGCAAGTGTGAATATAGTAAAAAAAAAACAAGAAAAAATGCAAAAATTTTGTTTTTATTTCCTTACTGTTACATTTAATGTTGGCAAATGAACCAAAAGCATAAAAGAAAAGTATTACAAGCAATTGGGACTGAATACTCTGTTAACATGTGGATTGATAATACATTTTTGTGATCAATCTCCACTTCGTGCTTGCTTGCTAAAAATAGCATGGTGTTATGTAACAGGATCGTTGCAGCATTAGTCTGCTGCTAAATCCAGCAATGAACCATTGGGGCGGGTACTTTGATTGGGAACCGCAGTTTTCAGGGGAAGATTGCCGTAGCTAGGACTGATTATGCGTAATGTAACGAGTTGTAATATTTTTGTACCACCACCACAAACATGCTGACTTTTTATAATTATACAATTAAAACAGAATTAAAAAATTTAGAGTTTGCGGCACTTATCGATATACAACATATTATATACATAAGTGATCTTAATCTCTACATTTGTTCTTAGGACCCCCCTTACCTCCCCCGCACATTTTTATTTGCTGGATACTCAGCTGGTGAAGTGGGACATCATGATCGTTCTTGTCCAGACATCGGTCTGCCCCATCAATAGGCTGATTAGTGAAAGCGGCTGGGGAACAAGGTTAGCGCCACATATATGATACTTACATACAAGTGTGAAATTTGCTTTGGTGTATTCTGAGGGGTTCCGAACCTCTCTCTGCCTTTCCTGAAGATGAGCATGATGTAGTTTGCCACTGCAAAGAGAATATAGGAGGAGAGATGCCAATATAGAAGTCTGTGACAATGAATCATACATTTTATGGAATGTCAACAGACTAACTATATATCAAAAATAATGTTCCAAAAAGAGATGTCCATAATGATATGTATACCATATTATAACAGACATAATATATATAAGTTGCCACAGCACAGTTACAAACTTGATAACCATGATAAACTGATAACTTTACTAATCATAGCGTATGACTGCAGCAACATATGCGTTGAAACGAAAGCCAAAAATGCCTTAAAGCAGCATTTTGCGTTTGGTCGCCGTTTTCTACTTTTTTGACATGTCCATCGAGTTTTTTACATATATCAATCACAAAACAGCAAACTAAGATATCATCCAAGTTTTTCCCTGCCAACATCGTTAATTGGCGAGTAATTTAGGATAATTGCAGAGAATGAGAAAAGTATCCACGACAAAATTCCACATTTAAAATTAATCGCATACAGTACCCCAAACCCACTAGTTTGAATTCAACCAATCAGAGATGCAGGTTTAGTTATGAGCCGTTGCTAAAAATAGATTCAAGACTTTGCGTTGGTACAACCAGGGAGTTGTTATGGAACTCCCTGGTACAACTGCCATATAGACTGTACACAAATCAAGCTTGGTGTTGTATTACGTACGGTATTGGTCAATGAAGTTCGTAGTGTTTAAATATTCATATTATGGGCGAGGTTAATTGGGATCCCAACGGAAAATATCTTGGAGAAAAACAAAGTTGAAAGTTGCACATTTTTCGACTTTTATGCCACCATTTGAAGTAAGATTTAAATAGATAAGCTAGTTATGTATGTCGTTATGGCATAGTGGAGTCAGTGAGGTTGAGAGATATCACAGAAAAGGATGCAAAATGCTGCTTTAAATGTTACAGTAAAACGTCAGGCCCTCTCAGTTATACAGAAAAAAAGAGGTTCCGAGTTTGAAAAATAGACAAGCATCATTTTTGTATCGATTATCTCTCAAATAAACTTATAATGTCTGGTACTGATCTGACGAAACTCTGTAAAACTAAATACAATTTGGACAAATCAGTATTTTTGTAAGTTCAAAGCTTCCTCTAGCTGTTACGGTCATCAAACTTAATATGATCTGGAACTATCACTCCACAGTAGGAAAACGTACCAACCATGGAGGGTCATGTGATATGCTGCCAGGTGCAGCTAACATATTATTTAAACCTTTGTCAGTTTGAAGAGATAAGCATTCCGTAGATAACAGATTGCCACTACAACGGGCATGGTAAATTTGAAAATAATTGCCAGGTTTGGATGATCAAGTTGTTGATATTTACTTTCTGGCTCTTAACAATGTTAATTCTGCACGGACCCTTGGCTACTATTCGAACATCTACTATCAGAGTCTTATAGATTGCTTACGGTGGTCACTCCTATCATATCGTACGTGCTTGTTTACGTGCCAAAACGGCAAGGAGACTTGTGTTGCTAAGGAACAATCAATCCTGTCATCTGCTTCTCGTGTCTATGCACATTTGTGTGCAGTCCTGATAAACTGCATATTCAAGGGAAAGAAAGTTTCACACTATGTTTAAAAGTTTGCTACGATTCACGTTCTGGTTTTACCGGCTACCCTTGAGTGTAGTTTATGACATTGGAGTGATTCTCTGCCATGAAGAGGAAATAAGGAACACTGATAAAAAGTTCAAAGTTTGAAAGGTAAACACAGTTGTATCTATAAATTGATGAATATATGAGTCACTTTTCAAGAGAGTGACACCATCAGCCCAGACTTTGCAATTTGTCTAGAAAGTAACTTTTCACTCCTAATTGGCCGAGAAGGCAGTTATTCTATGGTATTAAAGCACTGAGTTTACACCTCACATCTGATTAACAGTGTTGGATTTCTTTTTTCACCCAGTGGGAGACGTTTTCCACCGGGGACAAACAAGAAACGCTCTTGGGAAATATCCAACTCACTCAAACCCACAAGACTGCAGACACCAAGTTTCATAGCTTTCAAAAGCTAACACATTTTTCCCCTTCCCACCCGCCCCTCCCCTCCCTATAGCATTGGTCTTACATCTGCTAACACATCTACTTACTCTTTCTGGACAGAGCTCCTCCTAGGTTGTGGTCAAGGTCAAACGGATCCTCAATGGCAAATCTTCTGCTGTTTCCCATCCACATCTTCTCAAACCGGGTCAGAGGTTTACTGTGACGGGTACAGACCACGTATTTACCCCAGTCAAACTGCTCGGTGTAGAAGCGTAGGAAACTCAGCCAAAGTTCTTCTTCGGAGAGTTTATTCTTACCGTATCCCTTCCAAACATTTTTCTAAATATGCAGAGAAAATAGAAAAGAGTCTATACAAAACTGACTGAAGTTTGCCAAATTTAGCCCGTGACTAAATTGACTTACTCCACGAGGGGGCCCAAAAGTGTACAAGCCTCATTAAATGTTTACATTCTTCAATACCCCCCCAATCTTCCCCATACCCCATCTCTGTCTTCAACTTTGCAAACTTTTCATTTGCAAAGTAAGTTCATAATTCAAAACAGCTCAGTCACATAATGCTTACTAAAATTAATATTTATTTTTTTTGAATTACATTATGATTTCACTTTTCTTACATTTTCAGAACTTGTAAAACTTCTCATTGCTAAAAGATGGATAAGTCTTCCAAACTGGCTTTAGATCATCACATTAAAGGGTGTGAAGACTCGCGCACAAAGAAACTTCTCATGCCGGTAAATCTGACCTAGTTTCGTATGAGGTGTAACAGAAGTGTTAGTCACCACCATCGATCCCAGAAAATACACACACAGCTTGCTACCGTCGGTAATTAGACACTAGTGTACAGTCAATACACACAGCTACGGTCAATCCCCACAAAACAGTGTACATAGCAGCATGGACATCTCAGGTCTAGATAAAAGATAACAAGGTATCACGTTTTATTACTGTCTGCATTTTGTAGCAACAAGCAACATAAAGTTAACTTTTTCAGAGTGCAGCACGCGGTTTGGGGCGAGTCTTCAATGCCTTTAAGCACAGACTTCTGTCATGCTAACACTATTGAGTCATATCTTGAAGCAAGATCTATTCACCTCACCCGTTCCGTATGATTTACTCCTTCCCCTCATAACCGTCTTGTCTATTACATTGTATCCAATCTAGGTCAAGAGGTGTCAAACACCGAGGATGAAGTCGACTGCACAACTTACCAGACGCCGAATATCGCTGAAGAACCAGGTATTCCTGCCCTCGACTATCCTCTCTGGCTTTTGGTCACCCTCGTATAGCTACGTCGAAGAAAGAGAAAGACCGATGTCATAAATCAGTGGCTAATTTTAACATTTAGAGCAAATTCTTTTGCTTGAGGACAGACTACACTCTAACAATCTTGTACTAAAGTGTCAGTGCTCAGTCCTCAAGAGTACTTTTTTTCCATCCAAGGAAGTCTAGGGACAATGAAACAAATGTTCACAAATCCCTGGACAGAGGGAACATCACCGATGAACTCAGACACTAACCATGTCGGTGTTTGCCCGAGATGACAATTTCAGATGAGTTCTGTTCTCACAGCCTATATAACATCAGCAAAATGTTAATAGGCCCCTTTCACTTTAGTAGACCCTATTTTATTCAGACCAATTTGCCATCAGTGACCCCCTACAAGTTCCTCAAACCCCCTTAGAGGGTCCACAGATCCCAGGTTGAAATTAAAAGCACAGAATGAATTTTGATACCACCTTTACTTTTTGAGATGTATTCATTAAAACATAAGAGGGTCGTCAATGAAGGTCGATGAATTACCTAGTGTAGCACATAGACCGTCAGGTCAGCTCAATAAGAGAAATTGTTTTGGCTTAAAAGATCATGTTGGTAAGGCATTTCTAATTTGTCAAGGGAAAATGTTGTCCGATACAATCCATGACTGCTCACTAAATCAAATCACAAATCATTGATTAACTTTAAGCAACAAGGTCTGGACCGGTGGAGTTGCCTTCATCAGTCACTAATCCTTAAAGGAGCATTTCAGAAATTCAGCAGTTTTTCTTTGTAAAGGTGTACAAAGGCTTACCCTGCACTCAGCTGTTGCTTATTTGTTTGGGCTTGTGTTATATCAAAGCTGAAATTCTGGTTAAATTGCAAAATGGATACTTCAAAGAAATCTGTTTATATTTTAAATCAAAGGTAGTAGTAAATGAACCTAGGAATAGCTTGCTAAGCATATACAGATAGATCATGTATATTTCTGTTGAACTACGGAACGACACACTATGAGAAAGAAGAGGTTAACTTGAACAGAGGAGGCAAATGTAAGCAGATATAAGCTGGGGGGGGGGGGCGGTACCTCTTGTAACACTGGTATGACCGGAGGCGAGGTCTGCTGGAGGAAGTACAGGGTCATCAGGATGTAAGCATAGGATGACAGGCTACCCCGAGATGCATCTGCTATGCCACATTCCTGGAAGTGAAGACAGAAATAACGAAAAGAAAAAAAGAGAACCAAAAATTATAACATTTTAAAATTGACCTAAAGTTTCTTTATCCACTTGGAGATTGTATCTAGCCACATGTGTTCATTGACAACATGTTGCATGCAACCATTTTGAGCTAGCCTCCACTGGAAACCATTTACAGATTGTTTGACAACTAGAGGGCTTGATTTATCAAAGTCATAAGTAAAGAGTGCCAGGTCTCATTGTCTTGCTTCTTCCATCTCCTAACTCCAGCCTCTGCCCCTCCCTCACCCCCCTCCCCATGACAATCTTCACCTTTCTAGTTTTTTCTACTCACCTTTCATTCTAACCATGCACTCCTCATGTAATCTTTGCTAACTGTCTTTTCTCAGTCTCCACAGATAGTTAGTTTATTAATTAATTCACCATGTGGTTGTTGATTCATCTTGACATCATCAGTTCATACAAGACTGCTAGGTGCTAACCATATCCTAATTAAACCAAGCTGTCCATCTGTTTACAGAACTTGCTTCTCTTTTTGTGTGTGTCTGTGTGTAATTTTGTCAATTTGGCTCTGAAGATCCCAATCATCAAACTACCAGGCACTCTTAACTTTTAAACTGTAACATTGAACAAAAAGCAAAACACTTTCTATAGAGTAAAACAAATATAACAGCAAAGATTGTAAGGCAAGTAAACAATTTTTGGAAGCTTACTTTTGCAAACGCCTTCACCATGTGACCTAAACGGCAGACCCTCTTGTCAATTTCTGAATAAGTCCTTAACAGCTGGGTGTTATGCTGAGCCAAGGTATTGTACAAGCTTATGTCGCCCTCGAGTTGAGTCGGCCTGTGCACGAACTTGACGATTGGCACCTTGGCAGTTGTGATCGGAATGACAGAGAAGAGTGAGTGGTGCTTCCTCAGGATCCCAGCCAAGGATTGGATGACTTCTGGCACATTTATCCCCTTACAGAGAAGGAAAGACAAAATATTCCATCTCTACTTGTTGCACTCCATGAAGACAAAAAATATGAATTCCCTGCTGTTACCAGAGTGTCAACTATTTTCATGACACACTGTTTCTCTCGGAATGCAACATTTAACATCTGAAAATTCCATAATTGTTTCCAATAAATCTTCGAACTTTTCTCTTTTTTTAACTTCAAAAAAAAAAAATTATTGATGATGCTTTGCTACAAAACTACCATCTGCAAGGAACTTCATACATTAGCATTAATGAATCTAGCAAAACAAGTTTAACCAGCCGACTTTACATGGAAGAAGCAAAAAGAGTAAAAAAAAAAAACTGTTTCCAAACTGTTAGAACCCAAACTTGAGACATCTTATTTAAAAGCTAGTTGGCTCTCACCTCTCCTGTGGCATTGTCCTTGAAGGTCATGCAAATATCAAGGTCACTATTCTGAAAGCCAAAGCCATTGACTGATGAGCCAAAGAGACTCAGCTTGATGCTGGTGCTGGAATAGTACTGGATGTATTTCTCTAATTCAACAATGATGCGGTTCCTCTCTTCAATTTCCCATCTCTTGGATGAGAATTGATCTGTAATCGAGCAATAAACGGACAACGGTCACTTTGTAAACTTTGAAGTTGCGGTCGATTCAGATATTAAAGGTGAGGTGAATTGAACAAAATTTACAACCCCAGGATTATCTTTGATGGATGATTTGTTGGGCACAAAATTAATGTTGATATGTTGTAGATGGTCAAGTCAGGGATTGTATTCTATGACACTTATGTTGTCTGAGAAACGAACCTTTGACCGTTGACCTCACCTCAATTTAAAGCCCCATTTGTGCATTCCATGACAAAACATGAAATAACCGATCCCTAATGCCACACACGTTTTTTTTTTTGTGGTCATCCTTTGAACATCTTCAGTATTCAATAATGGCTGGAAAGTTTTGAATTGCAACTTTCCATAACATCAGCTACTGTATGTGTATAGCTAAAGTGATGCACGGGGGGGGGGGGGGGGAGGGGTGTACCAAACAATCCTGGCTCTGTCATCAACATGGTAATGATACTTACCACAAACTACATTGCACAGATGATGAATTGCATTCAGATACCACTTCTCCATCTTTGGGAGAGGAACAAGATCCGGAAGTTTGTCGTCGTCACAGTCCTGGGAAATGAAAAAAAAAACAAAATGAGCAAAATGGCAGGCTTCCTAACCCTTGGGAATTATTAAGCTACACTAATAATAATACTCATAATAATCAGCAGTCATTTTTATGACGCATAAGCGACTACAACTGTGGGAGAAACCAGCAAGGACATAGGGATTACAACTTACATGTCGGGTGGCTTCCAATTCAACATTTTTACTCAAATTTGGAATCTTTTAAATTTAGAAAATCATTTCAGATGGGAAAACAGTAGATTGCTCTTGGATGAAAACCCCACCTTACAATGACCGGGCCGGGTATCGATCCCGGAACCTCCCGATTGCTAAGCCTCATTGCTTCAAATGGCCACCGCCTATATCCACTCAGCCACAGCACTGGTTTAAACACTAAACTACTTTCAATAGTGTTTTAGAAAGTGGACACATTCAACCTTTCATTTTCACAGTGTATACTGCTGACTGCATACAGTAAATTCTTGGAGGTTTCAACATCTATGGTGTCAGTAATGTTACAAAGTAACAATCACATCTTCAGCATCTAGTTCTTCTCGTTTAAGGGAATACTTGCACTACATGTGAGGGTGTAAGTCTGTTAGCAAAACTGATAAAAAAAAAACTATTTAATCTCACCTTACTGACATGTCCCTCCTGTTGGCAATTACTGCATATTTTAGGAACCTTTTGTCCTCTGGACAAATTTTCGCTATCGAATGAGAAGTTGAAATCGATTGGCAACGAATCGGCTTCATTGTTGGACTCGCCCTCGACAACCAGAGACGTCCCTCTTAGATGGTCTAGGCTTTCATTTTCAATTGTTTCTTCTGATATAGAGACGCTAGGATTGTCAGCTTCCATTTGATCTATGTTATCATCACTAATGACTTTGTCAATATTTCTTTCGTTTCCCTGAGTTCTTTCTGTAATGGTATCCACTGGAGGTATATCCGGCGGACAGTCTTCGCCCTCTGAAAACATAAACGAATCGTCCGTCAGGTGTTTTGCGTGATCGCTTGACGACTTGTCTAAGAATCCACTACCATCTCCATCTGGTGATGGTTCCACGACAGAGGTCTCCCCGTCCGTTTCCTCCGGCGAGTAGTTTGCTAGTAAGCTGTCTTCCTCGAGAGAAGTAGAAAGAAGACTGCTGTCCTGATTCAGGGATTCGTTTCCATGGCTGTGAGATGACGCCGCAGCCCCTTCTGTTCTCTTTTGAGTTGATGATTTATTGTCCTCTTTCTGATCACAAGCTGAGAAATACTCTAAGGCAATGTGAAAGCAATCCATGATATAACTCATTACCTCTGCCGCTGACAAATATTTGGTAACAGCTTTCTTCTCTGGAGCACAAGGATCTGTTATTAATGAAGCCAAAACAAATTAGATTAGATTGCTTATTCTGTCAAATGCCCATCATTTGACCAAAGGGAAAGAAGGTGAAGGGGTGGGGGGGCGGGGGTGGAGAAGAAGGAGTAGAGTTTTCCTTATTACAATTTTCTCTATTTTACTATCTTCATGCAAAACATGAAGAGGAAAACCAAACCTTAATTTATTTTAAGATTTCACCTTCACTTTAAAGCTTGTACAAGTCTTTTTCTAGTTTTAATTCTTTTTACTCTTCTGTTATTTAATTTCTCCTTTTTGTCTCACCACGTATAGGACACTGCCATCTTTAATATTGTTTTTGTATAACTTGTAAATGTTAACAGTCTCCAAACACCTCTATGGGGATAAAAAGGGTATAAAACTGAAACCTAGTGGAGTCATTATGACATAGCCATATTCCAGGAGACTTCTTGCAAAAAAACAAACTTTTTAAACTTTCATATACCTTGAATGCAGAAATAATTTTTCTTCACTGGTTTGTATGGTTGATTGTGACAAGGAGAGCGAGAGGAAAGGGGAGGGGGAAGGGGGTGGATTGAGGACTTCACCATCACAAGCATCTGTATAATAGGTGGTAAAGATAATGGTTATGGTATTTTTTTCATTTAATATAGTTTACTTCAAAAGCTATCAATGACATGAGATTCTAGACCAAAATGAAAAAAAAAATTCATCCATAATTGGATTTGAAAGTATAACGTACCCTCGACTACAATTCTCCTGTTATTGATGTTCAAGTCTTTCCGAGTTGGTGCCTTCCTTTTCCTTATGCAGATAACTTCTTCTTCTAGGTTTCTCTCCACAAGGTAGCAGTGAAATATGGCAATCCAAAGTTCTCCTAAACTCTCTTCGTTTCTGATAGGAGGTAGCTTTTCATCCTAATGACAGATCACATAGTAAGATGTTTTTGATTTCATCGACAAAATACAGCATGATGCACCACTCTAGACTAGACCCCCCAAGGTGATATATATATAACTGGTAAACAAGGTCCCAAATGATATAAGAATCCCAGAACAATGAACGTTCATTTAACTTGTCAAGTTTTCATTGCCAATAATTACCGAAAGAGGCTAAAATGTTGAAATTTTCCAGCTTAATATTTTAAGCACAATTAACGCAAATTTGACAGAGTATTCCGCACAACAACACGATGAGGTTCGAAACAAACTCATGTGTCTTGTTAATGAATGTTCCATGCCGACCAAATGGCATTGCTGCTTTATGGGATTGTATACCAGAGTTGAAACCACAGTATTTCTCCACACTGTTATTCCAGGCGCTTCATTAAAAGCTAAGACACTATATTCAAGTAATGAAACACTTACACTTTGTTATTTCATTAAAGCAGTAAACTAACTTGAACTCTTTAAATTTCTCTACACTGTTGTTATTTCCATTGTTAGGTGCTTCACTATTATGCAGTACACTTGAGCTAACCACCTAGGCTTTTGTCACAATGCTGTTTATGCCATGGATAAGAATTGCATTTAATCAATATATCGAGTTGACTTTTTTACCTTTTTTCACTCCATTGCCAGGTCTTCATTAAATTTTCATCTTAAGCTCAACAAAACGGAAATGTTCCTCTATATTTGCTTCAATAGTTGGCCGACCTTTTTTTTTTTTTTTTTCCGAGTCCGATTCCTGATAAATTTAGTTTTGAACAACAAACCTATTGTAGTTCCTCCCCTATTGTAGTAAATGACATACCTCTTGTATAACTGGAACCACGATTGGTCGGCGCCTCTGCAAGAAGTAGATGACCATCAGTGAGTAGATGTAGGGTGGTAGACTCCCATCCTGGGGTCTATCAATCTCCAGGGTATGTGCCCAATGACGGAATGCTATCGCAAGCTTGCTGACCCTTTCGTCGATCTTGCTATATTCTTGCAGTAAGTGCGACGTGGCTACTGCCTGCTCACTGCCCGTACCAAGTTCACAGTAGAGATTACTGCAAGAGATCAATTTATACTTGGTGATAAGTTTTAATATTTGATTTTTATTGAAGCCGGTTCTTATCCAAGCAACCTTCAGATTATTTCTCTCAGCTGTATACTCATGTTTCACATAGCAACCTATAACAACAGGATACTACAACCTTCTTGAACTAACTCAGGCCCCCCCACCAAATACAAATCATATCAGCAGTATTGTAAGACACTGTAATGTTCCATTCTTCCAGTGTGCAAATATTTCACAAAATTTTGTTTTATTGGAATACAAGAATCTAGTTCTGTATGATACTATAAACATAGCGACCTATATATCATTATCATGTTTCTTGACCTCCAGTTAAACCCTGCGCCCTGCTTGAGTTATCACTGTGTAAACATACAACCTACTATGTGTCTTGGAAACAACCCTTGTAAAAGGTCACAGGGAGTTCACAACACTAAAAAGGTCTTTGTTATGAAAACAACTCCCTCACCTTTTGGAATCAGTGAAGAATACCACTGGATATTTATCTTCAAATTTACTGCCGACATCTTTGCAGAATTCCTCTGTGGTAAGAGAGGGAAAGGGAAAGAAAATAGAACAAAAGCTATATTTGAAATATGAAAATTCAAAAACAGAAAAATGGAAAAAAACATTCCACTATTTATTGAAGTGTCATAATGAGAAAAAAAAAACAGTATTTCATATCAGGTGGATGGGTTAACAGTGTTACATCACACAGCCTCACTATTCATTCCCACAATAATGCAACCTTTTTCAGCTGTCTAATAAGCTGACGTGAGGTGGAACATTCAATGCAAATCAATGGTGTATGTGGGGTAATGTTCAAAATCACTACATGGGGGGCAAGTGAACTTCCTGCATGATCTATGTGTACCTGAAGCAATTATTTTATTCTTAATGTTTACTGTAAATTTAATCAAATACTGCTAAAGTGTCAAATGTTTTCTTCCCAGAGCAATTGACCTCTGAACTAATGATTTCCCTCCCTTCTTTCCATTCCAATCACCCTCTCTCCACCCAATACTATCCCTGTCTGTCTCTCCCATTCTCTGTCCCTGTCTCCACCTCCCTTCTCTATCCCTGTCTCCCTCCCCTTTTCTCCATCCTTGTCTCCTTCCCCCCTTCTCCATCCCTCCCTCCCCCTTCTCTATACCTGTCTCTCTCTATCCCCTTCACCATCTTTGCCTCCTTCCTCGTTCTCTATCCCTGTCTCCCTCCATGCCCCTTCTCTATCCGTCTTCCTCCACCCCTTCTCTTCCCTCCCATTTTCCTATCTCTTACTATGGTTATATTTGTCTAAGTTCACAGTCTTGTATCAAGGGCCAAGGTCTTGTCAGATAACTTTGCACAAACCATGTAAATGCTAACTTTTCACACCCAAACACACACGTGTGCACGATTCAAACAGTTGCTTCCATCTCCCTCCACCTCTTAGCTACCTATCTCCCTCTTCTCTACCCCCCTTTCTTCCTCCCTCCCATTTCATACTCACTCTCTTCACTTAAGACATTTAGCACAGTGACCAGCATCTCCGCAGGACTTCTTTTACCACTCGTCGTTAGATTCAGGTTGACTCCTGAAGTCTTGAAACCAAATCCACTCACGGATGAACCGTAAAGCTGCACTAAGCAATCTGTCAAATGTATGGAATAGGTCAATGTTCAACAACTATTCCTTGGGCTTGACAACAAAAAATAAATAATCACCTCCTCCTCCTCCTCCTACATGGCACCAAAAGTTGACTTGATTTGATTTTATTCAGCAAATTAAATCATTCTTCATCTACATAAGAAAATTGCACATATAGAGAAACATTTAAAATACAAGATGGAAATATACTTAAATGCAACAAAAAGAAAATAACATGCAAAGGATAACCCTTTAAGCTAAAAGCTCATTTCCAAATGGGTCCTTATAACCTTAAAAATACAAAAGATAAGAAAATTACTATTAAAACATCTAAAACATGCAAACAAACACTGTAAAAAATAAAAAGCAAGAAAGATATTTACAAGCTAGACATTCATATGATTTAAAAGGTAGGCTTTGGCATCTTGTTTTGTTGTTGTTGTTGAAATTATCGTTGAGACATTTCTGTACCCCACTGCAATGCATACAGTGTGAAACAAGTAGTAATTGGTACTTGGAAGTATACTTTTGCCTTCTTCTCCCTGGCATGTATCATGTATGTATCAAAATATGGCAACTTTCAACAACAAAAAAACAGGGCCACATTTGGAGTTATATTTGTTATCCTTGAGAAACTAACAGACTTTAGTACCTGGCATACTGTTTCGAATCACTCCGTTGATACGGCTCGCAACCTCTCTCCTCTCCGCCATCATCTTATCTGTCAGTCCAACTTTTTCAACGATATCTTCTATGGTGGCAGTTAGGGCCTCAGCGTGGCAGGCGGATAGCTTTGGTACGGTCTTGAAATTATCGGCAACACTTTTATTCTAGGGCAGAATAGGAAGTTAAAGCGAGTTACCATATGAAAACAGACTCTCTAAACCATTGATTCTTCTAGAGAGTTGATCACTCTATACAGTAGGTGGTCTGTGATATCATCATGGCAAATATTCTTCAAAAACCTTCTCTTTCCTAGGTTAATCTTCTTGTCAATTTAATTTTTCAAATGTGATACTTTTGAAATGTTTGCTTTAATAGCTGTCAAAGTTCTCTGTACTTTTGATCAAAAAGGGACTTCTGTTGTAGAAATTGTTATAATGAAAAACAATGACATTCTCAACTGGATGGCCTTGATGAATTCCCTTCACGCTGTTTGCAAGAAGTATAATATATATCGCCAAATTTGCCCAAAACCCATTCCTATATACCTCTGTCGTACAGAGAATGCTACGGTATGAAATGTGGTTTTAACCTAAGGTTGCAGAAAATGTCAAGCACTTTTGTTCAGCAATTCAATTTCAGCCACTGGAATATATCCCTCTAACCCTGATTAAATATTATACTGGGAACAGAGAAATGGATGAAAATGGAATACATCTTTGCAAATAACAGTTCAAAGCAACTTATGATTTCTTCAAATGATGTAAGACAGGGTTTCCCTTACTTTATCCACCCACGAACCCCCTGTGGATGTCAGAGTTGTGCACCAACCCCCAACTTTTCGAAACACAATCTGAGTCATTATTATACTATAATACCCATAACAGCATGTGTCTGTTTCATAATTCAGTTATTTATCACATGCAAGGTACGGTACTACTATGGCAACATATGCGTATCGAACGCGAAAAGAGTTTGTCGATAGGTACGACTTTTGTACATTACTAAATGATATGATATATCAGATTTTAGTTCAACAAAATGTACTCTAGTTTTGACTTTCAGAAAAATCTCACAAACCCCCTGGGATGGACTCACGCACCCCCTGGGGGTTCATTCCCCCAGTTAGGGAACCCCTGACGTAAGATTTCAATTGAAGATTGACTTTACACTCTGTACCTTCATAAGTCTCTTATGTCTCGTTTGGCTGGCGTGGTCTTCGCAGTCTTCGAGGGTGTCCATGTGATAGTTACATAATCTACAAAAATACTTGGCTTTGGGATACTTTGGTTTCCTCTGTCGATAGAAGAGAAAGGAAAGATGAAGACTGTTCAAATGATTCAAGTTTAATCCATACAGAGTGAAACAAAAGTTCCAAAGAAGAAAAGCCCACAGTACAGTACAAAACTGCCACCCCTGGAAAAGGTTTCGTAGAAACTGTCTGGCCTGTTGAGTTTTGTAAACAAACAAAGACAAATCCATCAGAATGCAGATTCTGTTTAACATTCTGAGGTTGACACTCACAACTTGATCTGTTCGTGGCTATGCTACGATGGGTGCTTCTAAACTGTCTCCCCCTCAGGCTTCTACAAACGCACTAGTACTTTCCATACAGTATATATTAACATTCCTGTCACATTTTTTGTTAATACCAAAATTTGCCGTTTTCCTTCCTTTTTAAATAGAATTTTATCAAACCTTCATTCCATTTGTATTTGTTTTGGGGATATTTACACTTTCCTTATTGTAAGTGTTTCTTTATTGGTTACAAAAATGAAAGATTGATTCATGGAGCATACAGTAACTTCATCTTGAAAAAAAAATCTATCTGGTCTTGCAGATGGTTATTGCACTCATACCACCACAGTTGAATGTTTCCATTGGTACACATAGTATAACACTAACAATGAAAATCAGCTAGATACAGGTGGATGAAAGACAGACAAGGTAAACGTAGAGCTCTGTAGAACTTCTTCAGAATGGTACCTTGGGAAGAAGTGGGTATCGACTAAGCAGTGGGTGAGTGGGTGTGCAGTGATAAAGTGTTACCAATTTATGTGGATTTGAAATTATTATTATTATTTTTTTTTACAAAATTTAAAAATTTAGAAATAAGAATCGATGTCAAGCATGGATACAGATGAGTCTGATTGGAAGTCGATAACTACGTTAATTGACACTTTCTCTCCTCACTGCCCTTCCAGACAACAGAGTACAGTCGCAAGACAAAGGGACATGTGCCTTACTTACCTTCTGCAATTTAAAGATACCCATTCTTTTGAGCTCCTTCCCTTCCAGCAAGCTATCTACCTCTTCTTGTGATATAGTCAACTTGTCAGGTTCTACGCCGGACCTATCGTCTTTAACCTGGTCCTTCTGTTCGTGTCCTACAGACGCAGCACTTGCGCCTACTGCTGGTGTCTTTTCTTCTCTCTTTCTGTCCCTGTTTGGTCTAGGAGCATCCGACACCTCTGCCCTAACTTGACCCGTCTTCACGTTATGCCTTGCGGCGCCGGTATTGCCGTCACTGTTTCTGTTTCCATTTGTACCTACTTTTGCAGACCCTTCTTCCCTGCCGTTATTTCGTGGGGATTCATTCTGAGCCTTGGGTACACCAATTGGTGGGTTTCCTTTAGGTTTTCCATCCCTCCTCTTTTGATTGGCATAATAGGGTTGGTTCGGACCTGGCCCTAGGTGTCCCCTTGACCCTTCACCCCTGCTCTGGAATCCATGCCCGTTATTCTTTGTACTGTTTCCTCCTCGTACCATTCGAGGAGGTCTGTAATTGTTTCGCATTGCACCATTCTGCCTTGTGTCTGTACCACTACTGCCACCCCTCCCAGGACCGCCACTGCCACTATGACGACCACCACCACCACCACGACCACCACCACCACCACCACCACCCCCACTAGTTTGGCCTGACTTTGATTTTTCCTTTGATCCCGGGGGTCTACTGGACTTGCTCTCGTTTGTTTTCGCTCTACTTTTTTCATTGGTGATCTCTAACAGACCGATGTCAGGGAGGCCAGCCGGTGGCTGCTTAGGAACAGCCTTTGGCCTTCCTGCTGGTGGCTTGTGACTGCTCTCCATTTGATGACAGTCTTGGGAGCACTAGAGAGTTGTAAACTGTGAAAATGGAAAAAATAAAAACAGAATGAGGTGGAGTAACATGATTACTGTTTAAGGTAATCTAAGATCTTCTTTCCTGCCCCCCACCCTCCCGGAGCACTAGTAAACTGTGAAAATGGGGAAAAAACAACACAATGAGGTGGATGAACATGATTATAAGCTACTCTAAGATCTGCCCCCCCACCCCCCCCCCCCCCCCCCCCCCCCCGTAAACCACAATAAGTCAATCACTTCACACAGAATTGTTAGGAAAAGAGGGATCCTGGGTTTTTACTCTTTCCAAGATAGAACAGGTTTAAAGACACACATACTCACAAGTTAAACAAAACATGTCCCAAACACACAATTGAACTTAAACATATATTTATTTCCTCAAAATAATGAATTGAAAGCAAGTTAGCTGCAACAGAGATTTGGATTTCAAGGGTGCACTTCCAATGATTTGATTGGTTTCTCTTTAACTTCAATGACTACTTAGCTATCAATCAACTATCATATGGGTGCACATGCATAATAATTTTCTTTAGCCATATTTGTTTTTCTCTACATTCATTACAGACTTGCAATTACAGAGAAGACAGTGATATTACAAACGCAGGATTCTGCGTCAGAGGTGCAAGAGTTTAGCCAGGGACACAAAATCTTCAGATTGCTCGAGTCCCACCGAGCATGAACGTAAACTTGTTTCTTCTTTTTATTGTGAGAAACAAATCCCGAATACCTGTACACACTCACAACTAGGCCTATATGCAAAACACAACAAAACATTTCTATTGAATGAACACTTTTCTTTCTTCTCAAAAGAACCAAACCTTCTTCTCAAAGGAACCAAAAACTTCTTCCACTCCTACAGATAATTGTTTGAAAAAAATTAAAACTAGCCGTCAACTGCAAGTTGCAATGCTCTGATATAGAGTTAACAACATTCTATTAAAGAAATTTTCATGCTTAAAATAGTCAATGGGGCTTTTCCAGAGTTTTCCTGTGATTTGATTGGCTCACCCATTGTCTGTGAACATTTATGCATATTCAGTGATCAATGAACATAACAGTATGTTGTTAAGTCTAAGTAGCAATACTGATTTCCCACTTTCAACGATCATTGTTTGACATATGGGTCTGTTCACATTAAGGTGCCCAAAATTTGTTGCCAAAGGTAACACTTTTTCAAATAACAATAAAGAATGTCTACTCTTAATAAATAACAGTACTAATATCTAATATCAATTTATGAATCGGAATCAACCAGACTAAAACTACTTAGGTAATCATATTTTAGGTAAAAAAAAAGTGTGAAAATCCATAAATTGCCGATATTCCTCATTTAAAATGAGTGTGTCAATGCATTGTGTTACACTTGGGAATATTGTTGTTATTTTATATTAAAGTCTCAATGTGTGTTTGCTGATGAATTTCGGAAAACAAACATCCCAAGCAGATTCAATGAGCGTGTTTCAAGCTATTGTAGCAGACAATCATAGCATAACTACTGTATGTATACATAGTGACGTCACTCTGATGCTACAGTAAATTAGTCAAAATGGGTCAGTTTTACTAGTACAGTACTAAATGATGGAAATGTGTATTGTTAATAAGGTCAGATTTGAACATTTTATGTAATTCTGATGTTTCCAATAACATTCAGGCCCAAGCATAGGATATACTGTATCCTTTAGACTTGTCACAAGTTGACAGTAAGGTGAAATGTATAGTTAAAATGACAACAAGGTTAAGAATTATTCTGTTGTAGGAAATTTGTTTACTCTTGCACAAGTTGTACACTAACTTCAACCACTTTGACCATTTAGTTGAAACTAGTGCTATTTCTACAATATATTAGATTCACAAAGGTGTCTGAAACACATGGTGATGTCGAAAACATATTGTTGAATTATTTTGCTACATTTGGCATGATTGACTAAGTTTTGAGTTGTGCAGCATGTATGTTTGCAGCAATAGTATGTGTCATAATATACTGTATGAAGTGGTTAATGATTGTGTCTTTTTTTCAAGCAATATTAATGTTTTGTTTTTCTGCACATCACCAGTGTTTCGGACATCTCAAACATGGACGGAAAAGTGTAAGTGGTTATAAAATCAAGACATATGATTGGAAATATGTCTTGTACATACTTTAATTGAGGGAGTACTGTACTTATGCCTATATTATCTGAACAAAACAGTCGGTTAACTGTACTGTTTAATGTAGGTATAAACAAACTTCATATAATATGTGCTACATGATTTTTTTTCAAAAAAATGTGGAGGGTAAAACTTTCCAACATTGTTTAACTTCATTGTGAAAATAAAATGTGACTGAATTGACATGAACCTTATATTGTTATAATTATAACAGTATAACTAAATCACACCACTTCTGACATTTGGTATTAAATCCCAAACTAGGTCACTCAACAATTGGTATACAAAATGTGGACGGAAAAAGTGATGTCCGAAACACGGGTCAGGTTTTGCAATAATTCACAAAATTCATCCGTGAAAGTTTCTGAATATTATGACAGGGAACCTATAGCCACAAAGTTTAATCATGACAAAATTTGTAGCAATCTCCTTTTAGAGTTTGGAATAGCTCCAAGTACAAATAATGCACTTTGAAAATGACAACATTTTCTGTCCACACTTTGACACCACTGGGAGTATAGCATATCATATGCCTATCTCAGGAAATTGTCTATGCTATGGCAGCTACAGCTGGGTGGACTCTCTCCATGGGCATATTATTTCTATCTCTAGAGTCTCCTAGTAATTGGTTCCATATACTTGTTACTGTGTCTTGGTAGTGATAGTGACACTTGCTTGTTTTCTGAATCTTACAACTAATGACACTGCCGTTACAACATACACATGCTGCACTAGCCAACATCGGTGAGTAGGGTTAAGAAAGTTCTGAGTATTGCATGTTCTTATGGAATAATAGAACACATTGTTTCCTTTGCCAAACGTAGGGGCGGAAGTCTTACTGAGTGGACGCAATTAGCTTTGAGGCCTAGGTTAAACAAAATGCATTGAATTTCCAAAGTCCTAAGCGTAGGCCTTATCACATAAATATCACTGCACGACATTGAGTCAGTCAATTTGGCACAAATGTGGTACTTTGAACAGAAAATGGGTTAGGCCTATCGACAAATCATAAGGTCTCCGGCAGTCGAGTTCTAGGACAATAGTATTAAAACTCAAGGTTGAACCAAAATCATAGCTCAATGCATGAACTGGACAATTGTAGTGTGCCTGCTAACATCTAACCAACTTTTCGATATTAAATTTGGACGATTTCTGCAATATACCTGTGAGAAATCTAAAATATGAAGAAAAAAATTCTTTTCATTATTAACATATTTTGTCGTAGTGTTTGTGATAGGATGGTTACCAAAATGTACTTGAAGTGGGTAATTTGGCAGCGATAGACCTATCTTTTGTGTAACACCATAATTTACATTGTCAAGCATGATCGGTAGTTCTCAGACACTCATCGGGAAAATTGCCAATCTCATCAATGTCAGCATAGCGTGCACTATTGCGCAAGCTTATAGTTCACATTTTCACATGTTACGCCTGACTGATTAGCTCTCAGCTGACACTCCAGTTAATGACAACCTGTCTATGATATCAAAGATACATGTGGAAAGTGGACTTCCTTAATGAACAAAATGAAAAACATTTTGTTGTTTCACGGTAAACTTGTTCCTGACAAAAGCTTCCTGGCATTGACAATCGATCGAACTTCAACTAGTCACTATCAGTGTTGGCCTACTTTCCGGTTATATGTATTGCAGTTACCCTCATGTATAGGCCAATAGGTGATATACAGTACCGAATGTATATATATAAATGAAAAGATTATTACACCCGTTTTTGAGTCATTGACATTTCCTTTTCAAGTTTACAGATAGTTTTGGATTGCTAATAATATTCGCTAATTTTCTCATATGTTACCTTTCAGTTTAAACTAGTAAGTTCTCGCCATGGTACAGTAAGTCATTATTAAACACAACAGCATACCAAGGTTGTGACTTGATGTACTGTAATGTTATATGGTTTCTGTACAGTTTAATAGTCTCATAAGAATATATATTTTCATTGCCCAAGTGCCAAATGAACCACTTATCTTGAATTCAGTCCAATACGTCACCAAAATCATTTAAGTGAAGCTATCAGCCACTATAATTGAGCGGTGTTTTAATATTTCAATGTTTTTCTTAATAATTTTGAACGGAAGAATTGCACTCCGTTAACAAGCACCACACACAGAAAATCCCCATACGTTTTGCACCTGCAAATAGCTAAATGATTCACACAGTTAACGTCCATTCAGATTGGTCAAGAAGAAAACTTTCATAGCATTTTGAACTTGGCTTGTAAGTTGGTTTTCATCATGTTCAGAGTCGTCCGCCAATAGCACTACGCGTTTCAAGTTGAAGTCACAGTAAACTTCTTGCATTACAGGGAGCGTTCCAGTCGCTGTGTACATGTGCGTAACTATCTCTGGAACAATCTACCATTTTCAATTCGCAATGCACCATCGGTTGACTGCTTTAAGCATCTCTTAAAAACACTATTATTCCCAAATTTACAGTGATTTGTCTTGCATATTTGTGTACTTGTTTTAAGCGCTTTGAGGCCTTTGCATAAAGCGCTCTATAAATATTTGCTTATTATTATTATCATGGTAATTGCCGTGCCATTTCCGTTTGGTGGTCTCTGATGACTCACCGACTTCCACCGTGACGGCCAAAAATATTCATTGTGAAAGGGTGTGGAAAGGGTGCTACTTTCTTACCCTATGATTCTAGTCCGAGCTGAACGGTTGAGAAATAACATAGACGGTATACCTTTGCATTGCAAAATTATTGTTGCAAGGAAATGATGTTCGACAAAAATTTTGTGTGCGATGATAACTAGAAGATATAAGAATGTTCGTGGCAGACTATTAGCCAATCCAATCATCGGAAATTATAGGAAGTAATCCTTTAAAACTAAACATGCAACTGAGTTTCAGCTGCACAAATTTTACCTACAGTCGAGTGGATTCTACATATAACTATAAGCTACTTTTTTTGTGGAGGCCTGTGACATGGACTGCAACATGCAGGCCGAGGTACTGTACTCTTAGAAATTAACATTATGATTGTAACATTTTATGGTGTTGATGCAAGAGGATTTTCAAAACGATACAATGTGTTTTAATTTTTTTGGTAATTGACAAAATATTACTTGAAAATATACAGTGAGCAATAGAAAGGTTTCTTCAAAAGGAGGTCATGGCAGTTCAAACGGAGGTCATGGCAGTTGAAATGAGAGATACGATGCTGTAGCCTTTGCCAACCCATCTCACTTAGCCTTCTGCATCTTCTTCTTCTTAATACGTTGCAGAAACCCATAGGGCAAAAGCGCAACGGGGAGATAGACAGCACTAGCGGCACGCCAGACGACACCTAAATGTGTCGATGCTCTGCACGCACACCTGCTCATCATACAACTTATTCCAACCAGCAATGGCAGAGGGAAAAAAAGAATGCTTTTACTGGGGGGTCTTACAATGAATATACTTAAGGGCTTTACTATTATTGTTGACTTGATTCCTAATTATGTTATCCGCAGCACAATCTTTAAACTGCGTAGGCATGATCCGTCTCCTAGTGGGAAGGGCAGTGAGGTAATGATCCTGTTGAATAGCTGGGAATTGGTCATTCATAATCTTGTAGAGAGTACATAATTTATCACTTTTTCTACGGTTTTCAAGTGTTGGGAGTTCTAGTTCTTCGAGCAGTCTAGTCATAAACCCTTCCTCCCGGGAAGTATAGTCACCGCTAATAAAGCGAGCAGCTCTACGTTGGATTCTTTCCAAGCGATTAATGTCCCCTTGTTGGTAAGGATCCCAAATTATGGAAGCATATTCCAAGCTACTTCTCACCAGAGATGTATAGCAGAGTTTCTTACATTCCACAGGACAACGTTTGAGGTTTCTCTTTAGCAAACCCAACATGGAGCTAGCTTTAGCAGCTTTTTTACTTATATGGGTACTCCATTTGAAGTCATCAGAGATGATAACTCCCAGGTAAGGATTATGATTTCCTTGTTTCAAGATTTTATCCTACAGTATATGCTATAAAAATGTGTTGACTTATTTCTACTACTCAACAAGTAACATTTCTCAGAGTTGAAACTCATTCCCCAAGCATCAGCCCAAGAGACTTAATTCTCCAAATCTTGTTGTAGCGCAATATGATCACTCTGTTTCCTTATAGGCCTATAGAAAAGGCAATCATCAGCAAACAATCTCACTTGTGACGAGACACAATCAGGGAGGTCATTTATATGACAAAGAAAAAGCAAGGGACCAAGAACTGTCCCCCTGGGGGACACCAGAGAGAACAGGAGTCCACTCAGAGAATTCACCATCAACAGCCACAGACATTTTCCGCTGAGTCAGGAAGGAATCAATCCACTTAAAGATGCTACCATTTATGCCATAGCCCTCTAGCTTATTCAACAGCTTTTTATGTGGAACTGTATCGAAGGCCTTAGAGAAGTCTAATATGATAACATCAATTTGTGTATTTCTGTCATAATGTTTAAGTAAATCATCCATTGTTACTAGAAGTTGAGTCTCACAAGAAAATCCTTTACGGAAACCATGGTTCATGGATGTCAGGATGTTATTCCGATCCAAGTGACCCAAGACATGTTTACAGATGATTTGTTCAAGTAACTTGGAGATAACTGATGTCAGAGAGACAGGACGATAGTTTCCAGCCAGGTGGACATTCCCTTTTTTGAATATATAGGTGCCACAATTGTATTCCGCCAGTCCTCAGGAAGCTGACCAGTGACAACCGAATTGTAAAATATCAGAGAAAGTCCTGGTGCTAGCTGTTGTGCGCAAGTCTTGAGATAGATATTTGGAAGGTTATCAGCACCACTAGCTTTTGAAGTATTGATGTTCTCCAACAATTTAGCAACCCCATCACTTGTGATAACAAGAGGGGGTAACGAAGTTAAGTTCCTCCAAGGATCAAAGGTCGCATCTCCACAGGTCTCTGTGGTGAAGACTGACGAAAATTGGTTTAGTAATATTTTGGCCTTCCTAGAGGCTTCACAAACGAGGTTACCGTTTTGTTTAAGGGGAGAGGTCCCAATATTGTCACTTCTTTTAGATTTTATATATTTCCAGAAAGGTTTGTTATTCTGGTTTGCAATTCCATCTATTATCGTATTATTGATATAGTCCTGTTCTGCCTGTTTCATTTGCACTTTGCAAAGCTTTTGGTGCGTTCTATACCTAGACCAATCATTTGTTACTTTTTCTTTATTATAAAGTTTTTGCTCTTGTCTGAGCAATCTTCTCAAGTCGAGGTTGAGCCAGGGCAATTGACCTTTTGGTTTACTGGTCTTAGAAGGGACATGTTTTGCAATAGACTGCAAAATAGCAGTTTTAAATGTCTCCCAGAGTTCCACAATGTCAGTACCATCATTATAAAGCTTAGTAATGTGAGCACTAATGGAATTAGCATCTATTTTGATCCCAGCCCAGTTAGCTTTAGAACAAACAAAGACCTTCCTACGCTTCTGTTTGACGTAAGTAGGCTACAAGACAGAGTCTGTGACCAAGATGTCATGGTCAGATATACCTGGGATATTCATAGAGGACTTGATCAGTGTAGGATTGTTGGTGAACACAAGATCTAGTCTACTTGCACCTCTAGTTGGCAGGTCGTGAACTTGGACCAGTTCATGATCACTAGCAAGATCTAAAAGAGCTTGCTGGACCTCCCTATCCTGGGCATTGGGTCTGAGACAGTTGTTATACCAATCAATATCAGGGCAGTTGAAATCTCCTGAGAGAATAATGTTCTTGAAATGCCCATCAGAGAGCCATGACAATAGACTAGGCCTAGGCTCGCCTATAATTTTGAATGGTTCCTGCCGTATGATGCATTAAGGTACAAACTCAGCTTTGCCAGAAAAGTTTATATCCATGCTGTTCCAAAGGAACCTATTGAATTGATAACCAAAAAGCCTAAAGCAAGTAATCAGAATAATAAGCTAGGCCTAATGTTCTGCATGCAAATTTTCCTAGACAAGGCTACTGCATTATTTTATTACTCACTTTTGTTACTGCAAAGTGACCGCCATAACACCCATGCACACATTTAGATCGGGAAATCCCGTTTGCATCGATCAGTCGTACACTCACATGTGCGGTAGTACGAATCCAGTGCTACACTTGTAAACACTAGTTACACATACTGAAATAGAACACATTTCGTGGATATGGGTGCTATAGCCTAGGTATTAACTGTGCAAATCTTATAAACCGAAAAAGGCCTATGGAGTACTATGGAGTGTGAGCGTTACCGAAGTGTAGTGTTAGTGTATGGCAACCAGTCACTAGATTTGATTAGCGAGTGTCTTACAGATGCTCCTGTAACCTTTATTTTAGTGACAAAACCTTGACGATAACGGTATAAATGTTATAATTATGATGTAATACCTCACGAATGTCTGTCTTCGGTACATGTAAGTTCGTGGTTAACTTACCGAACGCTTCCCCATTAAATCCTTGCACGATCTCTGATCTGTATGGTGTCCGATCGAGAACGAACTTGATGAAAGTCGTTTCTTGTTTATAATGTCTTCTCACTGACGGAAGAACGGCTGCGCAAAGGGACCAAAAAGGCAATCCGTGGAGTTGCAGATCTCATCTCCCCCATAACGGACGGAAGTGACTGATCTCAACTGACCCTTAACACCCAAATCTGCATTATTTCAAACTTCGCCTCATTACCTTACATATGTATCGTCTGGTGTAATGCCGTTTCCCTACAAATTGACAAGCAGAAATGACTAAAAACCATCTTTTAGGTTTTTTGACCTCTGACGTTACCAATCTCGGTCAGGCACCTTCACACTAATTTAGAACTTTGTGATCTGACTTACGGTTTGAAGGAAGAGTTCACGACACACTTTTTACACAATTTAGGTCAGTTTGATCTTTAACCTCAATTGACCTTTGACCCCGACCCTAAACCTGTCCTATTTCAAATTCGTCTCATCATTCTCTACATATCGCAATTTAAAGCAAACAGGGGTTTATATAATATGATGCTTTCAATCAAATTACCTCATCATCATCACAGTCGTAGACACGAGAGGGGAATGGAAGGGGGTAGACTTTACACACTTTGAAAAGTGCTAAGGCAGGAGTGTGTTTCTGTCCCTCGTTTCTTTAACACGTTCGAATGCACCCCACGACAGCGCTATAGACAGGGAGTATGGTCTCTAGCTATAGAAAATAGATATACTTCCTAATGTATAGATAGGGAGTATGGGCTGTAGCTATATATACTAGATATACTTCCTAATGTAAAGTAAGCCCCCCCCCCACCCTCCTCCTCAATCCTTTGATATTTTTTGTTGATATTTTAATATGAATAAGGGTGCTTGTTTGCAAAATGGTGTTTGGTTTGCAACATTTGAAGTAATTTATATGCAAGACTTTCCTGTAGCTTATCTTTTCAACAAATATTGGCAATTATTATTTGGACAATCTTCCAAACTAATTCTGCTACATAGCAAATATTTCACACTATTCATTAATGAGCTCCTCATTACAAGCATTTGCCTTGATACTACGTGAGTCTTGAACTGTCTTCATTGTAACTTTATATTTTGATGATTCTCAACTTGTGAACAATGCAGCCTACCCACATGTGGCTTGGCATTCATAGCCAAAGTCATGTCTTGCTGCAGTTGACCTTTGACATTTCGTAAGAAAAGTCTTCAATGCATAAAGCCTTGACATACCCAATAAAACTTGCAAGTCAATGCCATGCCTCCCCTTGGAGTTACAGCACAAAGTTATCTTCGTCTAATTTGACCTTACTCTCTGACCTTTGACCCCAATTACCATTTTGTTAGTACTTGACAAACCCCATTAAACAAGTGAAAGCCTACAAATCAGTTCAATGCTTTCCCTTGGAGTTGTAGCAAAAGTCACTTTTTAATTAATTTGACCTTTTGCCTTTCTTAACAAGGGTCTGCAGGACATAAGTTCCCATCCCGGGGCACCTTCCTGCTAAGTTTTAGGGAAATTGAGTTCTTGATACAAAGTTGCAGATGTAACTGTGGTTGACAAACTTTCCCATGCAGAACCGTCTTGTCCCATATAGAAGGGTATCACACATTTAGTGCTCCTACACAAAGTGGAGACTTGATCAAGTCTAAATATAATATCATCTGGCCACATGTGCTGCAGGTTTATAACTTTTCCTTATATATTACAATGTATATTATCTGTAACGGAAAGGGGTTTGCAAATGCTGTATCTTTAAGTTCTTAAACATGAAATAATGATGGTAATGGTTTCAGCGTCGACACTGTTAGCATTCTGCCTTGAAAATTATGAAATAATAAACAGAAATTAAAAGGTTTCAGAGCCTAGTGGCACTATGACATCATAGAGATGCATCTATGACATCAGAGATTTAAGAGCTCTCAGACACATCTATTTTAAACATGAGGACATCTGTCAAACCAAGCACGATTTTTATTAGCTGTTTCGAGGAGTCGTTCACAAATTGTTTTTACTATAAAACTAAGAGATGATGGTTGGGTTTGTGTCTCCTTTCATGTCGCAAATCAATAACACAAAAAATGAAACAGAAATGATCAAATATAAAAATTCTGAAACATTCAGAAAACTTGTAATTTTTATTTTAGAATTCTTAATATCTTTGTACACTTTTTGCAAGTTTATAACTGTTCACATAACACATTTATAGATCATAACTATGGAGCACACTCACTACTGGTCACATTACAGCAGACACCTACAGTGTTATTAGGTGTTTTATATTAATTTCATAAACAGATCAGAAGATTTGGATGATATATCATACAGAAAAATGGATTAACACGATCCTTCTATGAGCACACGGATTGAAACATCACTTTTCTTTCTTCACACTTATTCTGTCATTTTGTAGTACTAATTACACAAACAATGTTCAAATTCTCCCCCCCCCCTCCCCAAAAATGCATCATTTTTCAGAAGGAGCAACAAAATGTAACATCCACCAAAAACAGTCACTTGGCAGCACCCAAGCTACTTTACACATAAGAGTTACCACATGCTATGCTAGCTCTTGACCTTTATGTTATAAAAGATGAGATTCTTAAGTTTTGTATCAATAAACTTGTGAGTTAATACACTTTATTGAATGTGAAGTGATGTGACATATGTTAATGTGACATACGTTTATGTGACATATGCTATGTGACATATGTTTATGAAATACAACAAGCTACCTTAACACTACTTGTTCTTTTAAATATATCAATCCAATATTCTCCTCTTCCTTAGCCCTATAATTCCTTCTACCTTTTTTCTATCTTTTTTTTTTCAATTTAAATGATAAATATCTTATCATAAATCTAATAATGGGTTTTGGAATAAATAAAATTAACTATATAATCATCAGTTCATATGTCTATCAATCACATTTGTTTTTCTTTTTCTAAATCACACAGACTTCCCTTCATCTCTACTTGGAGTGTTCACTGCAGACTGTACAGAGATGCTCATTTGATAAAACTGCAGTATATTTATGTCTAATCTAAGACTTTTACAGTCAGGATAAATTTACAATTCCAAAATTTCCAAATCAACAGCTTTGTCCAAAAGAAAAGATCGAAAAAGGTTTTCAACATCAAACTTGCAATATTTCAAAGCCCACTGAGAATGTTACCAAAAGCCTTAAAGTTCTATTTCTATTTTCCTCAAATACAGCTACGGTCTCTTTTCTTTGGAGCTGAAACTATGCTGGTTTTTACCCATTTAGGTGGTATTTTGAAAAAACATTTTGGGCATTTTATTTTGCTTATTTTTGGCAAAATAACCACTCATTTTAGTAATTGATAGAAATAGTTGATCATGAACTGCATTAATAACTAAGTAAGAACTGTCATATTGATCTCGTAGATTGAATTGTGTGTAAGCGTTACATTTGTTTTCAGAATGGTGCAAAGTAAATCCCCCTCCCCCTTCCCCCACAAAAGAAATGGTTGTAGGAGGCAACTTTTAACCATTGCTTCCAAACTAGGCAAGTCAAACTCATTTCCGCTATGTTTACCATAGTCAAATTAAAGAGATATTTTAAGCTGACTGGGAAACAATTGATAAAATAAATAACAGTTCATGACTTCCCATCAACATGGAGGATGGGGGGGGAGGAGGGGGGTAAGAATGACAAAGGTATTTCACTCCTCTAAAGATGAGCAAGAAATTCCATCATGCAAAAGGCATTATTACCAAAACAATCCTCTTGGCATTTACTGGAATGAAGGGAAACAAAAACAAAAATTGTCAAAAAGTACTCAAATATGGAAGAACTTATTTCATTGCAACACAAAAGAGATTAATAACAGAATATTAAATATCAATAAAGTTGTCCCAAGTAATGAAAAGATAATTGCTAAAAATAGTTTGTTAATTTTTTACCTTTAAACATTAACTTGAGACCTATGTAATACTCAAGATTCTCATAAATACATTTCATTTAGTCGACGGTATTAAAACATTCACATAGATTGTAACAGAAGAAGCGGTAAATAACGTGCTAGTTATTATGAGTCATGACTTACTGTTAAGGCACCAACAAAAGATCCAGCTTTATAATTGTGACATGCAAATCTGGATATAATTGTTACAAGCTTGTTTTAATAATCTAGGTTTTTCTTAACAATTTTTAGTGATTTTTAAGCCAAGGCAGGTTTACTTTGCCGTGAATACTTATCATCAAGATCTTGCATATTTTGTGGAATACAGGCATTTCTTTCTATACAGTATAAAATACTTGTGTACCCAATCACTACATGTGACAGACTGATGCATTGACTCATGTGTCCTTCAAGACAACGAAAAAAACTCTCTCAAAATTAATATTCAACGCTGTAGATTATATATTCACATCACAACATTTAGAAAATGATGCTTTTACATTGTTACCAGCAGCAGATTAAAACATTCAAAATATAGTTCTATAGTTAATAATTTCACTTAAATCCTTTCTTCAGCTTATCAAAAAAAACACAATATATACCACAACAAATAATAATAAATGAATAAACATCTGTTTTAGGCCTTCACTTCAACGCCTATACATTAACCTATTGAACCTATAAACGGGTGTTGAACCTATAAACGGGTGTTGAACCTATAAACGGCAAGAAATGATACTAGCAGAGCACAGCAGAACTATTTAATGACATGAAATTTTAATTAGACTAGAAGGCACAGAATAATGTATATTAATATGTAGCCTCCAATAGTCTGTACTCAAATGAGTTTTATTAAAATACACACTATATAACCCCTTGCCTTAACTACTGCAGCTTGTAGTACTGCTTAAACACACACTATTGATATTGCAGTTTCACAGATTTATAGCAATTACTTTAATAATTTTATTTGACTAGCAAATTACAAAGATGAACAAAAGGAAAAAATAAACAGATCAAATAAATTTAACTATCAGGACATCAAAGTAGCCCAGAATCACGGCAGCAGGACAATTTAGCAGCTAGTGTATGTCTGTCAGTTAAATATTTCTTTTATCCAAGATTATTTCTTCAGGAACTATAAACCACACTTTTATGTCTTGCAATTAAGGTTCGTGGGATTGCAACAGTTGTATACTGTTTGTGAAGGTGATTATTATGCATACTACATGCAGAAATAGATTGATTAAATCCACAAAACTCCATGGACGAAGGACATACACCCTTAGAGAAGAACAAAGGACATGAACACTTAAGAGAAGAACAAAGGACATGAACACTTTAGAATGGAAAAAAAGACATGAACAATAGGAGGAGAACAAAGGACATGAACACTTTAGAATAAAAAAAGGACATGGACAATAAGAGAAGAACAAAGGACATGCACACTTTAGAATAGAATAAAGCACATGGACACTTAGACAAGAACAAAGGACATGAACTCTTATAGAAGAACAAAGGATATGAACACTTTGAGAAGAACAAAGAACATGAACTCTTAAAAGGACAAAGGACATGGACACTTTGAGAAGAACAAAGGACATGAACACTATAGAATAAAACAAAGGACATGGACAATAAGAGAAGAACAAAGGACATGAACTCTTAGAGAAGAACAAAGGATATGAACACTTTGAGAAGAACAAAGAACATGAACTCTTAAAAGGACAAAGGACATGGACACTTGGAATAAAACAAAGGACATGGACAATAAGAGAAGAACAAAGGATATGAACACTTTGAGAAGAACAAAGAACATGAACTCTTAGAGAAGAACAAAGGACATGGACACTTTGAGAAGAACAAAGGACATGACCCTTAATGACAAACTAAAGGTCATTAAAATCCACAGGACATGACCACTGAGAAAACAGCAAAGGCCACAAGTGCTGGCAAAAGAGTAGAAGGACTTTACTTTTTTACCTCTGTTTACTACCAGTCTGGTTTATTTATTACTCTCTGTTTCTGACAAACTTCATTGTGTTGTTTTGTGGTTGACACAAAGATTTAAATTGATTTTTTACACTGGTTAACCTTTCAGGGGGTTCTGCACAACATCTACTAACAAAAGAAGGTATCTACAATGATAAACATTGCAGCCTGAAAGACATTTATAACTTGAGCAATTTACATATTGATAAACATTCACTCTCAAGCCTAACATTCACTCTGTCTAACTTGATCAATTATAGCATATTTGCATATATATTAGATACAAATTACAATAGGGTATTAAGTGATTGTGTTTACCAGGTAACCAGCAATACAAACATGGTAATTAGATCCTCATTTTTGCACAATGTAATATTATCTATCGTTTTCTTTGATACATCACCAAATCTTGGAGCCATGTTTACAACTCTAAAATTTGGGACACTTCATCCAAACTTGCCAAACTCTTCTTAAGAAACTTTAGGAGGAAAAAAGAAATAAAAAAGCAGCAGAAATGCGGGTGAATTTGTGTAAAAAAGTTGAAGAAAAAATTTCACAAACTGACCAAACCAACTCCATTACAGCTTCCTCCCATCAGAGCCCCCAGCAGCAGCTTTCCTTGTATTCCTCTGAGCCATTGTTTTCCTTAAATTTTTCTTGTGCTCCTCTAGTCGTTCCCTCCTACAGGCTGGTGTGGTTCTCCTCTCAGTGGAATCACCATTCAGGGAACCCCTCCGACTGCTATTTGCCGAGGATGGGAGTCCGCCACGGGTGGATCGAGGGGTGGTGGAGCGAGGGGTGCTGGAGCTGGCTCTGCTTCGGTCACTCGTCTTTGAAACATCCGATCGGACACTCCTCTGACTTACGGAATTCAGACTATCCCTCGAACTGAAAATAGAAGCAGCACTTGATTATCATATGTGCAACGGACACTTTGTGATCATATGTAGAAAAACACCACGTGGCAGAGACACATGCTTATCACATATGCAACAGACACTTGGAATGAACACTTGGAATCACACGGAATGATCACTTGATTATCATGTGGAATAGACACTTTCTTATCATATATGTAACAAACACTTTATTATCACATGGAATGAACACTTGATTATCATGAAGAATAGACACTTGATGATCACGTTCCATTGAACTGAAAACACTGCATGCACTTGATTACCATAACAAAAAAACACATAAAAACAACAAGCACTTGATTAATCATACACAATCAACACTGGATTACCATATATAACATACACTTGATTATCATATCCAAATCAAAAGGTTAGTAGAACAAATAATGGGGATAACTAAAGCAACATTGTACCCAAGCCATAATAATAACCTTAAGTTCTTCTTATTAATAGAACTAACTGAATCAACATTGTACCCAAGCCATAATAATAACCGTAAGTTCTTCTTATTAATTACACCAACTAACTTACTGACAAGATGTTCAGCAATTCCACTGATGGTTTTCAGTTATTACGGTAACTTAACCAGGTAACTACAAAAAAATACAACATATCCCAGAGGTCAATGAAATGTTGTATGTACTTACCTATTCAGGCAATCTCCACCGTCAGGCACTAATTTAAGAGCTCGATATAACTCTTGAGTAGATGGTATTCTGTTTCTTATGTACTTACTTATGTACTGTGTACTGTTATGCACTGTTCTGTTACTTATGTTACTGATGTACTTACCTATTCAGGCAATCTCCACCGTCAGGCACTAATTTAAGAGCTCGATATAACTCTTGAGTAGATGGTATTCTGTTTCTTATGTACTTACTTATGTACTGTGTACTGTTATGCACTGTTCTGTTACTTATGTTACTGATGTACTTACCTATTCAGGCAATCTCCACCGTCAGGCACTAATTTAAGAGCTCGATATAACTCTTGAGTAGATGGTATTCTGTTTCTTATGTACTTACTTATGTACTGTGTACTGTTATGCACTGTTCTGTTACTTATGTTACTGATGTACTTACCTATTCAGGCAATCTCCACCGTCAGGCACTAATTTAAGAGCTCGATATAACTCTTGAGTAGATGGTATTCTGTTTCTTATGTACTTACTTATGTACTGTGTACTGTTATGTACTGTTCTGTTACTTATGTGCTTATGTTACTGATGTACTTACCTATTCAGGCAATCTCCACCGTCAGGCACTAATTTAAGAGCTCGATATAACTCTTGAGTAGACGGTGTTCTGTTACTGATTAGCTGGCTAGGTGTCACTATAGATGGGGTGTTACACTGAGACATACCTGAAGGTGTTCCTTTACTCTGAGGACCTGTAAGATAACACCAACATCAATGACAACATTTATCATGTACTGCTGCCAGACAGACATACGCAACTCTCTAACACAGCTTACAAAGGAAGGTAGGCAGATAGTTGAAACATCAAAACACTGTACATGAAGATATTTGGAAATTAAACCCACAGAAATAACTGGTAATAAATAACAGATAGACTGGAGTATTTTCCATTAAGAGCACTTTTAAAATATGAACATACCAAAGTGAAAATTTACATTTTTACCTCCTGGAGGTACAATAACAAAACTGGACAAAATGGTGGCCTCCTAACAATGACTTATCTATTTTATCTTGCAGAGAACTTTTAACTCATGCAAATTTTTCATGACAAATAAATCATTGCAATAAGGACGAACAGGTTTGCTTCTTTTAATTCCTCACAACCTGAAAATGTATACTCCTGTCCTGTATTTCTCACTCTAATCCTCCAGTGTAACCATTTCCCTTTCAACAAAAGAACCACATTCCTACAAACAAACAAAAACTATGAAGGAAAGTCACTAACATTCATAGCAAAGGAAGAATATGATAACAGACATGGATGGTAGAGAAATTACTGTTAGTATGGATCACTTCTACATGACAACAAAATAGTGTAATAAATAGTATACTCATGCTTTTTACATGTGATTGTCATGTTACTGACATGACTAGTCATATGTTTTATACAGTCATGCACTTTACATGTGATAGTCATGCATTTTACATGTGATAGTCATGCATTTTACATATGATAGTCATGCAGTTTACATGTGATAGTCATGCAATTAACATGTGAGATTACATTTCCTGTGGTCTTATGATGATACTCACTAATGGAAGTGTTGATTGATCTAGCTGGTCTCAAATGAGGTGACGACTGTGGACTGCTTGATAACATCTGTTGCTGGAGGAACGAAGACCTCTCTTCCTCAAATCTCTTCCTCTGTTGGAGTAGGGAAACGATATTTGAAATCTCTGTATCCGACCCATTCACTCACATACTAAACACAACTTTTGTAAGTAACCATATGGAAGAAGAGCAAGTTACACTACAGAGTGAATAGGATATACCAATGGCTTGTTAAAGAGGACAGAAGTCAAATTTGATTTATGTTTATCTTTAATATCTACGTACAATGTTTTTTCTTCAATATTGGAATGAATTAACTACAGTTATTGGGATCTTGATAGCTTCACATCCCCTTAGACAAAGTTGGAACCTGTCCAATCCAAGGTCAAAACAATCAAGTGAAGAATAAGGAAAAGTAAAACACTTGCTCTCAATGTGCGAGTATGACATTATAACTGCTTGCTTCAAGTTCAATTATGGTACAAAGAGGCCTTTTTTTTGGACCTGCATGAATTGAAAGCAAAGTATAAACTGAAAGTAGGCCCTCCTACTGGTATGAATAATAATAATAAATAATAATCATCATAAATAAATAGAATGGTGCAGACTGGGAGGGATTCAGAGCTTTCCATTTTCTCACATGCAAGACATAACCATTTTTAAAGCTATACTTTGAAAGCTACAGAAATGCAGGGCCAAACTTGCTAATAATTTTGAGATTCCCAAATATCTTTGTTACAGAAGTAAGACACCATAAATACTACCCTTTAAAATATTCACACAGTAGTGCTTGCAACGATTAAATCAAACAGGAGTGACCAAACGGCAATATGTGACTCTTTGTAAACAGAAGATTTTACCTCTTGGCCGAGCCTTACAGCTGCATCAGAAAAGTTTTTCCTTTCTCTATCAAACTTTACTTTCTGTTGTTGTAACCTCCTCTTCTCCTCTGCAAGCAGTTCTTTCTCTTCTAGAAACTGTGAATCTTTTATAAATTCGGAAAGGCTTCCATTCTGCGTTTCGTTGAACTAGAAGAGGGAATGAAATGAAACTGAAAGGTTTTCTACTGAATTGATTGACCACAAATCATGTCTGAAGAATGCTTGGAAAGGATCGTCAACCACTGCAAAATAAATCAACGGACTCAACAGATTGATAACTCAATGAGAAATGTTACCTTTTGTTAACTTCCTTTCACCCCTGCACCTCCCCATCCCCAAATCACCTTTCATAAGTTGCAAAATAAAAACAGAAAATAAATGGGAAACTGAATTTTCAATCAGTAGCCACATACTGAAGTAAACTCAATAAACTGCATAGTATAATCAGGTATTATCCCTTCGTCAATTACATTTAATCTACCTCTACTCAATCAACCACACTACCTGTAACCCCACCCCAACCCCCACACAAACTCAAACACCCTGAGCCCAACCTCCCACACTATTCTACCTCCTATTCTACCCTCACACAGCTGTCGTCCAACCCCCACACTACCCTCACCTCAACCCCTCACCCCCAACCCTCTCACCCCCAACCCCTCACCTCAACCCCTCACCTCAACCCCTCACCCCCAACCCCTCACCCCCAACCCCTCAGACCCTAACCCCTCACCATAACCCCTCACCCCAACCCCTCATCTCAACCCCTCACCTCAGCCCCTAACCCCTCACCCCCTAACCCCCATCCCAACACATTTTGTTTCTAATCACCTGCATGGCATTCTCTTGTTGCTCTATGACATCTCTATATGACTTCAATTTGCCTTTCAGTTTCTGTATTTCTTTCTCCAAGGCTGCTTTGGTTTCCGATCCCCCGTACTGTAGTAATATTGCACTTCCGTCTTCCTCCTCCCCTCTCGAGTCCACCGCCACGTTCTCCTTGTTCTCACGGTTCTCTTTCTCTATCTGCTCGATATGCTCCTTCAGTTTCTGACATTTCTGCCGTAGGCTGGACTCGATTCCTTCCCTCACCATCTCGAAAGGCATCTGGAAGTGACCGGTGGAGAGTTCGTCCACGGATGAACAGAGGGAGGTCGTCTCACTGAAGTCACACGATTCAGACACCTGCTACACGATAATCGACAGAAAGGAAAAAACCTGTGAGAAGCCTTCATTTTCTTTTTTTCATAATTATGAATAATTTACTTTGTACATCGCTGTAGGTCTATGTACATTTTTTTGTACTGGTTTGGATAATCATACCCATACATATTTGAAATGATTCACTTACATGAAATAAATCATTCAGGAGACATGTTCAGAAAAATTAATTTTTTCTAAAATCTCTTCCCTTGAGAATGGTTGCAAGAGATGAATTTTATTTTGGAAGTCACACTGTATACTAAGTATAATATGGTAGGGTTTACCACGAATCCTCTGGTAAATGGTGTGAATCAATTTCCCTACGTTTGTTTCATTGATCTTTCAAAACTTCTCTCTTTCTTGATTCATATGAAAAAAATAATATGAGCAATTCATACAACTAAGCAAAGCCATAAATTTAAAAGCAATTTTGGCTTTGTAAATGATTCAACCATTTATTTCCATCAAGAAAACTTGATTTCAGGATGAGTTTCCAATTACTCCACCTATAAAATTGTTTTGAAATTTCCAAAGATAAATCCTGGACTGGAGACATGTGGAACACAAACCACAGACAAGAAGAAACCAGAGTTTTCATCAAGCCTACGATCAGATGCATAGACTCATACAAACTGATAACAACACCCTACATATCTCATTATTTTCACTAACATTAACATATGTTTTGCATTTTGTTTTGCTCATATATATTCATAGAAATGCTCCTCGTGAATAACGTAAGAGAGCCACTTTAATCCTTGTCCACAATTATAAGCCTTGTTGTACAAGCTGAACATATTGGGTAATCACTTTAATTGTAATGCTTACATGTAACTCTGATGCCAAAAATTGTTTGCAAGAAATAAGGCAAAATTTGGTAATGCTCATCACAGCTTTTGATATTACTGAGAAAAATTAATCAGAAAGAAAATTCAAAACTTTTTTTTAACCATAAATTATGCTGTGTGGTTGGTTGAAACTATTTTAGACATTGAATATTTATAAGCATACTTGCATAAGTTGAATACCATTCTTGGCATATTACATTTCTGTTTTTAGTGTTTAATAGGCTCGCAACCTTTTTATTCACCCTTCTTGAATTAAGCCCTCAAATTTGTTTTAAATCATGTTTTGTGAACCGTAGAAGCAATTCATCTGGTTATCAAGCCAAATTATAAGTGCAAAGACTACATTCACCTCATAGCTTCAACATAGTCATAAACTCATAGGTACCACAACTAAACCCTACGCTGACACCCATCTCTCCCTCCTAACAACCCTCTGAATAACAGACCTGTAGTGAACCCCTAGTTGTAATGTAGCACAGTTGCCTGTGCTCAGTAATCAAACTCCCCTCAATGAAGTTTTGTTTACTTGTTCCATTCCTTACTCAGGTTTTTTTTGTGCAAATCTAGTATAGATATCAATTCAAGATGAACTACTAGCACCTATAATCTTGTACCCATGTTGTGGTACTAGTACCAGCCAAGATGGGACTCAATACTTATCCACACCCCACATATAACCTTGTACTCATGTTTTGGTACTCATACCAACCAAGATGGGACTCAATACTCATCCACACCCCTCATATAACCTTGTACTCATGTTTTGGTACTCATACCAACCAAGATGGTACTCAATACTCAACCCCTCATATAACCTTGTACTCATGTTTTGGTTCTCATACCAACCAAGATGGTACTCAATACTCATCCCACACCCCTCCTATAGCCTGGTACCCATGTTTTGGTACTCATACCAACCAAAATGGTACTCAATACCCATCCACACCCCTCCTATAGCCTTGTACCCATGTTTTTGGTACTCATACCAACCAAGATGGGTACTCAATACTCATCCACACCCCTCTTTTAACTGGTACTACAAGTCTGCCTACCAATGTGTCCTGTTTTTCCGGTGACTGCCTGTTGAGGAGATCTACAAGTTCTTTCTGCATGCTACTGAGAGATTCTCTCAGCTCCTGGTTCTCCATCATCAGCTCCTTCTGCCTCTCCTCGTAGTTGGTGACGATCAACCGGTACATCTCCTCCTCCTGTCTGAACAAAACAAACCATATATATGGTTTATTCTAAATAGTAACACTTCATTAAATATGTAAAATGGGGTATAGGACACTTAGTGGGTCAGTCCGTGACATCGAACATTACCGGAATCCCAAAGCACCCCAGATTACTAATGTTAACTGTTGCCAGGTGAAGATGCTTTATCTCACTTGCCTCTCTCCACCCAGGGGTTAAATGGGTACCTGTGAGGTAACTTGTCATTGGGCGCAGTATATAACTGCTACCGACTGGAGGGATTGTCTCTGGGACAGGTTATCATTGACCAGGGGTAATATACTGTCTGTAAAGCGCTTTGAGACCTATCACTGGTATAAAGCGCTATATAAAAAGCAAATATTATTATTATTCTAAATAGTTACACTTCAATAAATATGTAAACGGGGTATAGGGACACTTAGTGGGTCAGTCAGTGACATCGAACATTACCGGAATCCCAAAACACCCCAAATTACTAATGTTAACTGTTGCCAGGTGACTAAATCTATTCAGTAGACTATCTTTGGAGTGCTGATCTTAGCCATTAATTGTGGTAGTCGTTGTACACGGCTATTAATGTTCACAAACAAAAATTGTCCACATCAGGTACCCATGTATTCCCATACCAGCCAAAGTATTGTTATTACCTCAGTAAATTTTTACTTCACCAATTTCTTTGTTTCCCCTTAACTTACTTCTTTTTTATTGAACTTTCATCACCGAAATTTCCCTCTTGGAGAGCACTGACTCAGGTTTGACAAGTTTTGATTGGTCTAAAATATATCCAATCCAATCCAAATACTTAGACAGAAATCCAATAGGTGATAAGGTAATTCTGAGTGCTGCAGCAACAACTTTCATTTAACTTTCATGTTAATAACATGCAAATTATATGCGAATTACACTCAGGCAAGCTTAAGCCACAAATTTTGCTATCTGTTTTTCTTTTTAAAAGAAACTAACATTTCCAAGCAGTGTACAAAAAATTTAGAAAACAAAAATTTTTGAATGTACCATTTGTCGATTTATAATTTACAGCAGAACACACTCAATTTTGAAATTAAGTTGGTTAATGTTTGTTTTTTCTTTAAATTTATAAGTACCTTAGAGAGATTAATAGAGTTATGCTATCATGTCTTAGAACTACTTACTTAAGGCCACTCTTTCCAGTTTTCCAGGTGCCCCTTTTGCCATCTGTTCTCTGAATTGAATTAAGAATGTCCATACCTTACAAAGAGAAATAGATATAAATAGTTATACCAATATCATATCAGAGGAAAACCTATTAGATAGCCATTGCAATTTCTTAAGGTCAATTCTTAGCCACTTGCTCAAAGTCATTGTGAATGAACCCAATTCTTTACTTCCTGCAAAACTAAAAAACCCAATTGTTTGCAAAATGTAGCTGGTCTGGATATTTTCAAATGACCAGCTTACCTGTCTCCCTATAACATCTGCACCCTTGCTTTACTGTGTACAGAATGAACTGATAACCTTGTTGACAATGTACACCCTTCCCAACACGGCACTACTTGATAATAATTCTCCTCCTCATTTCTACCTCTCAAAGTATCTGGAAGTGCTTTCTCTGTGTGGATGTCTTTATCTATTTGAACCTACTTTCTGTACAACTCAAGCCATCCAGAAGAGCAACAAAATATGAAAAGTCCACAAGAGGCGCTACAAGTGCCACAAATACTGATGAATTTTGCAAATTTCAAGCACTAAGCAAAGCTGAAAGATATCTTACAAATAAAGCACAACATTGTAATACTATGCCATTATTAACATATTAACGTTCTCACTGACACTCTACCAAAAAACAGATATCACAAGGGCAGCAATGTCTTTTATATGCCCCCAAATTCCCTGGTTTGGATATTTACATATGGCGATACTTACTGTCTCGACTCTGATAATCGGCTGTGCCATCTACCCGATCTACAAGATTGATATGAAATACTGTAGCACTGCTGCACCTCCATGAGGTCAACACACACACTACTGCTTCCTTCCAAACCCACTACGCAGGGTGACCTCAGATTTGTTATATCATTATCAACACAAATGACATAGGATGAGCAGGGATGTGCCCAGGAATTCCTGAGTGCCGGGTTTACTGATCGCCGTCCTGGGGAAGGGGTCGAAAGGGAGGGGTGACATATTTACGTACATGGTGCACTCGCGCTACAACTGCCAGCCTGACATTGCCAAGGGCAAGTTGTATACAGAGCTAGTGTAGTGTGATACTGCAGATTAAAGCCACGCCTACTCCATATCTCCGCACCTGTGTGAACTTGACAAATGGGGGTAAACAAGGATACATGTGGCCCAATTTATGTTGAATATAATGTTAGGAATGTCAGGATTTTAGATGATAAAAGTGCTGGGCAGAATTCACGATTATTAAGACAGTGCTGGGCAGTAATTTTTAGTGCTGGGCAGGGCTGCCCAGCGTGGGCACATCCCTGGATGAGGCATTACCTATTCTTCTCTCATGGTTCTTGTCTGTCATCAGCTGATGTACCCTCTCCTTTAATTTACTCAGCTCTCTCTCTTTCTTCTTCAGGTCGTGCCTGAATTGAGTATCTCGTCCCTTCATCAGGCTCTCCAGTTTCTTATTCTGAAAAAACAAAACAAAAAAAAAACATGTTGATCAGCAACGTTTAATTCATGGATCTATTTCAACTAAAAGTAACGATACAATGGTTGCAACGGTGAAACAGACATGTCATAACCTGTAAAATGTTAAAAAACTACAGGCATATCAACAACAACAACAACAACAACAGGGTACGATTCTTTGAGGTACAACAGCTAGGGATAGTATGTTAGCACCATAGGATTAACTAGCCCACTGTAACTTAAGACTTGTGTATGTTTATACTAGCCTATCCTTTGTGAAACTGGTTACTATGCATTGGTGTAGTGGCCTGTAGTCTAAACTAGGCTTGTGCTAAGAAGTTATTATTTTTATTAATACTCTGATGCTCATGTCTTTTGTTCAAAGAGATAGACAGGTATGTGCACGAGATATCCATAGCTCATAATAAATGTTATTGCGCATTGCTAAAAAAGCAACCATGTGAAGTGCCAGGTGTTATGCTAGCGCGGGGTCAACTTTGGCAGTCTAACCTTTGGATGTCATGAATTACAAACTGATCGATGCTTGCATGATTCAAAATGGACTGTACTCATACTCAGAGAAGATTGACTAGAATTGATCTTTTTAAATGTCATTAATAATACTGCTTCTGGTCATTACTAACAATACAAACATTGATGCAGGAGATCTGATTGGATGTAACTTAGACTTGATTGGCAATGCTATATTATTTTCTTAATTTCTTGCATATCATTGAAATACATAAGGGTTGAAAATTATGTAGAAACCCAACCTAACTTGTACTGGAAATCGTACTTTTTACTTTCATCTCCTGATTCTTATACTACGACGTACCTCTTCTTTGGCACTTTTTAATTTATTTTGAAGAGAACTGATTTGATTGGTCAGTTGCCTGCACTGTTCAGCCAATGAAACATTGTCTTTTTCAACTTGGTCAAGTTTTTCTTTGGTTTGGGTGTGTCTTGTTTGTATATGGCTGTAGTCACTGTTTACTTTCATATGTCTGTGGAAATAAAAGAGACCAAAAAAAGAACAGTATGAAACAAAGGTATAATATAACACAGTGAGACACTTTGTGGGTAGAAAAATGAAGGAGGCCAATAGGGTCAGTGAGGGTGTACAGTGTTAAAAGATTACCAGGGCATTCTAGACACGGTAGAATGTGGTGCTAAGGTTGTGGGGAGACAGGTAAGCGGGGAGCGAAGTAAATTATTATTTTGCTTTACTATAAAACAGCACATCAAAACAAAAACAAATTGAAATGAAACAGGTCAGGCTATGTGTATCTGTCTATAATATGAGATGAGAGAAACCGCCAAGTTTGATGATTAAAATAAAATAAAACTGTTAGCAAACTGCTTATCCACTAGAGAGCCTGTGTAAATGAATGTGTAAAAGTAAGTTGGCCTGACGTTTCGATCCTAGCAGGATCTTCTTCAAAGGCTAAATGACAAGTAACAGTAACAGAAGGGACAAAAACATGCACAGAATACAGACAGGTTAATGAGCATGGTGAGCTCAAAGAGATAGATGAAAGGAGATTAGTAGACAAGTTTGATGATTCTTTTGCAAAGGGTGGGCCTATTCGGAGTTACTGGTAGTGACATTGAAGTCATAAAATAATACACGCTTGTGCTAACCTTGTATGTGGAACGTGACAGGGGGAAGGGAGGGGGAAGGGAGGGGGAAGGGAGGGGAAGGATGAGGGGACAGAGGGTGGATGGTGAGGTGAGCTTGTTGCTTTAAGAGTATGCAAGAAATGAAGTAATACATGTTTTGTTTTCTTGTCGGCCTGTTTGTTCAATTTGGGCATTGAAAGGAAACCAAACAATAACCAAACTCTTGACTTTGGGAATCATGAAAAACTTTTCTGGTCTTAACAAAGTGAATCAATCAATTATCATGACATATATACCCATAATTTCTTTAACAGTCTCCAAGAATGCCAATTACGGCAGAAGTTGTTTTTAGACTACTTCAATTCGGTTTTTTTCTTGGGGGTGTTCTTTTCTGTCTGACCCCAGCTACAGAATATGTGAAAACAATCTTCAATTAGATAAAAGATTCTCTTGTTTTTCTGGCTTTGGAAAAAATCCATTCATAATTCCCAGATAATGTGTCCAACACACATTCCAATACTTGAGATATCTGAAAGTGGTGAGGATCAAAGTTGAACCATTTCAGACTTCAACAACACATCCAAAAACAAAAATATGTTTATGAAATTTTTAATCACAGTCATTTTGGTATCAAAAGGGCAGTATTGAGCCATGAGCAGGATGCCATCACAGGAAGAGAATATCACACATGTGTTTCATAAATTAATAATTTTAACCTTAAGTTTTGTCGTATTCAATGGTTTTGGTAATAAACCAAATTATTAGAAGATACATGTTTTGTTGCACATAGTGAGAGAATGTAACACAACAAACACTGCAAAACTAATCAAATGGCAAATACAACAACAGTAACCAAAAGCTATCATTAAATGCATGCACACCCGTTGCACACATTGAAACTTCCAGTGTTGAAGAATGATCGCACAAAAATAGGTCTAAACTCTAGAATAATTTATCTTGAATTTTGACATTTCTGATGAAATTAGTGAACTATTTGACAATGCAACTTGTAAATACTATCAATTCCACTACATTCCCTCCAAAAAATGAGTTCTTTCATGTGATAGTTGTAGATGTAAGTAAAGGGGAGGGGTTCTTGCAAGGAGTTATGGTCTATGTGAATGGTTTATGTTTTGCATAGCTCTATGTGTAGTTGATATCATCTAAATGGTTTATATTTTGAATATGTGTAGTAAATACCATGTATATAATGGTTTATATTTTGCACATATATGTGTAGTTGGTATCATGTACTATAAATGGTCTATATTTTGCATATATGTTTAGTTGGTCTTACGTAAATGGTCTATATTTTACATATATAGTTAGTATCATGTAAATGGTTTATTTTTACATATATATTTATGTGTATTTGGTATCCTGTAAATAGTTTATATTTTGCATATATAGTAGGTATCATGTAAATGGTTTATAGTTTACAGGTGTAGTTGGTCTGATGTAAATGGTTCATATTTTACATTGGAGTTGGTATCATGTAAATTGTTTATATATTGCATATATATGTGTATGTGGTATCATGTAAATGGTTTATATTTTGCATATATATTTATGTGTATTTGGTATCATGTAAATGGTTTATATTTTGCATGTGTAGTTGGTCTGATGTAAATGGTTTATATTTTGCATGTGCAGTTGGTCTGATGTAAATGGTTTATATTTTGCATATATATATTTATATGTATTTAGTATCATGTAAATGATTTAAATTTTGCATATATATGTATATGTATTTAGTATCATGTAAATGGTTTATATTTTGCATATATATGTATGTGTATTAAGTATCATGTAAATGGTTTACATTTTGCATATATGTTTATATGTATTTAGTATCATGTAAATGGCTTATATTTTGCATATATTTATGTGAATTTAGTATCATGTAAATTGTTTATGGTAGAACTTTTAATGGTAGAATGAGGAGTGACCGGGGGGGGGTCCGGTCATAGAGGGTGCACAGTGTTATTATTTTACCAGGACTTTATAGGCACGGTAGAACGAGGTGCTAAGGTTGTGAGGAGACAGGTAAGCAAGGAGCGAAGTAAATTTTTCATACATATTTATGGGTATTTGGTATCATGTTAATGGTTTATATTATGCATATATATGTGTATTTGGTATCATGTAAATGGTTCATATTTTACATAGTTGGTATCATGTAAATGGTTCATATTTTGCATATATTTATGTGTATTTAGTATCATGGTTTATATTACTCTCTAACCTTGTTTCCTGCTCCTCCTGGTTCTTTAGATTTCTCTGGTGTCTCTGCATCAGTTCGTAACAACAGTTTGTCAGCTGGATGAGAACTTCACTGTGGTTGTTGTTCTCTGCAGAATCGGAATAAATGGACGGATATCCCAGCGATGTCATCTCCTGAAGATGTCAAAACCATGAAAAACAGACATATTTACTGTACTATTGAGTGTATTAAACAGATACTGCTATATACATATAGATAGATATAGACAGCAGGGAGTAATTTAAGTGTTCAAACTTGCTGTAGCAGTTTTGAGGATTCTGAATTTTGTCTCTTTGTAGACTACTATCATTCCTGTGTACAAAACTGCTATGTACATCTATGCACTCATACAGCAGTTTGTAGCGATGCAATATCGCAGAAATTATTCCCTGGAGAGTTCCAATTAGGTCTCAATTTAGAACTGAAGTGATCAGTATGTATCCACTTTTTTGGGGGGAGGGGGGGGGAGGGGATTCTGAGAAGCAAAGTAAAATGCAAAATAATTAAATATATGCATAATGCTAGGGAAGATGAAACAGTACAATTAAGACAAGATGACATAACCAGGTAAAGGATAAAGTGAAAATGACTAAATTTTCTAAGTAAATTTGTGGTAAGAATAATCTCAACTGATGGATAATATTTACCTCACTGATATACGCAATACATTGAGCAAGGTTGTCTTTGTTGCAGAAAGAGGACTTTGCGGTCTGTTCCGGCGACATCTGAGTTGGTATGAAATACCTCGATGAAAATCCATGTGGGCTGACACCGTTGGTTATCAAGGAGCTTGTAGGGGTGCTAAAAGTCGCCATTGCCAATATTCTTGGGTTGACCAACTCCCAGAGGCAAGACTGAAATATGAGGCCAGATTATCGCACACTCCTAGTCAGTAGAAAGCTAAATCAATTGACGCCATATCAGACCTGGAAAAAAAAATAGAACAAATATTAAATAACAATGATAGATATTGATCATTTTATCATTACCTGAACAATGATCGTACCTTGGGCACATACTACAAGATGGTAACTGGACATAGTTAGGAACATGAGAATACATGTAAATTATGTAATATGAAGAAACAACATTTCAGTATAATGTTTTGTTTTAGCATGCAGCATGATAGTACAAAATAAAGTACAATAGCATACAATATAACATACATGTACAGTAAAGATCACTTGGTCTATTTTATAGAGCCCTGTAGCAGGTGATGACACTTACACTGTTGTCATATAGTACAGTGTTGTACAGTAGTTCTCTGTAGCACTTATTACCAATGAAGATTGTATTACAGTATACACAAGTATTGTAGTATGCAGCATGTTTTTATGATATAAATGGACAAGTACAGAAACAAGTTCAAATTACTGGGTGGGTCTCTTTCACACAGTAGCAGGTCCTTCTGCGGTAGGCCCCCTTTAGCAGGCCCTACTGTAACAGGCCCACAGTAGCAGGCCCTACTATAGCAAGCACTACTATAGCAGGTCCAATTGTAACAGACCATAATGTAGCAGGCCAACTGTGTAGCAGGCCAACTATAGCAGGCCCTACTGTAACAGAGCCACTATAGAAGGCCCTACTGTAACAGGCCCTACTGTAACAGGCTCTACTACTGTATAGCAGGCACTACTGTAGAAGGCCCTACTATAGCAGATCCTACTGTAACAGGCCCTACTGTAACAGGCCCACTGTAGCAGGCTCTACTTTAGCAGGCACTACTATGACAGGCCCCACTGTAGCAGGCCCTACTGTAACAGGCCCTACTATAGCAGGCCCCACTGTAGCAGGCCCTACTATAGCAGACCCTACTATAGCAGACCCTACTATAGCAGGCTCTACTGTAGCAGGCACTACTGTAACAGGCCCTACTTAAGCATGCAGGCCCCACTGTAGCATGCCCTACTATAGCAGGCCCTACTGTAACAGGCCCTACTATAGCAGGCCCCATTGTAGCAGGCCCTACTGTAACAGGCCCTACTATAGCAGGCCCCACTGTAGCAGGCCCTACTATAGCAGACCCTACTATAGCAGGCTCTACTGTAACAGGCACTACTGTAACAGGCCCTACTTTAGCATGCAGGCCCCACTGTAGCATGCCCTACTATAGAAGGCCCTACTGTAATAGGCCCTACTATAGCAGGCCCCATTGTAGCAGGCCCTACTGTAACAGGCCCTACTATAGCAGGCCCCACTGTAGCAGGCCCTACTATAGCAGACCCTACTATAGCAGACCCTACTATAGCAGACTCTACTGTAGCAGGCACTACTGTAACAGGCCCTACTTTAGCATGCAGGCCCCACTGTAGCATGCCCTACCATAGCAGACCCTACTATAGCAGGCCCTACTGTAACAGGTGATGATACTGACACTTTTGTCAAAAACAGTATAGTAGCTCCCCGTAGCACTTAAGTTATTACCACTGATTGTATTACAGTATGAAGTGCTGTAGTATGTACTGTACCATGTTTTAACACTAACATGCATTTAATATGTGCATGCTGTACATCTCAGGTATACACTGACTATACCATAATTATTAAGATGCCATGGCTTGCTTAACTCCATTTGTGGTAATTAAATTCCATTTGTTAATGAGTGGTTTCCATAGCCGACAGATTTGACTAATGTTGCTATGCAGGATGTGCCATCCACCCTTGGCAGTGAAGCACACTTACCTGTACATACAATACCTCCACGCAACCAGACATTTCCCTAGCAACTGACAAGTCTACACAGGTTAATGGAACAATTATATAAAGAGATCTCATCATACAATACACCCACATGACTTAACACTATTGTATATACCAATTGAAATTGTTGAATACAACTACTGTGCTAAGTGCAGATGCAAGACAAGACTTGCAAAGACTGTAAAAACAATTTGTATCTAATTGTTAAAATCATTATGACATCAATAGAATAGAATCAAATTTAGATATTATTGAATCAAAAGATACCACCAAGCCTGTTGTAACCTTTACTTTAATAGTAATACTACAGACAGGGAGCTATTAGTGTAGCAGCTCTTCTACCTTATATCTACTGCACTCATGTTCAATATTAAAGTATGGCAGCTCCCTGGTACAATAATTTACTTTGTAACATTAACGGTTGGGGAAAGAATTATTGGCCCCAAAGGTTTGTGGGGAAATGTTGGGAAAATTGCAAAGTGGCGACAAAAATACTGGTTGAAGTTTGCACATATGACAGACCATTCTTAATATTCTTGAATATTCAGCACAATACTGATGGTCTTAAAGATGAGTCTTCACGAAAGATGTTGGATCCAACTGAAGACAAGTATACTGTAGACTTGTTAAAGATCTAAATTGTACTTAAATATCTAAAAGACAAAACAGCCTAATACTTCACTGCATTTAGCAACCAAATGCATTGATGCATGAAGGCATTACAACTTATTGCCATTAGTCATAACTACAAAAGTTTTTTTAATATGATAAATTATACCAAAGCTTGCTGTGAGGCCCATTACTGCAATCTGGAGACATACTGAAGACTTGATCAAGTTTAAGTATGAGATAATCAAGTAACATGTGGTTCATGTTTTTCTTTCTTTATTGCAATGTTAAAAAGGCATAGAAGACTCGCCCCAAACAGCGTGCGTCCATCTGAAAAAGTTAACTTTCTGTTGCTTGCCAATGAGTTTTGTTCGTGTCGCTACAAAATGCAGACAGTAATGAAACGTGATACCGTGTTATCTTTAGCTGGACCTGAGATGTCCATCCCTGTATCGTTTTGTGCTGTGTCCTGTGGGTATTGACCGCAGCTGTATGTACTGACTGTACACAAGTGTCTAATTACCAACGGTAGCAAGCTGTGTGTGTATTTTCTGGGATCAATGGTGGTGTCTAACACTTCTGTTACACCTCAATCGAGACTAGGTCAGATTACCGGCATCAGACATTTGTTTTTTGCGCGAGTCTTCACAACCATTAAACTAGGATATCTCCCATATTGAGCAAGATTTTTCTTAGCTGTTTTGGGAGATTTGTTCTTCACATAGAAAGATTTAAGCTATTAAAGCTGATAGTTTAGTTGGGTTTGGGTCCCCTTTAATAAAGTACATTCTACATGAGTGAGATTTCACATTTTCTGAAATAGATAGGACTAATTAATCCATATATTATTCTTGTATCTACAGATAAAACGAAATTAAATTTGCCGCAATGCCAAAACCGATGAATCAATCCCAAATCAACCTTTCTGGAGAAAACCAACTTAATATTTGAGTTCTCCTTTAATTTTTTTTTTACATAAGCCTGCTCCTTTAAAACAAATGACAGAATTGTAATAAAACAAGTAGCCTCCAAGCATACTGGTGCATGTTTGTAATTTTCTCAATCAGGAAACCCAGATACAATTAAACTGTGATCTAATGAAAGGTTGTTGAACATGTTGGCTTGACTATACCATACATATATGCCAAGTACTGTATCCATTGCAACATGATTTAATCTACATTTTCTGTACTGTACATTATACATGTAATAAACTGACTGTAATGGGCTGCTTTCATTAAATGTTTAATAAACATTAGCAGACCATGGAGAAGGAAAGTTTCTTTTTCAGGTATCAATCAGGGATATTGGGAAGTTTCTATGTATAATTATTTTAAATATATATATATTTAATATATACAGTTAATAATAGGCAAGGAATACTGTAACAATTATTTTTGAATGGTAGGCAAAACGGAAAAAAGGCTAATGATTTTCAGTATAGTATGAGAAATAACATTCATTGACAACAACAAACTTGCTCCACAAGAGTCCACAAAAATGTGTAGTGTACACTAAATTATTCCTTGATATGCTTAATTAAAAAATACATAAGTTTTTAAAAATTGAATTACCCTTTTCTTCATGTTCGAAGCAACTAGAGTGATTACAACAGGGTAATGTGGGCCAATGAATGCACTGAAGTATTTATGGTCCAGGTAATTACAAACAACTCAAAATGACAGACTTATATCGTGAAAAGAAGAGACAAATCAAAGATGGGGCTGATGCAGAATAATAAATAACACTTTACTTCTTAAGTTGACAAGCATATCCCAACACTAACTGATTTCTGTATTTATAAGTGTCCTCACTAACATGTCTCCTAACACGTAAACACTCTTGTCCTATTGAATGGTAACCTTTCTAACACTCCTGAAGACACCACCTCCTAGAGTGTGAGGAGACAGGTAAGCTATGTATTTAAGTGCGGAGGCGAAAATAATTTCATTTCTTGTTTTAAGTCTCCATTTCAGGTCTTCCTGCTAACCGCCTGCCCTATTTACTTACTTTTCACAGTGCTCAATTGAAAAAATATTGAAAAAATACACTTATAGGGTCGTTCTATTCTTCTTACAGTAAGTACTGTAAGTACTACAGTGTGTAAAGAAACTCACCGCTTATCTGAAAACTGTGTAATGAACTAACAGTATCATTATCATTGTCACTGATTTATTGTTATTTATTTTTTTTCATTTAGATCTACTTGGTACATAATTATGTGTGAAAATGGCTATTTATTGGGCTTATTGTGATGTTTGTAATTGATGAAAACAGTAAATAAACTAAAACCTGTTCAACCATTTGTTCACATATTGTTCCTAATATGCCTATATATATACTGCACTGATGAAAGGCCAACGTTATAACCAGTACTACTCACTCCACAAATGCACAGATTGGTTTTTATCTTTAAACTACTTTCACACCTCCAGCTAGCCTAGTCATCAATTTTCTCCCATCTCCTTCTTACAACTTTATGAGATTCATCAAAATAGCTTTAAGATCAACTCTGCCAAATTATGAGTGTCTCAGCCCGTCTCATCATCACCGATGAAGATATCTGTGAAATCAAACATCCTCTTATATTCTGGACATACCTTCACAGTCTCAAAATCGAGTCGAGTCAATTTGGTGGTAATTTAGCTAGTTGCTGTCATAAAGAGCACCCTGGGGTGCGGCGGGTGAAACAGAACGGGAGAAGTTTGCCGTGAGCGGTTCTTTTCATCGTCAAGGCCTGCTCTTCAGAGATGACTCACCGTCTCTCACACTCCATAACGTCTGCAGGTGACATTGTCGAGCGATCACAGACATTTATGTATCCATGCTCTGTTTCATTATATCCACTGTCGCCATGGATATAAACTGTGCTTTTAAGTACGTTCTTAACCTATCGTATTAAGCGAGCTTTGATGTAGATGATTGTAGTCATTAACATGTAAATCTCAGCACCCTTGGAGACTTGAAGGTCTGTTATAAATACTAGCGTGACTGACACAAAGTTAACGTCTTCTCACTTAATATCAAGCCAACTTTGCATGATTACATCTCCATATTCAATATATATATGGAGAAAGAGTTCTGCGAGACGCGAAAAATCGATATAGTAGCAGGGAAAACAGTTGACATTTTTTGTGAATATTTTATTTATTATGTACTATACATTATAAGGCATCTTATATACTTTTGTATTTATGACAATTGGCATATATCGGTGCACAGTAAAGTATGAGTGCAACAGTATGAGTATGAATGAGTATGATTACAAGTACAGTACAATTCTTGTTAGTTGAAGTATGAGTACCAAGGCTTTACTGTTATGTACTTAGTGTTACTGTTATGTACTTAGTGTTATGTACTTAATGTACTGTTATGTACTTAGTGCCTTACTGTTGTGAGTACTTACTCTTGCACCAGAACCCAGGCTTTGAGATTCAGGCTATTTACTAGCTAAATGCTACTATTAGACAGTAGCGAAAGAAAAAGGCACAGTTGGTATTTCCTACTCGTGGAGACATGTTACTTAATTGTATTGACTCCAAAATAATGCAAGTGGAAATTAGATTTTTGGGTCCACTGGCGTATTTTAGCAAGTGTGTAAAATTGTAAAATAGTAGGCCTGATATCTACACGAGAATTCCACAACGCCTTGAGTACAAGCACATGTACTGTACCAATGTACATGAGGTTAAGTGCCATTCCAAGTCACAATAACCATAGACTATATAGAACATATAGAACACGACATACAACTGCAGTACAAACACTCACTACAAGTTTATAATTAATGTAACAGTGTATTTATGGTACTGGACCGCCAGAGATGCTCTACGGTGCAAAATTTTAGTGAGCAGATTTTAATATTGATAACAATTTGAAGCTATATAATCAATCATTCGAACCTTGTGGGTCCAAAAAAACTGCATACAGATCAGTTTGTGTGACACTCTCTCAGCAGAGGGGGGGGGCGGCTGAACTTTATTCATCTGTTTAATCAGGAAGGAAAATAAATCAGTGCGCTCCGCGTGCAGTGCTCACATTTTGATGCCTTGGGCCTCGGGCAAAAAATCGAAAAATCAAGCGTAGGGTTCATGCGGCCGCCGGCCCCCTCCTTCATTATAATCATTCCACGTGGCCCTCCTCTGCAAAAGGTTGGACAACCCTGATATAAAGTATAGAATAATATGACGGCATCTCAAATACCTGGATAGTCAATTGACAAGCTTCAGTTCTTGAAATTATTGTTCACATTTGGAATCAAGACCAATATACTGTATATATTAATTTCAAAATAAAAATTAATACTAAGTAAAACAAACTTCTGTACTTACCATTATTAAAATCAACAGATCCTCAATACCAAATCCACACACTGCACTCATATGTACATGTCTACACTAACACACATCAAAACAGTGTACTGTATATATTCAACAACGTAGTTAACAATCACGTGTGATCTAGTCAGTCACCTGTTGCAGTATTGATCACCGAGCTAGAAACACCAGTAACGTATATATATACAAAGAATGGTTCATAAACAACAGTCATCGGGACCAGGCGATAATTAACATACCATGTACCAGTTAGGGTTATTGTCTCACTCGGGTAACTGACGGTTAAGACAAAGCTCACTAAACAAAGGCCAACTGCAGTATAATCTCGACTATTAACGATCGCAACCTGTCATTAACATTAATATGGTTTGTCACAAAAGAGATTCCCGAGGCAGTCTGTCATTGTCACCGCTAACTTTTGAATAATGCTAAGTAGATAAATGCCAGTCATTTAGATATAGACCGATAACAGGAAATGACAACATCCTACTATTGAGATATGATGTCGACCTTTGCTTTCCTTTGAGGTGTTTAATCATACATCTTTAATAGCACCTTTAATAAAGCTAGAATGATCTTATCATGCAAATCTAACTGATTAAAGCTGCATGTAAACTATAATGAAGGCCTGCTGTGCACATTAATATTAGTTAATGGGCAAAATGTACAAAAGATGAAAAGAATAATTAATACAGACCGTATATATACTATATTACAGTATCAGATTACAATATAGTAACTGCCTCAAATGGAAATGTCCAAACTGTTCTTTTCTCTATCTTTAGTTCAAAATTCAACTTTTAATGATTTCAAAAAAATATTCTCTTCTATAAAACAATGATAATGTCATCAGAATGTTAAATCTATATATAGCAAAGCTATCGTCATTGAAGCTGAAGGGGAAAATAGTCCCATTAGAAAAGGCTGAAAAATGGCATGGGATTGTTTTATAAGCACACAAAACCTTTGGATTTGTCAGCAGAGTAAACATGGCATCCATCATGAAATATGGACAAACCTTTATACGAAATGTGTTTCCAAAGTACACTATCATGCTCTGACATTTGAAGTGTGTGCCCATAAACTTACATTGCTATATATTGACTGTATCTGGGTGTCAGCTTTTAATGCATTTCACTAGGATAAATAACATTGTTACAGAAACTGTGTCTGGATGTCACTAGGATAACATTAAAATGTTAAAATGTCTAGTGACGACACATTGAACAGTTCAATTCAGTTATAAACATCTCTTCCATATACAGTACACATACTGTAACAAAGATAGAAACTACATTTCAAGGAAGAACACGCAGGTTACGACTTCTGAAGGGGAGGGGGGGGGGCGGAACGGGTTGATTCCGAAGAAGATTAAATGGGGGAAGAGTTGAGGGATGTATGATATTAAAGCTGGCAGGCAGCTCATTGCTAAAATGTCAAAAATTTAGTAATTTTGGTAGATCTAGACTCTATTAAACTGTATAAGTAGACTGGAGACTATTATTGAAATTCCAGCAAATCGCAATTTCACTTTATTTTCATTATTAGTGGTATTCATATTCAAATATCCAAATAGATGAAAATGTAGCTCAACAGTAAGCAGGAATGCTAGGCCAAGGCACTAGGCAATATATACAGTTCAAATGGTAAAGTACAGAAGGAGACAAGTTACCCTGTACTGTATAAATTCATTGGATGATTCATTTTGTCTCCCTAGAAGAGTATTTTACAGGCAGCTACAGTAGAATCTAAGCCAGAGTTTTAGCATTCATTATTTTGTTAACCATCCTGTTCATTCTTTTGTAAACCAGCCTGTTTATGTTCATGTCCATTTAAGTACTACACAAACATTTTCATTAAGCGATCTGTCCTTCACATTTGACATAAATTTGAGTGCAGTCCCAATTTAAGTTAAAACAAGTTGCTCACTTTTAACAAAATAAAGATTTTGAGATTCTGTGGCACCTTCAGTGATCCTCACAAGCAGGGACCTTTGTGGACTGGCTATTTTACACCCATGTCACTTTCAAAGTTGAGAATCTACTTTTAACACTATGGTATCAAATATGTTTGATTTTCCAACACTAAGTTCATTTCTCATAAAACTTCCAGCTATATTAGCCACAGCATCATATTTATCAAGATTAATTATAATACTGCCCTCTGAGTTAACTTGGCTTCAACATCTGCTTCTGTCATGATGACTGATCTGCACCATTAAATACATCCAGGCCACTATGGAATATTGCATACTACAAATTCTTAAATATGAAAACCATAACAAAATTGTCAACGCTTGTTATCAGCAGCTGTGTACAGCATTGCTAATGCGAGAATCTATAGATACGGTATATATACAGTTCTGCACTTGTGAAGTGACTGCCCGTAGCACTCTATAATGCTGCTACAGTATTAAACTCGCTACCCTGGAATCATCAATTACATATATATTTTTTAATTATGCTAAATAGAATATAGCATACACTAATATATATGCACTACTGTATGCATATTATAAGTTTCATAACTGACCACAATAAAATATTATAGGACTTGCTACAGTCATTACAGTATATATATAAATATATATTTTTAATACATATTTGGTGTAGTAATGTGTAATTAAATTTTTATAATACTGAACAATGTATTTCGAAAGAAACGAAGGAATTAATTTCAATTCTCTATCAGGGCATAATTTATCCAGTAAAGCAAAGCCAAATGACTTGCAGAAATTTTGTCAAATTGCTAACACAAATTATGCAAAGATGTATAGGAGCATGTGAACTGAGCACTAGCATAATTTTAAACACTGAAAATAAATCCATTCACTTCCAAATTGCTCCAAAAAATGTGAACACTTCATTACTTGGTTTCCCTGGTAATATCATCTCCAGTGCCAACGAAGCACGCCATAAAAATGGGAGTTGGAACAATGGGCTGCTTAAACATTTTCCATTTTCCTTCATGCATGTATAATTCTGTACTGCATATATTGAAATCAATAATTCTGTCTTCCTCGAATATCACAAGCCTAGGTATATTGAATGAAGAAGGTTACTGGCAGCGATGGACATAGAAACATCACAGAGAAGAGAGAGCAAGAAATTATCCAAGACAAAATTTTCTGTTTTCAGTATTAAGGGAATCTGTCTTATCAAATATCACAAGCCGAGGTACATTATATTGAATAAAGAAAGTCAATGGCAGTGATGGAAACATCATGAGAAGAGAGAGCAAATGTTTCTGTTTACAGTATTAAGGGAAGTCTTTATTAAGCCTTGACTCATTACTATTTCGAAACTAGTTGATATCTTGAAAGAATTGCAATTAAACGAGAGATGTTGTAAATGAACCGAGAGGAAATTAATTTTCCTACTAACCGTGGATGTGGATCTAGACGGGGGTAGATTGGCTCAACCAGACTTTGTTATGTACAGCATACACTACTTGCTTGTGATGTCTACTGTGTTCATGGAGTTTGTTGCAGAACGGGCAAGAAGGGGTACAAGTTATGAATGCAAGTTATTTACTTTGCTCCTCCTTTACCTGTCTCCCACATCTGCACTTTCCCTTCTAGCTAACTAGACATTGGAACGTTTTAGCACTGCGCCCTCGCTCCCCACGCACCGCCCACTTACACCTCTTTGCTGAATGGGCAAAGAAGGGGTACAAATTATGAATGCAACTTTAATCAGTTATCTACAGAAACTGAAAGCATGTATACAAATAGTAAACATGTTAGTATGTCTCAGCAACATTTCTCTGCAAGGGTCTTTGAGGGAAGGGGTTCACGGAAGGACTTTTAGAACACTTTCACCATTTTTACCAGTCATGACCAGTTTTTCATTCAACCAATACCCACTTTATGTAACAAGTTTATGATACCATCATTAAAAAGAGCTATAGACAGAGATTTATTTTCAGAGCACAAGCTTCAATCACAAAATTTGACAACCTTATCAGTCTATAACATAACACATCCGTGCTATAATTGTAGTGCAGATAGGGAGACAAGCAATCAGGCATCTCTCCTATTTGCAAAATTACTTATTCATCGGAAATACATGCATAATCCTTCCTTCTTAGTTTAATCCATCCTTCTTGGATTAATCATTTAAGTTTTAATACAAACAATTCAGGCAACTGTTTTCTATTCAGGAGATTTAAATTTTAGGGGGAAAGCACCTTATAATTAGATTCCAATGGCTGAGTCATTGCCTGCAAAGGGTAAAGGAAAACCACACTTTGCTCAATTTGTCCCGAGGGAAAATGTACAAGCATTATCTAGTCTGTTATAGTCAATTGGCTATTTCAAGGAAGTTCTGGATACTAATTGCCTTGATAATGGATAGAGGCTGGACATACACCAAGGTGTATCCACTGCCTTTGTAGTACATATGTATTATAGTATATAACATGAAATAACTTAATGTTCAAATTAAATTCAAGAAGTAAATCAGCTTCAAAATTCAGTGTTCTCAAAGAAATGCCAGTAAAAACTTTCATAGACCAATGCTGTTGAGAGCTGAAATGCAGCTATAAGGCTCAGCATGTTGTAATCACTATGGCAACAACCTCAAAGTCACCATCAATTGCTAATGATTTTCTATTCACACACAGAAAATGAGAGAAAATCTGTATATAATTCACTGGGTTGAACTTTATGTTCCTTTTCATACTTGTTGTTCATTTGTCAGTGTACAATGACTTTGCTCTTTACCAATGAGGCTGAAATGTGTGATCAATCATGTTTGATTAAACTTGTGTGAATTTAAACAAGACACTTTGTCAGAGCATGGAGCTCTGTTTATAGCTCCATGGTCAGAGAGAGAGAGAGAGAGAGTGCTGGACAAAAGAACCATTGATGATGAAGCTTGTTTGGTTTTCATCAGATACAATAGCTTCAATGATCTTCTTCAAGCAGACCATCTCAATAAAAAACTGTCTTTAGTAACCGATGGATCAAAATATTATCCTAAGCGTGGGAACACAATCACCTCATCCACTTAATGTCCTACGAGTTCAGCGCATGGACAGGAATGTCAGGATACATGAGAGGATGTAAATAATTAAGAGATGAAGAAATGAAAGAGTGTAATTGAGACTTAATGAGAAGCTTTCACTTATCATACAGAAATGTGTACATAACATCTGATAATATTGCAATCGTCCAGAAGCATCAGACACAGCTGATAGTCGAAAATGTGTCGTAAAAGATGTAAATGTAATATATTGTAATAATTGAGGGTATTTGCTCAGTTATTGTCATTGCTTTATAATCATATTTTCTAGCCTGCTTTATTGTTAGTGTACAGTATATATGGACATGTTCAGTCAGTTAGTAATCTGTGTTTCTGGTCAGTGAAATCTGACCAGTTTTTACTGTAAGCTTTATGGGAATTGGTTTGTGGTCACATGACCTGGCCTATTCCCTAGTACAGTACTAAAACTAACAATACTATGCTAACATACATGCTAACATGTGGGAGAGAGCACTGCTTACAGATGCTAACATATAGCTCACATATGGAGAGCACAGCTAACATAGGAGGCTTGTGCAACCTCCACAGTTGTAAGGACTAAGAGTTTTCATCCCAGTATGCCGTTCTGAGCTGATAATCAGACTCTACTACTAGTCAATTGTAAATACTTTGTGCAGAGCATTTGTTATGATACGGTGAACTTGGTGAAATAGATTTTTAATATTAGTAACTGCAACTGCAGAATTTTCTGTCTCAATTTTACTCTATCTTTGAAGTCTCTAGTCTTCCGAGCATCTGTAAATCCTTTAACCAAGAATATCCAATAGACCGCAGGTTAACATTTCAGGCCCATCCAATGAAGTGAGAATTTCTATGGCAAGAACTAATTCAGGGTTTTTATCCATTTTTTCACAGAAATTTTGTGGCTTTTAATGTATTTTTGTAAGTTACAAATTTCATATTTTAACATTTCACTTGGAATAAGAAATTGTTTCACAATTTCTTTTAACAACGATAAACAAAATAAGGATAAATTCAACTCCTGTCTGTACATCAACTCAGACCTACAGTGCATAACAGCATTTATGTACGAACTGATCTCATTAGACATATAACACAATATAACACTGTACAAAACCATAAACCAGCTCTGCAAGGAACACATTTCTCCCACAATCAATCAGAAAGACAGCTGAATAAACTCTACCCAGTAATTCTATCTAATAAAATGTAGAGAGCTACTTCACTTTACAGAGAGTTTCATCATGCAACAAATTTTACTGAGCTGTATCCTTGACAACCACCATCAAACGGAGAAAAATTTGGGGAACTTTTTGGGATGAATAGTCTCATAATGAAAGCTAATGTAACAAGTTTTGAATTGGAAGGGGTATGAAAAGGGGGTAGTGGTAGGGGAATGTGTGAGGGGAATGTGTGGTGGTACCCAGGATACACACCAAGGAATAATTTAGTGTTCAAAGTTTGTGTAGTAGTTTTGAAGGCTCTGGAACTTTGTCTCTCATGGAATGCTATAGTTTCTATAAAACAAAACAACTGCTATTCATCTTTGCCCTTAGTATAGCTATTTACCCACTTTGCAATACAATACTGGATAAATGATCCCTTTGCACACAGTTAAAGGCAGTGAAGACTCACTCACAAAGAAACGTCTCATGCCGGTAATCTAACCTAGTTTCGAATGAGGTGTAACAGAAGTGTTAGACACCACCATCGATCCTAGAAAATACACACACACAGCTTGCTATGGTCAGTAATTAGACACTAGTGTACATTCGATACATACAGCTACGGTCAATACCCGCAACACAGTGTACAAAGCAGCGATGAACATCTCAGGTCTAGATAAAAGATAACAAGGTATCAGGTTTCATTACTGTCTGCATTTTGTAGCGACAATAAGAAAACTTCACTTGCAAGCAACGGAAAGTTAACTTTTTCAGAGGGCGACACACAGTTTGGGGCGAGTCTTCAATGCCTTTAAGGGAAGGAAACTGGAAGCCTACAGTGCTTAATAAATGGCAGTTCTGTACTACGTACAGTATACTTTGACAAAGGGGAATTTGAAGAGCAACAGTAGAGAGCTGGGATGTACAAGAACAGGCAGAGTAGATCCTGAGTTCCTTTCAACGATGAAACTTCAGTAACAAAGTTAGGATTGTACGATTTGTTATCTAACAGCTTTTAGGCACATTAAAAGCTGTGCAATGATACTATGGCTTTGACCCACATTCAATGCTCTACAACTACAGTAAGTGTGGTGAACATGTAGCAGCTATCCCAATTCCAATGCTGCTAAATTTAATCACATATAACTTCAATATATTCCCTTACAGGTAGGGGCCCCTCAGAATGTAGGTGTTTTTTGTAAGTCACCTACAGCTCACCAGTTTTACATTATTGGGTAAAACAATGAATAATTATGAAGATTATCTATTAACTTAGATTGCATTTGGGTCCAAACATGAAAATATTTTTTTTATTATTTTTTTTTTGCATGGAGAAAAACCACACTAAAAAACACTTGCCCCTCAAAATGCTGGTCAACAATTTTGCTAATAATTTTCCAGGAACATGATGAATTAACAACAAATTTTGACTGGTTCACTCATTTTAAACTCTCTAAGAGTTATTTAAAAATTGATTGTGTTTCTTGCATTTTTTCCCACTGAGGTTCCCAAAATGCTGGTGTATTGCCCCTCAGAATGCTGATTTTCCCTAATGAAAAATACAAAACATGACACCTCCTTTACAAATTTTTTTTTTTGTTTTCCCATTCCTTGGCATATTGACAGTCAACAAATGGAAAAATATTCCCCACTTAAGTAATAAAAGAGCAAAAGTAACCAACAAACATCCTAAAGACAATTAACAATACTTTGGATTTCTTCAAACTCAACTATCTACACTTGTACATATGGCTCCTGACATTGCTGTCAAGAACATTCCAAATCAACAACTGAACGTGGTTCTCAAACACATGAATCCCTGTTGTACAAGTGATTAGAACGACAATTAGCAGCAAAGAAGGTAGCAAGACCAGTTGTCATTGTTTCTGGTGGCCACAGTTCCAGATTTGATATTGAGGTGTTGAGGTTCTTGAGAGCAAAAGAAATGTATCTTTTCATCACTCCACCTGATACCACTGGAGTCACACAATTACATGACCAAATCAATCAAAATTTGCACTGTGAATACCATAACAGCAAGGGAGAACTCTTTTCAGCGGAATGCACAGTCAACAGGGATGGTTTCATGAAGAAATTGGCAGATGTTTGGCCACGGTGGGCAAACAAACTTGAAATAATAAAAAATGCAGCAAAACGTGTTGGTGTAACCATGGAGCTATAAATCCCAGGTTTATAGCTCCATGGTGTAACTAAACTTGGCCTGAGTGTTGAATGGATGCAAAAGGACAAATTTGTTCAAGCATCATCTGTTATTCAAGATGAAACTGATGAAACAACAGGACCTTCATCATCAACTTCCAACACATCAATGGTTGAGTCGCCAGTTGGCATCAAGAAGTACACCAAGCAGTACTATACGCAAAAACTGGAGAACTCATTAGAAACCATCCAGAAGCTTGAAGATTCATTCAAGAGTACACCATTGGAGGAGATTGATGGACTACTGACAATTAAGAAAGTGAAGCCAAAACCAAAGGTAACAAGTAACATGAGGGTAACTCAAGTCTATGGATCCATGGAAGGACAACAAATATAAGAGTCAGTGGAGTTATTGAATAAAGGGAACGAAGCAAGGGACAAAGCCAGACAAGACAATAAGTTGAAGAAACAGTGTAATCTAGAGACATTTTTGAAGATTAAGTCACATTGTGTTTGCTTGAAACCAGATGGCAAGTGTGAGGCAGAGAAGTTGAAACTGTGTCCCAAATGCTTCAATGTGCTGGCTTCCCAAATATATGCAGTAAAGCTGCATGTAAAGATGAAAATGGAGTTAAGCCTGATATGATTTTGCCTGCTTGCACACAAGGGAAGCGTGTGCGTCGGCGACTTCTTGTTGATGACTCATCTGTTGAAGAGATGTCTGTAGATGATATTGAGGTTGAAGGTGCAGAAGAGGTTGAGGTTGATGGTGCAGATGACGTTGAGGTTGAAGGTGTAGATGCTGTGGAGGTTGAAGGTGTAGATGTGATGGGGTTAAGAAGGTTGGACATGAAGGATGTGAAAGTGTCGGTGGGTTAAGGTGAAATATGAAGAAGAAGTGTTTATTGGTAGAGTTCTACAAAAGGTGGGAGATGAAGTCTGTGAGATGTTTAGAGAAGCCATTTGGAGTAGATAAGGGTATGCCACAGGAAATGGAAAAAGTGTCTGCTTCTATATTTTATGGTGAAGTGTATGAAGCAGAAGTGCAACCAGGGATGGTGAAATGTGGAAGAATGTAGAAATACATTTATCAATAAACATGTGTTTGTGAGATGAAAAGTTGATTAATTTTATAGTTTAGTTATTACCCTTTACAAGTTCGTCTTTTCTGATGATGCTTTATTTGTTTAATTAAAGTTTCAATGATAAAGTTGTTTATTATCTGTTAAATATAAATCATTACAGTTAAAAACAGATTGTTCTTTCAGCAGCTACATGAAACTGTTACATGTGAATGTAGGTCCTTTAAAGTGTAATTAATATTTGTTTAAACTATATGTGTGTGGTACTGTATTTTGCGCCAACCCATAAGCACCCACCCAGTTGAACTGACCCACAATGTTAAAAATCTTAAAGGTAGCAAAACTTACATCCAAATGAGATCTTCATTTATATAGTAGTCATTTTGGCAGTATGTTGTGAATTGTACGTATCTTAGTAAATGTAATGGACATAGAATTGAGGGAATACTGTAGAAGGAAATAGTAAATATTTCTCAGAACATTTAAAAAAAAATGAGAGCAACTTATTTAATGTAGTTAAATTACAAAATATGTGAGGTTAGTGTTTATTTTTGGTGTTATTAGTGTAAAATTATATGTTTCATGTAAAAATAGAGTTTTGATATTACACTATAATGGATTTATTAATTTTTCATAATTTTTTTTATTGACCCTCAAAACGCTGGTTTAATGCCCCTCAAAATGCTGATTCTGATCAAGTAATGATGTTTTCAAAAATATCAAGTTACGTACAAAGTGCTATATTTCACTGATCATCATTCTACAAACAGGTAATTTTGCAATGTAAATTACCCCCTAGTTGTCCGTTTTTGATGCAGTGCCAAGAAGGTACACTTCAATTAATAGCAAATTTTAGATGCACGGTTAGCAAATAGATGATTGTACCCATATTTTTTTTGGGAAACTATGAAATAATTTTTGAGTTGTTGGCAATTTTAAATTCATCATACATATATCCTATCTAAAAAGTATAATAGAAAGTTCATGACAGGTTCAGTTTTTTTTCTAGCCAATAATATTTGTTCACCTACATTTTGAGGGGCACCAGCATTCTGAGGGGCCCCTACCTGTATGCAGCAGAACTCAAGCTGCTTCTTACAATATAGAGACCTGCTTACTCCCACACTGTTGTCTCCATGGAATAAACATAGATGTATTCAACTAAGAAACAGCAGGCGTTGAATACATTTCACCCAACGATCTGTAAAGTTACCGCTGAATTCATCACAAACAGACATATTTATGGTGTATACATTTCCCCCAGTTTCTAATGTTCTCAAAAGGGAGAGTAGCAATCCACGATTTAAATTGATAACCACATGGTGCCCCGTCAAAACCATTACCACAACTGCAGTAGCACATTATAAGGCCTTTGTATGAATTTAGCTAATTCAGAAACAATGAGACATCTTGTAACCACAACTGTATGTTTGGCATGTTTTCAATTTCGAAAATCTCTGTAAATCGCCAGGTGGATTTCAGCTCTTGGAAAGTTGTTTTATCTGAGTAAATTAAAACTAAGTTCTGGGAAAAGGAAGGGTAAAGACGGGGGAGTTAAGGGGGAAGGATAAAGAAGAGGGGTAAAGAGAAGGAGTAAAGAGGGGGGTAGAAAGCAAGGGGAGGAGGGGTCACAGATTCTCCAATTCCTAGGTGGGTTCAGTAAGGTAGATTCTTTAACTCAATAGCAGTCCATCTGCTGTGCCATCTGAAAGGTTCTCCCAAATTGGATTTCAAGGAAATCTAAAGTAAGCTACAGTATATATGAGGTCACATGCAATGATTTATTTATTATTATAATTTTTTTTTTTAGGATTGTTATTTTTGCTATTTATTTGCAGATTAGGAACCTCAAAACTATCCAAAATTAAGTCTTATATTTTCAATATTTATTTATACATCTTGTATTGATAATTTTCAAAGAGCAGAAAACATATCAAACAAAGGATCAAAGGAATCTCTGAAGTACATCAAGGGAATGTTTAAAGTATGTTGAAAGTCTTTCCAACAAGTGACTGAAGTACATACAATTTGTCAGACCTGTAAACAAGATTATTAGCCTTTAGAACATCCCCTTCAAGATAATATGGTGTTGATAAATTTTGAGACCTTTTGTATTTAAGCCTAGTGAATAGAGCACACTGTGAATAGACTGTTGATATTGTTTGCTATCTTTCTCTGTGTTTTCTTAATTTAATTGCAAAGCTATTTCCCATTCTAACTTTGATTGAGACATTGTTTACCAACCACTCGAGTCAGAGCAACGTTAGATCCAACAAATAGGGAATTACCTGTACCTAACTGAATCTGTCAATTACTTTAAAAAGCCCCAAAGAGCCAATCAACTGACCTAAAACAAACACATAAACCTGCAAATGGCTATTGAACAGAGATTTCCTTTAACAGAGACACAGACCCAACTATCAACTTTAACTAAATATGATAGAGATCTTTGTCAAGAACAACTCTGCCAAACCCAGCTAAGAAACATTTTGCTCTTGTGGTAGGTTTTCTAGCTTAAAAGTGGTGTCTTGGGCACTGAATTATTTTTATCTGTGATGTCATAGTGCCACTAGAATGTGAAACGTTTCACTTTTGCATTGTTTTCTTATTTAAAATTTACATACTTAACATATATTTACAAAGACAAAAATTGATATGACCAACAGGACTGGATCCCATTTTTCACATTAAAACAATTCCTTTAAGGCTCAGGGATCACTCCATATATGAAAACCAGAAAGCCAACAAGCTTTGATTGACAGTTACTTCCTTCTCAGGCTTAGCAGGTTTTGTATGAGAACAGTATCGTGGCAAACAAGACTTTAAAATATTAACCATTAGTTCCATCAATGACTTCAAGTTATCGGCCAGGTTCTTACACTAACGTAGACCTTAACTATCAAACTGTACGAAGTTCATCCAAGCTTTATTTGTGCTGTTATCAAGTTGATAGGGTTTTCAGAAGTTTGATTAATTTTGAGTTCAAATGACCTTTGATTTACACCGTTTTTATATTTTATAATTTAAATTATTTATTCGTAACTACTTTTGAGAACAAACAACAATGCAGAACATTGAAATCTTATCTAACAGGATGTTCTTGCTAGAGTAAGATCCGGGATAGGGGAGGAGGGGTGAATCTTCAATATTTTACTTATTTTACAGGATTCCCAAGCTGCTATCCACATCATGGTGGAAAAGTTAAACAACTTGAATTCCACTCCACAACTCCACCACAAAAAAAAACCTGTCTGAAAGGTGGTGTATTCTATAATTGTACCAGCCTATCACTGAAGCAAAATCTTGATCAGACCTTCAAAGATCCAAAGCTTAGCATAGTTAGTAAAGTAAGTTAGCAGTCCAAGTGCTCTAGCTGGTGCCACATAATAGCTACATACCCAATGGTGGCATAAGCCTATATAACATTGCAAAATAGCTAACTTAACATTTGTGTTAGTACTTGCTGCAACTAAGCTAAATATATATAGCCCATGATACACAGATTTTGCCACCAAGCTTGTGGGGTTAATGTGTGGTCATCATTGGCGTTACTCTAAAACATTACACTAAGATATATAAAGAAGCTACACTTCTGCATACTTCAAGCACATAAATGACATTTATAACCATATTCTGCCGTAACTTCATATGCACATACTGCACACCTAGTTTGCAACGGTACGTTCATTGACAATGATGCGAAGACCACTATTCACAGTAATAATGGAGTAATGGACTTGATACATGTTTTTCTATTTAAAAAATGAGACAATCTAGATGAAGCAAGGGGTGTGGTACCCCTTCCTTAGGCCTTACTGTAGACAATGGGTGCACCTATGGAGTTGGGATACTCGTGCCTGACGAGTACTGGCTTATTTAGCCCACTTTGGTCTACGAGTAGGACTAGGACACAGGTAGGTTTACTCTTGGCCACAGGCGCTCTCAACGATGACCACACAGATATAGCCTTGCCCTAGGCTACATATTTCTGTGTGGCCATGGTTGTCTAGCCTAGTAGTAGTAATAACAGTAATACTTAGGCTGAAATCAGCTGAGATTCACTTCGTCTCGAAAGGTATGAAGACTAATGTCAAGTCAAAAGTAATATAGCATACTTACAAAACGAGAAAACTCCGGTGAAATATCTTCTGTGTGGAGTAACGACACAGACGTGTTTTGTCGTGGTACTCGTTTTAAGTGAACCAAGCTTTACTTATCATTTACTAACCTGCAGCCCACAGCCTAGCAATGCATTGGCACTGAAAAAAATTCTCTAAAATATTATGCCAAACAGTCGACAGTGCTGCAAGCAAAGGCTAAAGAAGAACTTGTGCATTGTGTGCAGCTAGCATACAGTAGTTATACTACTTATTAACAGTATGTAGGAAATTTCGATGGCGCTCTTCAAAAATAGGGAATGTTAGTCATCAATTTCTATGCAAACAACCCATTGTGATCAAATTTTCCGCCACGAAATCTGAATAGCGGTTAGAGGGCGATATGTGTGTATTCTTTCCCCAAAGTTCTTGCCAGAGAGCACGGAAGTTCATCCGTAAGTACTCCAGAGTCGTGGCTTTGGCGTTTTGCAGTTGTAGAAGTCATGACGTCCGACGAACGGTTGATGGCTTACGATCGAATTTGTCTTATTAAAACATGAGTAGGGTAAGGTATAATTACACAGGATTTCTACTCATTTCTTTACCTTTTTGAACATTTTACTGCTAATTTACCCTAAATTTACCTTCGGCTATACTTCTTTTTTCTTGAACTTTCGACTCTAGTGAGTCCGAATCGATTTTTGTTTATATCGAAACTTCGACTTGCAAATCGAAAGTAATCTATGGCATTTTACATCGATATCATTCAACTGTTTAGGTCGAAATTTCGACGAAATTTGTTTCGAAATTTGCAGATGATCTTATTTCAGACTGTAGATTATATTTTTGTCTTGACATTATAAATTTATAATTTACCTTTGTATCGAAATTGTAATATTTTATATAAATTTAATAAATTAATAAATAAACTTAATAAATTTCACATAAACTGTTCGAATTCAACGGATGAACAGGGTTATAATAACGAACGAAAACTTGGTTATCATGTGGTTGGCAGACGCTCATGTTTGTATACAATACAAAGGACCCGGCTGAATGATCTGGGATGTTTTATCGGAACCTGCGAATCGTAAATGTCTATCAGCCCCCAAACCCCCTCCCCCCGGGCCCAGAAAATGTTAACAAGATAGAAAATGAACAGATTATTCAAATATTAAAGAATGGCCTTACTTTCAGAATTTTAGTTTTTATATGCCATATTGTAAGCAACAAAATGCAACATTGTTTGCTAGTATTATTTATTCACCTTTTCCGGTTTTCAAGGTTCATCCAGTTTCAAAACATGTCAAATCTTTTAAATACTCCTATTAGGGTAAATTGCTGACAACGTTTGTTCCACAGTGCAGGCCTCTATGTTATAAGGTTAAATCATCCATTGCTTCATCAATTCTAGTATATGGTTAGGTTTGTTTATAGTTTGAGCATTGCAAAGGCCTATACAAAGGCCTATAATGATAAGTATCCGATAACAAATTTCTAGTTTACCTTTCTCAACGTCTCTGTTAATTTAAGTGTGTTACGGTGTAAGTCCTCCAGAAAAATAGGGTTGATACCTCAATTGCGATCAGCAGGTTCTCAAGTTAGTTCATTGTTCAATTTATTTATCGGGTATCCGTATTTCGTAACACATGCTACGAATGTCAAACTTTCTTCGGGTGACGGAGATTTTAGATCATGAATCACAAATTATCACCAAGTTAATCATCGGTGAGAACACTAGAATTTCCACAGTGGTGGGTGGGGAAGGGGGGGGGGCTCCCCTTAAACTCTTATAATCGTTTATTTACATTAAAATGTAATCGAAATTTGGTTTAATGAGTGTAGCTCAGTTGCTTAGGCTACTACTTTTGGTGCACCTGGTTACAAACTAGAACATGCTTCCAGGCATGGTCGAGGTGGAGGCGTTGCCTTATACGACAATTTGAAGTCGACGTAATTATCAGTATGTTTTCAGAACGTAATTATGAGTCACTTTTTATCGAAACTATTACCAACTTCTTTCATATCTTATCGGTGTAATTAAGGTTTCAATGTTGCATATGATTCACTATAGCCAAAGTATTTGCTGCTCTAAATGCTAGAAAGGTTGTTTTATTATGGGTGACTTTTTTTGTGATCGTTATGATGTGGTGTCACTGCTTTTCAGTTCATGAATCTTGCTTATTCTAATGCTATTTTGCCACTCCATAATCTTCCTACCCGCGGGTGACCCATACTTCAGCTACCATTCTTGATATGGTCATGACCATAGGCGTAGGAGCCCAATTTTATTGGGGGGGGGGGCTGTAACGACTTGCCCGAAAAATATAACCAAAATTATTCGTGCATTATTAACATGTTAATGTGCGTATCATATAGGCATGTGTCAGTTATTACATCGCATGCCAAATACATACAATCAGTTGTCGTGTTATTACCCTTTCATACTGGTTATAATATTTGGGGAAGTCGTTACAATAATAATGATAATAATAATTATATTATTATAAGTTTAACCATTGAAAAACGCATTGCAATCTATTTTTCTTTCAGTATGTGCCCGACAAATTCTCAGCATATTGCCCGAATTTTCGCAAAAATAATTTCGTTAGGAGGGGGGGGGGGCTGCAGCCCCCTGCCTCCTACGCTTATGGTCATGACCAATGTATTGAACAAACCCTGCCTTCCTGGGTATACCAACTGACGATGCTTCTGACCATCTTTCTGTGTTTATACTCTCTGATGTTCATATTCCGAGTCGATGAAATTCCAGAGACAAATCTGGTCGCCCACAGGAAAATCTCCTCTGACAACTCCACAAGTTGGAATCGATTATGTAAAGTGAACAATGGGCCGATGTCTATAGTAAGGACAACCCTAACGATGCCTTTAATACGTTTAAAAAAAATCCATCCCACATGTCAAGTATTGCCCCAAGACTAATTTTACATCTCAACTTCGGCCGACCGCACGGCTGTTTTCAATTCTTGTCATACCAAACAAAACTTGTATGAAATTTTAGTAACTTCAACGTCGTACTCCCGAAAATTTTAGTGACCAAAAATCGTTTTCGTGATCGGTTAACATCAGTTATAAGATGTGCCAAAAGATGATACTATCAGGACTTATTTGCAAATTTTGATAAGGATGTGAAGAAAACATGGCGCTCTTTAATTACTATCCAGAACGATCAGTCTTCTGTTGAGCATATCGAGGAATTTCGACATGGTAACGTATTACCAAATGCAGGTGACATAACAATGCCTTTAATACTTTCTTTACTGATATTGGCCTCGAGACTCCATGGAATGTTTAGGAAGTTAGCTGTTATATACCCACAATTGCTATTTTGTGACCAATTCTTTATTCTTCCATCCAGTAATGTGTGATGACATTCTCAACAAATTGATGACACTGAAAAACTCTTCCGCCGGTTATGATGAAATTTCAGCTGTCGTTGTTAAAGGCATTGAAGACTCGCCCAAACCGCGTGCCGCCCTATGAAAAAGTTAACTTTCCGTTGCTTGCAAGTGAAGTTTTTTCTTATTGCTACAAAGTGCAGACAGTAATGAAACGTGATACTTTGTTTTCTTTATCTGGGCCTGAGATGTCCAGCGCTGCTATGTACAGGGTTATGGGTATTGACAGTAGCTGCATGTATTGGCTGTACACTAGTGTCTAATTACCGACCGTAGCAAGCTGTGTGTGTATTTTCTGGATCGATGGTGGTGTCTAACACTTCTGTTACACCTCATTCGAAACTAGGTCAGATTACCGACACCAGACATTTCTTTGTGCGCGAGTCATCACTCCCTTTAAGTATGTTGCTAATTCTATCTGTAAGCCTTTTTGCCATGTATTTCATCTATCATTAGACCAGGGAATTGTTCCTGCAAGCAGGAAAATTGCATGTGCCGTCCCTATATTTAATAGTGAAGAAAGGGAACTTGTCACAAAGTACAGACCTGCTTCAGTTCTTCCATGCTTGTCTTAGATATTAGAAAAAATAACATTTGAAAGATTACATAGTTTTCTAATGAAGCATAACATTTTCTATAATTAATAGTTTGGTTTTCTTCCTAGTTGTTCAACTTCTCATGCCCTAATCCATCTGACAGACAGGATTATGAATGTATTTGAAAAGAGGCACTTTGTCTTGGCCACATTTCTGGATTTCAGTGTCTAAGGGCAATTGATACTCTTCATCATCATATTTTATTCAGTAAACTTGAACACTATGGAGTAAGAGGCAACATCTGAGAATGGTCTAAAAGCATCTCTTTTGATAGGTAACAATTTGTTGGAATCAGAAATGTAAATTCTCACTATTCTAGAGGGTATCCACACTTATAAGCTTTGCTATTAAATCTTCTTGTGGGTTCTTCCCGGTCTGTTACTGTAAAATTACATGTACTGAAAATATGAGACAGAAATATAGTTGTTGAATCTTATATATTATCAATTTGATTCCATTCTCATTTGTCTTTTCTCATATGCTTTTCTTTATAGTTATCTTAATCCCATACAGACAACATAATTCCAAACTTGTGAATCATACACTCTTTGAAATGAACCTTAATTTGTCCAGCTAAAGAACTATATATATTGTCATGGAAACTTACTATCAAACAAAACTGGGACAAATCACATCACAATGTTTGTTTAAGTGTATCAAAAAGTAAAAAAAAAAAGAAAAGACAATTACTATGAAAAGTTATGTTAACCATTCATATATATTTCAATTTCAAATTTCAATGATAAATTTCTCTTTCAATATTGCATATTAAATTGCTTTTCAAATATTGCATTGTCAATTAATGTTTCTAAATTCACATATTTCTCATAATATTTACATTTCAAAAGTTTTCAAATTTCTGTTTCAATGATTAAGTAAGTAGAAGAAAAAGATAAAATCAATCACAGTCGTCCTTCCTGCCACAAGGGTTTGGCTTTCCTTTCTTTCCAGATGAAGACAAATATAGAGACAGAGAGCGAGATGTGAAGAGAGAGGTGGAGAGAGAGGGCGAGAGAGAAGAGAGAAATAAGTAAGAGAGAGTTGAAAGGAAAAAGTCAACAAAGAATTGCAACATTTGGAAGGTAGGGTTACACTTCTGAGCCCTACATGATGGACTAGCTGCCGCCCCTGTCAGAGTTACGACAAGAAATGGCTTTCAATAACTCTGCTCATGATGGAAACTTTTTGAAAGACAGGATATCCAAAAGTTTTTTCTGAAATGTTTCCAACATATCAAGAGAGTTTAATTAATCAGTAAATGAGAAAATGAAGTGAAATGGTTTGGGGGTGGCAGTAACATGCTTATAATAAGTATGCAAATGGGTGACCATAATGACCTTAAATAACAGTTTCTTACTTTGCAGCATTTCATTCAACTTTTCCTTGCAATTATTTACTCAGGTTCAAGGCTTCTTGAAGGTAAGACTGTATAGTGACACCTATAATCAACATTAACCCCCCCCCCCCTCCCATCCCACAACACACTAAATGCCACATGAAAGTTTATTACACCAATAGCAAGTTAAGCCTATATGGATTTCTAAATGGGAAATACAACATATCATACAAATATAAGAAAAAAGTATAAAATAGCATCAGTTACAAATATAGGAGAAATAAATAGCTCAAACACTGAGTGCATCTATGTTTTCCAGCAATTAAATTACCAATTTCTATGCAACAAGTTTAAAAGGTAATAGTCAGGCATACTAGACTATGATGGTATAAGAAGCAATAAAAGTATGTAATAAAAGTAAATAATGATATAAGTGAAATTAAATTAAAACAAACTAGGTCCATTCATCCCACATCATTCATCAAAGTTGTCGTCTTTGTTTTCTTGTGGTGGCCTCTCTACCACCATCTCTCAAATACTACACTGGTCAACAAAATTTCTTTCTAATCCAAATTTAAGACTTTTTTGTTCAATCAATTTCTAACTCTTCCCAGTAAGACCATTCCCTTTGTTGATAATCTGTATTTGTAAGTGGTGAGCTTATAGGTTGTCAATTTTTTTATGTAACCATTCTTCTTCTTTCCTTTTCCTGTTTTTCTTGTTTTGCTTAATATGTCCAATCCCTCTATGTATGTTTTAGACTGTATCTGGGGAACCTTTAACACAAGCTCGCAGTAGTTTTCTTAAGGCTCTCCCCTTTCTTTTCAACTTAGTAGCAGAATAATACAGAATATATATATATACATTTTGTTAATTTCTAAGGTTAGTGTTTCATTATATTTGCTAATGAAAAATTCACTTTTGTGAATATAACTCGAAATTGCTGTACACATTTTATGAAAATAATGAAATAAAGTTAAACACAAACCAAACAAAGTCAATGTGAACAACATGTCTTAACCACAATGGTCTTAAACTAGCTTTAAACACTATTTTTAGTGAACATGTTACTACTACTTGGCCTTAGAGAATAAATACAATGTTGCTACCCAGCACTTGTAGTATACATACAGCATACTGCACTTTTTGACCTTTGACAGCCTCCCATAATATTATACATGGTAAACATATACATGTGCTATTGTGCACATTATTTATTTAACATTTGCTAGTACAAGACAAACTGTCGCCACTTTGAACAAAGTACAATCAATCAGAATGGAGGTTAGAGAAACCCACACAAATTCAGCTCTTTCATTGGTTGTTTGACTGCCTGTTATTGTACTTGCTGCAAATCACTTTTTTCCACAAATGTTTTGCAAACATTTTGTAAAGACATAGCTTTCTTCCTCAATTTTGGGGTAGAACCCCTTTAGGAATATATTGCTTTAGGCTAGCCTGTTATTGGAGAATGCACTCTGTCGATTGCTTAATTCAATTTGTTTTACAACTTTAACACTTACCCTCTGGTGGTGAAAATACCTTAGAGGGTGAGTGTCTTACTAACATGAATTGTTTATTTTGACAAATACTCAGCATGTTCAAGTTTCATTAAATTAGCTATCAAGCAGGACAATCTGTTTTCATATCCATGTTGTCAAAATGAAGATTTCAATGAAAACTGCACAATCTATACAACTTTCTTTCTTATACAATTAAATTTAACAACACATCTATTGGTATCCATAAACACACTTATGTAAGACCTAATGCATTTCAGGACTGGAGTTTAAAATACAGGTTAACAATTTCAAACTTTCCAATTTACTTTTGACATTTAAGAAGTTCCATTTTGAAGAGATTTCCAATAACAGGTACAGGTGTTACAACTAATTAGTAGAATGGCCAAGGTATATATGGGCATTTCCTTGTTTACTGACTAACAAATGAATGGGATTTAGATGTGAGATTATTATCACTGTTGTCTTATGGGCTTCCATTATTCTTAGCCAAATGCAATAATTACCTTTTGGCATTTCATTATTGTTGTTTCGTGTTGTTGCTCTGCTGGTGCTGAGTCCTTTTGACTCTGGTTTGCTGCCTGTGCACTTGATAATAACTCGTTGTTCATCTTAGACCTCGCCTGGAGAAAGAGGATATGTGACAAGGTTGAATGTACATGAATCAACAAACACTTCACTTCATAAAATTAATTGACTTTGACAAAGTTCTTGCAAAAGATCCATTTCTGGTCCATCATGAATAAACTTTACAGCTCGAAACAAAAGGAGTTACATGTCAATTAGATCCCTCTTGTGCCGAATGGTTATTGCAAGCAACTAACCAATAAGAATGTAACAAAATAGGCTAACTGTTTGGTTTTTTAATCAAGATACTTCATCCTTTGATCCTAATGTGCACAATAGACTAGCATTCTAGTCTGACTCTATGTCAACTCTGCAGAACTTAACAGAAGGAAGAACCTTCATCTAAGCGAGTGTAAGCAATCTTGTCTCTAACACAACATACCTTTGCCCTTTTTCGCCTTGCCTTTCTCTTGAATGCCTTTGTGCAACCCGGAGGGAAATGATCTTCTTCAACGTCATCTTCTAATTGTGTTGCTTGGTTTTCAGGGATAGTCTGTTTGTTTTTCATCCTTTCATCTCTGTCTTCTTTGTCAGCTTTACCGTTACTTGCAGAAGGTTGGAATTCTTGCTGGGTGGGTGAGGTCTGTGCACTGTTTGGTCCTTTTCCGTTATCAGACTGCTTGGCATCATCAGATCCAACACCACTTTCTTGCTCTGACTGATGAGCTGTCTTCCCTCCTATTGCACCTTTACTTGCAGATGGCTGGTCTTCTTTCTTGGTGGGTGAGGCCTATGTACAAAACAAACTAGTTAATAAGAAACTATGATCAAAGGATCCCTCATTTAGTAAACAGCCTAATGCAATCCCCAAAATGATGGTCAAGCCTGCCTTTAGCAAAACATCCTCCTCGAATTCACTCAAGCATAAATAATATGTCACTTGATACCATAAACTACCCCAAATACTGTCATTAGGATTCACCCTTGAGCACGCCTAATTAATTGACCAGTCACCTGTAAGATTGTAAACACAAGTGCTCTAATGATCAGCACTACTTTTCTGTGTGTGAAAACAAGTTTAGCTTTAATTAGTACACTGTGTGTTTAATCATGAATTTGTGCAGAGCGTTCAGTATTCTAGCATTACCAACTCTGGTAGATATTTAATTTCCCCTGTTTTTGGCCAAAAAGAGGGGACTCGGATGGTATCTGGGATAGTTTGGGAAGATCCCAATGAATGAAAGTCAATTTGAACAACATTTCTTAACCGCAAGGTCTTAAACTAGCTTTATACACTATTTTTAGCGAACTTGTTATTACTACTTGGCCTAATAGAATTACTGCATTGTTGCTACCCAGCAATTGTAGTCTACATACAGCATACTGCACATTTTGAGTCTTCCAAGGTATTGTACATGGTAAACATATGTGCTATTGTGTACATTATGCATATCAACTTTTGCTACTACAAGACAGTCACCATTTTGAACAAAGTACAATCAAACAGAATGGAGGTTAGAGAAACCCTCACGAATCCTGCAGCTATTTCATTGGTTGTGTGATTGCCTGTATATTGTACTTGCTGCAAATCGTTTTATTTCCACATAGATTTTGGAAACTTTTTGTAAATACACAACCCTTTCCCTTAATTTTGGGGTAGAACCCAAATGCAATAATTACCTTTTGGCATTTCTGTACTGTTGTTTCTTGCTGTTGCTTTGCTGGTGCTGAGTCCTTTTGACTCTGGTTTGCTGCCTGTGCACTTGATAATAACTCGCTGTTCGTCCTGGATCTCGCCTGGAGAAAGAGGAATATGTGACAAGGTAGTATATGATCAACAAACACTTCATTTCACAAAATTAAGTGACTTTGACAAAGTTCTTGCAGAAGATCCATTTCTGCTCCATGATGTATAAACTTCACAGCTCGAAAAAAAGCAGAAATTGTCAATTAGATCCGTCTTGTGCAGAACGGTCACTTCAAGCAACGAACAATTAAGAAGGTATAAAGAAAGGCCAACTGTTTGTTTTTAAAATCAAGATACTTCATTCTTTGATCCTAATGTGCACAATGGACTAGCATTCTATGACAACTTGATCTACAGAACTCAACAGAAGGAAGAACCTTCAACTAAGCCACAACTACAAGTTTGAAAGCTTTTCATGAGATAAAAATGTTCCAGCTCTGGTAGCATGTTCTTTTCCAAATCTTAAGGTTTTCTATCTAGTTTTCTTATTCCTGATTTTACTATTAAGAATATAGCTTACTATTGTAGGGTAGCCTTATTGCAAACTTAAACATTTGTAATGGTATTATATACTGTATGGTACTAAGCTGCATGCTTGGAACAAAAAGAATAGGTTACATGATACGTCACTACTTTGTCCCAACTAACTAACTGGTGACGGTTGTTTCCAAAGAAGAAGTAAGTACTTCTCATTCCTCGACAAATATTTTCAAAACTAATTGCCAATTGGAGCATGACTAAAAAATCTACTCGCCAAAACGCAAAATGCCCTAGTCACTTTTATCATTTTAAGTCTCCATACTTGTAGTATAGTTAAAAAGACTACAACATCACTACTTCCTATAACCTAAGGTCGGGCAGATACATGGTGCAATGTCTGTTGGAAAAATATGTTTCTGCTAAGTATGAAATTAAATCTTCTTCCACCAAAAGAAGTAATAAACATTGTATAAACAGAATCATGAATATGCAGCTAGGCCTATTATGTCACAAACAATTCCAAAGAACATTGGCAAGAATGCCTACTTAGGTATCTTGGCTCTGTTACAGTAGGGCTCCTGAAGTACTTGTGCAATGAAGCATATATACGGTATCTCACTGCAACTTTGAGAAGCATGTTTTTTCGATAAGCGACTTCACACATTTTCTTTTTAAATGCATTTAAAAAGAAAATGTGTGAAGTCGCTTATCGAAAGAATAAATCATGATTTATTCTTGTCTATTTAAATGCAAATGGTGGAGGAAAGATTTCACTGTTACTCCTCTACACTGCCTATGAAGCAATCTTTTGCACAATGAAAATCTAAGGTTGACAAGCCATCTATCTTTCACTCCCAAAACATGTTAAGTGCAAATCTGAAAAATCTCTGCAAAAAATCATAGCAACCTTGTCTCAAACGCAACATACCTTTGCCCTTTTTCGCCTTGCATTCGCCTTGAATGCCTTTGTGCAACCCGGAGGGAAATGATCTTCTTCAACATCATCTTCTTTCTGTGTTGCTTGGTTTTCAGGGATAGTCTGTTTGTTTTTCATCCTTTCATCTCTGTCTTCTTTGTCAGCTTTACCGTTAATTGTAGAAGGTTGGAATTCTTGCTGGGTGGGTGAGGTCTTTGCACTGTTTGGTCCTTGGGCAATATCAGACTGCCTGGCATCATCAGATTCAACACCATTTTCTTCCTCAGACTGATTAGCTGTCTTCCCTACTATTGCACCGTTACTTGCAGAAGGTTGGAATTCTTGCTGGGTGGGTGAGGTCTGTGCACTGTTTGGTCCTTTTGCTTTATCAGACTTCTTGGCATTATCAGACTCAACACCACTTTCTTCCTCAGACTGATGAGCTGTCTTCCCTACTATTGCACCGTTACTTGCAGAAGGTTGGCATTCTTGCTGGGTGGGTAAAGTCTGTGCACTGTTTGGTCCTTTTCCGTTATCAGACTGCTTGGCATCATCAGATCCAACACCACTTTCTACCTCAGACTGATTAGCTGTCTTACCTCCTACTGCACCGTTACTTGCAGAAGGTTGGAATTCTTGCTGGGTGGGTGAGGTCTGTGCACTGTTTGGTCCTTTTCCATTATCAGACTGCTTGGAATCATCAGATCCAACACCACTTTCTTGCTCAGACTGATGAGCTGTCTTCCCTCCTATTGCACCTTTACTTGCAGAAGGCTGGTCTTCTTTCTTGGTGGGTGAGGCCTATGTACAAAACAAACCAGTTAATAAGAAACTATGATCAAAGGATCCCTCATTTTATATAGTAAACAGCCTCATGCAGTCACCAACATGATGGGCAAGCCTGCCTTTAGCAAAACATCCTCCTGGAATTCACTCAAGCATAAATAATATGTCACTTGATACCATAAACTACCCCAAATACTGTCATTAGGATTCACCCTTGAGCACGCCTAATTAATTGACCAGTCACCTGTAAGATTGTAAACACAAGTGCTCTAATGGCCAGCACTACTTTCCTGTGTGTGAAAACAAGTTTAGCTTTGAATAGTACACTGTGTGTTTATTCATGAATTTGTGCAGAGGAGCATTCAGTATTCTAGCATTACAAACTAGATATTCAATTTCCCCTGTTTTGGCCAAAAAAGAGGTGACTCGCGTGGTATTTGCGATAGGTTGAGAAGATCCTAATAATGAAAGTCAATTTGAACAACATTTCTTAACCGCAAGGTCTTAAACTAGCTTTGAACACTATATTTAGCGAACAAGTTACTACCGTTAGGCCTAATAGAATTACTGTTTTATGCTTCCCAGCAAATGTAGTCTACCGGCAGCACCCTGCACATTTTGACAGTCTCCCACAGTATTGTACATGGTAAACATGTGTGCTATTGTGTACATTATGCATATCAACTTTCGCTACTTCAAGACAAAAATTCAACATTTTGAACAAAGTACAATCAAATACAATGGAGGTTAGAGAAACCCAATCCTGCTATTTCATTGGTTGTGTGACTGCCTGTTATTACTTGCTGCAAATTGCTTTAATTATTTCACATAAGTTTTGCAAACTTTTTGTAAATACACAGCTTTTTCCCTTAATTTTGGGGTAGAAACCAAATGCAATATTTACATTTGGGCATTTATTAATTGTTGTTACCTGCTGTTGCTCTGCTGGTGCTAAGTCCTTTTGACTCTGGTTTGCTGTCGGTGTACTTGATGATAATAAATCGTTGTTCCTCTTGGATCTCGCCTGGAGGAAGAGGAATATGTGACAAGGTAGTATGTGAATACATGAATCAACAAACACTTCACTACACAAAATTAAGTGACTTTGATGCATTTCTGCTCCATCATGAATAAACTTCACAGCTCGAAACAAAAGAAGAAGTAGTCAATTAGATCTCTCTTGTGCAGAAAGGTTATTGCAAGCAGCGAACCATTAAGAATGTAATTAAAAGGCCAACTGCTTGTTTTTATCTTAAGAAAGTTCCTCCTTTGATCCTAATGTGCACAATGGACTAGCATTCTAGTCTGGCTCTATGACAACTCTACAGAACTACTGAAGGAAGAACCTTGAACTAAGCCACAACTACAAGTTTGAAAGCTTTTCATGAGATAAAAATGTTCCAAATCATAAGATGTGGCAGGATTAGCAGCATGACCATAAGAAGTGACAGGAGGCAGCAGGATCATAAGCGGTGGCAGAAGCAGTGCAACAGGACCATAAGAAGTGGCAAGAGCAGCAGCAGGATCATAAGAAGTGGCAGGACCAGCAGCATGACCATAAGAAGTGGCAGGAGCAGCAGCATGACCATAAGAAGTGGCAGGAGCAGCAGCAGGATCATAAGAGGTGGCAGGAGGCAGCAGGATCATACGCAGGGGGAAGGACCAGCAGTATGACCATAAGCAGTGGCAGGAGCAGCAGCAGGATCATAAGAAGTGGCAGGACCAGCAGCATGACCATAAGAAGTGGCAGGAGCAGCAGCAGGATCATAAGAAGTGGCAGGAGGCAGCAGGATCATAAGCAGGGGGTAGGACCAGCAGTATGACCATAAGCAGTGGCAGGAGCAGCAGCAGGATCATAAGAAGTGGCAGGACCAGCAGCATGACCATAAGATGTGGCAGGAGCTGCAACAGGATCATAAGAGGTGACAGGATCAGCAGCATTACCATAAGAAGTGGCAGGAGCAGCAGCAGGATCATAAGAAGTGGCAGGACCAGCAGCATGACCATAAGAAGTGGCAGGAGCAGCAGCAGGATCATAAGAAGTGGCAGGAGGCAGCAGGATCATAAGCAGGGGGAAGGACCAGCAGTATGACCATAAGCAGTGGCAGGAGCAGCAGCAGGATCATAAGAAGTGGCAGGACCAGCAGCATGACCATAAGAAGTGGCAGGAGCAGCAGCAGGATCATAAGAAGTGGCAGGACCAGCAGCATGACCATAAGATGTGGCAGGAGCTGCAACAGGATCATAAGAGGTGACAGGATCAGCAGCATTACCATAAGAAGTGGCAGGAGCAGCAGCAGCAGGATCATAAGAGGTGGCAGGAGGCAGCAGGATCATAAGAGGGGAAGGACCAGCAGCATGACCATAAGCAGTGGCAGGAGCAGCAGCTAGACCATGAGAGGTGGAAAGAGCAGCAGCAGGATCATAAGTGGCAGGAGCAGCAGTAGGATCATAAGAGGTGGCAGGAAATGCAGCATGACCATAAGAAGTGACAGGAGGCAGCAGGATAATAAGCGGTGACAGGAGCAGCAGCAGGACCATAAGAGGTGGATGGAGCAGCAGCAGGATCACAAGAAGTGGCAGGAGCAGGATCATAAGAAGTGGCAGGAGCAGCAGGATCATAAGCGGTGACAGGAGCCGCACCATAAGAGGTGGATGGAGCAGCAGCAGGATCACAAGAAGTGGCATTCGAGCAGGATCATAAGAAGTGGCAGGAGCAGCAGTAGGATCATAAGAGGTGGCAGGAAATGCAGCAGGATCATAAGATGTGGCAGGACCAGCAGCACGACCATAAGAAGTGACAGGAGGCAGCAGGATAATAAGCAATGGCAATAAGATGTGGCAGGAGCAGCAGCATCATAAGATGTGGCAGGAGCAGCAACATGACCATAAGAAGTGGCAGGAGCAGCAGTAGGATCATAAGATGTGACAGGACCAGCAGCTGCATTCATTCATATAATCATAGCTACACAAATGAAGGTCATGTGGTTAGTATGTACAGTATGACTGAACAATCACCCTCTTACGTGCTATGTGCCATACGACATGATACATCACTTTGTTCCAATAACTGTTGACTAACAGCTGTTATAGTCTCCATATTTGGATTATAGTTTAAAAAAACTACATCACTCCTTCCTATAAAATAAGTTTAAGCAGATACATGGCACAATGCACATAGGAAGATTATACTACTGTGAAGTACGAAATTAAATCTTCTTCCACCAAAAGAAAGTGATGAACATCATACAAACATAAGCCTATATACATTAACTCACTGCAACTTTGAGACGTTCACTTCACGATTAGTTAGCAACTTTTATAAATGATTAATTGCTGTCCTTCTAAATGGAAAATGGTGCACGAAAAATGTCACTGAAAATTGTTAATATTCACACGTATCTAACATTTGCCCAATCAGGCAGGTTGAGATAAGAGGGAGCTGCCCAACATAACTTTTACTTGCCCATGGCAACAGGGCAATCATCAACTTACAGCTCTATAATTAAAAGTATTTAAAAGTAGTGATAAAAAACCCCTGCTTGCCAAATATAAAAGTGGATGAAGTTAACTGGTTATATATAGATTTAGTATCAAACTCCACTAGAGATTATTTATATCTTAATCTTAGTAACTAGCTACCACATCATAAGTGGTTAAATGCTTGTTGCAGATCCAGCAGTTATCAAACACAACATACCTTTGCCCTTTTTCGCCTTGCCTTCCTCTTGAATGCCTTTGTGCAACCCGGAGGGAAATGATCTTCTTCATCGTCATCTTCTAACTGCGTTGCTTGGTTTTCAGATCCAACACCACCACTTTCTTGCCTAGACTGAAGAGCGGTCCTTCCTCCTACTGCACAGTAACTTTCAGAAGGTTTGTCTTCTTGTAGGATGGGTGAGGTATTTGCACTAATTGGTCCTTTTCTGTTATCAGACTGCTTGGCATCATCAGAATCAACACCACTTTCTTGCTCACACTGAGGAGCCGTCGTCTCTCCTACTGCACATTTACTTGTAGAAGGCTCGTCTTCTTGCAGGGTGGGTGAGGTCTGTACACTATTTGGTCCTCTTCCCTTATCAGAATTCTTGGCATCATCAGATCCAACACCACTTTCTTGCTCAGACTGATAAGCTGTCATTACTCCTACTGCATTGTTATTTGCAGAAGGCTGGTCTTCTTTATTGGTGAATGAGGTCTGAGCACTCTCTGGTGATTTTCCGTTGTCAGACTTCTTGGCATCATCAAATCCAACACCACTTCCTAGCTCAGACTGATAAGCTGTCTTTCCTCCTACTGCACCTTTTCTGGCAGAAGCCTGGTCTTCTTTCTTGGTTGGTGAAGTCATTTCACTCTTTGATCCTTTGCTATCATTCTCTGTCATTAATCCTACTGCATTGTTATTTGCAGAAGGCTGGTCTTCTTTATTTATGAATGAGGTCTGTGCACTCTCTGGTGCTTTTCCGTTGTCAGACTTCTTGGCATCATAAAATCCAACACAAGTTTCTAGCTCAGACTGATGAGCTGTCATTACTCCTACTGCATTGTTATTTGCAGAAGACTGGTCTTCTTTATTGGTGAATGAGGTCTGTGCACTCTTTGGTGCTTTTCCATTGTCAGACTTCTTGGCATCATCAAATCCAACACCACTTCCTAGCTCAGACTGATAAGCTGTCTTTGCTCCTACTGCACCTTTTCTGGCAGAAGCCTGGTCTTCTTTCTTGGTTGGTGAAGTCATTTCACTCTTTGATCCTTTTCTATCATCAGGTTGTGCTCTGTCTTCCTTGTCAGCTAGCCTGTCTTCATCAGTCTTACTAATATTACTTTGTTCAGACTGATGAGACAACTTCTCTTCCTTCACTGCTTTGCATAACACATCTTCCTCGTTGGTGGGTGAGATCTTTGCACTCTTTGTTCCTTGTCCCTGATCAGAGTTCTTGACATCATCAGATTCGACACCACTTTCTCCCTCAGACTGATGAGCTGTATTCCCTCCTACTGCACAATTACTTGCAGCAGGCTGGTGTTCTCCCTTGGTGGTTGAGGCCTTTGCATTCCTTAGTCGTTTTACGTTATCAGACTTCTTGCCATCATCAGACCCAACACCACTTTCTAGCTCAGACTGCTGAGCTTTCTCCCCTCCTACTGCACCATGACTTGCAGAAGGCTGGTCTTCTTGCTGTGTGGGTGAATTCTTTGCACTCTTTGGTTCTCTTCTGCTTTCAGACTTCTTGGCATCATCAGATGCAACACCACTTTCTTGCTCAGACTGATGAGCTGTCGTCTCTCCTGCTGCCCCGTTACTTCCAGAAGGCTGGTCTTCTTGCTGGCTTAGTGTGGTCTTTGCAATGGTTGGTTCTATTCTCTCATCAGATTGTGCTCTGTCTTCTTTGTCACCTTTCCTGTCTTCATCAGTCTTACTAAAATTACCTTGTTCAGACTGATGAGACACCTTCTCATCTTTCATTGCTTTGCAAACCACACCTTCCTCATTGGTGGGTGAGATCTTTGCACTCTTTGCTCCTTGCCTCTGATCAGAGTTCTTGACATCATCATATTCAACACCACTTTCTAGCTCAGACTGATGAGCTGTCGTCTCTCCTACTGCAATTTTACTTGTAGAAGGCTGGTCTTCTTGCAAGGTAGGTAAGGTCTGTACACTCTTTTGTCCTTTTCCATTGTCAGACTTCTCGGCATCATCAGATCCAACACCACTTTCTTGCTCAGACTGATGAGCTGTCGTCTCCACTACTACAATTTTACTTGTAGAAGGCTGGTCTTCTTGCAGGGTAGGTAAGGTCTGTAAACTCTTTTGTCCTGTTCCATTGTCAGACTTCTCAGCATCATCAGATCCAACACCACTTTCTTGCTCAGACTGATGAGCTGTTGTCTCTACTGCAATTTTACTTGAAGAGGGCTGGTCTTCTTGCAGGGTAGGTAAGGTCTGTACACTTGTTTGTCCTTTTCCACTGTCCGAATTCTCGGCATTATCAGATCCAACACCACTTTCTTGCTCAGACTGATGAGCTGTCGTCTCTCCTACTGCCCTGTTACTTGCAGAAGGCTGGTCTTCTTGCTGGCTTAGTGCGGTCTTTGCAATGGTTGGTTCTATTCTCTCATCAGATTGTGCTCTGTCTTCTTTGTCACATTTCCTGTCATCATCAGTCTTACTAAAATTACCTTGTTCAGACTGATGAGACACCTTCTCATCTTTCATTGCATTGCAAACCACATCTTCCTCATTGGTGGGTAAGATCTTTGCACTCTTTGTTCCTTGCCCCTGATCAGAGTTCTTGACATCATCAGATTCAACACCACTTTCTAGCTCAGACTGATGAGCTGTCATCTCTCCTACTGCAATTCTACTTGTAGAAGGCTGGTCTTCTTGCAAGGTAGGTAAGGTCTGTACACTCTTTTGTCCTTTTCCATTGTCAGACTTCTCGGCATAATCAGATCCAACACTACTTTCTTGCTCAGACTGATGAGCTGTTGTCTCCACTACTGCAATTTTACTTGTATAAGGCTGGTCTACTTGCAGGGTAGGTAAGGTCTGTACACTTCTTGGTCCTTTTTCATTGTCAGACTTCTCTGCATCAGCAGATCCAACACCACTTTCTTGCTCGGACTGATGAGCTGTCGTCTCTCCTACTGCAATTCTACTTGTAGAAGGCTGGTCTTCTTGCAAGGTAGGTAAGGTCTGTACACTCTTTTGTCCTGTTCCATTGTCCGAATTCTCGACATCATCAGATCCAACACCACTTTCTTGCTCAGACTGATGAGCTGTCGTCTCCACTTCTGCAATTTTACTTGTAGAAGGCTGGTCTTCTTCCAGTGTTGGTGAGGTCTGTGCACTCCTTGGTCCTTTTCCATTGTCAGACTTCTCTGCATCAGCAGATCCAACACCACTTTCTTGCTCGGACTGATGAGCTGTTGTCTCTCCTACTGCACTTTTACTTGTAGAAGGCTGGTCTTCTTGCAGTTTGGGTGAGGTCTGAGCACTCTTTGGTCCTTTTCCATCGTCAGACTTCTCTGCATCAACAGATCCAACACCACTTTCTTGCTCAGACTGATGAGTTGTCGTCTCTCCTACTGCAATTTTACTTGTAGAAGGCTGGTCTACTTGCAGGGTAGGTAAGGTCTGTGCACTCTTTGGTCCTCTTTCCTCATCAGACTTCTTGGCATCATCAGATCCAACACCACTTTCTTGCTCAGACTGATGAGCTGTCGTCTCTCCTACTGCAATTTTACTTGTAGAAGGCTGGTCTTCTTCCACTGTGGGTGAGGTCTGTGCACTCCTTGGTCCTTTTCCATTGTCAGACTTCTCTGCATCAGCAGATCCAACACCACTTTCTTGCTCGGACTGATGAGCTGTTGTCTCTCCTACTGCAATTTTACTTGTAGAAGGCTGGTCTACTTGCAGGGTAGGTAAGGTCTGTGCACTCTTTGGTCCTCTTTCCTCATCAGACTTCTTGGCATCATCAGATCCAACACCACTTTCTTGCTCAGACTGATGAGATGTCGTCTCTCCTACTGCAATTTTACTTGTAGAAGGCTGGTCTTCTTCCACTGTGGGTGAGGTCTGTGCACTCCTTGGTCCTTTTCCATTGTCAGACTTCTCTGCATCAGCAGATCCAACACCACTTTCTTGCTCGGACTGATGAGCTGTTGTCTCTCCTACTGCACTTTTACTTGTAGAAGGCTGGTCTTCTTGCAGTTTGGGTGAGGTCTGAGCACTCTTTGGTCCTTTTCCATCGTCAGACTTCTCTGCATCAACAGATCCAACACCACTTTCTTGCTCAGACTGATGAGTTGTCGTCTCTCCTACTGCAATTTTACTTGTAGAAGGCTGGTCTACTTGCAGGGTAGGTAAGGTCTGTGCACTCTTTGGTCCTCTTTCCTCATCAGACTTCTTGGCATCATCAGATCCAACACCACTTTCTTGCTCAGACTGATCAGGTGTCGTCTCTCCTACTGCACATTTACTTGTAGAAGGCTGGTCTTCGTGTAGGGTTGGTGAGGTCTGAGCACTCTTTGGTCCTTTTCCCTTATCAGACTTTGTGGCATCATCAGATCCAACACCACTACCTAGCTCAGACTGATGAGCTGTCATTACCCCTACTGCCATGTTATTTGCAGAAGGCTGGTCTTCTTTATTGGTGAATAAGGTCTGTGCACTCTTTGGTGCTTTTCCGTTGTCAGACTTCTGGGCATCATCAGATTCAACACCACTTTCTTGCGTAGACTGATGAGTTGTCGTCTCTCCTACTGCATATTTACTTGTAGAAGGCTGGTCTTCTTGCAGGGTGGATGAAGTCTGTGCACTATTTGGTCCTCTTCCCTTATCAGACTTTGTGGCATCATCAGATCCAACACCACTTTCTTGCTCAGACTGATGAGCTGTCTTCCATCCTACTGCACCGTTACTGGCAGAGGGCTCGCCATCTTCCTTGTTGGGTGAGCTTTTTGTTGTCGTTGATTCCTTTTCCTTATCAGACAGCTCAGGATGACAAACTTTCTTCTCAGATTTGTTGGAAACTTCCTGCTTGTTGTCACTTACTTTAGCAGAGGTTCTGGTCATTGTCGCTACTAACTCAGTCACTTCACTGCCTTGCTGTAGGTTATTGACTTCCTCAACATTTGCATTGTCAGAACCAGATCCTGTTGTTGAATCCAGGTTAAGCTGTTCCTCTGCCCTCTTGGCTTCAGCAGTGCTTGGAGCCTTTAGTCGAAGGATCAAAATTTGTGGCCTCCTCTGCTTTGACGTTAAGTCTACACTGGTCCCTGTAACAGCAAAGTTTAATAATATTCTAGGTTATATTGTTCAGTTCAAACAATAGATAAATAATAAGATATAGAAAAGTCAGTGGGTACAAATTTTCCTTGACATCTGGATCTCCTCCAGGTAGACATATTTAACCTGAATTCGTACAAACTTCTTTAATGCAGATGAATTGTTGGCAGGGCTATAATCATGTCCAGCAGATCCAAATCCGAGTCCAGCTAGTCAAAGCTGTCCAAGACAGGCTGCATCACAGACCAGCCCAGACGAATAGTCAGATCTATGTTTGCCCAGTTTATTAAGCCGTGGTATTCAGCTCTGCAATGGACAGACAGGCAAATAGCAAGTGAAATGTTATGTCAGCTTTCTTGGCCTATCCTTTTTATCCTATGAATATTCAGGTAATCATAGTTTTTTAGATACAGTGGCCTAAAAGTAAAAGGTTTTTAAGAATTCACGAGTGGGTATGGGGGGGGGGGGGACAATTTAACAATGGGGACCTAGAAATGTTGTTAGAACCACATTTTTTTGGTTGGGTTGCATGATTGGCTGGTAGCTAGTGTATGGCTGGGGCATACTGTTAGAGGGCTTAAAGAGGTGCTGCAGCAATTTCAGATATTTTAATTTCATGAAAAGGATTTTAAAGCACAAATCCAAGTACATGTATTTGAAAGAGGATTTTATTTGGAATGCCTCACTTTTAAGTTTTTCTTAGTTTCTTTACAAATTGTAAGTGAGGGAGGGGGATATACTTCATTTGCACCTGACATTTCTTACATTTAACAGCACTGCCCCTCCAAATTTAGAACACAGTTACATTTACATCAGTTGAGGACTGTATGCGAAACCAGAGGTCCAACATTGATCTTCAAAATTTGTTTGGTGTCACTCTTGAGTTGTGAGATGCATTTGATATTCCAATTAATCTGCTCATGATGCAAAATTTCTTACAGCGGGAAATAATTCAAAGGGCAACATGCCTCTATAAAACTGAACGGATAATTTCTTCTTCGATAATGCAATTTTTTCTCTCAGGTACCTTCTCCATAGTGGCTTCATAGTGCGACCAGTCTTAAATCTTTGCATTATGTATTTGATTATCAATCTATATTATGTTTTCTGGACTACAGTAAGTAATTAAACAACCATTATTATGCACTTCTTGTAATAATTTGCGCCCATTTACAGAGACTGTATGCATCAAAGTACAACTGGAACACGTGCCTGTTACACTTTCATCCCCTCTCATCAGGAACTGTGGCACTGCTGTTGATTTACCACTGCACCCTATAGGGATGCACAGGATTTCAACAACCAAATGTGGCCTGAAACCAGATTTTGAAATAAAAATTATCCAACTGTTTCTTTAGGGTAAAAAGTGGATGGATGGTGTGGGAACTATGTAAATGAAAAAGTGTACATAATCTTTCCTTTCTATTTAAGTTACTTGTTAAGTGTTGTTTAGCAATATATCTTCCTTGTATGATTGTGCCAAGGAATAACTATTTAAGAATGCTACCATTTACATTGCCTACAGTGTAAGACTCCACCAAACAGTCTGACATTCTAAAACATTTCAAACAAGAAGACATTTTGGGGAAACTTGCAGCACAGTGTAGTACATGAAGCTGCGCACCACTGTAGAGAAGCACATCTGGAAATTAGATAAGGAATACATTTTATCAGAGGATGTCCCCAACCCTTCAAAGCTGGCAGTGAAAATGTTGCTGGGTCTTAATCCAGCATTTCATTAAAAAAAGTAAACTTTTAAGTAGAACATCACAATTTTTGTTACTTGCTCAGTTAGTATGACCATGGTCATACTAACACTGCAGTGATATGAATTTCCAAAATTACTTTGTTTGTAAAGTAAAGTGAAATCATTTTTTCTTTTAATTTTTGAAGATTTACTTATTGAAGTAATTTGTTTTTATCTTATTGCACTATATTTGACATGTGGAATTATAAAATAGTAAGCAAACATCTTTCAATCAATTTACATGTAATTTTCATTTACAGTAGATGCATGTGAAGTTCATATAGGAAATATTAGGTCATACCTTGAAAGCAGTTCAGTAGAATTTTAGTGTGGGCTGCAGTATAGCATAGTATTTACTTACTGTAATACAAGCTAGGCTTGCAAGTAGACATACATGCATGTGTGATATCTCATGGTAGGAGTACTGTAAACGCTGTGCATTGATATGAGGGGTGGGAGTGGTTTGTTTTGCATAATTAGAGTTTACCTAACATGATTTGAAGTACATAGAACAAGTAAATATTTTAGAGAAACACCAATTAAAAGCTGATTTCAATAATAATGATGCACTGTAAGTTACTTGTAAATCCCCCTCCCCTCCCACAAACCCCATCAAAATACTAGGATTGGAGATGTTTCTACAGTACTGGGGCAGTTGACGGAATAAAACAAACATTTTATCTCAATTAAAATAATAAAATAATTGGTGTTATCTCAATTAAAGTAGACTTCGGTGTTATACAAATTTATTAAAACTTCACAATTTTGGAACATATCCTAATGAAATAAGTGTTATGTAACTTAGAAGGAAATTTACAGTACTTTTTTATACAAAATGAGCATGTAACAAAAAATCGTGAGGCCTTGCAATGTTTTTACATGGAATGATCGATATAGACCAGGCAGCATTTTCACTGTCAGTATTCAAAGGCTGGGAGGTAATCTATCTATGTATTTCTTATCTAATACTGAGCTGTGCCTCTTTACAGTTGTTGCTCCATTCACTACACTGTGCCAAAGGTTGTTTTGTTGGTTGATATGCCATCAGACTACATGTATGTAGAGTTTACACAATGCCATATAAGCAGTAGGGTTCTAATCCTTGTACATTTTGGAGCCTTTCATGATAACAATATTCATTTAAAAAAGTGATTCTGGGACCAGTGGCATTATGTATTTATTTTACCTAAAAGTTATATGGGAATGACTACCTCTAAATCATGCAAATGTTACAGGATTTTCTCGGAATCTGTTTGTGAATTTCCGTTCACGGCTTGTTTTATTTGACTGCATGATTAGTACCAGGGAATAGTATTGCAAATGGCCAAATCAGATTTGGTTCCATAAAATCTACTTTTAACCTCAGATATAAACTTGATACAATAGTAGGATAGTTTAAAATTTTGGATATTTAGACACAAAAAGCTCCTCTCGATCTCATACAAGGTCACACAAGTCAAAGGCTTCCAATTTAACGACCCCCTTAGCAAAAATAGTGTTGACCATTCACTATCTTAAAAGCAAAGACAATAAGTCATTGAAATCAACTTTATCCTCTTTTTAAACAGATCTAAATTGAATAATTGATTGTGTGGATGAAACAGCACCGACTAGGATGACACAACAAAGCAGAGTATGGAAAAAAATGCAAGTGACATTTGCAGATGGCAAGCCTCATGGTTAAGGACATGTGTATATGGTATTACATAACACAAAACAAAGAAATACTGTACAAAAAGATGGTTTAAAGTGTTCTTAGCCTTTTCCCAAGTTGATGTCAAAATGACTTCTCCTGTCCAATAAAAAGAACTTTAAAAATGCTTTAGGGAAAGATACATAAATTCTAAAACCACTTGAAATGATTTGACCAATGACTCAGGGCAAGTGTTATACCTTGTTTTCTTGGATGCTACAGGCAGAAATCAACATTAAGATCTGTGTTTCCTACGACCAGTGGCGGAGCGTCCATACAGTCAGGGGGGGGGCGGATGCCCCCCCTGACGGAGTAAAATGGGCTGCAGGCGCCCTTTTCAGCTCTTTACCACTTTTTACTTATTCTAGATTATTGTCTTTTTTTATTGCGCTCTCATCTACTTATTGACATTTGTCACATTTTGTTGGTGTAATTAGGCCATGACACCTTCTTATTCTTCGTTTATCTGCAAATTAGCCAGGCCCGGAAAGGGTCATTTCCGGAGATCTAAGGAGTATCTTAACTCAAAATTTGTTTGTAGGCTACGAGCCAACCAGTGGTGGCGCTTCGCTTAGATAGTGTCGAAAGCGCCCCTACAGACCATTCTCGCCCTATCCTGACCAATACCCCTAGCTCCGCCACTGCCTACGACAATTATAGAATCACTTCTCTTTCAACTGGAAATTGGTGAGGCCTTTTCTCAAAAAATGAGAATGAATGCTCATTTACCTGTCTGTATTCTGTGCATGTTTTTGTCCAATCTGTTACTGTTAGTCATTTAGCCTCTGAAGAAGATCCTGCTAGGAAATGTCAGGCCAACTTATTTTAACACATTCTCTTACACTGGCTCTCTACTCTCTAGTGGATAAGCAGTTTGCTAACAGTTTTATTTTATTTTGATTAACTATTGCATGATATTGATAGGTTTAAATTTATCTATGGTGAATGAAAAGCATTGATTTTTTTTATGCTTGGGCACGAAGGGTTCAGTCTCTGAGACAATCTTTCAGAATGAATCACACAGTTAAGGGTGTGCACCAAACTTTATCATATGGGGTGTCCTGTAACAAATGGCCAATTTTTACTGATATACTGTACATTTACATACAGCAGGGAGTTGTTATGCATAACAACTCCCTGCATACAGTGTCACATCGACTAGACTATTAACAGTACAGAATAACTGTCTGGTAATATTGACATGATGGAATGATACCAGATTTGTGGAACACTAGGATCCCGATTACAATCCACAACCAGTTGTACTATTTAGGCTATGTATAACATGGGGGTGGGGATCAGCTGTTCAATAATATGAATTTACATGAACATAAGCTTATGCCTATGAAATCATTCAGGGGCGGCGATCTGTTTCAAATATTGGGGGGGGGGACGCTTGCTTAGATGCAGGCGAATTACTATCAAAGCGGAGTGCCACCATTGGTTGGCGCGCAGCGTACAAGAAAATTTCTGGTTTTGATAGACCCCAGATCACCGGAAATGGCACTTCTCGGGCTTGAAAATGACCAACCAGATGAACAATTTGGCCTGAGAACCAAGTTTTTCCTAATAGTTTTTTTTTTTATTCATAACCTTTTTTTCAAAATTGTCACCAGTCACACATCATGTTCGACCTCATTGCATCTCCTGTGGATCATTGCTTTTGTAGGTAATTCTACGTAACGCCCCACAATACCCGTCAGCCCCACTTTTCAAGGTTTTAAGCCCATTATTTGTTCAGAATTTGAATAATAAATTCACTTCAAAAGATACCCATAATGTTGCACAAAATGTCATCTATGGACAACCAATATAGAACCCCCCCACCCTCAACAGACCGTTCAAAATTGCACGAGTAGAGGGAAGTATGATGAAGAATGTTGGTCAAGGAATTTTCGAAAATTCAGACACAGCTAAATTATTGGTGTACAAATATTAAAACCTCTTATAACGGCTACTATAAAACTTCGATATCATAGAAAATACAAAAAAATATGCTCGACGGGGAGGGCGATCTCCACCCTTCACCCCCCCCTCCCTTGGCTACGCACCTGCGGTTAGAAATCTTGTAGGAAACAGGCCAAATGGAAACCCAGTGAACCCATATCGATGTGAATCATATCTATGATTGTACGTACGTACACTCATACACAAGATGCAAACCAAATTTCATTACGGATGCGGTCCGTCTAGCTATTCATTTCGAAAACAAAAGTAAAAGCTACTTTCGATCATATATAGTAACAAATTGTGATGTGGTTAGACAGGCGCCTTGCAAGGAATATGCCAAGGGAGGGGCAAAGCTTGTACCCAGACTTTCTAAGCATAGCTCCACCAGGAAAATTTTGGCCGAAAATGCCTCCCAGATCGCTGGAAATGGCACTTCCCAGGCCTTGTAAGTTGCATCTAAGCATTTTCTATTTTTGAAATTACTAGCGATATCATAAAAAAATACAAAACATATGCTTAATAAAAACTATGCCAACAAATATTGGGGGGGATATTAGATACTATATCCCCCCACCTAAAATATTGGGGGGACATGTCCCCCCGTCCCCCCATGATCGCCGCCCATGAAACCATTTACAACTCCATGAACACTGCTGATATTTGAGCTAGGCCTGCACATATAAACAATGTAGTTTGGCCTAATGCTATTTGACATATTAAACTTAGATAGTAGATTATCACTTACGATGAGACAATGGTGGTTATATCAACTATTGCTATAGGTCTATACATTTTCTAACTAAAAGCTATGTGACACAGGGAGGCGACTTGGCAGGTATTTTAATGCAAATAGCCTACATTCTGGGATGTGGTCCGCCCCCCCCCCCCCCCCTCCTGATATAGGCTACAGTGCCACTCCCCATCTGTTTCCACCATCATAAGTACCAACGGAGGCAATGATAACCTACAGTTAGTGATTAGTGACATACAGCCGACAGACAGACTGGGCCAAGACTAACTAACACTAAAAGTTTGCCTATGCCACTTATGATATGCTAAAACCATAACTGTGGTGTAACACTAAAGGCCTAAACATTTGCCATTGCCAAGCTAGTGAAGACGGATCATGACCATATGCCATGGCTAGTCTGTGTTTATCACCTAACAGTTAGCCTAGATCTAGCTCATGCAAGGCTAACCAGCCCAACCTAAGACGTAGGCCAAAATTACAATATGGCTAGTGTAGGCCTAATTAGTTTAGTTCAAGTTGGTCGTGGTTTTCACAGTCTTACAAAGTTACGTCAGTAGTCATACAACTTAGTACTAGTAGTAGTGTTCTACTACTGGTTCAACCGATATATGGAATTATTAGCCTATATAAGCATGGGTATATTATTATTAACATAACATACCTTCATCTTCACAGTCATCATTCACATCATCATTGTCATCATTCACAAACAGGAAATTGACGAGGTTAGAAGCACCTTGCAGTAGACAGAGAGCTGTTATAATCATATCAGAGCCAATGGATGTAGGCTAGGTTAGACAACCTTAGCCTTAGGAGTAGTTAGGGGTCTACTCGACCCTAGTCCTATACCGCAACTGAAATTTCCAACTGCAAGTGACAGCTCTGATTTTCGAAATCTACAGGTCTCCCAGTGCAATTCGATGGTAGATAGTCAGTAAAAACTTCGAGTTCAGTTTTTGGGTGCAATATCTAACTGTGATTTCGTTTACAAAAGAGAACAAATAAGAGGACACATACAATCACAAGGTAGTAGCAATTGTAACTTGTAAGGTCGTAACTAGTGGAACTGTGCTCTATCTATAGTGTTGTCTGCATATATGCTATATGCATGTTACTACTAAACTGCAATTTCGTACAACTTCAGTGCTCGCACGTACATAGTGTGTACACGCGTGTTATTTACCAGTGGTTGTCAAGTGTTATCGTCGACATGGAAACCAATCGACGCATGCGCTATTGCTCCTTAAGATCGGAAGATCGTCGAATACGTAAAAGAGACATATAGTTACGACGAGTTACACCATCAGGCATCTACGCAAAAACGTGAAAAATTATATTCACACTTTGCTTTTAACTTTTTGCATGTAGTACTGATCTTTCTTCGTGAATTTGGTACTTCAACCAAGCTGTTGACTGTTTAAAAAACATTAATATTCACATCTTTTACATTTTAATAAATAATTAAGATGTGAAAAAAATATAATTGTTTACCCTGTTGCGTACTGGGGCAACTTAATTCTACTTTATAGTCCTTCTTTTTTACTGTGTGAAACTTGCCAATGCGATGTCCCTTCTATTCTTCCGTGGACACTGAAAGAGTTGAAGCCTCCATAAATGAAGATAGTATTCGCCATTGACATACATATTATATCGTCAAACCAGTGTGGTCTGAAGCAGTGATGTAGCCAGGAATTTGCAAGGGGGGGGGGGGGGTGGCGGGGGCATATTTTGCGATTGATATGGGGGAGGGGTCCAATGGGAGGGTCTACCCCTCCCGTTTGAGAAATTTTTGAACAATTGAAAGTCCTTTCAATGCGATCTGGTGCAATGTTTTGTCAGTTTCATCATTATCATGATATTATATTATCAGTAGATTTTGTTTCCTGTTTGTATTCGTTTACATGTTCTTTTACATATTATATCAGAAAGACAAACATATTCCTATATATATTTTAGTCCTCGGTTTATAGCATAACGAGTGGTGTTTGTGGAATGAGAAAATGCCCCTCTGATGTTGTGCCCCCACTTTTTGGAAGCTGCCTACCCCCTGCAGTTCACCGCTGCAAGTTTATAATGCATTGCACCTACAGCGTTCCATACTATGATCATGATGTAAACTTGTATCAGGTGGCATACTCCTATTAGTCTTTATCAATCCGCCCGGATGTTCTCCTATCCCAGGAAAAGTGCCAAAATGCTGTAGGAAAACATCTGTTTGACCTGTTATCAATCAGAATCTGGTTTCTTGTGGCTTGCATGTTAAAGGGTATGAATGGAAGTACATGTGGTACAAAAATTGGGTCAATTGAGGCAATTTTTTTAGACCACTTTAGGCCTCCCAGGAGCAGCGTACGAAAATTGTTTACTATCGAGTGAAGAGGTTTGTTTATAAGTGACAAAAACGTCCGACTCGGATAGCAAAAAATCTACATGGTCATGATACGGAAAATTGATAGTGCCATGAAAGGCCAACTTAATTGTCAGCTATCAGGTGATGGGTGGCGTTTAGATAGTGAGAACTTCTATCTAGATTTTTGAGGGCTCCTCTGGAAAGCAGTGCTTCTGCACTGAGCAGGACTACCCTCGTTAAAGATGACAATAATCATAATAAAAACCAGAATGCAAAAATGCATAGTGGTTTCGATTTAACATTCAATTTTCTGCATGAATCTGACGTAATGTATAGTGAGGGTGTTTAAAATACTTGATATTAGTAATACAGTGAAAAGCAGAGTGATATATTCACAATGACACAGGCTGTCCTGAAATGACCATTGACCTCAACAACAAGCTTCTTGTACTTAACATACATCAACATACTAAATATGACATCAGTCCTTGTTAAAATATTGTGTAAAAAATGGTTTCACAATCTGACCCCTGGTGAACTCAAACGACCTTTGACCTCCGCCCACAACATTAAGGCTTCTTGTACTCAATGTGGTACAATTACATACCAACTACATGTGATCTGTCCAAGATTCCCATACAATATTATGTTTAGGAAGATGTGTTAGTGTGGAGAGACAGGTAAGAGGGGAGTGAAGTAAATGTTGGGCATTTGCTGACTTCAAATGACCTTTCGCCTCCACCAAAAGCAATAATAGGCTCCTTAAATTTAATATGGTGCATCTACAAGATCTTTCCTTTCTTGCAATATCATGTTTACAAGGTTGTCACGATTTGACCTGTTGTCACCAAATGGCGTTTGACCTACACCAAAAACATTAGGCTTCCTGTGCTCAATGTGGTACATCTACACACTAATTATGAATTGGTCCGACCTTCCCTTCTTGAGACATCGTGTTTACAAGGTTTTCAAAATTTGACCTCTGGTGACCCCAAAAGACCTTTGACCAGCTCCACCCAAAAAAATAGGCTTGTTGTACTCAATAGGGTACGTCTAAACCCTAAATATGAGGTCTGCCCATGCTTCCCTTCTTGAGATATCGGGTTTACAATGTTTTCACAATTTGACCCCTGGTGAACCCAAATGACCTTTGACCTCCACAGACATACACACATACGCCATCATGAATGCAGAGGTTACGATATTCATCGAAAACAAAAAGACTTAGAGGCCACATTACTTTTGTGATTTAGTGTGTAGGTCCATGGGGCTTTTAATGCGCGTATGCTACCATCAACGAGCACGAGCTCAACTTAAGATTTTGTCGCATCACACTTGTAATGTACATGAGCAGACTATGTAGTCACCTGCAGAGTTCCCTAGAAAATTGTTGTTCTTTCATGGCCTAACGAGGTCCGAGTCTAAAAATGACAAATGGAAAACAAGCTCCAGCTCACTTGAGAAAAAATGGTATCACACGCCTTACACCTCTTCATTTGCTAAGCTACAAGTTCTGCCCTGACAAGTTCTGATATCTTAACAACATACATGTATGTTTCTGGGGTTGTGTAACTACCACAGATGGTTCAATTAGATGTCTAGTCGGGATCCAGTGATGGCCATATCACAAGATACCCAATCACAAGATATCCCATTTTCAGAGAGGGTCATTTTATTATTCAACTAGGCCTACATACAATAGGCAGTTAAATATTGACTGGAAGCTACCCTTTCAAACAAACAAAAAACCATTGAAGTTTCCCATAAAAAGCCCATAAGAAATTTCCTTAGGGATATTGGCCCACAGGAGAGAGCATTTCCTATGGGGTTTTCTGGGGAAATATGCCACAGGAAATTTGAGTTTGACACACGGGAAAGAGCATTTCCTATGGGGTTTTAACAGGAAAATTACCCAGGAGAAATTTGAGTTTGACACACTGGAAAGAGCAGTTCCCATGGGGTATTAATGGGGAAATATGCCACAGGAAATATGATTTTAACACACAGGAAAGAGCATTTTCTATGGGGTTTTAACAGGGAAATAACCCACTATGGAAATAACCCACAGGATATTTTCCCCCGGGAATGGCAAAATCCCACAGGAAAAATCCTGAAGAAAACAGGGCTAATTTTCCCCACTTACTATACAAAAAATATTGGTGATTTTCCCATTGAATATTCCTGCAAGAACATCCCCATAGATTTCCCTTTTGACAGAATCAAAATTGTTTAATATTCCCTAAAAACAAAATCCCAAGCTATTTCTTTTTTTTCCCATTGAAAATGACCCATTGGGTTATGTTCCTGTTGAATCTTGACTGCAGTTACAAATTCCTGCATGATATTATGTAGTTATGTGGTGTAATTAAAAAACCAGCTTTCCCAAGGAGGGCTAATAGATTCTTCATAGTGAATTAACTTTATATTGACCAACAGTTTACATATATAAATGTGTCAAGGTAAGAATGACAGCCTCTGGCAAGTGAATTGAGCTGTGGAACTATTTGTTATTAATGTAAAAAATTAATGAAAAAAACTTAAAACTTCTTGTGAATAAACTCTGAAATATTTCTATTGCATATCTACTACATAAAGAAAGTGGTTCAGTTGTAAGAAATGTGTATATAAGTGATATTAAGTGAACGGATGGATGTGGACGTAAATAAACACTACTTCTGCTCCTCCAGATGGTAGGCCTTTTGTTCATCCTTCATCTTTTTGGCCATCTTACTTCTTATTGCTGTCCGAGACACTCCATTGAACTTTAGTAGCGTCAGCCCTAAAAGAACAAAGAAATTACTAGGTAGGCCTATGAGATTTTGCATAGTCAAGATACTTATTTGCCGACATTGAATTTCCAGAAATCGTGAAGCTCCTAACAAATGTTGACCAGGGGCCTTTCAAGTTACTAGGCGCTTCATTTTTATTTCTTGGAATTGAAAAACAGGAAAACTTTGTAGGCACATAGTGGACAGACCAAGGTAAAACTGAATTGGGCAAACACATAAAATCATCCCTGATACAATCTGTGTCAACTATCACATGATACCCTAACAAACAGTGTGGCAGCTGCACTATTTAATTGCTTTTCATCATACCAGTAGAGAGACATATGTCAGCCTTCATCCTTATAAAGACTTGCTTTCAGAATTGTTCTTTGTAAATGACAAGATTTGGGGATTTAGTTGATTTTTAAAGTAATGTTAATGAAAATAGAGTTGAAGGCATTGAAGACTCGCCCCTAACCATGTGCGGCCATCTGAAAAAGTTAACTTTCTGTTGCTGTCAAGTGATGTTTTGTTTGTGTCACTACAAAATGCAGACAGTACAGTAATGAAACGTGATACCTTGTTATCTTTTGCTGGACTCGAGATGTCCATCACTGTATTGTTTGCACACTGTGCTGTGGGTATTGACCACAGCTGTATGTACTGACTGTACACTAGTGTCTAATTACCGATGGTAGCAAGCTGTTTGTGTGTATTTTATGGGAACGATGGTGGTGTCTAACACTTCTGTTACACCTCATTCAAAACTAGGTCAGATTACCGGCATGAGACATTTCTTTGTGCGCGAGTCTCACACCCTTTTAGCACCAAATATTATGCATGTACCCGGAAAGTAATCATGTGAAGGGTTAGATAAATTTCATCCAATTCCATTTCCTTTTCACAACCATCACATGATGTCTATGCATTTCTACCCATTTTTGTAGGTATATCACTTATATATCTAACTTTGCTTCCAGATAATATTCCAAAACTGATGTTTCTTTGAAGCATGCCAGTGGTAGGCTTACATACTAAGCTAAAACCTATCCATTTGATAGTTTCATACAAACTTATGTGTAACTATAGCCTTCGAGATTAAGGTATTGTTTTCAACGTTTGTAATGTTACGTCCAGTGGAGGAGCATCCATACAGTAATTGGGGGCGGATGCCCCCCCTGACGGACTCAAATGAACTGCTGGCGCCCTTTTCAGCTTTTTACCACTTTTGACTTATTCGCGGTAATTGACTTTTTTATTGCACTCTCATCTACCTATTAACATTTGTTACATTTTGTTGGTGTAATTTTCTGACACCTATATTTATTCTTCGTTGATCTGCAATTTAGCAAGGCCCGGAAAGGGTCATTTCCAGCGATCTAGGGAGTAACTGTACTCCCAAAAAAGTTTGGTACGCTCCGCGCCAACCTGTGGTGGCGCTCCGCTTAGATAGTATCGAAAGCGCCCCTACAGACCATTCTCGACCCCCCCTGACCAATACCCCTAGCTCCGCCACTGGTTCGGCCCTTATGTTGCCCGATGCGGATTCTAATATTGTTTTCAATACTCAGCGTGATGTGAATTCCAATTAGAGAAAAGAGCACTAGATCTTCATTATTTGTGGACTGACTTGTGGACTGGTTAATTACCACTGTCTAGTGTTTCACCTTGACCACTTTCCACCACATAAACTGAGGTAACTACGCAGCACTCGGAAATTCAAGAAATTGCCACTCACCAAAGTTTCTACCCAGATATAGAATATCATGTAAAGGTTTGTCAGACAACCTTACACAAATTCTGCCTATTATAAAATGTATGTATGTATGTATGCATGTATATTAGATCCTCCTGCAAGCAGGAACTCGCGAAGAAGCCTAATTGGCTTATCAAAGCCGCAAGCTGACCGAAGTCAGTCTCTCACATTCATATTTAACGTCCATGATTATGAGAAGATTATGATTATGATTATGATTATGAAAATGGTTATGATTATGATTATGAAAATGGTTATGATTATGATTATGAAAATGATGAGGATTATGAAAATGGGAAGAAACTTGGTGATACAAACATATAAATGTCATCAATGCACTTCTCAAGCACTTTTTGTTTTACTTTAAAATATTTGGACAGTCTAAGTAGCCTAATGTTAGCGATGTCAAGCAAACCATGATAGAATTATGTTCGTTTTTTGGGTAACATTAAATCCATCTATTACAGTTAGGAGATAAAGTTGGCCAAAGGAATGCTAGGTGCACTTAGTCATTAGATACCATTTTTTCATGTTTATTCACACAACTTTGCAATGTTACAGCCAGGCTTGAAATACACTTACTGCGGTACACCAGACAATTTTCCTTTGCAGCTCCAACTATTGCCAGTAAGTAAATAATCCTCTGCTATCCATTTCATCATCTCAGGAAGGCTCTTAGTATGCACCTACATGAAAGAATTGCCACGTGACGCTTTAATTTCTGTGGAGAAAAGAAAACGATCAATTTAAAATCATGCCATAGTAACCTCTGCCACTTCCACATCTCTCTCCCTCAGTGAACTGTTTTTTTTTTTTTTCAACTTTCACGATTTGATCTTCAAAGTGAATAGTTGAATAGCATTTGAAACTCGCCCTTTAATACCACTGCCATAACAGTTTCCCTGACTCGGGCATTATATTTGGCTCTCGTGTTAGATCACTGGAAATTTGAGCTGAGGAAGTCTCTTTCCCAAGCTCCTTTCTTTTGCTAGGCTTGGTGAATTGATTATGTAACACAGATGTTAATGTTCCAGACTAATAACCTTGAAAGGTGCAGAAGTGGCCAGTGGCGAAAAATGAACGGCAGTCTTACTAAAGGGCGGATTTTCATATGGCAAAAGTGCAAGCGCAATAATTCTTCCTTTCTTTGTCTCTTGGGTGGGAGGAAGGACTTCACAAGTAGAAGTATTTTAATCATTAGTAATAAATATTAATAACTTCAGTTCAAGGAGAAGTTACACATATATGCACTTATCATGAGGCTCTATATTACCAGAAACACTTGTGGTCCTTGTGGCATTCCATATGAAAGGCAAAGAACAAGTGTTAATTCAATTGTACGTCACATGCTGTGCACTGCTATGTATTCAGTTTTGTGCAGACAGAATGAAAATATTTACACTGTAACATCAAATATATATCATAGATAGAAATGGAAAAGGTGAGCATCGAATGTCTCAATTCATGGGAATGTAAAAAATTTGTTGTGTTGCTGATGAAATTGGGGCTCATTTCAAAATTGAAATCAGTTTAGGTTTGGTCAAGTGAATTGATCATTCCTTACAAACATTAAATTAAATCCCATCACATAGCTGAAACAGACAAAAGACAGGTCTTAATTTCCAAGTTTACTATCCCATCATAAAAACACAACAGACAAGATGGGGAGTTGGACAACTGTGTTTCTTTCTATACATGCTTTGCACAATGTACTATTTTAAGTACTGTATGACACCATATGTTGGTCTTCCAACATGCACATCTACATATTTTGTATGTTTACCAAATGTTTACAAAACTATGGGGAATGATTATGTTTATTCAAAAAATGTAGAGGAAATATTACTAGGCCTACATAATACTTCTGTTTGCAAAATTGCCATTCCTAAACATCTGACATACTTGATGGACCTGACTGGACCACAATTCAATGACAGCTACTTTTACTGGTTTACGATTCTCTGTTTGACGTTTAACCTGTTTAATTACCCTTTATAATATAACCCTTATTATATATACAACCCTTAATATAATATAACCATCATTATGTTATATCACCTATTTCCAGTCATGGTTTCAAACATTAATTACTGGTGTTCGAATTTGGAAGTTCCATACATCACTTCAGTAACAAGAAATAGTGTGTCCGAATCGTGGTATCTTGGTTGACATGTGACACTGCCCATCTTGTGAATTGCGTTTAGGCATTGGGCCACCTGCAGTCAGCAGCTTCTGCGATTTGTGTCTCAAGAAATCTGTCTCATAATCAGGTTGTAGTTTTGTATTCCTCTGGATAGAGTTTGGTAGAACTCTCAGGAAATGTTATGAGCATTAATTATTTTGTTGGGTGATAAGAATACGGAAAACTTCTTTCCGATTCACTGAGATTTTTACCTACAAAGACGTTGAGGATTGGTGTTACTGTGCCCTTGTGATACCTATCCAGCTACTGTAGGCCAGCACGATGATCAGGCAGGCCTAGCCTAGGAAGGAGAGAGATATCATTGTTACGGTTGAAAGTGACAACAAGAGACAGACTTCCAGTTCCATGGGTGTTACATGTATACAACCTTGTTTTAGTTAATTCTTACACTCAATGCTGAGTGACCAGTTGAGGTTTGGTATTTCATGCTGAAATACCAAACTTGCTATTTCTACATCATCTTACATACCCTGCCATGCAATCACATTGAGCTACAACTGCAGAACATTGCCTGCAACCCATGGACCTGCAGCTTCTTCTGTGACTCTATATGATGGCTTTACATCACTCGATCTTTAGAATGGTACCAAAATCTACTGTGGTGTGACTAAAGATTGATATGACTGCACCCACTAAGACACCTAGCACCTGTCTAGGCCACAAGTGACTCACCTGAAACAAAGTAAAAAAAAATGATCTTGAAAACCTTGACAAATGTCAGCTACACATAGGGATGCAACGTGACCGGTTTATGTTTTTGGGGAAAAATAAAATCATTGAAAATAGGCCAAAATTGTACAAAATTTGTCTTGCTTCTTCACAACCTTTTTTAAATTTAATAGTCAAAATGAGACATATATAGGATTGCATTTGATCTCTGTATTCTTTACAGACATGATCCCAAATGTAAATTTATTACATGTTCTATGTACAGTGAAAATGACGACAGAACAACATGCACAGTGACAACGTTTTGATGAATGCCTACTAAAAGAGGTAAAGTTATAGAGAAGTTGGATGGCCAGTTTATATGGTAACTTATCAATGCTGAACAAACAAACTGGCTTAAAGGTCAAGTTAATGATAATGTCTATGATTTTGGTCTGTGGTATACTTCAGTCTTTCGACTTTGTGATTTTGAATGAAATTTATGCTTGTAGAGGTTGTAGTGTATGGACGACTAACTTATTCAGACATTACTTGTACCTAATTATATTTATTGTAGACTATAGGGCCCTCGTTGGTTGCAGGGCTAGTAGAGAATAAACATGGCTACCAACCAACCGATTCGTGTACTAGCTCTTATCCGTATGAATCTCCGATATGATATATTTGCCCTTGAAATGCAACAGAGGTCTTTTCAAAAATAGCCCAAGCAAGGAAAACTTCACATGTGATAAATTTTATGGTATAACTTTAAGTCCAGTAAATGAGTGAAGTAAGTAATTCACAAAGGTTCCTCGGGATACAAAATTGATGCTTTCACTGTGCATATTTATTACTTATTATTGAAGCTGTGAAGGCCTGGATTAATAACATATATATTGTGTTCAAAGAAATTATTACAAGTTGAACTTGATTGACAAACACAGCAATGCAAACTTTATCCTTTAAGTTTAGGCCTGTATACATTGTCTATCCGATAGAAGATTGATAATATGCCTAGACCCTATTGATAATGACATTATCAATAGAGTCTAGGCCTAGATAGCTAGCTATAGGCCAAATGCTTTACCACAATTGTTTTTGGGCTAATATATTGTTACTAATTAGTGTGTATAGGCTACTGTAGAAGTGTTGATTTTGTAATTTGAATATGATTCATGCAATAACAATGAGAATCGAACATATCAGCCGATGCCATATGTGCCTCCTTTTTGCCTGTCTGAAATTAATGTTAAATAACAATAATAGTTAGAGGGTCTTACGTTTTAAATAAGATCATGGGCTAGGCTTAGCACTGGCAGCACACCCTCATCTGAGAACGACTGAAATTGAAACAGACAAGCCTCTAGGCCTAACTTCGTCCTACCGCCTAGCCAAATTACCTACGTTACGGAATAGGTCTATGCAGATATTTGATCAAATTTTGTGGAACTGCAATGCCGGCCATGAATCTATGCAGTTTTCCCAAAAATCTGCCGGAACCTCGTGAGACCAGTTTTCTGCATAAACTGTTACGTTATTGTGAAATCGGAAGTAAAGCAAATTATCAAACCTTGCAACAACTAGTAGTACATAGTAGTATGGCGGGCCATCAGTCTCAAATCATGGGAGATCGACTTATACCGATTTAAATCGACATATACCAGTTTCCTTCGACTTATACCAGTTTCCAGCAGCTGAAATTGACTTCTACCAATTTAAATCGACATATATATATTGTTGAAGTTAACACAACCTGCGCGATACGCAGTCAACTTTCGCCATCAAACCTTTTATTCGCCTCTATTCACGCGAATAGCACCCTTTCACCAAAAAAAAAATCGCAGAACTTTGTAAATGGGTGGCGCTCTCATAGATTTTACACGAGCAAATTCAACAGATCTCTGAAGTACGATTGAAAGTGACCTAATTTTTGTGGAATCCGGATCACAGTAAACATGAAATATGTATAAGCGAGACAAAAAGTTATTCTGTACATGAATATTCCGTTCCACATCTTGTTCCTTGCTGTTAACATGACTTTATTAAGGCCGATAAACCCTTTATACTAAAGTAAGGCATGGCATAATCGTGGCAAAAGTAATTCACAAGCTTTATAATTGTCTTCTGCAATATTATATATTTCTTACGAAAGCATATTTGCTGCCACACGAAAAAAAAAATAAAAAAGCTTTCGATGGTTAGTTAGGGAGGGTTAGTAAGGGAGGGTTAGTAAGGAAGGGCCAGTTAGGGAGGGTTAGTTAGGGAGGGTTAGTTACGAAGGGTTTGTTAGGGAGGGTTAGTTAGGGAGGGTAAGTTAGGGAGGGTTATAGTTACGAAGGGTTTGTTAGGGAGGGTTAGTTAGTGAGGGTTAGTTAGGGAGGGTTAGTAAGAGAGGGTTAGTTAGGGAGGGTTAGTTAGAGAGGATTTGCTAGGGAGGGTTAGTTAGGGAGGGTAAGTTAGGGAGGGTTAGTTAGAGAGGGTTAGTTAGAGAGGTTTATTTAGGGAGGGTTAGTTAGGGAGGGTTAGTAAGGGAGGGTTAGTTAGGGAAGGTTAGTTGGGAGGGTTAGTTAGGGAGGGTTAGATAGGGAGGTTTAGTTAGGGAGGGCTAGTTAGGGAGGGTTATATAGTGAGGGTTAGTTAGGGAGGGTTAGTTAGGGAGGGCTAGTTAGGGAGGATTAGTGAGAGAGGGTTAGTTATAAGGAGGGTTAGTTAGTGAGGGTTAGTTAGGGAGGGTTAGTTAGGGAAGATTAGTTAGGGAGGGTTAGTTAGGGAGGGTTAGTTAGGGAGGGTTAGTAAGGGAGGGTTAGTAAGGGAGGGTTAGTTAGAGAGGGTTAGTTAGAGAGGGATAGTTACAGAGGTTTATTTAGGGAGGGTTAGTTAGGGAGGGTTTGTAATGGAGGGTTAGTTAGGGAAGGTTAGTTAGGGAGGGTTAGTTAGGGAGGGTTAGATAGTGAAAGTTAGTTAGGGAGGTTTAGTTAGGGAGGGCTAGTTAGGGAGGGTTAGTTAGGAAGGGTTAGTCTATGAGGGTTAGTTAGGGAGGGTTAGTGAGGGAGGGTTAGTTAGACAGGGTTAGTTAGGGAGGGTTAGTTAGGGAGGGTTAGTTAGGGACGATTAGTTAGAGAGGGTTAGTTAGGGAGGGTTAGTTAGGGAGGGTTAGTTAGGGAGGATTAGTTAGAAAGGGTTAGTTAGGGAGGGTTAGTTAGGGAGGGTTAGTAAGGGAGGGTTAGTAAGGGAGGGTTAGTTAGAGAGGGTTAGTTAGGGAGGGTTAGTTAGGTAAGGTTAGTTAGGGAGGGTTAGTTAATGAGGTAATATAGTAAGGGTTAGTTAGGGAGGGTGAGTTAGCGAGGGCTAGTAAGGGAGGGTTAGTTAGGGAGGGTTAGTTATAAGGAGGGTTAGTTAGTGAGGGTTAGTTAGTGAGGGTTAGTTAGAGAGGGTAAGTTATGGAGGGTTAGTTAGGGAGGGTTAGTTAGGGAGGATTAGTTAGAGAGGGTTAGTTAGGGAGGGTTAATTAGGGAGGGTTAGTTAGGGAGGGTTAGTTAGGGAGGGTTAGTTAGGGAGGGTTAATAAGGGAGGGTTAGTTAGGTAAGGTTAGTTAGGGAGGGTTAGCTAGGGAGGGTTATATAGTAAGGGTTAGTTAGGCAGGGTGAGTTAGCGAGGGCTAGTAAGGGAGGGTTAGTTAGGGAGGGTTAGTTATAAGGAGGGTTAGTTAGTGAGGGTTAGTTAAGGAGGGTTAGTTAGAGAGGGTAAGTTATGGAGGGTTAATTAGGGAGGGTTAATTAGGGAGGATTAGTTAGAGAGGGTTAGTTAGGGAGGGTTAGTTAGGAAGGGCTAGTTAAAAAGGTTTAGTTAGGGAGGGTTAATTAGGGAGGGTTAGTTAGGGAGGGTTAGTTAGGGAGTGTTATTTAATGAGGGACGGTTAAGCAGTGAATTCTTGAGATCTGTGTTGTCTACATGTTAAAGTTTACACGCAGTCACTATTTCCCATTAAATTGATATATTTTTTATATATTCAGCTGGACAAGCGAGAGGAATCAACATTGGAGTACAGCAACAAGCTTCGGGAGAAATTCGCCCACCATCCCCAAGTACGGAAAATAGCCAGGCATCGTCACGTACCAAGGTCCATTTACCACGAGACAAAGATCATCAAGGAACAGCTGACATCGAGGAAACGAAAGTAAGTTACACGACAAGAAGAGAGAAAAAAAAAAGAATATCGGTTGCACTCTGTCTGTGACTCAATATGATTCCTTTTCATTTAACGGATACGTGTGTCATTTACCACAACGAACAATAACCCTTGATCAACCTTTGTCACTTTTCAGGGAAACAAACAGAAGAAAGAACACCAAGCCAGAATCCATACCAGTTGTGCCAATAAAGAAAAAAGCCATCGTTGGTGAAGTGGAATGAGCTACTAACAGGAGAGATGTGGTTATTATTGGTTTTACATAGCATTTACATACAGTCATGGGAACAGTATAGCTTTTACATAGGTCTGCTCGTTGAAGTGAACCCTGAAGTGCACATGAGCTACTAACAGGAGAGATGTAGTTATTATTGGTTTTACATAGCATTCACATACAGTCATAGGAACAGGATAGCTTTTATATAGGTCTTCTGTTGAAGTGCACCCTGAAGTGCACATGGGCTACTCACAGAAAAGATGTCAGTGGTTGTTATTGGTTACATGGTTACTTGACAATCCTTTGCTACTGGACTGCATCTGAAGAGAAGGTGACCATTTTTGTTTTAGCAGATATTCCGGGGACATGATATTGATTTTGCCCCTCTCCCCCCCTCCCCGCCCTCCGCTGATGTTGGCATCAAGGGGTAGTATCTCTGCTATATGTTTTAAGGGATGGGTGACATTTTGAGATCCTCTCAATGTTTGGTTGTGTTGTGTTTCAAGAACGATAGTCAAATGCTCACGATTTCTCTGCGACACATTTTCTTGAAACAGGCATTTTCCTTTCTCAAAGTTACATTATTCTGGGCCTTTTCATAAATCTGAGGATGATCGGTGACGGACAGTCGACGCTACATGATATCATGTTTGATTTTCAATTTATGCGAGACATTTTTAAATGTTTGATTCTATCCGGCAGCAGAACAAAGAACAGCCTTGCGAATGCAAGTGAGTTTATAATATTTTCATCTTTCATATTGTTCGTGAACTTACAGCTGACAAATATCACCAGAAAGAAATCTCTTTTTGCAAATTAGTCTGAATATATATTGATCTTGTTTCAACTCGCAAAAAAAGATGTGGAAGTTGTAAAACCCATGAACTATTGGTGTCCGATTATCATATGAAGCAATACACATTAAATTCTAACCGTTAATGAATACAAGATCAACAAACTATGATTATGTTTGTATCTCCTGTCTCGTTAAAACATGTACATTGGATATCGTATTTACAACCAATTTCTTAGTCGGTCGAGAGTACACCCTAAACGACTCTCAAAGAAAACTTATCAAGTATCAGATAGATTGACCGACAGACAGCAGGCGTTGGTCCAGGTGGTTGTGGGTTGTACACCGCGACCCCCCCCCCACCCCAACCCACCCCACCCTTATAAGTAGTTATAAATCACAACCGTGCATCCAGACCTAATTAATAGTTTAACATGCCTCAGAATAGACCATTTCATGTCTAAAATATTTTATTTCCTTTTGCTGGGTGACGAACCACAGACGTTCTTTCACAAAAGTCGGCTTCAATGACCTCAGGGCCACACCCATCTTTAAAATCTTGGAACAGCCCCTGCTGAGGCAGATATCATATTACTACCTACACAAGGCAATACATTTTCTTGTTTGCAATTATATAGAGGATAACAATTAAGGGGTGTAGTAATTGAGGGTGGACAATCAATAAACCAGTTTCTTTTTGTCCCACCCCCCCCCCTCCCCTTTTACGATCACCATTTATGGACCTTTACTGCCTCTGACAAATATATACAAGTATATAATTCACTCTGTGAGACCATCCCATACGAGCAGGTTTCCTCCAGCCCACCCCCACCCCACCTCCAATCAACCCCACGCAACTTAAATGTAGTTGTTAGCTGAACCTTGCATGCAGACCTAAGTTATAGCCTAAATATGGCTCAAAACGTTTGAACACGGGAGTCGGTTTCAGCGATCAGACGGCACCTTAGCTCTCCTTTATTAATGTCCTCGATCAGCCACTGGATTTGCCTGTCTCCAACTAATGCAGTTCATAACCATTGTTACTTGTCTTACCCTGCTACCACAGACAGGTAGCACCAGACTACCGTTTAGTAATGGATCTTTAGTTTAGTGTATTTAGTTTTAGTTTATTTATCCCTACCATTTCACAACAACCAAAATCATCGAAGTTTCATTACTATTTTACATACGTGCATAGATAAGACATGATTCGGATCGTTTTCTCAGACTGACGCTGATGTAGGATTAACAGAACAGATAGTGTGGTGGTAGAGGAACCAGAATATGCATAAGGCTTTCTAGTCTGGTCCCCCCCCCCCACAATTAAAACAAGAAAAACATGATTGTGGAACAAGTTAAGCCTAAATACATGCCAATTCTGACTTCATAGATGTACATAAATTTACATTGATATAGCTATTGCCACTAATGCACATATACATTAAAACTGGAAAACATTTGTATATACACGCATGCCGGTATATGCATTAAACATATAGGCTATACACAATTACCCATACACACCCATATATGTAGCAGTTTTTTAAGAAAAAATATGACAATAATTGACAATTCATAATCATGGACGTTAAATATGAATGTACGAGACTGACTTCGGTCAGCTTGCGGCTTTGATAAGCAAATGAGGCTTCTTCGCGAGTTCCTGCTTGCAGGAGGATCTAAAATACATACATACATACACGCATACATACATACGTGACGTTGACTGGTGAAGTTTGAATTTGTCGTTTCACTGAGATATTAAATGACGCAAGAATTATGTATCTTTTAATTTGCTTGGAAGTGAATTCCAGAGGATGATACCATGATTACGAAATTAACAATTGGTTTAGTTTTGTCCTAGAATAAACTACATGCATAGAGTTTCTTGAGCGAGTATCGTAATTATGAAAGTCGCAGTTAATAAGTGAAAACGAGTCAAAGCATTTTGGTGAAAGTCCATGATGAAATTTGTACATAAAAATCCCAACTATATAATAGCTATAGAGATCGAAACAATTATAATGTTTGATTCTTTAAACAGAATAGTGCTATGAGAATAGAATATGGGACATCGTGGATATTTCTGATAAACTTTTCTGTAAGATATGCAGAGAGTCATTTTGAGCATACCCCCAAAGTTATAAGCTATAATTAAGATTAGGAAGAGTTAAAGCCTTATAAATCATATGAACACTTTTTCGGAGAGAAAGTTCTTTACTTTGTAGATAAAACCATTAACACGGGATATTGTTTGGTAAGCACGTGAAATATGTTCTTTCCAATTTAGTTTGTTATCAATTACAATTGCGAGAAATTTTGTGGATGATAAGGGCTCAATCGACGTGTCACTCAGACTTAGTGAAACGTTAGTGCCATCATATCGTTTGTTATCAAAAACAGGAACATGTTTTTAATCTCTCAATATTAAAGGACAACTTGTTTGCGTTAAGCAAATGTAAAATGTTTGTAAACTCATCCTCTGCATGTAAAATTACAACCTGTAAAATTCGTTTCTGTAGTAATGGGTACGAATTGAAATGATAGCATACCTTAACAGCTACCTGTGGTAATAGTGAAAGGTTCTTTGTGCGTTATTACAGCTCTCTGTTTTCCTGGTCCAGATTTCAACACCCAACTCAAAAGTTTAGACTTTTGTGGTATCTCATTGAATTGACATTTCAAAATATGTTTGAAGATCTCATTGAAATTAGGATGCCAAAGTCCGTAAATAATTGGGTTTAGACAACTGTTTACACTATAGAAAACACTACCCCACGGAAGCAGATTTCTTGCAGCTGAAATAGAATATACTACCACGTAAGGAGTTATGCAAAGTACATAACAGCACACGATTAGGAAAAGATTCTTAGTGACTCGCAGTTGTCGTTTTCTTACTTGCTCCAATGAACTTGAACTAATCTTTCTTTGCTTTATGTCGCTAGTAGCCTTACAAACAAAGAGAAATATTTTAATGTAACACATGGTGGTAATGACGAGACCAGCAACTGGTAAGAGAGCTAACCTGAGAGCCACGTAGTAAATCGTTAAAGGGTTGTCCGAACTAATGGTACACGATTGATATCTCTTGTTATAACCGAGAGCACCCACTCCAAATGCAGGGGGTACAAAAATCACTAATATAACGTACAGCCAACTGAATATTATCATTATCGAGATATTTCTTTTGGTGTAGATTTTATGAAAAGTTCTTTGAGTTTTTGTGATCAATGTGTAGCGATTAATCGCAATCAACATGAGGTTAACTACACTCGCCGGGAACATTATGTACAGAACCCCTGAAACCACTTGACAAAAGCTGTCAGAGTATGGAAAAGGTTCGCTAACAAAGATGACAGTCAAAAATGGTAACATTAAACAACCAATAAGATCAGAAATGGCCAAGTTAACGACGAAAATATTGGTAGTCGTGTGCAACTTCCTCGAAAGCATGACAGCAAAAATGAGGAGACTGTTGCCGATTGCACCGATGACAGCAATCAGTAGGTAGGCTAGTCCAACCAGCAGCCGATGTGTAGGATCATCAAATCGAAATGGAGGAGATGTTTGGCCCTGCAGACTATCATCGGATGTTATTGAGGTTGCCATTGGCGTTGAAATGTTCTCCATATTGTTGGTGTTTTACTGCAAAAGTTTATTACAACAAAAACTAGTCATTTAAGGCAAACTTTCGGGAACTTATATCTATACGGTCAGTGGGGTAGGAACTAAGCTTCCAAAAAGTAGGGTGGGGGGGGGGCACAACATCAGAGGGGCACTTTATCATTCCACACCCACCACTCGTTATGCTATAAACCGACACACACCGGCAATATCACTTAAATATATATAATGTGTTAGTATGCTATCAATACTATTTATTGAGATTGTTTATTTTTAACCGGCCGTGCTTCCAAAAGATATGGGATGCCATTTTAAAAATAGCATGTACGGACTAAAAATAAATAATTAAAATAAAATATTAAAATTAACAAAGGCTTAAGATACCCAAAAGACAGTTCTTCATCAAAGGGGCACATTTTATTTGCCAGTAGGGCACATTTGCTATTTTTGGAAAATGTGGGGGGGGGGGCACGTGCCCCCAGTGCTCAGTGCTCCCCGGCTCCTATCCCCCCTGTATACCTACCCCCCCCCCTGGATACGGTATGTAATCATTATACTCTCACCAAATTTATGTCCTAAAGTATGGTCATCACTGGTCTAAACTTATATCACGTTAGAATTGAATAAAAGCCACACCTAACTAACAAGGTACCGTCAGTGCCGCTAGCTACCATTACATGCCGTAATATACCTTCAAAACAGTGGCGGAGATTTCTTGTCAGAAGTGGGGGGGTTGCAGGCCATTGATGAAATAAAAAGTCATAACTGCTGGCTCACTATCTAAGTGGAGCGCCACCATAAGTTGGCGCGAAGTGCACAAGAATTTTTTGGCAAATATTGCCTCCCAGATTGCAGTAAATGGCACTGCCCAGGCCTTAAAAAGCTGCATTTAACCAGGGGCGTATGCAGGATTTTCTAACCCGGGGGGGGGGGCGCGTATTACTATCTAAGCGGAGCGCCACCATTGGTTGGCGCGCAGCGTACAAGCAAATTTCTGGTTTTGGTACCCCCAGATCACCGGAAATGGTACTTCTCGGGCTTGAAACTGACCAACCATATGTACACTTTTGCCTGAGAACCAAGTTTTTTCCAAATACTTTTTTTTCTCATCTATAACCTTTTTGAAGATTGTCACCAGTCACACATCATGTTCGACTTCATCACATATCCTGTGGATCATTGCTTTTAAATTTGTAGGTGATTCTTCATCGCGGCCCACAATATCCGTCAGCCCCACTGTTCAGAATTTGAAAATTCACAATTCTCGTGAATAAATTCACTTCAAAACATACCCATAATGTTGCACAAAATATCATCTATGGACAACCGATATAGAAAAACCTCCTTCAAACCCTAACAGACGGGTCAAAATTGCACGAGTATGATGAAGTATGATGAAGAATGTTGGTTAGGGAATTTTCGAAAATTCAGACGGCTAATAAAAAATTTAGTTGAAGGAAATAAAAATATACCAGATATTTCGGAAACCGAACACTACACACATCGACAGTTTTGAGCATGGGCGCAGGTTAGTCTTGGATAATGGTGGGGACGCGTGTCTGTTCTATGACACTATCTAAGCGGAGCGCGACCATGGGTTCGCGCGTAGCGTACGATTTTTTTGGGCAAATATACCTCCCAGATCGCCGGAAATAACACTTCCCAGACCTAATGATGCTCCTAAACCTCCTTAAGTTTTAGATCTCATGGCTTAGAAATTTAGTTTGGAGAAATACATGGGCGTCTGCAGAAAGAAAATCAGGGGACAAATAATTCAAGTAGACTTTTGAATATACGATGGGTCTGGGGTCCTCTCCCAGAAAACAAATATAGACTGCCGCAAATGCGATTTCTTTCCTATATTTAACAACTGTGGATAAAATACAATAAACTGAGAACTGCTGCATGTCATTTGCACAATGCTGGATCAAACTGCGCCAAAGTTCAGTACAGGGGAACTTGAAATGCAGCTATTGGTCAAGACAAATTGGTGGGGACACGGTATATCATGTCCCCACTACTGAAAAAGTTGGTGGGGATGCGTCCCGCTGTCCTCACCAGGATCTGCGCCCATGGTGTGGAGGCTGTTTATCGCGGAACGCCATTTTCATGCTCACTGATATGATGTGATATCTGCTGTTTGCTTTACAAATTCGAATAATTTGTCACTGTTCCTCTTCTCTTCCCGTTTTCTTGCCGTATTTTCTACTCCATCCTTTTCTCCTTTTCTCTCTTTCTTCTTTTTCTTTTCCTTCCTTCACCTCGTTGAAGTTGGCAAGTGTATGCAGTTCCAAAGCTATTCAACAGCAACAAAACGTTATTTTGTGTATGTCTGTTGTGGGGTGAAGTTAGCGCTATGAGCTACAAGTTCCAATGCGCAAGGTGTGGGAAAGGGGCTAGAAATAATGTGTGGGTCAATTTTAACACGGTTTTCGGTCGTTAATTGTTGATGTAGCCTACCAGGTAAAAGGTTGAAATGACTTTAACAATTTCAAATTTAATAATTTGATTTATTATGCCATTTGGAGCACATAACATAGGCTATAACAAAACATTACTGGCAAAATCTAGGGGGGGTTGATTGTGTGGGCCAACCCCCCTCTTCAAAAAGTGGGGGGGTTAAAACCCCCCCAACCCCCCCTGTTTCTCCGCCACTGCTTCAAAACCATGCTCGCACTGGCAGACGGCGACAACTGATATGCCCATTTCGTCAATTTGCCAGTAGAGATGCCCGCATAATTACCTCGGTAATCCTTAAAGGTAAACTATCAAACTAAATCAGAGGTCAAAAGAAGGGCCCCGAGTTGTGAAAGCTTCTTAACAACAACAACAAAAGAACTACAACGTCACACAGAAGTAATTTGCTTTGTGCCCATATCCTCCTCCTTGCCGACCATATGCCCCCCAGTTCTCCCCCCCCCCCCACTACCAATCTGTGTCATCATCATATATACAAAAACTTTACAAGTTATGAGATAAGAAACGAGTATCGTGATCCTCCACATATTGTTGGTGTCCCTTTACCTCAGAGATTCCCTAACTTTATCCCCACACAAATCCCATGTGGATGGCGGAGTTGTCCACGAACCCCCAACTTTTCGAGACTCGATCTGAGTCATTATTATTCTATAAAACGCATAACAGTGCTTTGTAAACGATCAAGTTCATAGTGTAATATTTTAATGAAAAAAAAAAGAAGAGATGAACAAATATTTCATAATTCAGTTATTTATCACATGCGCACGGTACGGTACTACTATGGCAACATATGCGTATGGAACGCGAAAAGAGTTGGTCGATAGAATACGACTTTTGTACATTACTAAATTATATGATATATCAGATTTTAATTCAACAAAAAGTACTCTAGTTTTGACTTTCAGAAACGTCTCATGAACCCCCTGGGATGGACTCAGCACCCCCTGGGGGTTTATGTACCCCAGTTACGGAACCCCTGCTCTACCTCAAAATTACTGACTACGGGTCTGATTAAACACAATATGATATTCAAAAGAGTGATTAAACGTCGTGCTAGATATTTTTTAACTGGTTAACAATTTAGGGGAAAAATGCAAATAGACGAAGGATGATATTTACCGAATATTTAGCATTCAAGTGTTACTGTTTTCCAAGAAGTTGAGTATAGTTTCATATACCCGTACCTGCCAAACTCCAAGAGGTGTTGATTTATATATATATATATATATATATATATATATATATATATATATATATATATATATATATAGATATATATATATAAAGATCCGCAAAATACAGTATTTGAAGTTGAAGACACACAACTGTGTAGGCCTAACCAATAAAAGTAATGAGAAAGTATTGTTAGTTAATATGCAAATTATTGCGCATTTTGAATTAACGGCAATTTAAATTAAATATGACATTTTACCCCCCAAAACTGTCGTATTTATGAGTAAGCAAACTGATTGTTTCAAGGGTAATCAGTATTTCCCCAGAATAGTAATACAAGTAATGGTCACCACACATGATTATATTTCAACAAACTTTATAATGCAACTCTAAAAGCACCGTAGTTAAAGGATTGGTTCAGGTGTTTGACATGTCTATTTTGTATAAAAGAACACAAAAAGACAAAAAGAACAGTGAAGAAACTACCATGATAGCATGCTCTGTTAAGGCCACTTTGAAGATATCAAAATTTCTTTGTAAACGACTGGTGTAGAGGGACTTACTGTGAGGGTGAGATGTCACATCCTCACTTCCTTAATTTTTGTGAATATATTCCTTTAAAAATTATTTGCATTTTTTAACACATTTGAAAATAATATAATCAAAAATTTTCAGATGTTTAATGTCAAAATCTCAAATATTTCCTTTGACAAATATGAGATCTCCTGATATAACTTTTGGTTGAAAGTCATGAAATCTCACAAAATATTTAGAGAAAAAAACAAAACTTTTCAGGAATGTGAGGATGTGACATCACAGCTAGTCAGATTTCAGTAGTTTCTACACAATCTGATAAAACTTTACACTTGAATGTCTCTTTAACCGAAAAAAGATATTTGAACAGTTTTTTTCACCATTGTGTTTCTTTTATTGTCCTCTTTCATATAACATAAACATATATGACAACTGAACCAATCCTTTAACCAAATCAATACTACATATCTATGAAAGCAATCCTAAATGTTTGAGAAGAAAAGCAAAACAATTAGAACATCTGGGAAAGTATTCAACTTAGAAAGTTTCTAGCAAATTTGGGGTTGGGGTCAATACTGATGACCTTTCGAAACCTTTTACTATTATTAAACAATATAATTATTAAATAAAAAAAAATAACTGTTATGGTTTTGTCAGTATTTAACACATTCTAAGGCCAATTCCAGTATATAATGCTTCTGAACAACACTTCTGGACAGATCCTTTTCCTTACAGCAAGAGTTGATCATAACACCCCATTCTATGTTTATATTTCTATAATGTTAATATGCCTTTGTTTTATAAATATATATATATATATATATATATATATATATATATATAATATCAACCCCACGTTCATATAACTACAAAGCACCAACGGCTGGAAAGCTATATAGAATCTGTCATGGACACATTTTTATATTCATCCTGCTTAGTTTCACTTTTGATGAAAAGAATATAGTATTATATTACATATAGTCAAAATCAAGCGACTCAATAGTTTATGTGTTAAACTAAGTACGGTAGTCCAGCAGCATTGACGTTATACCATGTTATCGGTTATGAAACATTTCTCAAATTCATGATAAAATATAGTTGGGATTTTCACGATGCCTTCTCTTTTTGTTTCACTTCTGATTTTAATTTGTCACATTATGAAGAAATAATTTGTGTTTTCAAAGTATGCTTATTCATGAAAACTGTTTTCAAACAGTTAAGATTTTCTGAATGCAAATGATAAAGTTAGCTCACCTTGAGATATTGAAGCACTGTTGATTCGCACGGTATTAAATAGTACTGATATATAGAAACCGTCTTCATCGACAATCTAGAAATCGGTTAAATGTGTGTTAAGCATATGCAAACACCCACTCAATACATGTCAAACGGTCAAAAAACCCAGTGAATTGGATAGCAGCTCCTACCGAATAACCAGCATTGCCAAATAATCAATTGATCATGAACTAAATTCGAACTGCATGGGGCAGTTCGTCGATTTTAAACCCCTTTAATCTCGGTGGTTTTCAAAAATATTTTATATTCTTTCTTAACAAGTATTGACAGATTAGTATAGCTAGAACCGTAACAGATATATAAATAGGACTTAACACTTCAAAAAGATCCGCTTTCGTATTCTCAATTAGAATTATAGCTGGTATATGGAATGAAAAACCACACCGTACCATTGTAACTTCCTGATTAAACTTTGCTGACTTTTTGTTATTCACAGAATTACCTTTTCACAGTTTATTTTTGTTTACGTTCATCAGACTGTAAGAGCAAAAAGTATGACGTCAGCGATCATTATTTCAATATTTTGTATAGAATCTAACCTCTAAGTCTCCTTTTCAAATAGCAGTATACCTCGGGAAGGATAGAAAACAAAACCTTTCAAGTTTGAATAAGTGTTTCTTTCTGAATCGATATGTAAATAATTTTAACACAGGATATTGTAACACAGGTATAAGGAATTTTCAACACTGTCGTACCCGATGACAATTGTTATCGACTTATATATACACATATATAATACACATATATTTATATATATATATATATATATATATATGAATATATATATATATATACACATATATATATATATATATATGTATATATAGTGTATATATATGTATATATATATATATATATATATATATATATATATATATATATACACATATACACATACGTCTATGCCCTCTCCATACATCGACCAAAATGATACTCATCCCGTGAAGGCTATTAAGTTTGTTTGATGGGAGGAAGCTTGCGCCCTCCACATTTTAGATGAGATAGATGATGCTTCACGCATGTAACGTCGTAGACATGCATGGTTTATAATATAGTAATTTTGTTTTTGTTTGATGCCTTATGCGTTAGACCTTTATGATGTACGTGCATAATAATATAATTACAATAAATTTATTACAATAAGAAATCCTATAGCAAATACTCGTATGAACATGAGAAGGTTCTTGTCCAATATTGGTACGTAGGCATGCAAAATGACCAAGTCAACAGTAACTGGTTTGAAGACGACCTATAACGATGTTATGGTTTCTACGTTGACGAATATGTTCGTCGCTAATGTAGCAAATTTCAGATTTCATTGGTAATATTAACATCTGTGGCAGTTACTTATTTTAGTTACGATCCACCATATACTCGGGTAACCCCTGGTAACTCCTGCGTCGTAATAGTAAGTATTACCTTCGTCATGTTTGGGGCGAGTGCCCGTATTCTAATGCTAATTGTAACAGATATTACCTGATGACCAAAACCCGTAGCAGACTACATGATTTTATAAGTACAGAGCGTGTCACTATAATTATCAATATTAATTAGTTGGGAGTATGTATCTACAATAGTCTGTAGCCCTCTTATCTTTGGGATAGGAGCGCCGGGGTATAACTCCAATCATTACCGAACGCGTGCGGTCGATCTTGATAATCCGTTGAAATACTGGTACTGGTGTGTCTAACTCTAACAGGTTTTGGCTAAAATGTAATTCATTCGCTAAGCCTATCCATGCAATGGTATATATAGTCTAGCCCTAGTCACATGTAAGTTTTATCCACATGAGAAATGTAAAAATGAAACACCACATAACTAGGTCACAGCTTTGCACTCCTTACACTCCTTGCAATATAAAACAGACGTGCATATGAATTGTTAGATTATTACATCTCATGCTGTTCTTATACTACGATTATACTCCCCAAAAGTAGGTTTTGGAGCACTGTAAGTTAGGCAGATTATATTTCCATTTTAGGCACAGCAGATCTAAAATTTGTGTAAATTTCAATAAACTGAACTGCCCATAGCATGGACTCCTTATGGCATTGATTTTCTGAAAATTAAAAACAGGGACACATTTACAGTTTTCATTGGAGATGTCACTGCCCTATCATACATCTCTTCAAAGCGGAATGTTTACAAGGGTGTATTGATATAAACTGGTAAGTATTTAAACATGGTTTAAAACTCAAATAAAGACCATTGGAATTAATTTTGTTTTACTTTTAAAATAGTTTCTAATTAATGTGATCAGCTTCTGTTAGGTGCAGAAATAGATAACTCTTTTCTGCTGTTAATGTGTTATGTGTCATTTTGTTTTAGCAGAAATAGATTATTTGTCTCAAGAGGAGCTAACAGCCATGATAGAGTACAGTACATAAAACACAACATTGAGCCTTCCATACCATTGCAAAATACATGGAAAAAACTGCTAGCTGCAGTTTACTTTGCCCTTGTTAGCCCAGTTTACTTAGCACTGTTCAATGTAATAGAACTGAATACTGTCAAGTAGAAGTAAAATAACTCCATACCACAAAATACTAATATGCTTACCAAAGAAGATTTGCCATTCAAATTTATATTCCATTTCTATATAAAAAAGGCAACAAGTGAACATGTTCGTTTATGTTGCTGCAGTGTTCATGCTTTATACCACGGACTGACCCACTATTTCTGGAAAGGATTGGAAATGATTACAGAAATCATTTTTCAGTACCAGAGAATTCCCGCAACCCAACATGATTAATCATTAACATGCAGTGTCATACACCAAAAAATGTCTATAACTCTTCACTCATTTTTTTTTACCAAGATGTAAAGTTAACACGTCCTGAAAATATTTGCTTCCGCTCAGAAAAACTTGCATCCCCCTACAGACCTCCATGAATACATGCACTTTAAAGTACCTCTATACAGGAACGCACAATACTTAGTTATAATGACCCCTGACAATCATTGGCTTGCACACTAAAAAAAAAGAAGCTAATGATGAAAGCTGTAACTAGTATACAACAACAACAAAATTATTGTCAAATTCTGAAGCGCGAAGTTTGCCGTAGACTAGTTACCATATCGTTACAAGTAGTTGCATTTAAACAACACCCTTTGTGTTCATTGAGAACTATAGATGCGAGAATGCCATGCAGACAATGATATGGGCTATTAGCCAAGCAAATCACAAGAAATTTAGAAACCACCATTGAATAGTTTTAGCATGTAAATCTCTGTAATGGAATTGTTGTTAACAAATTACTTGCGTTGATTGTTATGATTTATTTGTTTTCAAACAAATTCACTCATCTGTGCAAACTATTGGAATTTTGGTTCTTTCAAGAAGAAGTTGTGGTTTTTGAAAGAAAAAAAGCTATTCATTAAAAATATTGTTATGTTTTTCATAGGCCTAACTGTGAGTGAGTGTACTTGGGGTTTGTTTACACCAAAATGTAGGAGGAAGCAATTTGAAGGTTTAGCGTTCCTGGCTAAAAGTAAGACTACTCACAAAGGCCGATAGACCTGGCATTACGGTACTCACCTATAAGCTAAATTGATACATTAGTATTACTTACGTACGGCTTTCTCGCAATGTGCTCCATTTTAAAACTCCCAAGTGTTTGAAAATCGCAGGACGAACGTAACTATAATATATGTAATTGTTTATTACAAATTATTCTTGTTTACAACATTTATTATAACATACCATAAACTTGAAGAAAGGGTATAGGGTTCATGTTGTACATGTCTTGATGTGTGCAGACAACAGGTTTACAATGCTTTCATTAATACTGTATGGAGCTTATTCTTGAACTTTTCCATCTAGACCTTACAACAAACTGACAGTATATGCTTAGTATCGAACAACTATTATAACACAATACAATGGCATCTGGACGGGGAAGGAGGGGGTGGCAAAGTTATCAGAAACTTTTTTTGTTCTTTCTTACATATATTTTACATTATTACATGTTACATTGTAGGAAACATTTAAGCATAGGTGAACTTTTCATCTGGTCATGTTTTGTCTCAAATTCTAAAATTTTAAAGAGATGTCAAGCTAGCGTAACTTGGTATCTCGCCCAAAATCAAAATTTTGTCTAGATGACGAGTTAGGTGTAACATGGCAGCTCAACGTTCCAACAAATTTTACGGAGATGTCAAGTAAGCGTAACTCCGTATCTCAACAATATTTTTCAAGATGTTGTGTAATACTAATATGTTAACTCTACATTTTCACATCACCTTATGACTGCCCTAGATATGTTGTCAATTAAATATTTTTCAGAAAATTTTTCAATTGCTCAGTGGGCATGAAGTGAGGAATTGACATTTTGAAGAAGAATAGTAAATTGTGGAGTTTAAGCAACTGAGCAATCCAACATTTTTCTGATGTTTGATAAGATATTATCTTGTGATCTAAACAATTTACTGAAAAGGTTTACTTATGGGGCAAAGTGTTTCTTTGTTAATGGCACTTTTAAGCTTCCGTAGGGGTTTTACTTCAGGTATAACAAATAGTCACCTAGTTTGAATTTAAGAGTCATAAGTAATCATATATAGTAAATTAGTAATTAAAGTATGATAATGAAAGCAGTTACATCATCAAAGTTATCAACACTTGATTTGTGTGTGTGTGTGGGGGGGGGGGGAGGGGTTCGTTTACATCTTTACATCTTTGGGTGACATTCGCTTTGATGTCATCACTTTTTAATATTTTACAGAGTACTAGAGTAGTTTACAAAGTTACCATCTCATTAGTAGTTGGACATGTTATAGTATGAAGTGTGTGAATTGTATATATAACATATAATTCTTAAAATTAATCAAAGAGGATGAAAAATGATATAGAAAATGAACTTAGCTTAGAACAAATATACATGGTTCGATATTTATGCTAATATTCTGACTGTACATTGCATATCTGGAATTTAAAATATTTAATTTATATAGTTAATTTCTATATGCTGAATATATTTTGTATTGAAGATTCAATTTATGTGGTAAATCTTACAGGATGAAATAACAAACTAAATATCTTAGTGTTTCTTTTTGCAGTTGAAGGGAATTTTGGGAAGCTGTGAGTGTATTAGTAAAAAAAAAATCAATTTCAGAATCACTCATTCTAAAATGCCTGTTATTTTCATACTTCTGATAAGACTGGCCATAAGTGAAGTAAGAATACCAAACTCACATTCTTTATGGTCTTGTGTCAGAGAGTATAGATATTGAGCAAAGCTGCATGATTTGCAATTTGCACTTAATAGGGAAACCCTGCATGTTTTGTGTTTTTGGATAAGGGGTGGGGGAGGGCAGTTGGGAGGGTCTGTGTAGTCAGAGGTTCAATATTGACAATCAGCAGGTATGCTTCTATGTAGAGCAAGTCAATACACAGGGCTTTGGATTCATATCAGAGGGAGCTAGCAGGGTACACATAAATGTTCAATGAATATATTAAGCCTGCAGAGCCCCTACATATATTGGATAATTAAAAGATGTATAAGTTACCCATCAGTTATGTGCTCATTTCCTGCAAAATGAAGATGAGTCCACATACCTTGCATGACACTGGGATCACTGGAAAATGGAGAATTTACAATCTTTAAATTCCTATAACGATGAAGATTATTCAATATTTCTTTTGGATGAGGATAATTGTAATCTTATGGATTAAGTTGTAATCTACACTGGAAATAAAATACTCAAGGTTACCTCAAAATAGTAATTACTTTCAAACTTTGACTGCCAATGTAGATAATGAATAAGCACAACCACAGTAGCATTCAGCTTAATTAAGTTTTAATATGGTTCATGCTGGATATGAGATGGCACTGAAATCTGTAGTGGTTTTGGCGAGCTCCTTCTTGGTATCAGGGGATCACCAAGACTGGTGGAAGCACATTTGGCTTCATGGTGGGATGAAATGTTGCTTTTGATGGCCTAAGCCAGTGCAGAACATTACACTAAAATACGTATAGCTAGACTGATCAAAGTTAATTGTGTTCCTGAATTTATCAAAAAAGAATACGGGGTTTATTTTTATGAATCTCAAACAAAGTTCTTAAGAATCACCCAGTTTCTTATACTACATTTCAAACTGATTAAACTGTACTTGCATCGGCCATTACATCAGCTAGTAAATTATATGGTTGAAATAATATATCAAGACTTCAGCGGCGACTACTGTAAGAGAAAAAGAAATTTAAAACGTGTATATCCATTGGTGGAGTCGAACTCAGTTCATCAGGTTACCAGTCCACTGCTCTACCATCTGAGCCATTCGACGAGTTAACTTTATACGAAATTAAATTGCCAGTGTTGTTGGTTGGATACAATCTATTGGTAACAGTGAATGACACTGCCTTCAACGAAATCTCTATTCATCCCGATTTACTCTCATTAGAACAACGGATCTGAATATCTTTTTTAACAAGAAGCTCACGCTTCAATATCTTTGTTTACATTGCAGCAAGCAGCAAAATGTCGCTTCCTTTCAAGAGTCGTAAATTTACAAATGCCCCGATAATATTGATGACTGCGAAGCAAGCAGTGAAGGAAAAACGGATTCCGTGAAATCTTCTTATTCACAAACTGAGGTTGCTTAAGATTATGCTTGCAAGATAATTCTTGCTGTAAGTTGTCTCCCTTTACAACTATATGCTAAGCAGATGACCATGAACTGGGATTAAGTCTGAAATTTCAACAAACAATATCTATTCACATTTCTGGCTTTCTGACTTTCTCACTAATTGAATGAGGAAGGGACAATACTTATTAATTCAAACACGTTAACTACATGTGACTAATCTTATTTAGGGTTCTGAATGGCTGGAAATAGCACAGTAATTCGAAACCCGAAACAGAATTCATAGGGTTTTGAGTTTATGTAAGTAATTTTCGGAAACACGGGGATCGGGAATTCGTCAACCACAAGACTTTGTTTAGTCCGCAAATGACTAGATGTGTTTATTTATCCTCTGAAACTGCGGTATATACGTGTATTGCTCCCCCCCCCCCATGAATGTGTTCCACACACATAGGAAGTATGTATTTAGTTTAATACAAAATATTGATCTATTATCTATATTGATCTATATATATTGATCTTGCTTGCAAGATAATTCTTGCTGTAAGTTGTCTCCCTTTACAACTATATGCTAAGCAGATGACCATGAACTGGGATTAAGTCTGAAATTTCAACAAACAATATCTATTCACATTTCTGGCTTTCTGACTTTCTCACTAATTGAATGAGGAAGGGACAATACTTATTAATTCAAACACGTTAACTACATGTGACTAATCTTATTTAGGGTTCTGAATGGCTGGAAATAGCACAGTAATTCGAAACCCGAAACAGAATTCATAGGGTTTTGAGTTTATGTAAGTAATTTTCGGAAACACGGGGATCGGGAATTCGTCAACCACAAGACTTTGTTTAGTCCGCAAATGACTAGATGTGTTTATTTATCCTCTGAAACTGCGGTATATACGTGTATTGCTCCCCCCCCCCCATGAATGTGTTCCACACACATAGGAAGTATGTATTTAGTTTAATACAAAATATTGATCTATTATCTATATTGATCTATATATATTGATCTATTATCAGCCAACGTTGTTTACAATTGTTGCATTTTGAAAGACTGAATGGTAATGAGGCTCTGGTTCCTAATGCGCATGGTCGATCCTTTTTTTAAGTTATGCAAAGATTTTGTATAGCACAGCTGTAACGTTCTCAATCTATGTACAGGTTGTGAAAAAATGTTTAAAGAGATCTCGTCTCCAATTAATGACAAGAAGAATTCCAATTGTAAGTCCAGCATATATTTCATTTCCATCATTGGATACAATTTTAAAGCCTCTCAGAGCTAAAATTTGGTTTAGCACACGTGATTAAATTTACCCCAAAAAGGTTTCTGATTGGTTGATTACCAGACGTGCAGAAGTTGTCAAGCGAACGATGGGCAACATTTCGTTAGGTAAACTGTGCTCGTTACAGGAGTGGTTAAAAAACCACATGTTAGTTCGAATATGCCACACTATGTGTGAACAAGGGAATGCAATGGTACTTTGCCCAGGAGTGTTAGAGATATCCCAAAGGCATTCTCAGATATTGCAAAGACTGCATGCAGTCCTCTTTCGCGGAACTAGATAAGACCGATATGACATCGCTTCACCATTAATTCTAGGCATGATGATCAATAACCGTCAACATCTTTTGGTCAAACACGGGCAGGTATAGTTATAGAATAGGATATCGCGAAGATATGAATATTTTCAATTTGGGGAAAATATTTGTGATTGCATCTGGCAACAGCAGTGTGAATGATGTAATCATGACAATTGTTTTGAAGTTGTCTTTGTTCTTCTTTATGCATACTAAAATCATGTATTCACGGGGGAATGTAAAATGCTTAGAAGAAAAAGGGGAAAAAAAACGTTGCACCCTGATGAATTTTTATATACTGACCAAAAAAACGTTGCCAAGGTATCACATTTCAAGGGGAAAATAGACAGAAGATGTAAATAGGAGAGTAATACTATATGGTATCGCATCTACCGTGATAATATTTCAACACTACCGGCAGCTATTCACTTCCCTATACCATTCACACTCCCCCCACTTTTGCAACTTTGCAATATAAAATGATGAATTTTCACGAAAACATTCATGGACCCACAATTTCTTGCTTGAAATCATTTCGTTGTCGCGATCACTGTTGTTTGATAAAGTAATGTTACGTCACGATATTATGGACGTTGCACTTTTTGTTTGTTTTTTTGTTTGGTTGCTAATGCTACCAATGTTTCTATAAATATCTCTGTTTTGGAAGGCCATGTTTCTGTACATATGGCATGCTCATACGGTTAAATTGATGCGGCTTCATAACATGAGGTCAGTCTTCTGTTTATGTAAGTCCATAATTGTTTTCGGAATTCTAATTACTCAACCAAAGAGCTTTCTCATAAAAAATGGATCACCCCCCTCCCTCCATGGTTGATATCCGGCACCATTTTCCCTTGAAAAATTGTTATTTGTTATACTTATACTGAATTTCGTTCGTTTAATTTTGGGTTGCTTCTGATGAGCTAAGTAGTCCAGCCGTTTTGATAGATGAGACTTAACCAAGGTTCAGTGGTATTGTAATACAGTCCTCGCTGAGAGCAGTACGGAAGCCAATAGATTCTGACGTTTGTTACAATCAATGAGTTATAGTTATGAGTATTAGGTAAAACTATTTCATGTACGTTAATCGGGTCGACATGCATCCACCACAATTTTGATAGTCATTTTCATTTGTAGTTTTATTTGGCATGAACTATGCTTTCTGTTCCGACTTTTCCGAGGGCAAAGACCAATTAACCCATAATTCCTAATTGCTCAGTCATTTTGTATCGCTTTGATTTGCCCTGTTTCATGAAAAGTGGACACTTCATTGAATTTAGTTTAATTGTATAATCCACACCTACTTTCTCTGACTCTATTTATATATCCCTATATAGAACACTTTATACACAGTACGCACTGTATGGAATGTGTATTTAAAAGCTCCAAATAGACATTTTTCACTACTGATATTTAAGGCGATGCGCGCCTGGCACTGTTTCATGTCGTGGTCCAGATTTCCTAATTATTGGCTGCTCAGTGTATAGAGGAGGTGAAAGCTTTACTGAGACATAGTTGGGTTGGTGGTTGATCGACGTGTAAATCATTCTCAACGGGGTAACACATGTAAGCTATCGATCACTGTGTTGTAATTTCATCGGCGTGTGCTCTCCACCGATATATGAAGCAAAATCTTCATCTCTGATACAAACAGTGACCTATCAAGCATGGAAGCACACAGCATACTCTCCCAATAGTGGTGGTGGTGATGTGTGTGTGTGTGTGTGGTTGTTGGGGGAGGGGGGTTGGAAGGATTTCTCCGCTCTGCTGACGAAGCGACATTAGATGAATGGTGTTGGAGGTGTGGGTGATCGGGAGGGGGGTGAGAAAGAGGGAAAAGTAAATCCCTCTCGGGGTTATTAAATGCAGTGCGGCGTGCTGTAATGACAGAGAGGACTTTGGAATGTCCTAGTGATGATGTTATAGTTGTTGGTCACTTCCAGCTCAATGGATAGCTGGCAACATTATTGCTCAATGGTATTGCGGTTTTCAACAATTTTAAAAGACCCATCGAAGATTACTCAAAATAAGATAGTTATCGTTCGCAAGACATACCTTTTAACAAATGTTCATCATGTGAAGGTCAACAAGGAGAATAATGAAGGAAAATTTATTCGATCCTCAAGTCCATTCACTCGTCCGATAACTTCCCAAACCACCAGTTAGGCCCCTATAGAACCAATTCGGACCCCTGGGCGATTATGTCAAATGTCCTACTTTGGCTGTATTTCCCTGACCCGCCCTAACACACACAAAAGCCAATGAAAGCCCATCACACTATAGGAAAGATTGAGCTCAAACATATTACAGTAACTAAGACTGAGGTTGTATTATTACGCAGTGAAAGGTAGGCATTTTATTTCTAATTGGGAGGCTGTCCAGTTGAAATTGTAATATTACATGGTAAGAAAGATAAATTTAGCCAGTCATATTTCAGGGTAGCCAGAATAGGAATTACGAAGTGAACATAAACGTTGAACTTCTAAGGAGGGAGAACAATGGGAGGGGGGGGGGGCGTGCACATATAAAATCGTTGTAAAAACACATGGTAGGGTAGATTGATGTCATGAAAAAGAACAAGTGTTAGCAACAAAAACAGATCAATAGTAATATAGATACAAACTAGTAAGTCTTTAACATTACACAGCCCATAAGCAAGCTCTAATTCATATGTGTACAAAATTTGGAACTCTATAATTCATTCTGTGATAAACCTTCCCTGTTCGAAATAATGAGACACAAAAGTAATCACATGTTTTATAGTATATTCATATCATTTGCAGCTAATTTTCTTTCCTTTGGTGACAACCAGGAATGCTGACTACCAAAGACAAGTGGCCTAAAAGAAAAGTCATTTCAAGAAAATACAAGAAAATCTACCACTTTAACCCATAGAAGCCAGAAATATTGAAGAATATGTGACCAAAAAATCACATGTTATGAACCTGACATGGTTATACTGAATGATGGTAGTGATACTTCTTTTGAAGAATGAAGTGCTTTTCAGTCTTACAGCCGTGAGTTTGATTTAACAAGAAGACAAATGTTTAAGTCTAAATACAAAGAATGGCCTATGAGATGCTCCGAATGTCAGATTAATATAACGAACGTTACTGCTTACAGAGCTTTAGAACTTTTGCTAACATCATTCATAATTTTGTCTTCTACAGCAAAGAAAACACTGTGACTTATGTCATAGTTCTGCTAGATCCTCTGCAATACTTACCAGAACTATAATGTTTTGTCTTAAGTTACCTTTTGATTTTACGAACTTTATGAAGATGTTAGCATATAAAATGTCTATTCCAAATATGAGTCTTCTGGCCCGGTGAATTTTAATGCATTTGGGTAAATTTCAGTCTTCTTCAACTCAACATATCCTCAAGTGGTATCATTTTAAAATCATAATTTATTCGCAACTACTTAAAAAAAATGACAAAATTCCAGACGAGTTTCAAACATCATTCCATGTAGCTCTCATGTGGTAATTTATGGCAGCCTAAGTGCAGAACAGCGCAGCCTCACATCTTCATTATGTACGCAATTAGATGTGGCAGTGTACGGGCAATCTATCAGTCGTTCCTCCCGTCCAGTACATGCTACATCGTCCATGTTGATGGGGAGAGAGAAGTCTCCTCCTTGGCTGCTGCTAAATGAGACCAGTTCATCAAACCCAAGCTGCTTACAGGCAATGTTGCCATTTCCCTCTGTGAAACCGTCATCACAGACGGTTCCCCATTGTCCATTGAGGTACACTAATAGCCTTCCCTCGTTATAGGCTCCTTCATCTGCCAGTCGCAGTTCGCCCTCATCTGAAATATCAAGCAGATCATACCAGTCATTCAATATTTCATATGAATCTATTTCATTTAACTTTATTAATACGTCATTCTAATTGTCATAGCGATGAGAGTTTTAGTTGTGACATATCATAGTTCAAGACAAAAGATACACTTTGAGTGGTAATAATATTTCTATAGCTGTTTTATCTTTCGAGACATTCAGGTTTAAAATATGCTAAATCTTAGGAATACTCCTTTAAATCTAACTTGATGATGATGATAATGCTGGAACCCCTCTGCACGCCTACATGTCAACAATAATTACTTCTTGTATCCATTCTAATAAATCTCATTTAGCTTCTATTTGAGAAATTTGTTTTGATTGGCAATATTTCTGAAAAGTTAATCTATTTATTTGAGTGAAATTATAAGACATTAGCAGGATAACGGTGTCATTTCCTTTCCTCGTATCTCATTGTTTCCTTGCCTTTTGCTTCTTGTTAGCAGACATAGTTTTTTACAATGTTAGAAAAATGTATTCCTTCAAAGGTGAAAAAATTTCAAAAGTGAAAACACATGAAATTGTTTATGCAGTAGATGGATGTACTTATTACAAGAGATAAACTATGCCCTATTGCAAAGGCCCAACAGTAGTATTTTTCATTCATGCAATAATAGAACAAAATGTAACAAAATATTCCTCTGCTAACTCTGCTATAAATGTTGTAGATATAACGGTTGAACTGTGCTGACCAAACTGCTCTTCAAAATTGCACCCACACAATAATAGCATGACCTGCAAAGTGTGTACAATCGACGTACCACAGAGAAACGTCAAAGAGCAGAAATCGGAATCAGCTCCAACAACATACATTATTCTCACATGTGGTATTCCACACACAAACTGTTGAAAGTTGAAAGTGCAAATCTCCCAAGCAGTCCTTTTACAGTGAATGGCATCGAACTACAGAGGAAAGCCTGAATAGGAAGTAAATATTTGACTTGATCCAGTCTCCAACGTTGGAATTATTTTCCAAAATAACACGAAAACTTTAGATAGAAGGCATTTTGCTACTTCTATTAAAATGTATACTGGTAACAAATACTAAAGGGTTGATAAACATGATTTTTGGCCTACATTTCATTATAACTGAAAACTCTATAGAAATCCATGTTTTGAGCCCTCACAAGACAACTAAAAGATTTTCTTGAACACTTTTGTTTCATCACCATGCAAATGTTAGCTCCACATTTCAGCAGATTTGGACAAACACTCTAGGAGTAGCATGTGCTACGTTTTTCTTGAGAAAATGACCTCTCGTTACCATACAATATGATCCCATGTATGAAAATTTTAACTCTCTCAACCTACTGATGAAATTTCAGCCAAATTGAATGACAGAATGGCAGTCATTCAAACACGGTAAAAAAAGTGACAGAATTTCTGTAGAACTCGCACAATCGCTATAGCTCAGCTGGAAGCTTTCAGCTGAGCTAGAAACATGAATTGCTCTTTTACTAAACTTTTCCAACCATGGATAACATATGAACTTGGCATTGTAAACATGTTATTGCAAACTATAAAAGCCTTCCTTTTGAATTTTATTGTTAAATCTGAGGAACTGACCTAATTAATGGTCTCTGTAATATTAAAAAGTAGACCAAACACTTGATGAGTGTCAAATGTTTAAAGAGACATTTCTCCAAAGTAAATGGTCGTATTGAGATACAACTTAAGCTGATGACAATGTTTTTAACAGTTTATATCGCATCAAATTAATTTTTTACCTTAAGTCGCCATTTATAAGCTTTACAGACTTTCAGACATACATCCCTAGTCTAGTCCAGAAGCCCCAAACAGGTTCCAGTAGGAGCCACTCATTGACAGACACTACCACAGACAAACTTGAGCTGTGATACAATTCATTACGTCTACCTTAAATTGTAAAAATCTCATCCAGTAGCTATATATCTAAGGTGTCTATTCTCCTTTCAATCGGAAGAATCCAACATCTTTATATGTCCAGCACCACTTTAAAGTAGAGCAGATTCTAAGAGGGAATTGAGGACTATTTTTTAAACTTATTTAGTCTTAACTTTCTAGGATGGCAAACGATTAACCAGTCATCTAGTTTGGTCTAGAGAGTTATGCCTATTTTCTGCAGCTAGTCTAGTACCACTCTGGTTACCATGGTATCAAAAACTTGCCACTGTCAACGGTCCAAACAGGAGGGTGACAAACTGATAGTTGACGTCTTGGTAGTTGGAGGCCAGGAACTTCTGGTCCTCTAACCTAATTAACCCATGTAGTTAGGCATCTTGAGGTCAAAAATGGTAACTCACATCTCTTCTTTCAGAATCAGAATGACGAGGCTAGGGTTTCTATCCGGAAAATCTTTGGATTAACTGTTCGTTCAGTAGTTTTGGGCTCAAAATTGAGTGGTCTGTCCCTTTCTTCTGTGTCAGGAAGAAGTGCGATATGAATGGGACCTGGTTCTCAGATGGCTGAACTACACTGTTCTTTTGGCTAGAAGATCGGTACTTTCTTTCACTGGGGATTGTTGTTGAGCTGGGACAGTAGAAACTGGAGTGACTTTTTATTTGCCTGATAGCCAAGGGCTGAATAAAAATCTTTAGTGTAGCCTGTGTTGATTACTCCCAGCACTTACAGGCTCTGATAACTCTTTTTCTTGTTAAAGTCAGGTTTCCTACCCCACAGTGACTTCAGAAACCTAGTCGACTTCTGACGACATTTAGTGACCTTTGTCTTGGAGCTTATTCCTGCGGGTGTTCATCTTCCTTTCAAGAAATCAGCACTGAGCATGGTACATAAATCTGACAAGGCACAAGACTCAGACACAGGTTTGATCTGGTAGGTGGTCCATCTTTGTGCCTTCGGGCAAAACTGTAAGTTAAATCATTCCTTTCTTTTTAATTAAAACTGGACCCCACAGTTTCAATCATCTCCTACACATGTTAGAATAAATATTCAATATTCAGATTCTATGCTTAACATATTGGATATATATGAATCTGTTTCTGTTGAAATCTAGTGTTCGAATATAATTCACTCTTTAGTGTAATTAGCCAGCTACAGTTTCTTATTTGTTATGTGTTCATCTGTCTTCCTACTAAAGGGACACTGGGGATTACAACCTCCCTAACATCCTTTACATGGACTACGTAGTCTAACACACAGATCATAAGCTAATGAAAACTGATTGTTAATATGAACTTAAAGGAATATGCTTTGATTGAAGTTTTTAAACAATGCTTAACATCTAGGCCAGCAGGCCTTCATGAAGGAATGAAAAAAACCAAACCTGGAGTAGGTTCGCTTGAAGTGAGTTGACAGATAACACCAGCATCTTCACCGTGATTACAATTGTCAATGGCACTATAATAACAGCTCAACAATTCAGTTTCTTCGCCACTGCATCCAACATCATCCAGATGGATTTCTCCGGTTCCCTCACCAAATGCTGCATCAGTGCGATAATCTAAGGCCCCAGGGAATCCTAACTGATTGCATACTACATTAGCATCATTAATGTCCCATGCATCATCACAGACAGTGCCCCATTCTCCATTTAGGAAGATCTCAACACGTCCAGCTGTCTCATTACCTCCAACAAGACGAATGGAACCTTCCTCTGTAGTGAAATAATGAACGATCAAGATTTGCCACACCAATAGTCTATCTTTGCTTTGTTATGAAAATCTATTAGCCAAGTTGCTTATTTAAATTTTTCTGAATAATATGCTAATCACTCTATGTATTGGTAAACCCAAACCATGAAAGATTTAGTTAGTAAGATATTTTAATCATAGTATCTATAAATTTAATCTGCCTTATTACAACAGGTAGTAGCATCCCTTTAAACATACAAACTATTAATGTGATGCATGAATAAGCTCATGTTAATATGACATATGTCATACGTTTGAGGCTTGAAAAATGGCTGATATGGTGGCATTATATTGATGACAGTTTCTTTGTCTGGACCAGTGATGAGGCCAGTCTCTCATATTTCATAGATCACACAAATTCCTTTCACAGCACAATTAACTTTAAATCTGATAACTCTCTCCAACACTTGCTTGATGTCACCATTCGGAAAGAAATCCTCACCATCACCACCCATGTTTTTATTCCAATAACTCCATTCCAATCCATTGTACGGGGACCGTCTCTAACCTTTAATCCTCATCTCTCACATATTAACCTTTCCTGATCCATTTCTTCTATTCATCTTTACCAGATACCGCAGATTACTTTTCTTTAGTTAGGGGACCGTTAGTTTCCAGACCCATTTGTTCCCCCCCCCCCCCCTCATATATGATAGTCAGCTCATTGTTATAAGATGGATAAGTGTTTTTTAAGTTTAGGAAATAATTTCATAGCAGGGAAATGGGGGGGGGGAGGGGAATACACATTACTTTATATATGTTTTAAGGTAAGCTAATGTAGAAAGGCTACCATACCCATGGAATTTACAGTAGGACCTACCCTTACCCTTACCCTTTTAAAACAGCTGTGGTTTATTAACTAAAGGTGATGGACTACTTAGTAGTGTTTGACCGATAATCGATTAGACCATTGGCACCGAGCCGATTATCAGACAATCGGTAAATAATCTGCATCGGCAAATCCATTGCGCTACCGATTACTTGGAACCGATTATTACATTCCACATAAAGGATTGTCGTTTTCTGAAAAGAAGCAATCCATTAAATGAGTTTGTATGAAAACAAATAAGTCATAACAATCAACTGCAAGGTACAGGGTTAACAACATCACAGAGATTTACATGATTAAAATAGTCAACTATGTATTTCCAAATTTCCCAAGATTGGATTGGCTAATAGTCCCTTACATATTATCTGCAAACAATCTTGGATCTGTAGTGCTCAATGAACATTAAGTATATGCAACTACTTGTAACGTTACTTTTCCATGTTTTTCTATGTTAATTACTAAGCAAAGTCAGCACACACAATACTGGAAATATCATAATGGTCTACTAACACCCCCGTACCAACCTAACAAGTTCATACAGCATGTGGTAGACGATACTAAACTTGAATACATCTACAAAGTTTACAAATCAAATCCTGCCCACTCATCAATAGGCATTACATCAGCACACAAGAACCAGTAGGAACCACAGCCCAGCAGCGGACTGTTTAGTTAGCCAGTTTTATGAACAAATGCTCTGTACATTGCAACCCAGAGCAGAGAAGATTTATGTTTTGCAAATGTCACATTTTATCATTGCATTTCAGTTTTATCTGTGTAAGGATGTAAGGAAAAGTAGATGCGGGAAAAAATGTTTGCTTTGAATGGTAATAAGAAAAAAAATTGCAACACACAGAGTAGAAAATATTTATGCCTACAAATGTAATATCTATTCATGGCAGTTTTATCTGTGTTAGGGTGTGTATAAAAATATATTGTTTTGAATGGTAATAAGAAAAAAATTGCAACACACAGAATAGAAAATATTTATGCTTACAAATGTAATATCTATTCATGGCAGTTTTATCTATGTTAGGGTGTGCATAAAAATGTCACCACAGCAGAGATGTACTGGATCAGCCAGGATAATGAAATGGGTCTTTCAGCTAACAGTGTGGAATACTTTTCTCTTCAATATAAGTCTTTACATTATCTACCAGCAATATCACTTTGAGATCTCTCTCTTCTCTGTTATGCCCATGTTATCAAATAATCAAGTTTTGCATGAACAGAGTTGACAGAAACCAGGAGGTAAATTGCAAATACATGAAAGAATGATTGAGGCATGATGAATGACCATAACACTTACTGTTCAGTGCATTACCTGAGTTAACATTAATGTTTATCACATGATATTGTTAAAAGAGAGATGAGAAACCATTAAATAGATCCAAAGGCTTCACTTAAAGATTAGCTCACCTCCAGGTAGTACAGCACTACAAACTACACCTGCATCTTCACTATGACCACAATTGTCTATTGCTGTGTGTCTGCAGCTTAAAAGGTTGCTTTCATCACCAGTGCATGCTACGTCGTCCATGTGAATTTCCCCAGAGCCTTTACCAAATGTAGCACCACCAGGAGCTGAAATGACTCCTGGGAATCCCAACTGACGACATACGACTGCAGCATCGCTGATGTCCCAGTAATCATCACACACTGTGCCCCACTCTCCGTAACGATAAATCTCAACTCGACCTGCTGTTTCGTTTCCTCCATAAAGACGAACTGCCCCTTCATCTGAATTGGAATGCACAATAGCGAGTAACCATTTTTAACTTTTCAAAGGATCTAGAAAGATTGTACAAGTTTAATAACAACTCTTCTTTTATATAAATTTCCCCCATTGAGAGGAATCTCAAGATACAGAAGCGAGACAGGTTGTCCATGTACTATAACAACTCCTCTGTTATGTGGATTTCCCCCATTAAGATGTACATCAAGATACAATTTGATAAATATTAAGGACGTTACCATTTGGTAGCTACTACTCAAACAACTACTATGTGGATGATGAAATGTAAAACAATGAAACATTTGTTTCTAAATGTCAGTACTCAGTGGACAGCATTCTCTATTTAAATTAATCTATTTCTGTACTAGCCATTCTGTTTTAGCAAACTGGTCCCTTATCTGAGATAACAAGTAGCTCTTAAATATTGCTTCTTGTGTTTGCAAGAGAAAGTAAGCTTTAAAGCATATGATTGATTGATGTAGGCTTGCAACATAAAAGTTAGGACACTATGGGAAAAGCTAATGTTGGGAATGACAAATGGACATGTAGTTACTGCTGTTACTATGAGAGCTTTCCTGAAGAAATTACTGTTACATCAACACTGACAGTAGAATTACAAAGCATGATGAACAAATGTAACAAATGCTCTGTATAATGCAAACCACAGCAGAGAACATTTATGCTTGCAAATGTAACATTTATTAATGGCACCACAGTTTTATCTGTGTTAGGGTGTAAAACAGAAATGCCACCACAGCAGAGACCAACTGGATCTCCTGATTGTTGAAGGAGATTACTTGTGAACAGTACTGAAAACCTTCAGATTTTTGGGATTAAAACCACATCCTAGTAGCAGTTTGTATAAGAAAGAAAAGTGTTTTTCATTTTTTTTGATTTTTTGTAAAATGCAGTTAGCAAACAGTTAGCGGAGTGAATGCTGTTGTCACGCCCTTTGAACTGCAAAGCCTTTGTCTGTTTTTATGATCTTTTAGAATGTTTCAACTAATTAATCTACAGAGAGAAATTACAATTCTTCAAAATAGTTGCATAAGTTTTGATGAAATTTTAACTACAGAGAACATTGGCAGCTAAATAAATTACTAATCAGGCTTCAAGAATAAATGAACTTTAATAGCCAAATTAAAGCCTCAAGTGAAGTTTGTAATAAAGACTATCCTGATGATATCATGGACCATTGACTGCAATCCAATTCCTGAGATACAAAATAAAGGGTTTGAGCCAGTCAAAATAAATTGATGAATTCATTTATCTGTACCTTGAGTGAGTGACAGGAAAATGAAATGGGTCTTTCAGCTATCAGTGTGGAATACTTTTCTCTTTAATATAAGTCTTTACATTGTCTACCAGCAATATCACTTTGAGATCTCTCTCTTCTCTGTTTTGCCAATGTTATCAAATAATCAAGTTTTGCATGGACAGAGTTGACAGAAACCAGGAGGTAAATGCTAACACATGAAAGAATGATTGAGGCATGATGAATGACCATAACACTTACTGTTCAGTGCACTATCTGAGTTAACATTAATGTTTATCATATGATATTGTTAAAAGAGAGATGAAAAACCATTAAATAGTTCCAATGGCTTCACTTGAAGATTAGCTCACCTGCTGGAGGTGTAGGAGATGCAGGTAGTACAGTACTACAAACTACACCTGCATCTTCACTATGACCACAATTGTCTATTGCTGTGTGTCTGCAGCTTAAGAGGTTGCTTTCATCACCAGTGCATGCTACGTCGTCCATGTGAATTTCCCCAGAGCCTTCACCAAATGAAGCACCACCAGGAGCTGAAATGACTCCTGGGAATCCCAACTGACGACATACGACTGCAGCATCGCTGATGTCCCAGTAATTATCACACACTGTGCCCCACTCTCCGTTACGATAAATCTCAACTCGACCTGCTGTTTCGTTTCCTCCATTGAGACGAACTGCCCCTCCATCTGAATTGGAATGCACAATAGCGAGTAAACCATTTTTACCTTTTCAAAGTATCCAGAAAGATTGTACTGGTTTAAAAACAACTCTTCTCTTATGTAAATGTCCCTCCTTGAGAGGAATCTCAAGATACAGGAGCGAGACAGATTGTTCATGTACTATATCAACCTCTCTGTTATGTGGATTTCCCCCATTAAAATGAATCTCAAAATACCATTTGTTAAATGTTTAGGACGTTACCATTTGGTAGCTACAATTCAAACAACTACTATGTGGATGATGAAATGTAACACAACTGAACATTTGTTTCTAAATGTCAGTACTCAGTGGACAGCATTCTCTATTTAAATTAATCTATTTCTTTACTAGCCACTCTTTTTTAGCAAACTGGTCCCTTATCTGAGATAACAAATTGCTCTTAAATATTGCTTCTTGTGTTGCAAGAGAAAATAAAATGTGAAAAAATATGATTGATTGATGTAGGCTTGCAACATAATTGTGAGGACACTATCGGAAAAGTTTATGTCGGGACTGAAAAATGGACATGTAGTTACTGCTGTTACAAAAGAGATTTCCTGAAGAAATTGCTGTTACATCAACACCAACAGCAGAATTACAAAGCATGATGTACAAATGTGACAAATGCTCTGTTTATTGCAAACCTCAGTTGAGAACGTTTATGCTTCTAAATGTAACATTTATAAATGACAAAACAGTTTTATCTGTGTTAGGGTGAAAAACAGAAATGTCACCACAGCAGAGACCAACTGGATCTTCTGATGGGCAATGGAGATTGCTAATGAGAAGTGCTGACGCCTTTCAATTTTGTTTTTGATAAAAACCATATCCTGACAGCAGTTTGTATCACAAAGATATGTTTTTAAATTTGGTAATATTCTTTACAATACAGTTAGCAAACAGCAGAGTGCATGTTATCATAATGCTTATTGAACTGAATAAGCCTATGTCCTTCATTATCTTTTATACTGTTTCAAATACAAATAACTACAGAGAACATTGACAGCTAAGTAAATTTCTAATCAGGCTTCAAGAATAAATGAATTATTATAGTAAACGTAAAGCCTCAAGTAAAGCTACAAACAGCTACCCTGATGATACCGCACTGCAATCCACTTCCGGAACTATAAAGGGAGGGTTTTAGCCGATCAAAATAGATTTATACATTCAATTATCTGTACCTTGAGTGAGAGACAGGATAATGAAATGGGTCTTTCAGCTATCAGTGTGGAAGACTTTACTCTTCAATATAAGTCTTTATATTGTCTACCAGCAATATCAATTTGAGATCTCTCTCTTCTCTGATATACCCATATTATCAAATATTCAAGTGTTGCATGAACAGAATTGACAGAGACCAGGAGGTAAATGCTAACACATGAAAGAATGATTGAGGCATGATGAATGACCATAACACTTACTGTTCAGTGCACTATCTGAGTTAACATTAATGTTTATCACATGATATTTTTAAATGAGAGATGAAAAACCATTAAATAGATCCAATGGTTCACTTGAAGATTAGCTCACCTGTTGGAGGTGTAGGAGATGCAGGTAGTACAGTACTACAAACTACACCTGCATCTTCACTATGACCACAATTGTCTATTGCTGTGTGTCTGCAGCTTAAGAGTTTGCTTTCATCACCAGTACATGCTACGTCGTCCATGTGAATTTCCCCTGAGCCTTCACCAAATGAAGCACCACCAGGAGCTGAAATGACTCCTGGGAATCCCAACTGACGACATACCACTGCAGCATCGCTGATGTCCCAGTAATCATCACACACTGTGCCCCACTCTCCTCTACGATAAATCTCAACTCGACCTGCTGTTTCGTTTCTTCCATTGAGACGAACTGCCCCTTCATCTGAATCGGAAAGCAAAATGTCTAGTAACCACTTTGAACTTTTCAAAGGATCCACAAAGATTTTAAAGTTTAATAACAACTCTTTTTTTATGTAAATTTCCCTCATTGAGAGGAATCTTAAGATACAGAAGCGAGACAGATTGTTCATGTACTAAATCAACACCTCTGTTATGTGGATTTCCCCCATTAAGATGAATCTCAAGATACAATTTGATAAATGTTTAGGAAAAAAGTTACCATTTGGTAGCTACTACTCAAACAACTACTATGTGAATGATGAAATGTAAAACAAATGAAACGTTTGTTCCTAAATGTCAGTACTCAGTGGACAGCATTTTCTATTCAAATATGTTTATTTCTCTACTAGGCACTCTGTTTTAGCAAACTGGTCACCATCTGAGATAATGATAGCCCTTAAATGTTGCTTCATGTGTTTGCAGTCAAAAGAGAGAATAAAATTTAACTAAAAATATGCTTGATTGATGTAGGCTTGCCACATAAGTGTGAGGACACTATAGGAAAAGCTAATGTCGGGAATGAAAAATGGACATGTAGTTTCTGCTGTTACTGAGAGAGAGTTCCTGAAGAAATTGCTGTTGTATCAAAACCGACAGCAGGATAACAAAGCATGGTGAACAAATGTGACAAGTGCTTTGTATATTGCAAACCACAGCAGACACCATTTATGCTTGCAAATTTAATATTTATTAATGGCACAACAGTTTTATCTGTGTTAGGGTGTAAAACAGAAATGTTTTCACAGCAGAGACCAACTGGATCTCCTGATGGCCAATAGAGATTGCTTATGAGAAGTGCTGATAACATTCAATTTTGTTGTTGATAAAAACCATATCCTGACAGCAGTTTGTATCACAAAGATTTGTTTCTAAATTTGGTAATATTCTTTACAATGCAGTTAGCAAACAGCAGAGTGCATGTTGTCATCATGCCCATTGAACTTAATAAGCCTATGTCTTTTCATTATCTTTTATAATGTTTCAAATACAAATAACTACAGAGAACATTGACAGCTGAGTAAATTTCTATCAGGCTTCAAAAGTAAATTAATTATTATAGTGATAGTAAAGCCTCAAGTAAAGCTTCAAACAGCTCCCCTGATGATACCGCACTGCGATCCACTTCCTGAACTATAAAGGGAGGGTTTTATCCAATCAAAATAGATTTACACATTCAATTATCTGTACCTTGAGTGAGGGACAGGATAATGAAATGGGTCTTTCAGCTATCAGTTTGAAGGCTATTCTCTCCAAAATAAATAAGTCTTTGCATTATCTACCAGCAATATCACTTGAGATCTCTCTCTTAGATACAATGGCTTCACTTGAAGATTAGCTCACCTGCATGAGGTGTAGGAGATGCAGGCAGTACAGTACTACAAACTACACCTGCATCCTCACCATGACCACAATTGTCTATTGATGTGTGTCGGCAGCTTAAAAGGTTGCTTTCATCACCAGTGCATTCTACGTCGTCCATGTGAATTTCCCCAGAGCCTTCACCAAATAAAGCACCACCAGGAGCTGTAATGACTCCTGGGAATCCCAACTGACGACATACCACTGCAGCATCGCTGATGTCCCAGAAATCATCACACACTGTGCCCCACTCTCCGTTACGGTAAATCTCAACTCGACCAGCTGTTTCGTTTCCTCCATTGAGACGAATTGCCCCTCCATCTGAATCGGAAAGCAAAATGTCTAGTAACCACTTTTAACTTTTCAAAGGATCAAGAATGATTGTACAAGTTTAATAACAAATATTCTTTTATATAAATTTCCCCCATGGAAAAGAATCTCAAGATACAGAAGTGAGACAGATTGTTCAAGTTCTATAACAACTTCTCTCTTATGTGGATTTCCCCCATTAAGATGAATCTCAAGATACAATTTGTTAAATGTTTAGGACGTTACCATTTGGTAGCTACAACTGACCCAATTACTTTGTGAATGATGAAGTGCAAAACATATGAAACATTTCTTTCAATTATCAGTACTCAGTGGAGAGCATTTTCTATTCACATTAATCTATTTCTTTACTAGCACATCTGTTTCAGCAAACTGGTCCCTTATCTGAGATAACAAATAGCCCTTAAATATTGCTTCTTGTATTTGCAGACAAAAGGAAAAGACAATTTAAACAATTTGATTGATTGATGTAGGCTTGCCACATAAGTGTGAGGACACAAATGAGGACATACGTCTGAGAAAGCTAATGTCGGGAATGAAAAATGGACAGGTAGTTACTGCTGTTACTGAGAGAGATTTCCTGAAGAAATTGCTGTTACATCAACACCGACAGCAGAATTACAAAGCTTGATGAACAAATGTGACAAATGCTCTGTATATTGCAAACCACAGCATTGACCATTTATGCTTGCAAATGTAACATTTATTAATGGCACAACAGTTTTATCTGTATGAGGGTGTAAGGCAGAAATGTCACCACAGCAGAGACCAACTGGATCTCCTGATGGCTAAAGGAGGTCGCTTTTGAGAAGTGTTGACAACCTTCAACATTTGTGGATTAACCATATCCTAACAGCAGTTTGAATCACAATTTGTATCTAAATTTGGTAATATTCTTTAATGTGCAGTTAGCAAACAGCAGAGTGAATGTTGTCATCATGCCCATTGAACTGAATGTCCTATGTCTTTTTCATAATCTTTTATAATGTTTCAAATAGTAATAACCACAGAAAATTGACAGCGACGTAAATTTCTTATCAGGCTTCAAGAATAAATGAATTATAATAGTAAACGTTAAGCCTCAAGTAAAGCTACCCTGATGATACCGCACTGCGATCCACTTCCTGAACTATAGAGGGAGGGTTTTAGCTAATCAAATAAGATTTATACATTCAATTATCTGTACCTTGAGTGACGGACAGGATAATAAAATGGGTCTCCAGCTATCAGTGTGGAATAATATTCTCCACAATATAAATAAGTCTTGCATTATCTACCAGCAATATCACTTGAGATCTCTCTTAGATCCAATGGCTTCACATGAAGATTAGCTCACCTGCATGAGGTGTTGGAGATGCAGGCAGTACAGTACTACAAACTGCACTTGCATCTTCACCATGACCACAATTGTCTATTGCTGTGTGTCGGCAGCTTAAAAGGTTGCTTTCATCACCAGTGCATTCTACGTCGTCCATGTGAATTTCCCCAGAGCCTGCACCAAATGAAGCACCACCAGGAGCTGTAATGACTCCTGGGAATCCCAACTGACGACATACCACTGCAGCATCGCTGATGTCCCAGAAGTCATCACACACTGTGCCCCACTCTCCGTTACGATAAATCTCAACCCGACCAGCTGTTTCGTTTCCTCCATTGAGACGAACTGCCCCTTCATCTGAATCGGAAAGCAAAATGTCTAGTAACCACTTCTAACATTTCAAAGGATCAAGAAAGATTGTACAAGTTTCATAACAAATATTCTTTTATATAAATTTCCGCCATGGAGAGGAATCTCAAGATACAGAAGTGAGACAGATTGTTCAAGTACTGTAACAACTCCTCTGTTATGTGGATATCCTCAATTTAGATGAATCTCAAAATACAATTTGATAAATGTTTAGGACGTTACCATTTGGTAGCTACTACTGACACAACTACTTTGTGAATGAGGAAGTGCAAAACAAAGAAACATTTGTTTCAATTATCAGTGCTCAGTGGACAGCATTTTCTATTCAAATTAATCTATTTCTGTTCTAGCCATTCTGTTTCAGCAAACTGGTCCCTTATCTGAAATAACAAATAGCCTTTAAATATTACTTCTTGTGTTTGCAAGAGAAAATAAAATTAAAAAAAATATAATTGATTGATGTAGGCTTGCCACAAACATTAGGGAAACAGTCCCCTTACACCGAAGGTGCAAAATTTTCCACTTGAATTGTTGCAAAGTGGCTGCTTATCTGGCTATACCACACATGGTTGAGCAGGTTTTGTAAGATGAGCAAGATAAGAATGACCACAAGATCGCTTATGCGAACTACAGTAATTTAATTAAACCAGTTTCACAGGACATAAGGGATTATATGCACTTCAATGAGCAATCAAGACAGTATAGAGTGTATAGCTGAAATGATATTGACTTCTTAACGTGTACTGTGTTGAGTGGAAGACTTGCATTTAAAACTCATCTCTGTACATGTCAAGACCTCAACTATCTTGTAACTATGTTTCTATGTAATATATAAATAATAACACAGATTTAGGATGACAGAAAAGCGAAGCGGGGGGAGGGGGGCGGAATGATACTTCCGCCCCTCCATATCTTTCACAGGGGGTGCGGGGGGGGGGGGCTAAACTGAGATAAACTGAAAGTCTTCTACTGTGTTTCAATTTCATGTCGTAGGCACACCAATCCTTTCACCAAAGAGTGATTACAATGATAACTTTTGCATTATGAATCTTATTTGCTGTTTTTTACAATATTTTTTTTTATATTGCTTCCTGGGCTTTGTTCAGCTATTACATTATATCAGCTCTTGGGTATCGAAAGTTTCAACGCGCATGTTGAAATAACTAGCATAGTGTTGGTTTCCAAAACTTTCCAGTTATTATTTGCAAGCCCAATTTTTGATAATTCTTTTATTTCCATTTTTTTTGTAGTTGTCTCCACTTTACAGCGTTAATTGTTTTGTATCTGTACATTTAATTGTTTTTGTATTGCTATGTTTTACTTTTTATGTATAACGTTGAATGTAAAAAGCAGGGCCTTATTGGAAATCAGCTTTTGCTGAATAAGCAACCCTGGATGAAAATGCGAATAAATAAAAAAATGTCGGGCATTCGGGCCCTCCATACACTCGCTCAGCGCCCGCAACACAATTTCATAATCTAAGGTACATCCTTCCGACCATCCTATTGATATTATGTGCTATTCGCCTCATAAGAATAGGAGGATGCTGTTAGCATTGAATGTTATTTTAAGGGGATCCGTAGATACAAATTGGCACCCGTGATCAAATCTCCGTATATTTAACTCGGTTAGCGTTAAGCTAACTTCTCCCGAGGACCTGAAGTACCATAACCAATAGTGAAATGAAAAATATAATAATATACAATAATAATAAGAACATTAATATAAGAAAATGAATAATGACTGGGAGTCATTTTTCCAAGAACAAGAGCCATTTCTGAAATCACGTAAAGGTTGCCACATATTCCAAACTAGTATAAGCGCATGAAAAGAAGAACGATAGCCGCCCGTTTTTTCCCTTCAGATCTCAGTACGAGAAACATGTATTTTATTTGTATAATAGAACAACTTTCGTTAATATTTTCCTACCCTAGCTATATGTCGATTTTACAAAACCTTCATGAAAACAGACTTTTTGAAAATGGATTTTGAAGCTCAGTCAACAATTTAAGAAATGCTTAGGCCTACCGTTAAATACTGGCGTCAAAAAATACATTTCGTATTTATTCCAATAAAGATCCACAACGGATAACAATGCTAAGAAGAGCTTACTTAAAGAGAAATAGAAGCTGCATGTACAGCATGGTCATTTTAAGTATCCAAGTACTATACAAAGAGATCGAGTTCACCGAAACATCCCTTTTCCTTATCACCTGAGGAAAACCGTCTTTTATAAATTATAGTAGGCCTACCATAGTACTTTACACTTGATACAAAAGTTTCTTCTATACAACAGTTTCCCAAAATTTGTATGTGTCGCAATAGTTTTAAGTTTTAACCAAGGGCAGTACCATTCATAATTTGCATATTACACCAAAATTTACAATCGGCGTCCAGATGGCGGGAAAATGTAACATAATGTTTAATCTGTTGGGTCGTTCCCATGGTGCGATGAACTTGGGCAAGTTGCCAAGTTCGAATGTCGATGACCTACTTATGTTCCGTGACCAATGTCAATGGGAATTATGTGTGTAAAAACTCGTGTTTTTCCACGTGTAATATATATAGAAGTTTTACGTAAGGGAGCGAATTTCGGGGCGACTCGTTGATTGTGAGGAAGCACTTATCTATCAATTTTTGTGAAAAATATCTTACGTTTTTTTCTCCAGAAAATGTTTTTGACTAGTTTTTGAAACTCAATGTATCAAGAAGTACTGAGTCTAGACCTTATCATTGCATTTTGGGGGAAGACAGATCTTCAAGTGCAAAATATTGTTTTTTCATTCAAGGTTATCGTGGTTTTCTTGTGAGGTGTATACGGCGTAACTTTCGATGTAGGCTTAGAATTAGGATCGGCCGATGCCTACCTAGTTTGCATGAATTTTTACCTAAATTCAATTTAATTTAACGGGAATCACTAAGCATGTCGTAAAGACAGGACTCGACTTACTACTAATACTTTAAGTTTAAAAGTTCACAATGAAAGGTTTTTAACTATCAACAAGTCCCCACCTGTTTGGAACTTCAGACAACAATAATGTAACTTAGGGGCTACATAAATACGGGATTATAAACTACATATATAAGAATAGTATAGATTTATTTATATCGTTAATTGGCTGTTGTTTACTCCAGAAAATATACTTTCAATATGTACAATATCAATCTTCGTACAAAAGTTCTTAAAAATTAAAAAAGTAGCGAAAGATAACTAGAAATGACATCGTGGAACCCCCCCCCCCCCCCGCATTAATAAACGAATCCATTTCATTACAGCATCAACTCTCAAGTACCGAACAGCAGTGTGTAACAGTACCGTACCCTGTGCTATAATAATATACAGTCCCGTGCGAAGATGGATTTAATTTGATATGCTCCCTTCCGTTTTGGATCAAAAATTATTAAATCGTTATAATTATTATCACAAAATGTGGTGAAATGCATAAGGGTGAGATTTTGTACATGGGAACCTTCACAATCATCGTTTGAAGGAAGAATAAATAACGAAAATTTCTGAATAACTTTGAGGTCTCGTAACATGCTGAGTTCACTAACGTTCGATATTTGGTGTAGCCTATAGGTCCAAATTACTACGTGAAAAGTTGATTCGTTAATATGTCTAGGCCAGTGCGTAAATTGATAAGATATTATTCAAACTAAGAACGCAGGAACCAGAAATAAACGTGTTTTCTTTTCTCTAATTCAAATAGTAACACCTAGATATTTTTATTATGTCCTGGATTCCCGGGAATGATACCGAAACGAATGTAATAACCAGTTGTTTTCCCAATACCGGTAGTAGTTACACATTGCACTGTGATCGGGGTTAGTCAAAGCCGGGATCGGGATGCCGGTATTCACTTGACTACCGGGATCCCGCACAACCCTAGTAATGAAATAGCCTATCTTCCCTCAAAATTGGTACATTGTACTTAATGCAACTCTTCTCATGCATGTAACAAAGGCTTGTATGTATCCTTGTGTATGTATAGGCCCCTACTAAACCACCTCAGGAGTTTCGCGGAAAAAGAAAAAGAAAAAGGATTTCCCCCAAAAAAATTCCAAAGATAAAAAAGATGACGATTGTCCGTATAAAGTAACCATGTGTTTATGAATAGCGAATGGCCTAACCTACTAGATGTGTTAATGGCCCGAAAAGCGCCAAGAATAGTTACCCAAACTTTCCATCTCAAAAAGTATCTCAAACAAATCATCCATCTTCAATCTTTACCAAAATGTTAATTTTAATACCTAATTCTTACACTCCGACGTTATTTTGTACTTATGTTCAATATAATTCCGTTTATGAACAAATAAAAAATATGCCGAACTTAGTGTTTAACATCCTTGTTCGTCACTATTATTAACTCCATTCAAGCTCAATTAGAAATTTAAGCTTAGGCCAATCAAACTAAGTAAATAGTGACAACGTAACTAGTGTAGGATTACTGTTTAACGTTTCCAGATTGTTTTAAAGGAATGATAAGAACTAAAAACAACTCCAATGATGTTTCTAATAATAAAAAAATGCATTTACTTGTGCAGCATTAATTTGAACAAAAATATAGACCGTATTCAGAGGCCGGTTTCTCAATATTACAACATAGCGTTAGGCCTAATGCGATAGCTATGGATTCGAGGCACATGAAAATCTCAGGTTTGGATGTAGTAACGTTTGGGAAATTTCCAAGCGTCGGTTATGAAAATTAGCGGTCGTCTGGTGTTATGTATTAAAGGCAAGCCAGACGCGGAAAAATCAGGAACCGGTGAATAAAAATCACGAAAATCCGAACCGGCAGCCAAAGGGAACTAAGACACGGAATACACTTCATACGATCATATGTCGCGAGTACTGTAAGTACACCTGTAGCTATAGCTGTGCATGCCTGTGAACAACGTTTATCTCTTGATCATTTGCATATAGCTGACACACTAGCTAATGCCGCGAGCAAACCGCATGTTCGTTGGTCCGTGTGATAGGGTTAAGATAAGTGGTGTAAGCAGAGCTGAAGCTCGAGATAAGCCCAACCCGAGCTCCCCCGCTTGAGGTCGGGTTGGAAATGCAACTTCGCTGTAAGGGGACTGTTTCCCTAATGTGTGAGGACACAAGTGGAAATATATATAGATATAAAGATATTGTGCACACCCCCCCCCCCACACACACACTTTTTGGAAGCTTCCTACACCCCTGAAACATAAGATACGGAAGCGAGACAGATTGTACATTTACTGTAACAACTCCTCTGTTATGTGGATTTCCCCCATTAAGATGAATCTCAAGATACAATTTGATAAATGTTTAGGAAGTTACCATTTGGTAGCTACCACTGACACAATTAATTTGTGAATGATGAAGTGCAAAACATATGAAACATTTCTTTCAATTATCAGTACTCAGTGGACAGCATTTTCTATTCAAATTAATCTATTTCTGTACTAGCCATTCTGTTTCGGCAAACTGGTCCCTTATCTGAGATAACAAATAGCCCTTAAATATTGCTTCTTGTGTTTGCAAACAAAAGGAAAAGAAAGTTTAAACAATTTGATTGATTTTTGTAGGCTTGCCACATACATCTGAGGACACTAATGAGGACATACATCTGAGAAAGCTAATATCGGGAATGAAAAATGGACAGTTAGTTACTGCTGTTACTGAGAGATTTCCTGAAGAAATTGCTGTTACATCAACACCGAGAGCAGAATAACAAAGCTTGATGAACAAATGTGACAAAAGCTCTGTATATTGCAAGCCAAAGCTGAGAACATTTATACTTACAAATGTAACATTTATTAATGGCACAACAGTTTTATCTGTATAAGGGTGTTAGACAGAAATGTCACCTCAGCAGAGACCAACTAGATCTCCTGATGGCTAAAGGAGGTTTGCTTTTGAGAAGTGTTGACAACCTTCAACATTTGTTGATTAAACCATATCATAACAACAATTTAAATCACAATTTGTATCTAAATTTGGTAATGTTCTTTAATGTGCAGTTAGCAAACAGCAGAGTGAATGTTGTCATCATGCCCATTGAACTGAATGTCCTATGTCTTTTTCATAATCTTTTATAATGTTTCAAATAATTATAACCACAGAAAATTGACAGCGACGTGAATTTCTATCAGGCTTCAAGAGTTAATGAATTATAATAGTAAATCTTAAGCCTCAAGTAAAGCTTCAAACAGCTACTATGATGATACTGCACTGCAATCCACTTCCTGAACTATAGAGGGAGGGTTTTAGCTAATCAAAATAGATTTACACATTCAATTATCTGTACCTTGAGTGAGGGACAGAATAATGAAATGTGTCTTTCAGCTATCAGTGTGGAAGACTATTCTCTCCAATATAAAAAAGTCTTTGCTTTATCTACAGCAATATCACTTAAGATCTCTCTCTTAGATCCAATGGCTTCACTTGAAGATTAGCTTACCTACTGGAGGTGTTGGAGATGCAGGTAGTACAGCACTACAAACTACACCTGCATCTTCACTATGACCACAATTGTCTATTTCTACGTGTCCGCAGCTTAAAAGGTTGCTTTCATCACCAGTGCAATCTACGTCGTCCATGTGAATTTCCCCAGAGCCTTCACCAAATAAAGCACTACCAGGAGCTGAAATGACTCCTGTGAATCCCAACTGACGACATACCACTGCAGCATCGCTGATGTCCCAGTAATCATCACACACTGTGCCCCACTCTCCGTTACGATAAATCTCAACTCGACCAGCTGTTTCGTTTCCTCCATTGAGACGAACTGCCCCTTCATCTGAATTGAAAAGCGCAATAGCGAGTAATCATTGTTAACTTTTCAGGGATCCAGAAAGATTGTGTAAGTTTAATTACAACTCTTCTCTTATGTTAATTTCCCCCATTGAGAGGAATGTCAAGATACAAGAGCGAGACAGATTAATCATGTACTGTAACAACTCCTCTCTTATGTGGATTTCCCCCATTAAGATGAATCTCAAGATACAATTTGATAAATGTTTAGGATGTTGCCATTTGGTAGCTACAATTCAAACAACTACTATGTGGATGATGAAATGTAAAACAAATGAAACATTTGTTTCTAAATGTCAGTACTCAGTGGACAGCATTCTCTATTCAAATTAATCTATTTCTGTTCTAGCCATTCTGTTTCAGCAAACTGGTCCCTTATCTGAGATAACAAATAGCCCTTAAATATTGCTTCTTATGTTTGCAAGAGAAAATAGAAAATAAAATTTAAAAAAATATGCTTGATTGATGTAGGCTTGCCACATAAGTGTGAGGACACTAAGGGAAAAGCTAATGTAGGGAATGAAAAATGGACATGTTGTTTCTGCTGCTACTGAGAGAGCTTTCCTGAAGAAATTGCTGTAACTATGAGAGCTTTCCTGAAGAAATTGCTGTTGTATCAACACCGACAGCAGGATAACAAAGCATGATGAGCAAATGTGACAAATGCTCTGTATAATGCAAACCACAACGGAGACCATTTATGCTTGCAAATGTAACACTTTTTAATGGCACAACAGTTTTATCTGTGTAAGGATGTAAAACAGAAATGTCACAACAGCAGAGACCAACTGGATCTTCTGATGGTTGAAGGAGATTACTTGTGAACAGTACTGAAAACCTTCAGATTTTTGGGATTAAAACCACATCCTAGTAGCAGTTTTTATAAGAAAGAAATGTGTTTTTAAATTTGATATTTTGTAAAATGCAGTTAGCAAACAGCAGAGTGAATGCTCTTGTCATGCCCATTGAACTGAATAGCCTTTGTCTTTTTTCATGATCTTTTATAATGTTTCAAATATTTAATCTACAGAGAGAAATTACAATTCTTCAAAAAAGTTGCATGAGTTTTGATGAAATTTTAACTTCATAGAACATTGACAGTAAAGTAAATTTCTAATCAGGCTTCAAGAATAAATGTATTATAATAGCCAAATTAAAGCCTCAAGTAAAGCTTGTAATAAAGACTATCCTGATGATATCATGGACAATTGACTGAGATCCACCTTCTGAACCATAGAGGGAGGGTTTTAGCCAGTCAAAATAAATTGATGAATTCATTTATCTGTACCTTGAGCGAGGGACAGGATAATGAAAGGGGTCTTTCAGCTATCAGTGTGGAAGACTTTTCTCTTCAATATAGGTCTTTACATAATCTACCAGCAATATCAATTTGAGATCTCTCTCTCTCTTCTCTGTTATGCCAATATTATCAAATCAATAATCAATTTTTGCATGAACAGAGTTGACACAAACCAAGAGGTAAATGTTAACACATGAAAGAATGATTGAGGCATGATGAATGACCATAACACTTACTGTTCAGTGCACTACCTGAGTTAACATTAATGTTTATCACATGGTTTTGTTAAAAGAGAGATGAAAAACCATTAAATAGATCCAATGGCTTCACTTGAAGATTAGCTCACCTCCAGGTAGTACAGTACTACAAACTACACCAGCATCTTCACCATGACCACAATTGTCTATTACTGTGTGTCTGCAGCTTAAAAGGTTGCTTTCATCACCAGTGCATGCTACGTCGTCCATGTGAATTTCCCCAGAGCCTTCACCAAATGAAGAACTACCAGGAGCTAAAATGACTCCTGTGAATCCCAACTGACGACATACCACTGCAGCATCGCTGATGTCCCAGAAGTCATCACACACTGTGCCCCACTCTCCGTTACGATAAATCTCAACTCGACCAGCTGTTTCGTTTCCTCCACTGAGACGAACTGCCCCTTCATCTGAATTGGAAAGCGCAATAGCGAGTAACCATTTTTAACTTTTCAAGGATCCAGATAGGTATTGTACAAGTTTAATAACAACTCTTCTCTTGTAAATTTCCCCCATTGAGATGAATCTCAAGATACAGAAGCGAGACAGATTAATCATGTACTATATCAACTCCTCTGTTATGTGGATTTCCCCTATTAAGATGTACCTCAACATACAATTTGATAAATGTTTAGGATGTTACCATTTAGTAGCTATTACTCAAACAACTAATATGTGAAGGATGAAATGTAAAACAAATGAAACATTTGTTTCTAAATGTCAGTACTCAGTGGACAGCATTCTCTATTCAAGTTAATCTATTTCTGTTCTGGCCACTCTGTTTTAGCAAACTGGTCCCTTATCTGAGATAACAAATGGCCGTTAAATATTAAACTGAATGTGCTATGTCTTTTTCTTAATCTTTGATCATGTTCCAAATAATAATATTAACCACAGAAGACATTGACAGCTACGTAAATTTCTTATCAGGCTTCAAGAATAAATGAATTATAATAGTAAACGTGAAGCCTCAAGTAAGGCTACCCTGATGAAACCGCACTGCAATCCACTTCCTGAACTATAAAGGGAGGGTTTCAGCCAATCAAAATAGATTTATACATTCAATTATCTGTACCTTGAGTGAGGGACAGGATAATGAAATGGGACTTCAGCTATCAGTGTGGAATACTATTCTCCACAATTTAAATAAGTGTTGCATTATCTACCAGCAATATCACTTGAGATCTCTCTTAGATCCACTGGCTTCACTTGAAGATTAGCTCACCTGCAAGAGGTGTAGGAGATGCAGGCAGTACAGTGTTACAAACTACACCTGCATCTTCACCATGACCACAATTGTCTATTGATGAGTGTCTGCAGCTTAAGAGGTTGATTTCATCACCAGTGCATGCTACGTCGTCCATGTGAATTTCCCCAGAGCCTTTACCAAATGTAGCACCACCAGGAGCTGAAATGACTCCTGTGAATCCCAACTGACGACATACCACTGCAGCATCGCTGATGTCCCAGAAGTCATCACACACTGTGCCCCACTCTCCGTTACGGTAAATCTCAACTCGACCAGCTGTTTCGTTTCCTCCATTGAGACGAACTGCCCCTTCATCTGAATTAGAAAGCAACATTTCTGGTAATCATTTTTAAATTTTCAAAGGATCAAGAAAGATTGTGCAAGTTCAATAACAAATCATCTTTTTTACAATTTCCCCCATTGAGATGAATCTCAAGATGCAGAAGCGAGGTAGATCTAGCATGTACTATAACGACTCCTCTGTTATGTGGATTTCCCTCATTAAGATGAATCTCAAGATACAATTTGATAAATGTTTAGGTGAAACGTTACCATTTAGTAGCTACTACTCAAACAACTACTATGTGGATGATGAAATGTAAAACAAATAAAACATTTGTTTCTAAATGTCAGTACTCAGTGGACAGCATTCTCTATTCAAATTAATCTATTTCTGTTCTAGCCATTCTGTTTCAGCAAACTGGTCCCTTATCTGAGATAACAAATAGCCCTTAAATATTACTTCTTGTGTTTGCAAGAGAAAATAAAATTAAAAAAATATGCTTGATTGATGTAGGCTAGCAACAAATGTGAGGACACAAGTGGAAAATAGATAGATATTGTGCACCCCCCCCCCACACACTTTTTGGAAGCTTCCTACACCCCTGAAACACAAGATACGGAAGCGAGACAGATTGTACATGTACTGCAACAATTCCTCTGTTATGTGGATTTCCCACAATAAGATGAATCTCAAGATACAATTTGATAAATGTTTAGGACGTTACCATTTGGTAGCTACTACTCAAACAACTACTATGTGGATGATGAAATGTAAAACAAATAAAACATTTGTTTCTAAATGTCAGTACTCAGTGGACAGCATTCTCTATTCAAATTAATCTATTTCTGTTCTAGCCATTCTGTTTCAGCAAACTGGTCCCTTATCTGAGATAACAAATAGCCCTTAAATATTACTTCTTGTGTTTGCAAGAGAAAATAAAATTAAAAAAATATGCTTGATTGATGTAGGCTAGCAACAAATGTGAGGACACAAGTGGAAAATAGATAGATATTGTGCACCCCCCCCCCACACACTTTTTGGAAGCTTCCTACACCCCTGAAACACAAGATACGGAAGCGAGACAGATTGTACATGTACTGCAACAATTCCTCTGTTATGTGGATTTCCCACAATAAGATGAATCTCAAGATACAATTTGATAAATGTTTAGGACGTTACCATTTGGTAGCTACTACTCAAACAACTACTATGTGGATGATGAAATGTAAAACAAATAAAACATTTGTTTCTAAATGTCAGTACTCAGTGGACAGCATTCTCTATTCAAATTAATCTATTTCTGTTCTAGCCATTCTGTTTCAGCAAACTGGTCCCTTATCTGAGATAACAAATAGCCCTTAAATATTACTTCTTGTGTTTGCAAGAGAAAATAAAATTAAAAAAATATGCTTGATTGATGTAGGCTAGCAACAAATGTGAGGACACAAGTGGAAAATAGATAGATATTGTGCACCCCCCCCCCCCCCCACACACACACTTTTTGGAAGCTTCCTACACCCCTGAAACACAAGATACGGAAGCGAGACAGATTGTACATGTACTGCAACAATTCCTCTGTTATGTGGATTTCCCACAATAAGATGAATCTCAAGATACAATTTGATAAATGTTTAGGACGTTACCATTTGGTAGCTACTACTCAAACAACTACTATGTGGATGATGAAATGTAAAACAAATAAAACATTTGTTTCTAAATGTCAGTACTCAGTGGACAGCATTCTCTATTCAAATTAATCTATTTCTGTTCTAGCCATTCTGTTTCAGCAAACTGGTCCCTTATCTGAGATAACAAATAGCCCTTAAATATTACTTCTTGTGTTTGCAAGAGAAAATAAAATTAAAAAAATATGCTTGATTGATGTAGGCTAGCAACAAATGTGAGGACACAAGTGGAAAATAGATAGATATTGTGCACCCCCCCCCACACACACACACTTTTTGGAAGCTTCCTACACCCCTGAAACACAAGATACGGAAGCGAGACAGATTGTACATGTACTGCAACAATTACTCTGTTATGTGGATTTCCCACAATAAGATGAATCTCAAGATACAATTTGATAAATGTTTAGGACGTTACCATTTGGTAGCTACTACTGACACAATTACTTTGTGAATGATGAAGTGCAAAACATATGAAACATTTCTTTCAATTATCAGTACTCAGTGGACAGCATTTTCTATTCACATTAATCTATTTCTTTACTAGCCATTCTGTTTCAGCAAACTGGTCCGTTATCTGAGATAACAAATAGACCTTAAATATTACTTCTTGTGTTTGCAAGAGAAAATAAAATTAAAAAAAATATAATTGATTGATGTAGGCTTGCCACATACATCTGAGGACTCTGTAGGAAAAACTAATGTTGGGAATGAAAAATGGACATGTAGTTACTGCTGTTACTAAGAGAGATTTCCCGAAGAAATTGCTGTTACTATGAGAGCTTTCCTGAAACATTGCTGTTATATCAACACCGGCAGCAAAATAACAAAGCACGATGAACAAATGTGACAAATGCTCTTTATATTGCAATGTAAAATTTATTAATGGCACATCAGTTTAATCTGTGTTAGGGTGTAAAACAGAAATGTCACTACAGCAGAGACCAACTGGAACTCCTTCCGGCGAAAGGAGATTGCTTATGAGAAGTGCTGACAACTTTAATTTTTTTTGGTAAAAACCATATCCTGACAGCAGTTTGTATCCCAAAGATATGTTTTTAAATTTGGTAATATTCTGCAGTTAGCAAACAGCTGAGTGCATGTTGTCATCATGCCCATTGAACTGAATAGCCTATGTCTTTTACATCATCTTTTATAATGTTTCAAATAAAAATATCTACAGAGAACATTGACAGCTAAGTAAATTTCTAATCAGGCTTCAAGAGTAAGAAAATTACAATAGCCAAATTAAAGCCTAAAGTGAACCTTGTAAAAAAGACTATCCTGATGATATCATGGAACACTGACTGTGATCCAATCCTGAACTAAACAGGGGATGGTTTTAGCCAGTCAAAACAGATTTATGCTTTAAATTATCTGTACCTTGAAATAGGGACAGGATAATGAAATGGGTCTTTCAGCTATCAGTGTGGAATACTTTTTCTTCAATATAAGTATTTTCATTGTCTACCAGCAATATCAATTTGAGATCTCTCTCTTTTCTGATATGCCCATATTATCGCATAATCAAGTTTTGCATGAACAGAACTGACAGAAACCAGGAGGTAATAGCTAACACATGAAAGAATACAGATTGAGGCATGACAAATTACCATAACACTTACTATGCAGTGTACTACCTGAGTTAACATTGGTGTTTATCATTGATATTGTTAAAAGAAAGATGGAAAAAAATTGAATGGATCCAATGGCTTCACCTGAATATTAGCTTACCTGGTGGAGGTGTAGAAGATGCAGGTAGTACAGTACTACAAACTACACCTGCATCTTCACTATGACCACAATTGTCTATTTCTATGTGTACGCAGCTTAGAAGGTTGCTTTCATCACCAGTGCATTTTACGTCGTCCATGTGAATTTCCCCAGAGCCTTCACCAAATGAAGCACCGCCAGGAGCTGAAATGACTCCTGGGAATCCCAACTGACGACATACCACTGCAGCATCGCTGATGTCCCAGTAATCATCACACACTGTGCCCCACTCTCCGTTACGATAAATCTCAACTCGACCTGCTGTTTCGTTTCCTCCATTGAGACGAACTGCCCCTTCATCTGAATTGGAAAGCAAAATGTCTAGTAAACACTTATACCTTTTCAAAGGATCAAGAATGATTTAACAATTTACATAACAATTCTTATTTTATGTAAATTTCCCCATTGAGAGGAATCTCAAGATACAAAAGCGAGACAGATTGTTCACGTACTAAAACAACTCTTCTGTTATGCGGATTCCCCCCATTAAAATGAATCTCAAGATACAATTTGATAAATGTTTATGAAAAACGTTGCCATTTGGTAGGTACTACTTAAACAAATTCTATGTGGATGATGAATTGTAAAACAAATGAAACACTTGCTTTTAATGTCAGTACTCAGTGGAGGGCATTTTCTATCCAAATTAATCTATTTCTTTACTAGCCACTCTGTTTCAGCAAACTGGTTCTTTATCTGAGAAAACAATAGCCCTTAAATATTGCTTTATGTGTTTGCAGTCAAAAGAGAAAAAAAAAATTAAAAGAATATGCTTGATTAATGTAGGCTTGCCACATAAATGTAAGAACTCTATGGGAAAAGCTAATGTCGGGAATGAAAAATGGAAATGAATTTACTGCTGTTACTTTGAGAGCTTTCCTGAAGAAATTGCTTTAAACAGCAGAAAAACAAAGCATGGTGAACAAATGCGACACATGCTCTGTATATTGCAAACCACAGCATTGACCATTTATGCTTGCAAATGTAACATTTATTAATGGCACCACAGTTTAATCTGTGCTATAATGGCATCCACCGATACTATGTTGTGAATATTAACTTAAAAGAAAATGTTTTGATTGATTTTTTAAACAATGGATTAACATTTAGGCCGGTAGGCCCTCACGAAGGAATGAAAAACCCCAAACCTGGCGTAGGTTCGATTGAAGTGAGTTGACAGATGACACCAGCATCTTCAAAATGATTACAATTGTCGATGCTATTATAATAACAGCTCAACAACTCAGTTTCTTCGCCACTGCATCCAACATCATCCAGATGGATTTTTCCCGTTCCCTCACCAAATGAGGCACCTCCACGAGATTCAAGGGCTCGAACGAAGCCTAACTGACTACAAACTACATTAGCCTCATCAATGCCCCATGCATCATCACAGACAGTGCCCCATTCTCCTTTTAGGAAGATCTCAACACGCCCAGCTGTCTGATTTCCTCCAGCAAGACGAACGGAGCCTTCCTCTGTAGAGAATAATGAACAATCAAGATTTACCACAATAATAGTCTATCGTTGCTTTCTAATGCAAACCAATAAGCAAATTCGCTTAACGTGAGAACTTAATATTTTCTGGATGAATGCCACCCAATACGTCAACCCAGACTCTGAAAGATTAAGTTAGTTATATATATATATATATATATATATATATATATATATATATATATATATATTAAATCATAGTATATATATAAATTTCATCTGCCTGATAACACAGCAGGTAGTAGCATCCCTTTTAACAGACAAATTATTACTAGTTATGCATGAATAAGCTCATGCTCATATTAAAAATATGTCATAAGTTTTAGGCCTGAAGAATGATGGTCCTTGCTGTACCCTGCCATTCTCCGATCTAGTGGCATTATGTTTATGACAGTTTCTTTGTCTGGACCAGTAATAGGACGAGTCTCTCATGTTTCATTGATCACATTATCTCCTTCACAGCACAATTAAGTTTACTTCTGATTTTTCTCTCCAACACTTGCTTGATGTCACTATCCGGAAAGAAAACATCACAATCACCACCTACACATATATTCCAATAAAACATTCCAATCCATTGTACGGGGACCGTCACTAACCTTGAAATCCTCATCTCTCACATATTAACCTTTCATTAGCCATTTCTTCTATTCATCTTCACCAGATACTGCAGATTAAATTTTCATTCAATAGAGGGCAATTAATTCCCGGACCCGTTAGTTTCTTCTCCTAAAAATGTTAGTTTCCTCCCCTTAAAACATTACTCTCCTCTCCTAAATCATACATGAGGAAAGAAATATTTGCGAGGAAACTAACAAAGTCCAGAGCTTCACGGAAGCTGTTAAGTTATGCCTGGGTGGACAGCTCATTGTTAAAAGATGGATAAGAGTTTCTTAGGTTTTGGAAATAATTTCATAGCTGGGGGATGGGATGGGAAGGGAGGGGATTACACATTACTTTATATATATTTTAAGGTAAGATAATGTAGAAATGCTATCATACCCATGTAATTTACAGTAGGACCTACCCTTATCCTTAAAAAGCTGTCGTTCCATAACTCATTAGCTCAGTTCCTCAGGTGAAACACGAAAACATAATCACTGATGACCACAAAATGACATGCTTATAATGTGTTACACACTTGTCAACAAAAAATGGTGCCTTAATGGCATTATACGATACTATGTTGTGAATAATTAAACTTAAAGGAAAATGTTTTGATTGAGTTTTTAAACAATGGATCAACATTTAGGCCGGTAGGCACTCACGAAGGAATGAAAAAACCCAAACCTGGCGTAGGTTCGATTGAAGTGAGTTGACAGATGACACCAGCATCTTCAAAATGATTACAATTGTCGATGCTATTATAATAACAGCTCAACAATTCAGTTTCTTTGCCACTGCATCCAACATCATCCAGATGGATTTTTCCGGTTCCCTCACCAAATGAGGCACCTCCAAAAGATTCAAGGGCCCGAACGAAGCCTAACTGATTGCAAACTACATTAGCTTCATCAATGCCCCATGCATCATCACAGACAGTGCCCCATTCTCCTTTTAGGAAGATCTCAACACGTCCAGCTGTCTGATTCCCTCCAGCAAGACGAATGGAGCCTTCCTCTGTAGAGAATAATGAACAATCAAGATTTTGCCCCACCAATAGTCTCTACACCAATAGTCTATCTTTGCTTTGTTATGAGAACCTATCACCCAAGTTGCTTAATGTGAGAACTTTTTATCTGGGAATTCTTTCTTAATAATTTGCTAGTCATTCCACAGTTTGGTTAACCCAAACCCTGGTAGATTTGGTTAGTAGTTTATGTTTTAATCATAGTATCTGAACATTTTATCTGATTTATTACACAGCAGGTAGTAGCATCTCTTAAAACATACAAAACTATTTATGTGATGTATGAATAAGCTCATGTGCATATGACATATATGTGGTATGACATATTTTTCAGGCTTGAAGAATGATGATTTTTGCTGAACCCTGTCATCCTCTGATCTGGTGGCATTACGTTGTCGTTGTCTGGACCAGTGATGAGGCGAGTCTCTCATGTTTTATTGATCACATAAATTCCTTTCACAGCACTAATAGCTTTACTTCTAATAACTCTCTCTAACTCTTGCATGATGTCACCATCCATAAAGGAAACGTCACCCTCAACACAAACATGCAATAACTCATCCCAGTCAATTGTACGGGGACCATCACGAACCTATAATCCTCATCAATAACATATTAACCTTTCCTCCTCCATTTCTTCTATTCATCTTCACCAGATACTGCCGATTTACTTTTCTTCAGTTAGGGGCCATTAGTTTTCGGACCTGTTGGTTTCCTGCTCCAAAAACATTACTCTCCTCCCCTAAACCATAGGTGAGGAAAGGAAAAATTTTTGGGGAGGAAACCAACAATTGTGAGGGGAGGAAACAACCCTTTTTTCAGAAGAGAAAACTAACGAGTCCGGAACTAACTGGATCTGTTTCATTATGCCTGGGTCGTCAGCTCATTGTAATAAGATCAATAAGTGATTTTTTTTTTAAATTGAAAATAAGTTCAGAGCTGGGGGAGGGGGGGGTGGATTACACATTACTTGATATGTATTAATGTGAGCTAAAGAAGAAAGGCTACCATACCAACGGAAGTTACAGTAGGACCTACCCTGACCATTTAAACATCTGTGACTCATAAATTAAAGTGAATGGACTACTAAGCCTAACACAGAGATCATTAGCTCAGTTCCTTAGATGAATCACAAAACATAATCATTTGATGACCTCACAATGACATACTAATAATGTGTTATATATTTGTCAACAAATAATGGTGCTATAATGGCATCCGACGATACTCTGTTGTTAATATGAAAACCTATTTTGGTTGAAATTATAAGCAATCCATTAACATAAAGGCCAGCAGGCCCTCATGAAGGATGAAAAACAAACCTGGCATAGGTTCATTTGAAGTGAATTGACAGATAACACCAGCATCTTCACCATGACCACAATTGTCGATGCTACTATAAGAACAGCTCAACAATTCAGTTTCTTCGCCACCGCATCCAACATCATCCAGATGGATTTCTCCGGTTCCCTCACCAAATGCTGCACCTCCACGAGATTCAAGGGCCCGAGCGAAGCCTAAATGATTGCATACTACATTAGCATCATTAATGTCCCATGCATCATCACAGACAGTGCCCCATTCTCCATTTAAGTAGATCTCAACACGTCCAGCAGTCTGATTCCCTCCAGCAAGACGAATGGAACCTTCCTCTGTAGAAAAATAATGACCAAACAATATTTGCTACAATAATAGTCTTCGCTTTCTAATTTGATTGATGTGAGAACTAATATGCTAGTTACTTACACAGACTAACTCGTAAACACAAAACCTGTGAAGATATAGTCACTTACATATATTATAATCTTATTATCTTTCAATCTGCTCGTTTACTCAGTAGGTTTTACATCCCTTTAAACAAACAAACAATTGAGGTAATGCCTGAATAAGCTTAGGTTTATATCACATATGTTTGACAAATGGAGAATCCCCAGAAACTGTTTAGAGACATCTTCTTGATAAATGTTAGAGTTCATCAATGTATGTACATATATTAAATAATTATTCACTCAATCATTGGTTCTTTGATAACTGAAACTTGAAACATTTCACTTTCACTAGTATGTAACACATAAATCAAAAGGTTCAGATACTCTGTCGTCTCTCAACTACCATTTAAAACAGGTCAAACATAGTATGACATAATTTCTTCTCTTCCCTTGCTTCATAAACATAGATTTACAGATCAGTTCTCCTGGGACAGAAGTTATTACCATTAACAAGTAGCTGGATAAACGTTTTGTGATGAATGCTGTTCATTTACGAAAGCAATTACATTGCTGGTGAAGATCTGTAACCATGGCTGAGCAAGCAAGCAAAGACCCAATCCATAGAAGGGACATAAAAGGGACATTCTTGATGGCTGTGCTTCAAAGGAACAAGGTGATGAGGATAACTTGGCAAATAATAATTGTTACACAATGTGGTCTTCTGTTCCGATGTGGAAGAATGAATCCACATCAGCTAACAGAAAAACAGTTGTTTTGGATAGTCCAATATACTGAACTGTCAAACAGTGGCCACCTGTGAGCATAGTTTAACAAGGATAAATGCTGCTACTTCAGAGCCCTTTACCCAGGCTCTACATTAAAGGAATATAATGTCACATATAAACACATAACTATATGAGATTAATTTGGAGGATCCGCACCTCCAGGATGGTGCCGTTGGAAACGTTTAACAATTTAAGCATCCTCAAATTTGGAACAAAAACTGATGACCTTTATCAATTGAATAGTTGACCCAAACTCACCTACGATTGGGGATTTACATAAATCCCCTGTAAAACAGAGACCTGAGTCCGATGAAGGGAATATCGAACAATCTATATCATCGGAAGCCAGATTAAGATTCGACTGTAATTTTCGGATACATTTTTCATTCAATAGTGCAGCTTCACACAATTCTCTACAATGATGTCCAGAAATGCCTGTGCTGGGACACGGTGGAGCTAACTGTAAGCACATTAACTGGAAAAAGCTGCAGAGCAACCAAGTGGTATTACTGAAGCAAACATCAAATTTGCTTCTTCCTTTGCCTCTGCCTGTGTCAGATGGCCAAAGTTGTTTGGATACTGGGTGAGACTGTAGGGCATAACTGCACACATTGGAAATGCCAGCTTCTCACAGTTTTCAGATGGTGGCTCTTGTGTGGGATTAACTGCAATATAAACATATTTGCTATTAAAGACTGCACACTTTTCCAAAGGTGTAAAAATGTGTAACATCATTTTTTTCCATACAAGCTTTGATGTTGATTTTTTCTTTATTAACGTCCATGATACATGAGTTATCTATATATTAAAGTAATAAATAAATTGATAACTGATAATTTTAATGGATACAAATTTTGAAAAACCCTTCAAAGCCAGATTAATGACAAAATGCAAAAGTAGGTAAACAGCTCTAAGATTCATACCAGGCCTAAGCTTGTTTTGTTTCATTGACTAGAAATGATCATTAAATTCCACCGAATAGAACATCAATGGTGTTGCAGTTCAATTGACTCTTGCAAAGTGTCTTGTAACATCCATCTATCATGGTTCATGATTCAACACCATGAAAGAAAACTATTCAATATTTTCTGATAACTGATTTTAACTCAATTTTAGAAATTATTGCCAATGTTAACTCTCTGCACTTTTTGCTTTTATTGTGACATAAGGCAGTGGCGGAGCTAGGGGTATTGGTCAGAGGGGGCGAGAATGGTCTGTAGGGGCGCTTTCGACACTATCTATGCGGAGCGCCACCACAGGTTGGCGCGGAGCGTACAGAATTTTTTTGAGTAAAGGTAATCTCTAGATCGCCGGAAATGACCCTTTCCGGGCCTTTCTAACTTGCAGATAAACAAAGAATAAATAGCCGTTTGAGCATTTTGTCAGAAAATCACACCAACAAAATGTGACAAATGTCAATAGGTAGATGAGAGCGTAATAAGAAAGCCAATAATCACGAATAAGTAAAAAGTGGTAAAAAGCTGAAAAGGGCGCCAGCAGTCTATTTGAGTCCGTCAGGGGGGGTGGAGCATCCGCCCCTGACTATTTGGTCGCTCCACCACTGAATGTTACAAGAAACTTTTAACTAGTGCATTTCAAAAAGAATAGCAGCTTTATCACTGACAAGTAAATTGTATGCTGTTGAGAGAAGAGTTATAGTCAAATAAGTTTCTCAATATACTTATACTTATACTTGGTTACCTACAATGACAGTGAATGTTATTACATACTTTTTCAACTGTCTTACAATATCGCCATTTTATTCACTTACCAACTATTTGTTCATTACAATTAGTGCCTTAAATAATTTGTTTACTACATAGCACAGCTATTTGCCATAGTTATACCAGAATCAAGGACTTAATGAATTCAAATATAAGATAATTGATGTGCATGAAAGCTCTGTAAAGTTTAGTTAAACCTCATATTTCAACCAAAAGGAACAATTCATGTTTAGTAGCAGTTATAAGAAATCAAATCACAGCATACGATTGACTAATATATTTCCACTAAGTTTACAAAAGATATCTTTCTATTTCTAGGTCTTCATAACAGACTAGACCAATACTGAATTCACAATGATACCTTCTTCTGTCAGCTCATAACAGACAACACCTGCATCTTCTCGGTGACCGCAGTTAGCTTTTGATTCATAGCTGCATTCAAGAAGGTTACCCTCACTACCAAGACATTCCACATTATCTAACAGGATTTCACCTGTTCCCAAACCAAAGAAAGCATATCTGGGGGCAGACAATGCTCCTCCAAACCCCAACTGGAGACAGACAACTTCAGCATCTGTAAGATCCCAGAGATCATCACAAACAGTCCCCCATTGGCCATTAAGATACACCTCAACTCGTCCAGAAGTAGAGTTACTTCCCATCAGACGTACATCTCCATTGATGGGCCCTGGAAAACAACAATTAGTTTGTTTTGTGGGCGATAGCAGAGGTGTTGGGGTGGTGGGGGGGGCGGTTACCTACAAGTGGCTCATTTCCATTAACAGACTCTACAGAAGAAAACCAGTTATCAAACAGAGATCTCACAACGCACTCTGTTATGTTACAAAGTGCTCAAAACTCAGTTATGTAACAAGCATCTTAAACTCACATATCATGTATTTTATTTGTGGAGTGATTATAACCAACGCTATGGTTATTGATAGTGTGGACTTTCATACAATCTTTTGAACAACAGAATAGATTTGGGAAGTATCTTAACATAGTAAATATTGCCATTATGCAGTACCATGACCTTTAAACTTTTATTCACATCACATTCATATCTTGAAAATAGTTTATTATGCACTTTGTTCCATTAAATTCTCAAATAAATCCTCAGTTTATATTTGTAGTGCATTACATATTTTTAGTTATACTTAACGAATTAGCTTAATACGGTAAAACAGTTCTTCTGGAATCATAATAAGAATATCAGACTACAAAAATAGTTTACGATAAATTGAGAAGTTTGCTATAGTTCTCCGTACAATTGCTTTATATCATTCTCCATCTTGATGTGATGTGGAATCGAAAGCAAATCTTATTCGTGCAACATAAAACAATTCCTTCAAAAATGACATATATTTGAAAGATGGATGACTCTGGGTCAATGGTTCATATTTAGATACTTCACAATAAAAACTCTCCCAATCTACAATGATTTTATTAGCATACATTTCAATGTAGATATAACAACATTATCCATCCTTTGTAATGATGTGAAAAATAAAGAAAGATTGAACAACATACGGATGCATATGTCTACTTTTGCATTAATTTTAGCAATGTTTTGAGAGACATGTTATATTGCTCAAGAGAGATTGGAGCAGCCTTTCATACTCTTTGTTATTCTGTATTATGTCACATCAACATTGTTGGATTTCAATTGCAGAAAATGACTCACAAGACTGAAATTATGCAAAAGAAAATGGTTTGCTATCGCCATGAGGTCGTTTTATTAAGAATTTATTTTACAGCAGTTTGGCAGGATATGATGCTTGATATCAAAAAGAATAAATCTACATGATTTTAATAACACCTTTAGTGATAAAAGATGATTTCGACTGGCAAACCACCCCAGCCCTTCCGTTAAATTGACAGTTCTCTTTATCTATAGCTATATGCACACACTCAAGTAGATTACTTTCATCTCCATTACAGTCCACGTCGTCAAGATTGACTGGATCTTGTGACATTCCAAAGTGAGCTTTACTGACGGCTGAGAGGGCGCCCGGAAAGCCGAGCTGTCTGCAAAGAACGTGAGCATCATTCAGATCCCATTCATCGTCACAGACCGCGCCCACTCATCATCTACTAACACCTCCACACGACCCTCCTGAGGACCTGTACCGCCCAATTAACGTACATTTCCAGAAGCTGAAATATTGTATTTTTTATCTTGGGTGTTAACAATATCTCTTTATAAACATTCATGTACCTTTCATAACCATGACTATTAGTTGATGCTTCATTACAACAACAATCCCTTCATTTTCTCAGCCTATATATGTTCACTAACCATTCCTCTTATGATTAGTTAACTCTCCCAAACCCTACAGAACATTACAGATAAATAGACTGCAACAAACTAACACTGATCCCCTCCAATTCTTCACCAAATCAAAGGTTAGTTAATAATTAATGGTATATTTCATTCATCTTTTAACATTTTAACTCCAAGATACTTTTCAACGTCGATAGTAATTCAATACAAAAAGATTTGACCTACATTACAATATTTTGAGATGAAATTTGACAAGTTAAGTTATTGAGCTACACACATTGTTACAGGGTTTAAGTATTGAAAAGCCACAAAACAAAATCTTTTGTTTTAAGAAAATCAACTCAAGAGGCTGTTTTTAATCTATACAATTATCCAAAGTGGCAAGAGGTAGCCTTGCTTTTGACATGTAAATGAGAAATAATACCGATTATCCTGTAAAACTTGCATCCAATTTCTACATGTCAGTTTTGAGATAAACATTTGAGGTTTGTTCCTTTTGTATCCAAAGTAAGCTTCAAGCAAACAGGTGCCATATCACACACGCACATGCGGGATAAACATGCTTCTGTTGGTCCTTAATTTTTTCTGCAATTTTCTTCTCAAACTTTGAATGCATTGTACTATGAATAAAGAAAATTGGAAAGTTTGAACAAATAACAATCCCTTAGGTGAAGTTAGATTCCTTCACAATCAAAGGTCAAAACAAGATTTTAAAAATTGTTTGAATGGATCATGATATGAACACAGCCAGAACTTGTGAATCAACAAATTTTTCCATAAAATCAGAACGCTTCAAAATTAAGGGTTAACATAACATGAAATACTGTATAAAATAATAAAACATGTAAGCTCCTTATTTGTGTGAAAGGTTTGACATATCCAGAAAACAACATGTGAGAATCTTTGAATGTCAAGTTCATAAGGAGTTTCATATCATTATATCCCTTTTTTGAAATAAAAGGAAAAAATTGGGGAGAATTTGATAACAATTTAGAAAAAATATTTCAGATTTACTCATTTTATATGGACATAACGTATGCTGGGTAATATTTTTCTAATACCCATACACAATGCGTGATCTTATTTCCAATCGATGCAACAAAGACCACTTCCACAATTGAAATCACGCTTTAATGTTGAAGTCACCTGATCATGAAACATACAATAACATCCCATCACACAGATGAATTCATTCCCAAGGCTGTATAATCATTCTAGATCTTTAAAGAAAACAAGAGCAATAATGTTTTGATTATAATCCATATCTGGCACCACAACTTTTTGCACAATGAACTTATTCAAGTTACAGGAAAAACAACAACAACATAATGTTATGAAGCTGGAAGCCAAAGATTGCATGCGTTTACAAGCCATTGTTCAGTTTTTAAATCCCAAACTTTATAACACTGTCACCAGTATTGGCCCCAAAAAGTATTGACCACTGTACATATACACTCAAAGGCTGAGTTTGGAAATTTGATCGTATAAGCCAACGATCATTAAACATTTGCCCCGCCTTTATGTAATAGACTCTCCAAGGTTAAAACCTGAAATTATGCTTTTCTATTCCAATAATTCTTCAAATCTCTTGGAAATAAATTCCATAGCCTAACATTACATGCTAGTATAGCCAAGTACGCTCGTTAGTTCTAATTGGTGAAATGGGGAAACATACTTACGGTTTGTAAAGCAACATGCAAAGTTCTTTTGTCACTCTCAAAATATTTTGAGGATGGCAGTTAGTTTCTTCTCCTGGGGAGTTGGCATGTCGAACTTAAATAGTAGATTACTGAGTTCAATACAGGCCAAATTGCCATTATCATCGAAAGCCTAGTCGGTAAAGAGTGAGTTTGTGTGCGCGCTTCAACATGATCAGCTGATATGATGTGACGATTTGATCTTTACGTATACATGATATAGAGGTGCTCTATCACATATCACCCAGCCGTGACAGTTTTTTTTGTCCCGCTTTAGAGTACTCCTATCGTCAGGACGAGCAGTATGAACATCATATTTCTATCAGATCAAGGTTAGGAACTGTTTGTACTATTAATACCAGCTGTGCTTTGAAGCATAATATTGGAGTACAGTTTAGAGATTTATAAGAATTAGGAAATTGTCCCTACTAGCTATACATAGAAAGTCTGTCTATTATAAGCTCTATAGATCAATGGTGTTACAAGTTCCTTACGCAACACCCCCGCTGCCCCGCAAAATTGTGAGAAAAAATGCTTAGAAAATAGGTATTTACGGCTCCTCAGGGGCTACTGTTTGAAAAGGGGAAGAGGCAAAGGTTTTCTAGTAAAATTGGCCTCTGCTCCCTTAAACAGCTCCCTTAAACAGAAGTGCTTCGCCCCGTGCCTTCTTCCACTCACTCAGCGATGTGTATGCCTATATATAGTAAGCTATTTAGTTGTGAAGTCACCATGGAAAATCATCAATGTTGTTTTATAAATCTAGAATCTTTCTATACAAGATCAATTGATTCATTTTCACTTTCAAGTGAAAATCATTGTTCGTCGGCAGTACTTGTTTATAAGCATTGCGCACATCTGATGAGATTTTATTAAAGGAAAAAAGGGCCCATGCAGTACCTATAGTAAGTCAAGGTAGTTTATGCTGTTGGATTGACTCGATAATTGTAGTACGTTTAACAGATCGTCTTGCAGGAAAATGGATACGAATGCTGATTCGATATTGCCTGTAGGGGCGGCGCCAATCAAGGGCCGCTCCCACACGCAGCATCTACAGTGCTAACCGGATTTGTCAACGCCAGGGCCTCAGTCAAAATAAAATCCCTCGAAGTAAATGTCAAGAAATGAAAGGTCAATAATTGACTACTCTCATCCGACGAGACCACCCCGTTTACTTCATATGTTATGCTTACGCACTTTTATTCGTTCCTCTCAAACGATATTGGATAACACAAATAGAGTAATTTACGAAAACTGGTCATGAGTATACTTAATACCACCATGGTTATACTAAGGCTATATTTTAACACCTAACGTTAGGCTAGGTCGGTGCCTGTAACTTGATAATATGTATCTCTTTTTCTTGTAGATTGAAAGACTTCCGTAGGTTCTTCAACGATTTTACAGAGATTTCCATCATTTCTGCTGTCATTTTGTTCGTATAACCTATAGCCCTACAAGATGGGCTAGTCGGTCTCTCTCCGACATATTAGCTAGTTCTGAAGCACTAAATTCATTGAATTTGTACGTATTTTGACGTCAAAAAAGTGAACAGCACCGCCAACTTCAAAGGAGACAACAACATCAAATGAGACAACAGCATCAAAATAGACAACAACGTTGAAGGAGACAGCAGCATCAACGGAGATAACAACACCAAAAAAGACAACAGCATTGAAGGAGACAACAACGTCGTATTAAACGAGACAACAACATCAAAGGAGACAAAAACATGCATATGATAACAGACAGCATAGAAGCAAATAACATAATACATTGCCTTTCGGCGTTCCATACATATCATCTAGTCTTGGCCAGATCGTTTGTAATACTCTTTTTCTCACGTGCAAACCGTACATGCCTCAGAGTCCGTTCCTGACTACCACGAATTGCGCTCACCCACTGTATTTTAAATGCCCGATGATCTGTTCGATACAAATGTCTTGGACATTTCTTCAAAGAGGGGCGTGAACTTATAAAAACCACAAATCTTTATTCATATTATTGTGACACAATTGCGTGTCATGTGAAATCATGTTTCTTCAACAGCAATTAGCGACCGTCTTGCAGTGTACAAACCAATCTAAGGCCAAGTGATTTTTCACTGCGGGAGGCAGGGCTTGAATAAACATTTTTGGGTTTGTGCCCAATTGGCAAACCTGATTGGCTTCTTCGCTTTTCAGAAGCATATCTCCCAAAATCAAAGTAAAACATAAGATAGCTTGGGAGAAATGTGTAAGACCCTAGTATCAATCTAAAGCGAATAGATACGGAAAAATAGCTTTGCGAAAAAGAAAGGTACACTATGCTGTACATACTAGGGTCTTAACAAGACTACATATCAATACATATCACCAGGCCCATATATGTACTTGGTCACGGTGACAAGGCCTGTCTGTGAGAATCAGTATCGCAGTATCCTCGCGTTCCGAGTTTCAAAATATCGGTAGTAATACGCGCAGAATCAGTTTGAATAATTAAAAGGATAGGATATCGTTCGTTATATCGATATTAGAGGGTGAATTAAGGCAGAGTTGTAATTATTCGTCCAACGTGGATTTGGCATCGTACCGTCTCGGGTTGTATTAATAGTAACGTAGGGGCTTCTAAGAGAATCACCCTCAACTGACTGCTCTAGGTGGTTAATGCATTACTGAATAAAGCTGATGCCTGGTGCAGCTGTTTAAACGGCAGCGGTTAGATCGTAATTATCCATACTGCTTGAAGACAATGTGACACTCATCTGCCAATGTGGGCACACTGAGAACATGACGATTAGCCCACACCGTTTACTGACCTTGTGAAGCGCGGTGCAGCGTGGCATACAAGATGACGTAGCATGACTATTTTCATGTGATTCCTTGGTGTACGCACACTGTTCATTTTTCTAATTCCTTCTATTCAAGTTGGGGCAATTGGTTCCCTCCATTATATTTAATTTATTCTTAAGTGTGCCTCTCATAAATGTTACATTGGTATTACATATTCTAGTTTCATTTTGCATTTTTTTGTCATATTTATTTGTTTCATCGTTGTATTTTGTTTCCCAGACGGCCGCCCATACTGTGCAGTAAACTGCTTGTGCAGTAGCAAGGCCGTCGCAGCGTAGTTTTGCGGGCTGACGCATTTCATTGTGGTGCGTTGTCCGTGACGCAATGTGTATAGTTTAGCTGGGCTGCTGTATAGGCAACTTGCGTATTACAGAATAGCTACGCCGTGACAGGTTATTTAATGTACGACACCCGTGTATCGTGCTTTAGACGTTAATGTATTACTTCTTGTACATATTTATTGGTTTATTCATTACATTGAGAAAGATGTACGTGCAGGTGCATTGTATAGACTTGCAACAATTATACTTATACAACTCAGAATGCATTGTTAATGTATTTTATTCCACGGTGTCCTCGAATATCTACCTTCCACCTACCCCGTTACTTACCAACCGCGGTACTTCACCACTGACCACCGGAGCGGACAGCGTTACAGTATTTCATAATTTCGAAAGTGACATGGGGAGATTTCCACGATTAGAGCGGACATATAAAGCAGACAAGTACTTATTGTTTTTCGAAATTCCTTTATTCACAGCATGTTTCCCATGAGTAAACGATATTTTCAAAGAAATCACAACGTGATCATGACGCTACATCTGATTGTCACATCTATGTTATTGTTTATTCCAGTAAATCCTTGTCAAATAACTATGGTGTTCTACCTACATATCGGTACTTGCGCGACATGAAACGGCACAACGGATATCACCGTGCATAATCCCTTAAACAAAATTGCCTCCCAAATTTTGCCCCTGGTAACGCATGTTGTGATTTCGCTTTTGGAGAGCCGTGCGCCATAACGTTATAAGGCCTAAAAGTCACTCTCTTGTGATAGATGGTGAAACTGTAGATTAGCTGACTTGTTTGGTATATTGACTGAAAATAAGTAAACAACCCGCACACGCATTTATCAAAAACTTTGCAGACCAATCACTTCATGGCAAGGGGAAGTTCAATTAACTGTCAAATTCCATTGAAAAAGCATTGTTACTGATCTTCCTTCTTTTTTTCCCGCTACCGTGCCCACAACGCGACCCACCGTTATAGCTTGACGACCCATTTTTGGACGAGAATATTGGCTGCCGGTGTTCATGAATCATGATTACAAATAACTCGGAAGATCGGATGTTGCAGAGCATATTCGTCATAGCGCATAGGTTGACACTTCACCTCCCCGTTACCCTCCCTTACCCACCTCTTCCCCATGTTCGTTACCCTCCCATCCCGAATGGTGAAAATAAGTAGCTTTAGCTTTACTGCAGTTTCCAAGTAAAAGTGTGAAAAAAGGTGCAGTGACCTTGCGCGCTCTTGTTATTTGAGATGAAACAGTTTGTCATGTTATGTCGATTTCGTCAGAAGACGTTTTAATCAGTTTTCACGTTAATTATCTGCAGGCATTCCTGCACATTTCGTTCAAAAGTTTACCGACTGTATTATATACAATGAAACTAATCTTACCTTGTGCGAGACAGGCTGAGATGCAGATGAGAAGGAATCCTAAGATTACTAACCCAGCCGAAGACGAATTGAACCATCGTGTCGTCATCTTGATACCAAAGTAACGAATGTCTTACTCTCTCTCTCTCTCTCTCTCTCTCTCTCAAAACATTATATTATTCACAAACTTACCGTGTAGGCCTAAGTAACCATGGAAAAAATATTGAACGAAACTAAGATGTGGCTTCCCAGGGTTGTATTTTGACGAAGATTATCCATGACGTGCAGCTCGTGGTATCAATCAGCGGACAAGATTTCTCCTCTTTTTTTCCCATGAATTTGTTGTTTGTTCGGAAATACCTTCCAATAACTGGTGTAAACTGGCAGTGTTTGTTTTTTAACCTAGCCTGCGTAGCAAGGCTCTGTTCTACAGGACACATTTTGATTGCCGGATGAAGGAATGAAAGAAAACGTACGCTACGCAGTGGTGATGGCATGGTCTGTGGTAGTTTGTATTTGATATTAAATTGAACAAGGTCCATGCTATCAGCTATCCGCAGCTTTCCGATGTTATAAAGGTCTTCGGGGAATCCAATTAACTTAGCCGTTATATCCTGTTATGAAACCACCATTCACCCGCAGGTTTTAAAGACCAACTATGGAGACAATTTTTTTTTTTGTGGATTTTCCATTACTTTGCGGGTTTACATACCCATAATCAACATGTTTAAAAAATAATCTTCGTAAACCTACTATAACCCATCAAAAAACGACCACGAAAATGGACATTTTGGGTAGTCACGTGACATGAACCTCTGAAATGTCTGAAAACAGAGATTGACCCAAAGGAGTCTCTGGTCACCGTGTGACGTCATTGTTTGTATACCGCGAAAATCAAACGCTGATATAGGCACTGTTTATACACAGATAGCGAACAATTGTACTGTATTTGACTTCCAATTTCGAGCGTTTGAAAAGCTGTTAGCTTAAAACAAGAACACATGAAGGTAAAAAAATAGATTTAAAACAACTTTAAGAAAAAAAATTAGTTAAATTGGTTATTTTATTAGCAAAATTTCCACTCAAATGGAAGCATCTTTTACATAGCGCAGCGTCAATAGGTCCGTACGGTACAATATACTGTAGAACATGCAAGCAGCTTGGCGATTCCGTAATACAATTTGATCGCAAGATACCGTAAACTGAACAGAAGAATAGACCTAAAAGATGCCTCATGCGTGATTTGTGACGGAAAATGGCTTACGTTACTGTCAACAAATTACCAAAAAGACACTAAACATAATCGAACAACTACGAGAAGACGCTGACCCGAATCGACCAGGGTAGCATATACATGACTAAGCTTCAGCTGAACATAGTACTTACTCGTTTTAATATCCAAAAGTACAAACACAGAAAAAGTATCCTTTCAATAAACAAAATTTAGCAGTGAATATCCAAATCCACGTTTCTCGTTCAATCCTGGGCGAAATACTATCGTGACTCTGTGTAATTCCATAGAGTTAGGTCTAGTTGAAACAGGCCTTGACCAGTTACATCCCACAATCACAAGACAGTCACTAACGAAATAAAACGTCCGATCGCTACATAGAACCGTTTTTATTTAACTCCTTGGACCATGCAGATGCCGGAATAAACATAACGGACAATATAACACAATGTATCACGAACTCACGATACTGGAATACAACAAAGGAAATAGATAAATGCGATGAAATCCTAACATGACTATTTACACATGCTCTGAGCCAACTCACTACATGTACTAACAATGCTACCCTATAGGCACGGTATATACACGGTCATCTCTTACAGTAAATATTTATACTGTCAATTGCGTGATATAATGTTACATGCAAGGACGTCCAGAGCTTGTTTACGAGGAGACTTAAAAGGGTCAATTTCACATTAGCTATGTCCGACACAGCTATCGACAGTATATAATTTTCGCAGAATGAGACATTTGCAACATACACAGAGGCAGGGTCATGCATGTGGATTCATGGGCATGAGATACTCCGGGTGCTGAAAAATCTTTCCGCGTGGATCTCAAAAAATTGATCTAAAGTCTGCGGCGTTTTACGTCGGTTCTTTTACTCGGAAATCTAAAAAAGCTGATGCTTTTGTGGATAACTGCAACCTCCAACAACACAGAATTGTGTCATTTCGGGGGGAAAAGAGTAATATCGTTGATGTTTTTGGCAGCTCAAGTATACAATTTTACACACTAAAAGTATTGTTGTGAGTGAGGTATACAAACAGTGACGTCACATGGTCACATGATGTCTTCGGAATGTTTCAGGAATGTCTGAAATAGGTTTCATAAAAAGCTGACTTTTCTTACCATTTATTCACGTATTTAACGTCCGAAATTGGTAAAGTTAATTACAGCAATGTAATTGAAGGGAGTTAAGGATTACATACATGCAAAATGGTGGGATTTTATGTTCATCGAAAAGTCTCCATAGTTGGTCTTTAAATGGGAACGAAGTTGGGTAGTTGATGTCTTTCAATTTCCACTGTAATGTTTTGGTTTTCAACTACAGGGATATACTGCCTACTGGTAGAACTTTTGGGTGACAACTGGATACTACAGTTTACCTAATTTACTTTGTCCTTCGTAGTATGTTTCTAACACATATTCAACAAAAAGAAAATGAAAAGAAATAAATAAATAAATAAAGAAAAAAAACTGGCAATTACATGTAGGACATAAGGACTATGCACTTCATGTAGACGAAAAAAGTATTGAGGTGGTCCTTGTCTATCACACAAACGTAGCAAAGAAACTTCCTCCGGCCTTTGCTACATGCAGTGGAGAAATAAAATAAAACTGTAGTATGTTATTCTAAACTTGACCGCCGAGTCATTTGCTTCCAATATTTCTCTAATGTACTTTTTTTTTTATTGATGTCACTGCTGAATACTGTTTCAAGGAATCGATTTATAATTCTTACTACCTTGTCAGAATTTCTGGTATAATGGAATTAAAAGAATCTCAAATACTAACTGTATTATATACAATAAAGCTAATCTTACCTTGTGCGAGACAGGCTGAGGTGCAGATGAGAAGGAATCCTAAGATTACTAACCCAGCCGAAGACGAATTGAACCATCGTGTCGTCATCTTGATACCAAAGTAACGAATGTCTTACTCTCTCTCTCTCTCAAAACATTATATTATTCACAAACTTACCGTGTAGGCTATTTCAAGTACGGTGGTTTTTAGACACTTGGCAAAATAAAAATAATAATGATAGAATAAAACAAAACCTTCAAAGGATTGAAATTCTTACTGCATTGATCAAATGCTTTCACTTACGATATGTATGTAATGCAAGTTATTGAAGCTGCAATAAAGCCTTTATGATTCGAAATTTTTCCAAACATTCCGATACAGCACAAACTAAAACAGTTCTTCGATAATCGATTTTCAATTTTCTTAGCGACTTAATATTACTATAAGGGAAGGATTTCAGAAGAGAACTTCAACTTAAGTTTTCTATGGTCTTGTAAATAACCAACTATAACATAGTAGGCGATGAGGTGGAGGGGGAGGGAGTGGTGCTGACGGAAAGCTCAACGTGCAGAAAAATTCCACAAAAGGAACAATCAAACAACCTTAGGAGAAACGTTGCTGCAATTGGCTGTCATGAATCTCTTGCCCCAGTGTATATTGAATAAGACCATTAAAAAGCTTTAATACCAATATTCAATAAAAGCAGACACCCCAATAACAGAACTGTCTTCAGCAGTGAAGAGTTCTTCCAATAATATCCTTCATGATCCAAGAGTAATAAGCAAAGAATTAATGTATATATCATTTGGTTTTAAGTAGATAGTTTAATTCATCACAAAGGCACAACTTGACCACACAAGACAAGAATATATACTCTTCGATATTTATTTACAACTTTGACAAATTGTACAATGTATGTATATTATTCATCATTAACAATTTTCATTTTAGGATAATAGCTTTCAAATATTGCAGTTTTCAATTTGCTCTTCAAATATTGCATGTTTTAATTTGCTTTTCAAGTATTGCAGTTTTCAAGTTGCTTCTCAAATATTGCATTTCAAGTTTCCACAATTTTCTTGCAATGATAAATTTTATTTCAACGTTGATGAAGAAAGAAGAGGTGAATAGAATCAATCGTCACTGTCTGAGTTAGGTCGTCTTGGTTTCGGGTTCTTTAGAAGGAAATAAAAGAATAAAGGAAAGACTCCGAGAGTATTAGAGATTACTTTTTAGACATTTATAAGATGAATTTTATGCACAACAATTAATGATGATATGTTGTACACTGTTAAGAAACACTACTATCAGCTCAGGTTGTATTTCTGTCAAACTTGTAACTATTGAGAGATGACCATATATTTAGTTCAGGTACATCAAGTAAAGTGACTGGACTATGTAGTCTAATACACAGACAATAGCATCATTTCTTCAGATGCAACACAAAACTCAATAGGGGGGGGGGTGGAGTTTTGTGCCCTTAAATGACACATTTATAATGCGTTTAAAATAGTTTCAAGAAACACGTGATGCTTGATGTCATCCAAGGATGCTCTGTTATTTATAAGAGGTTAAGTAAACATCGTTTTTAGTTAGATATAAAAATTTATAAAACAATGAATTAATGTTTAACATTAAGGGCTGCACGGAGGAACCAAACTGATTATCAATGTATCCTAAAGGAGCATTCCAGGGGTTTAACATATTTTAAAAAAGGTGAATATCTCGAAAATTGAAATTGCTTTAGAAACACTACTAAGCAGTCAATTTTTCTTCTTTATCTGGACGTTAACTTATGAAGAATACAAATTCTCCTCCAAGCAGTCCCTTAAATATTTCTTTTTCATCCTTTTTTGACCAAAAGCTACATTTTGCAATGAATTTGTCAATTTCTTTGGGTATCATACTTGAAGGTTAATAAACGATATATGAGGTATATGGTAAAACAATCTGTTCCTTTAAGATGATGAAATTAGGCATTAGGTTGAACATTTAAAAGAATTAGTTATGTATTAACATATAATGTACTTTACTGGATTAAGGATTTAATAATTCACTAATAAGGAACAATAGTTCGGTTATAACCACAGAGATCACAAGTTAGATTTCTCTATAAACCTCCAACTACTGTACATTGCATATAAGGTCTCACACATACATACACTATTGGGAATGTATCCAGCATTGGAACTTTAAAGTACATTTTAGCTCAGTCTAAAAGTGGGATTTGAAAATATGTGGGTAATTGGTCTTACCTGAAAATGTCTAGTGCTAGTATTTTTCAGTAAACCTTGTTGATTCCTCAAATGGTGTTTTAGTACAAGCTTAATATGATTTCCCCACACATTCGTATCTATTGTAGATTTGCTACTGTTATGTGTATTTTGAATAGACTTTTGTTTATTAAACATGTTTTACTAGTTACAACTATCCCTTCTATGGTCGTGACCTAATGAAAGATGCATTATCGTAATGTAGGTTTGTGGACTTTAGTCCAAGGTGATGTCCGAAATATTCAGTGATATCTGAAATTTTCATTCACTGTACTGCATGTAAACAAACTTTCTAAGTTCAAAACTGTCACCATAGGCAGGCTGGGAACATAGAACACCCCATTGTTTCAATATCTAAAGTTTGATACCGTTTGCTCTGTCGGGAAACATACTGTCCTCAAGTAAACATACAGCTGTGTTAATATACGAAACATAGTCCAAGACATTGTAATACAAATCTATAAAACAACTTTGTAGCATTTTCCACTGGCTCAAATGAATTCGATGCTGTATGTTAACATCACCTTATAGATGAATCAGTTTAGATATATTGTTCTTAAGTAACATGTACTACCTTTGTTTAATAAAATTTCTTATTGAAAAATGTAATCACCTTTCCATGCATCAAGCTTAGAACCAATAAAGGGTTTATATATCCTTTTATGGAGTTCACCAAGTTAAGTAACATGACTTTTTCTTCATTATTATTGCATTCAAATGAATAGTATTTGTTTTATTCCTTAGTATTACACAATATAATGTAATGCACTGGAGATTCCAAGATGCAATATTTCCAATTTCCGCTTCCCCCACCGCATTATTGGAACAAACCGCCATAAAATAGGGCAAATCGAAAACCCGCGATGTCACTTTTGTGGTCGCTATGATGAGACCCTGTTACATCTGTTTTGGGATTGCCCTATTATATCGAATTTCATTTTAGATGTGGAGCAAGCTATTTTTGGCAGTCAGTTTATATTTCGAAGAATGACATTGCTTCGGGTATCATTTTTCTGTGAATCACCCATATAATTTCTTAATTTATTATCTCAAGTACTTCATCTTCAGTAAAAAAAATTACTAACACGGAAATGAGATGTAGAGATTTTTTATATAAGTTAAAATTGGCTATTAAACTTGAGAAAGAACTCAAGCAAAGAGGCAAAGCTTTTATTTCTTACGAGCCGTTTAAAGATTCATTTCGTAATTGCACTATACTGTTCAGTTAATAACGATGTACTTATCATTACTTGTAAATGGTATTTGACCTTATTGTATTCAAATATGTTCGAATTGGCACAAGAATGTTACCAATAAAGATACCAAGCATGGTAAAAAATGTTTAAATGTTACGCATTGGTGGGTGATGTCAAAAAAAAAATCGAGGGGTGATGTATGAAACAAGAGTCATGACAAAATATTTCTGCGAGGACATGACCCAGAATGTCAGCTTTTGGTAAATATATTTGCTAATGGTCAGGTTATATCTTATGGTATGACTGTTACTATTACTTCAGCTTTGCACTTTAAAGGGTGTGAAGACTCGCGCACAAAGAAGTTTCGAATGAGGTGTAACAGAAGTGTTAGAAACCACCATCGATCCCAAAAAAAATACACACACAGCTTGCTACCGTCGGTAATTAGACACTAGTGTACAGTCAATACATACAGCTACAGTCAATACCCACAACACATAGCAGCGTGGACATATCAGGTCTAGATAAAATATAACAAGGTATCACGTTTCATTAATGTCTGCATTTTGTAGTGACAAGAAGAAAACGTCATTTGCAAGCAACGGAAAGTTAACTTTTTCAGAGCTCGGCACGCGGTTTGGGGCGAGTCTTCAATGCCTTTAAGGAGAAACATGTTTCACTATATTTCAGGAAACTTTACTTTTTTTCACCAATACTCCAATATTTTTAAATTATATCATCAAAGTCACAGAAAATACACGTCTGATAATAGCATTTCATCTTAATATAGAAAATAAATACAATATTGTCAATATTGGGCAATTTATGGATTGTCACACTCTTTGACCGTCTAGAATATAATTTCCAAAATAGTTTAAGGTCTGGTTGATTCTGATTCATAAATTGCAGATACTAGTAATGTTATTTATTAAGAGTAGACATTTTTTACTGTAATTTGATAATTGCTACCTTTGGCAACCAATTTGGGCACCTTAATGTGAACAGACCCATATATGATTTGTAATTTTGTAACTATCAAAAAATTTCATTTCTATCTTATCCTAGAGTGAAGGCAAAGGTGGGATATAATAAATTATTCCCCAACTGATTTAGGTAGAAGGATGAACTTTTGTGGAAGGGCCAGGGGCAAATCGATTGTTTATGAAGGAGGAGTGCTGCCTTTGGGAATGAATGCTGATTCTCGTGTAAGGAGGTCTCAGGGTCCTACCCATAAGAAAACATTCCTTCTTGGCTGAATGCCAAAAATTTCTCGACTGAACCATTGTCCTCCGTCTGACGATCAGAATTGATGTAGGGGCTCCTTTGCGCAAGGCATGTGATTGCATTACTGTTAGGTATCTAACAGCAGTGAGATAATTCAGGCCTAAGGTAAAGTATATTTTATTTTAACACTTCAGAAAAATAGGCAACTTCTGAGGGGGGAGGGTGGGGAGGAAGGGGTCGTGAGGGAGATTGGGGATGAGGTAGAGGAATTAGAATGGGTTGGAGGTTTTAGAAGTGTATTAGTTAATGATGTTTTTGATTGTTATTGTTGTTATTCTTCTTCAAATCCTGTTCTCAACAAACTTTTCTCCCCTAAAAACTTTGGGCTATAACTTATCAGTCACACTTCTTATTGTTGATTTACTTATATTATAGCATAGATGCATGTCTGTAGGTTATCATTACTGGCTGCAAATTGCACCATGATTCAATTCAAAACTCTCCTGGAGAATTTATGATCCTCCAAATTATTCCAAAGTATTGAAAAACATTGTTGAAAAGTAAAGTTACGTTTGTTCATGAGCTGAAATGCTTTCAAATGTCATCAGCATCAACCCTTATTTGCAGCAGCACCCTAATATTTGCTACAACATTTTGTAAGTACTTCCTCAGAGCATCCGCTTTCCTCCAAAGTGTTACAAGCTGTTGTGGATTAATAAATATTTGCACAAATTAAAAGTCTCAGTATGGATACCTACTTTAGATTGACACTAAGATGCTTCTTGAAATTTAGAGCATGGGTCACTATTATCTGACTTTTGTCATATTGAGGTGGGGGAGGGAACACCGATGAACATACAAATTGCTGAATGTTAAAATATTACTGATAAAATAGCCATTATTTGACTTTTTGGCTGCAAGAGCACAAGACATGCACGCACACACACGTACACAAAACCCAAATGAAAGCCCATTACACTATAGGAAAGATTGAGCTCAGACATAATACAGTAACTATGAAAAGTAGAAATTCTATTTCTAATTGGGAGGCTGTCCAGTTGAAATTGTAATATTACACAGTAAAAAAAGATAAAATGAGCCAGTCATATTTCAGGGTAGCCAGAACAGGCGTTACAAAGTGAAAGATAAACATTGTACTTCTGAGGAGGGGAGGGAAAGGGAGGGAGCATGCACAGGTAAAATCCCTGTAATAACACATGGTAGGGTAGATTGATGTCATGAAAAAGTACTTGTTAACAACATAAACAGATCCACAGAAAATTCGATAAAATATAGTAAGTCTTTAACATTACACAGCACTTAGGCAAGCTCTAATTCATTCTTTGATAAACCTTCCCTGTTCGAAATAATGAGACACAAACGTAATCACATGTTTTATAGTATATTCATATCAAACTACATTTACTTGCACACATTTTTCTTTCCTTCGGTGACAACCAAGTATTCTGACTACCAGAGCCAAGTGGCCTGAATGAAAGTCATTTCAAGAAGACACAAGAAAATCTACCTCTTTAACCTATAGAAGCTATAAAAAAAAGCACAGAAATATTGAAAAATATGTGACCAAAATATCAAATTAGTTTTTACTTGCAAAGAATGAGAGTAAAAAACAAAATACATGTTATAAACCTGACATGGTTATACTGAATGATGGTAGTGATACTTTTTTGGAAGAATGAAGAGCTTTAAAGGTTAAATCCTTCAGCTGTGAGTTTGATTTAATAAAAAGACAAATACAAAGAATGGCCTATGAGATGCACTGAATGTCAGATCAATATAACGTACGTTACTGCTTACAGAGCTTTAGAACTTTTGTTAACATATTTCATACTTTGGTCTCCTACAAGGCAACAAAGAAAACACTATAAGATAGTAAGATAATTTCCGAGTCCTAGACTGCAATTATCATTAGAATGACAATGAATATGGTGCACTTGGGCTCAAATCAGTAAATAACAAATTTGATGACAGAATCTTGACTTTACCCCAACAGCTTCAAATATCTGTGACTTGTTTCATGGTTATTTTAGGTCCTCTGCAATACTCACCAGAGCTATAATGTTTTGGCTTAAGTTACCTTGTGGCTTTACGAACTTTATGAAGATGTTAGCATATAAAATGTCTATTCCAAATATAAGTCTCCTTGTGAATTTTAATGCATTTGGGTAAATTTCAGTCTTCTTCAACAAACTATGCTCAAGTGGTATCATTTTAATACCATACTTATTTGGCAACTACTTAAAAAAGAAAGAAAAGGAGAAACTTCCAGACAAGTTAAAACACCTTTGTCCAAACTTCTCTCCATGTAGCTGTCATGTGGTAATTTATGGCAGACTGAATGCAGAACAGACCAGCCTCACATCTTCATTATGTATGCAATTAGATGTGGTAGTGTGCGGGCAATCTATCAGTCGTTCCTCCCGTCCGGTACATGCTACATCGTCCATGTTGATGGGGAGAGATATTTCTCCCCCTCCGCTGTCGCTAAATGAGACCACTCCATCAAACCCAAGCTGCTTACAGGCAATGTTGCCATTTCCCTCTGTGAAACCGTCATCACATACGGTACCCCACTGTCCATTGAGCTATACTAATAGCCTACCCTCGTTATAGGCTCCTTCATCTGCCAGTCGCAGTTCGCCTTCATCTGAAATATCAAGCAGATCATAGCAGTAATTCAATATGTAATATGTATCTATTTTATGTAAATTTTATTAATACCTCATTCTAATTGTCACAAGGATGAGACTTTTAGTCATGGTTTGTGTAGTTGAAGAAAAAAGATACACTTTGAGTGGAAATAATATTTGAATAGCTTTTCTAGTTTTCGAGACATCTCATACTCTTTTAAATCTAACTTGATGATGATGATGATGCTGGAACCCCTCTGCGCGCGTACATGTCAACAATAATTCATTCTTTTATCCATATTTAATAAATCTCAATAAGCTTCTTTTTGAGAATTTGTTTTGATTGATATATTATATATTTCTGAGCAGTTAATCCATTTATTTGTGTAAAAAAGACATATCAGGATAATGTTGTCATTTCATTTCCTCCAATCTCATTGTTTCCATGCCTTTTGCTCCTTCTTAGCGGACATAGTTTGTTACAATAACAGTAAGCTGAATTCCTTCAAAGTCAAAACACTGTCATGAACTTATTTTATGCATTAGATCGATGTACTGGGAATAAATTATGCCCCATTGCAAAAAAACAACCAACTGTGTATGCACTTAGTAGTTTTCGTTCATGCGATAATATATAGAACAAAAATGTATTCCTCTGCTAAATCTGCTAAAATGTTGTCGATATCACGGATGAATTGAGCTGTACCCAATTCCACTGATAGAATGACCTGCCATTTGTCTAAAATTGATGTACCACAGAGAATCGTTAAGGAGCAGAAATCGGAATCAGCTCCAACGATATAGGTCATTCTCACATGTCGTATTCCACACACAAATTGTTGGAATGTTTAGATTTCAAATCTGCTAAGTAGTCCTCTCACAGAAAATGACATCAAACTTGATCCAGTCTCCCACGGGTGGAATTATTTCACAAAAGGACAGGAAAAATGTAGATGTAAGACATTTTGCTACTATTAAAACACATATAGGTCAAGAATACTTAAGGATTGAAAAACATAATCATTCCATATGATTTGTGGCCTAGTGTTTATCATTACCGAAAACTATACACAAGGCCCTGTTTTGAGCCCACACAAGACAACCAAACAATTTCCTGGACAATTTTGTTTTACCACATTTCAAATATGATCTCCAAAACATTTCAGCAGATTTGGACAAACGCTCCAGGAGTAGCATGCTTTACGTTTCAGAAAATGACCTCTCATGACCTTCAAATTTATACAATATGATTGCATGTATGTAAAAGTAACTCACACAACCCACTGATGAAATTTCAGCCAAATTGAATGAATAATGACGAATTGGCAGTCATTAAAACAGTGGCAAAAAGAAACAGAATTTCTGCAGAATTTGCACGATCGTTATAGCTCAGCTAAAAGGTTTGAAAAGCTTTTGAAAGACATCAATTGCTATTTTACTAAACTTCACATAAACAACTGCACACCCATGGATAACATTTGTCCTTGGCATTGTAAACCTGTTGTTGCAGACTGCAAACAAATTCCCAAAACAAATGGTAAAAAGTAAACCAACACCTGATGAGTATCAGTTGTTTAAAAAGATATTTCTCCATAATTTAAAGGCATTCGAATCAATGAATAAAGTAAACAGCTCCAATTTACAGAATAAAGAAGCAATTTACATAGGGCTAAAGACATCAACTTTTGACCATGCTACTCCAAGACTCCTAACATAGATACCAAAAATGGTCAGCAATATTAAATTTCTTCTAGTAACTGGCACAAACTTCACTTAAAAGCTCTCAGTGCTGGGCTAAAACCTCTGAAACCTTGGCAGCTGGCATGGAGGAGCAGCTTGGCTAGGGCAGAAAGTAGCACCGAACCAAAATGACCCTCCTTGGGCGTATGAATTGAATTGAATTTATTGTCCACAATCGGAAATTCCTCTTAAGCTAAGGTGAACGTATTTTTGTTAGAAAATCTGGGATATGACATTGATGATGACTGCCCTGTTTGTTTCAAAGGGAGCCTCTCAGTATTTCAAGGACGATCGTCAAATGCCCCAGTTTAGTCCACCTCACCAAGATATACCAGTGTTTCGTCCAGTATAAATATCCACTTATCCCGCCCTCCCATCTCTTGCGCACCCCCACAAAATAAAGGCAACTTGGAATCATTACTGGTCGCTAATTATTAATAGAGTAGTCCCAGGATCACCTTATTTTGTGAGTCTCTATAAACAGCACTCACCTACTTCATACCCACAAACCACTCCTGTATCTTCACCATGTTTTGGGAATAATTTCAAAGTGCTGGGGAGGGGAGGGGGCCAGGGATACACATTACTTTATATGATTTAAGGTAAGCAAAAGAAGAAAGGTAACCATGTCTGTGGGAGTTACAGTAGTGTGAGGGAAGCAAAACAACCCTTGAATCTTTACTGTGTGCACAGTTGTGATCTGTTAAATGGTCACAGTTGAGTTTTTTTGATCCAGTGACCTCATCAGTATGAAGTATTTGGTAAAAGGACATCAAATAAATATCCAAAACACTCTTATGTATTCAGTTTATTAAAACGGTGCAACACATATTGCACTGAAATTGATAATAGCTGACTGACAAACAAAACTAACTTAAAGAATAATTTGAGGCACAAAATTAACTTTCATAAAACTCAGACCATTACGAACCACTTCAATCTGCACAGGTGGTGTTAACAACAACACTTTTAAATTTTGAAAAAAACTAACCTTTCAACAGCTGTGGTTTATCATTTTTGAGTAAATGCACTACTAAGTCTAACACACAGATCATTCGGTCAGTTCCTCAGATGTAACACAAAACTCAAAGATAAAACAAATTCATTTGATGACATCAAAATGACATGCTTACAATATGTTACATATTTTCCAGGGAAAATAGTGCTGAAATGGCATCAAACGATACTATGTTGTGAATATTTAAACTTAAAGGAAAATGTTTTGATTGAATTTTTAAACAATGGATTAACATTTAGGCCGGTAGGCCCTCACGAAGGAATGAAAAAACCCAAACCTGGCGTAGGTTCGATTGAAGTAAGTTGACAGATGACACCAGCATCTTCAAAATGATTACAATTGTCGATGCTATTATAATAACAGCTCAACAATTCAGTTTCTTTGCCACTGCATCCAACATCATCCAGATGGATTTCTCCGGTTCCCTCACCAAATGCGGCACCTCCACGAAATTCAAGGGCTCGAACGAAGCCTAACTGATTGCAAACTACATTAGCTTCATCAATGCCCCATGCATCATCACAGACAGTGCCCCATTCTCCATTTAGGAAGATCTCAACACGTCCAGCTGTCTCATTCCCTCCAGCAAGACGAATGGAGCCTTCCTCTGTAGAAAATAATGAACAATCAAGATTTGCTACAATAATAGTCTATCGTTGCTTTCTAATGCAAACCTATTAGCAAATTTGCTTAACGTAAGAACTTAATTTTTTCTGGATGAATGCCACTCCAATACGTCAACCCAGACTCTGAAAGATTTAGTTAGTAATATATATAGTTTGTTAATCATAGTATATATAAATTTCATCTGCCTGATAACACAACAGGTAGTAGCATCCCTTTCAGCAGACAAATTATTAATAGTTATAATGAATAAGCTCATGCTCATATTAAATATATGTCATAAGTTTTAGGCTTGAAGAATGATGGTTCTTGCTGTACCCTGCCATTCTCCGATCTGGTGGCATTATGTTTATGACAGTTTCTTAGTCTGGACCAGTAATGAGATGAGTCTCTCATGCTTCATTGATCACATTATCTCCTTCACAGCACAATTAAGTTTACTTCTGATTTTTCTCTCCAACACTTGCTTGATTTCACTATCCGGAAAGAAAACATCACCATCACCACCTACATATATATTCCAATACAACATTCCAATCCATTGTACGGGGACCGTCACTAACTTTTAAATCCTCATCTCTCACATATTAACCTTTCATTATCCATTTCTTCTATTCATCTTCACCAGATACTGCAGATTTAATTTTCATTAAATAGAGGGCAATTAATTCCCGGACCCGTTTGTTTCTTCTCCTAAAAATGTTAGTTTCCTCCCCTAAAAACATTACTCTTCTCTCTTAAATCATACGTGAGGAAACAAACATTTGCCAGGAAACTAACAAAGTCCAGAGCCTCAGGGGAGCTGTTAAGTTATGCCTGGGTGGACAGCTCATTGTTATAAGATGGATAAGTGTTTCTTAAGTTTTGGAAATAATTTCATAGCTGGGGGATGTAAGGGGAGGGGATTACACATTACTTTATATATATTTTAAGGTAAGATAATGTAGAAATGCTACCATACCCGTGGAATTTACAGTAGGACCTACCCTTACCCTTAAAACAGCTGTCGTTCCATAACTCATTAGCTCAGTTCCTCAGATGAAACACGAAAACATAATCACTGATGACCACAACATAACATGCTTATAATGTGTTACACATTTGTCAACGAATAATGGTGCTATAATGACATCCAAAAATGCTCTGTTGTTAATATAAACCTAAAGTAACATATTTTGGTTGAAATGTTTAAGCAATGCATTAACATTAAGGCCAGCAAGCCCTCATGAAGGAATGAAAAAACCCAAACCTGGTGTAGGTTCATTTGAAGTGAATTGACAGCTAACACCAGCATCTTCACCATGATTACAATTGTCGATGCTATTATAATAACAGCTCAACAATTCAGTTTCTTTGCCACTGCATCGAACATCATCCAGATGGATTTCTCCGGTTCCCTCACCAAATGCGGCACCTCCACGAAATTCAAGGGCTCGAACGAAGCCTAACTGATTGCAAACTACATTAGCTTCATCAATGCCCCATGCATCATCACAGACAGTGCCCCATTCTCCATTTAGGAAGATCTCAACACGTCCAGCTGTCTCATTCCCTTCAGCAAGACGAATGGAGCCTTCCTCTGTAGACAATAATGAACAATCGAGATTTGCCACACCAATAGTCTCTACACCAATAGTCTATCTTTGCTTTGTTATGAAACCTATCACCCAAGTTGCTTAATGTGAGAACTTTTTATCTAGGAATTCTTTTCTGAATAATTTGCTAGTCATTCCACATTAACCCAAACCCTGGTAGATTTAGTGAGTAGTTTATATTTTAATCATAGTATCTATAAATTGTATCTGCTTTATAACACAGCAGGTAGTAGCATCCCTTTCAACAGACAAATTGTTAATAGTTATGCATGAATAAGCTCATGCTCATATTAAATATATGTCATAAGTTTTAGGCTTGAAGAATAATGGTTCTTGCTGGATCCTGCCATCCTCTGATCTGGTGGCATTATATTGCTGAGTATCTTTATCTGGACCAGTGATGAGGCGAGTCTCTCACCTTTCATTGATCACATAAATTCCTTTCACAGCACTAATAGCTTTACTTCTAATAACTCTCTCCAACTCTTGCATGATGCCACCATCCATAAAGGAAATGTCACCCTCACCACAAACATGCAATAACTCATCCCAGTCCATTGTACGGGGACCATCACTAACCTATAATCCTCATCTATCACATATTAACTATTCATCCTCCATTTCTTCTATTCATCTTCACCAGATACTGCAGGTTTACTTTTCTCCAGTTAGGGGCCATCAGTTTCCGGACCTGTTTGTTTCCTCCCCTAAAAACATTACTCTCCTCCCATAAAGCATAGGTGAGGAAAGAAACAATTTTAGGGGAGGAACTGCTACGAAAGGAACCCACCAATACTATATTCACTCCTTGTCGTTATATTAGGAGATTTATCACTGTTTACCACTTAAAGAACTAGCTGATCCTGCAACTGTTCTAATTGGCGGCTCTCTCAAAGGGACACTAACTTTACTCAACTATATATATAACCTGTGGAACTGCTTACATTTTCAAGTTCTTTTGGATGAACATCGAGTTTGGAACTTTGGGGAAAACCTAGCATGGGATTCTATCCAGCGTGACTGTGCCTACAGAACAGAACAGTGAATCTAATTTGGGTAATTTAGACTTTCATTTATTTTACCCTCTGTCCGTTTATATTGTGCAAGGATTCGTTTGCGTATTCATGTGTTTGTGTGATTGGGAGAGTGGCCAGCGGGAAGCAGCAAAACTGTAAGTTAATCATTCTTTTCTTTTTAATTAAAACTTGACCCCACAGTATCGATCTTCTGCTACACATGTTAGAATGAATATTCAATATTAATATTCTATGCTGAACATATTGGATTTTCAGATATATGTGAATCTGTTCCTGTTGAAATCTAATGTTCGAATATAATTCACTCTATAGTATATTTAGCCAGCTACCGTTTCTTATTTTTTATGTGTTCATCTGTCTTCATACTAATGGGACACTTTAGGGATTATAACCTCTAATCGAACTCAAAGGGTGGAACATCCCTTACATATGGACTATGTAGTCTAACACACAGATCCTTAGCTAATTAAAACTGGTGGTAGAATGGCATCCAACGATACTCTGCTGCTAAAATGGAACATGTTTTGATTGTATTTTTGAAATAATGCAATAACATTTAGGCCATCAGGCCCCCATAAAGAAAGAAAAAACAAACACACCTGGCGTAGGTTCATTTAAAGTGAATTGACAGCTAACACCAGCATCTTCACCATGATTACAATCGTCGATGCTACTATAAGAACAGCTCAACAATTCAGTTTCTTCGCCACCGCATCCAACATCATCTAGATGGATTTCTCCGGTTCCCGGACCAAATCCCGAACTGTCAAGATAATTTAGGGCACGGTCGAAGCCTAACTGCCTGCAGACTACATGAGCTTCTTCAATGCCCCATCTATCATCACAGACAGTGCCCCATTCTCCATTTAAGAAGATCTCAACACGTCCAGCTGTCTCATTCCCTCCAGCAAGACGAATGGAACCTTCCTCTGTAGAGAAATAATGACCAATGAAGATTTGCTACACCAATAGTCTTTGCTTTCTAATTACATTAATGTAAGAACTAATATGCTAGTAACTTACACAGACTAACTCGTAAACACAAAACCTTTGGAGATATAGTCACTAACATTTATTATAATCTTAATATCTTTCAATTTAATCTGCTCGTTTACGCAGCAGGTTTTAGCATCCCTTTAAACAGACAAACTATTGAAGTAATACCTTAATAAGCTCAGGTTTATATCACATATAGTTGACAGATGGAGAATCCCCAGAAAATGTTTAGAGACTTCTTCTTGATGAATGTTAGAGATCATCAATGTATGTACATATATTCAGATATTATTCACTCAATTATCTGAAACTTGCAACATTTTACTTTCACTAGTATGTAACACATAAATCAAAAGGTTCAGATACTCTGTCGTCTCTCAACTACCATTTAAAATAGGTCAATCATAGTATGACATAATTTCTTCTCTACCCTTGCTTCATAAACATAGATTTACAAATCAGTTCTCCTGGGACTGAAGTTATCCCCATTTCCAAGTAGCTGGATAAACGTTTTGTAATGAATGTTGTTCATTTACAAAAGCAAGTACATTGCTGGTGACGATATGTAATCATGTCTGAGCAAGCAAGCAAAGACCCAATCCATAGAAGGGACATAGAAGGAACATTCTTGCTGGCTGTGCTTCAAAGTAAGAAGGTGATGAGGATGACATTGGCCAAAACTAATTATTACACAATGTCGTCCTCTGTTCTGATGTGGAAGAATGAATCCACATTAGCTAACAGAAAAACAGTTGTTTTGGGTAGTCCAATATACTGAACTGTCAAACACTGGTCACCGATGAGCATAATTTAACAAGGATAAATGCTGCTACTTCAGAGCCCTTTACCCAAGCTCACTATTAAAGGAATTTAATGTCACATATAAACACATAAATATCGGGGATTAATTTGGACGATCTGCACCTCCAGGATGGTGCCTTTGAAAACGTTTAACAATTTGAGAATCCTAAAATTTGGAACAAAAACTGATGACCTTTATCAATTGAATAGTTGACCCAAACTCACCTACGATTGGGGATTTAAATAAATCCTCTGTAAGACAGAGACCTGAGTCCGATGAAGGGAGTAACGAACAATCTATATCAGGAGCAAAAGTCAGATTAAGATTCGACTGCAATTTTTGGATACATTCATTCAGTCCAGTTTCACACAATTCTCTACAAGGATATCCAGAAATGCCTGTGCTGGGACACGGTGGAGCTAACTGTAAGCACATGACCTGGAAAAATGCTGCAGGGCAACCAAGTGGTATTATTGGAGCAAATATTAAATTTGCTTCTTCCTTTGCCTCTGCCTGTGTCAGATGGCCAAAGGAGTTTGGATACTGGGTGAGCCTGTAGGGCATATCTGCACACATTGGAAATGCCAGTTCCTCACAGTTTCCAGATGGTGGCTCTTGTGTGGGATTAACTGCAATATAAACAATTTTGCTATTAAAGACTGCACACTTTTCCAAAGGTGTAAAAATGTGTAACATCATTTTTTTTTTCATACAAGCTGTATTTTTCTTTCTTTATTAACGTCAATGATAAATGAGTTATCTTTATATTAAAGTAATAAATAAATTAGTATCTGATAATTTTAAAGGATACAAATTTTGAAAAACCCTTCAAAGCCAGATTAATGACAACATGGAAAAGTAGGTAAAGAGCTTTAAGACTCATACCAGGCTTTGGCTTTTTTTGTTTAATTGACTAGAAATGACCATTATATTCCACCGAATAGAACATCAATGGTGTTGCAGTACACTTGACTCTTGCGAATTGTCTTGAACCATCCATCTATCATTGTTCATGATTCAACAACATAAAAGAAAAATATTCAATATTTTCTGATAACTGATATTAACTCAATTATTGGAGTACTTAAGTTTTGGGTGTTAGAGGAGGTGTTGGGGAAGGGGTGGTGTAGGACCCACTTTCCATCTTCATATGTTACAGCACTTTGTTACTTATACTTGGTTAGCTACAATGACAGTGATTGTTATTACATACTTTTTAGACTGTCTTTCAATTTCGGCATATTTTCACTTACCAACTATTTGTTGTAGAATTCAACGAAGTTCATTACAATTGGTGCCCACAATAATTTGTTTACTACATAGCACAGCTATTTGCAATAGTTATACCAGAATCAAGGACTTAATGAATTCAAATATAAGATAATTGATATGCATGAAAGCTCTGTAAAGTTTATTTAAACTTCCTATTTCTACCAACCAAAAGAAACAATTCTAGGTCTTCATAACAGACTATGCCAATACTGAATTTACAATCATACCTTCTTCTGTCAGCTCATAACATACAACACCTGCATCTTCTCGGTGACCGCAGTTAGCTTTTGATTCATAGCTGCATTCAAGAAGGTTACCTTCACTGCCAAGACATTCCACATTATCTAACAGGATTTCACCTGTTCCCAAACCAAAGAAAGCATATCTGGGGGCAGACAATGCTCCTCCAAACCCCAACTGGAGACAGACAACTTCAGCATCTGTAAGATCCCAGAGATCATCACAAACAGTCCCCCATTGGCCATTAAGATTAACCTCAACTCGTCCAGAAGTAGAGTTACCTTCCATCAGACGTACATCTCCATCGATGGGCTCTGGAAAACAACAATTAGTTTGTTTTGTGGGCGATAGCGGAAGTGTTTGGGAGGGGGGGGGGCGGTGTAGGACACACATTTCTTCTTGGTATGTTACAGCGCTCACCTTATAGTTGGTTACCTACAAGTGGCTCATTTCCATCAACAGACTCTACAGAAGAAAACCAGTTATGAAACAGAGATCTCACAATGCACTCTGTCATGATACAAAGTGCTCAAAACTCAGTTATGTAACAAGCATCTTAAACTCACATAGCATGAATTGTATTTATGACCAACGCTATGGTTATTGATAGTGTGGACTTTCATACAATCTTTTGAACAACAGAATAGGCTGATTTGGGAAGTATCTTAACATAGTAAATATTGCCATTATTCAGTACATGACCTTTAAACTTTTATTCACATCACCTTCATACCTTGAAAATAGTTTATTATGCAATTTGCTCCATTACATTATCAAATAAATCCTCAGTTTATATTTGTAGTGCATTACATATTTTTAGTTATACTTAACGAATTAGCTTAATACGGTAAAACAGTTCTTCTGGAATCATAATATGAAAATCAGACTACAAAAATAGTTTACGATAAATTGAGAAGTTTGCTATATTTCTCCGTACATTTGCTTTATATCATTCTCCATCTTGATGTGATGTGGAATCAAAAGCAAATCTTATTCGTGCAACATAAAGCAATTCCTTCATAAATGACATATATTTGAAAGATGGATGACTCTGGGTCAATAGTTAATATTTAAATACCTCACATTAAAAACTTTCCCAATCAATAATGATTTTATTAGCATACATTTCAATGTAGATATAACAGCATTATCCATCCTTTGTAATAATGTGAAAAATAAAAAAGATTGACTATATACGGATGCATATGTCTACTCTTGCACTAATTTTTGTAATGTTTTGAGAGACATGTTATATTGCTCAAGAGAGATTGGAGCAGATTTTCATTATCTTATGTTATTCTGTATTAATATCACATCAGCAGTGTTGCATTTCAATTGCGGACAATGACTTACAAGACTGAAATTATGCAAAAGAAAATTGGTTGCTGTCGCCATGAGGTCGTTTTATTAAGAATTTATTTTACAGCAGTTTGGCAGGAGATGATGCTTGATATCAAACAAGAATAAATCTTCAAGATTTTAGTACTACCTTTAGTGATAAAAGATGATTTCGCCTGGCAAACCACCCCAGCTCCCTCGTTAAAGTGACAGTTCTCTTTATCTCTAGCTGTATGCACACACTCAAGTAGATTACTTTCATCTCCATTACAGTCCACGTCGTCAAGATTGACTGGATCTTGTGACATCCCAAAGTGAGCTTTACTGACGGCTGAGAGGGCGCCCGGAAAGCCGAGCTGTCTGCAAACAACGTGAGCATCATTCAGATCCCATTCATCGTCACAGACTGCGCCCCACTCATCATCTACTAACACCTCCACACGACCCTCATGAGGACCTGTACCGCCCAATAAACGCACACTTCCAGAAGCTGAAATATATAACAGCATAAAGCCAGTGTTTGTAACATTTCAGAGCAAATTATCAAAAACCTGCCTTGTAGATAAACAGCTACAACATCCTCTGTATTGATTATCTTGGGTGTTAAAAATATCTCTTTACAAACATTCAAGTACCTTTCATAACCATGACTATGAGTTGATGCGTCATAACAACAACAATCCCTTCATGTTCTGAGCCTATATATGTTCACTAACCATTCCTCTTATGATCAGTTAATTCTTCACCAAATCAAAGTTTAGCTAATAATTAATTGTCTATTTCATTCATATTTCAACATTTTATCTCCAAGATACTTTTCAACGTCGATAGTAATTCAAAACAAAAAGCAAACGTTAAAATTTGGAGGTGAAATTTAACAAGTAAAGTTATTGAGCTACACACATTGTTACAGGGTTTAAGTATTGAATAGCCACAAAACAATTCAAAAGGCTGTTTTTAATCAACTACACAATTATCCAAAGTGGCAAGAGGTAGCCCTGCATTTGACATGTAAATGAGAAATAACGCCAACTTTCCTGGAAAACTTTCATACAATTTATACATGTCAGTTTTGAGATAAACATTTGAGGTTTGTTCCTTTTGTATCCAAAGAAAGCTTCAAGCAAACATGTGGCATATCACACACGCACATGCGGGATAAACATGCTGCTGTTGGTCCTCATTTTTTTCTGAAATTTTCTACTGAAACTTTGAATGCATCGTATTATGAATAAAGAAAATTCATGGAGAGTTTGAACAAATAACAATCCCTTCGGTAAAGTTAGATTACTTCACAATCAAAGGTCAAAACAAGATTTAAAAAAAAATTGTTTGAATGGATCATAATTTAAACACAGCATGTACTAGTGAATCAACAAATCCTTTCCATAAAATCAGAACGCTTCAAAATTAAAGGTTAAAATAACACGAAATACTGTATAAAAAAATGTAAGCTCCTTATTTGTGTGAAAGGTTTGACATATCCAGAAAACAACATGTGAGAATCTTTGTCTGTCAAGTTTATAAGGATATTTATATTATTATATGCCTTTTTTGAAAAAAAGGGGAAATATTTGGGGAGAATTTGATAACAATTGAGAAAAAACATTTCAGATTTACTCATTTTATATGGACATAAAGTATGCTGGGTTATAATGTCACTCATACACAATGCATGATCTTATTTCCAACCGATGCAACAAAAACCATTTCCACAATTGAAATCACGGTTTAATGTTGAAGTCACCGGATCATGAGGCATATCATAACATCCCATCACACAGATGAATTCATTCCCAAGGTTGTATAATCTTTATAGATCTTTAAAGAAAACTAGAGCAGAAATGTTTTGATTATAATCCATATATGGCATTACAACTTGTTCACAATAACCTTATCCATACACGGAAAACAACAACAAAACAATGTTATGAAGCTGGAAGGCAAATATTGCATGCGTTTACAAGCCATTGTTCAGTTTTTAAATCCCAAACTTCATAACACTTTCACAAGTATTGCCCCCAAATTTAGTAAGCTAACCTTTCAAACGTTCTTTTATAAATATTCTCTACCATGTTTGGGAGTAATGATGATGATCTTTAATTGAATTTATGGTTGAGTTGTACCTGGCGTGTCACAAATTAGGCCAACGCTGCCCGATGCGCCCGCGTGGCAGTTACTAGCCACAGTGTAACGACAGTCCTTTAGTCTAGCTTCTGCTCCGGTGCATAAGACTTTGTACAACAAGACTGGTAAATCGTCATGACCAAACAAACTGTAGGATAAATATTGGGTCACATTTTCATAACCAAGCTGTCGACAAACCACCTTCGCATTCTCTGGGGTCCACCTAGGAATACAGACCCTGACCCATTGTCCATTAAGATATATCTCCAGAGTACCTTCATACTGACTTTCACCACCGACAAGACGTATTTCTCCATCACCTAGAAGAAAATAGCAAGTAAGTTAGCTTCGAGAAGGAAATAGAGGAATAAGCATGCAGCTTAATATATCACAGTTTTTTTTTTAGTTGCTGGTTCCCAATTTGTGAGTACTAGCACGAACTGTGCCGAGAGAGCAGAAATCCCTTAGTATGGGTTTGATTGCAATTAGAAGTACCATTAGTATGAGTATAAACAAAAGCACCCTTAGTACGTTTACAACTACAAGTACCCTTAGTGAGAGATTGAGTAAAAGTAAAAGTACCCTTGGAATGAGTACAAGTAAAAGTACACTTAGTATGCGATTGAGTACAGTAGAAGCTCCTTAGTATGATATTGCGTACAAGTAGAAGTACACTTAGTATGCGATTGAGTACAAGTAGAAGTACCTTTAGTATGAGATTGAGTAAAAGTAGAAGTATCCTTACTATGAGTACAAGTAGAAGTACCCTTAGTGAGAGATTGAGTAAAAGTACCCTTGGTATAATTACAAATAAAAGTACACTTAGTATGCGATTGAGTACAAGTAGAAACACCTTTAGTATGAGATTTAGTACAAGTAAAAGTACACTTAGTATGCGATTGAGTACTAGTATCAGTACCTTAAGTATGAGGCCGAGTAAAAGTAGAAGTATCCTTAGTATGAGTATGAGTACACGTAAATTACCCTCAGCATGAGTATATACTACAAGTAAAAGTAAACAAGTAGTATGAGCACGTACATAGAAGTACCCTTAGTATGAGTATGAGTATCAAGTAGCATTAGTATGAGAAGTATTAGTACAAGAAGAAGTAACCTTAGTATAACTACAAGTGTCCTTCATATGAGTACAAGTAGAAGTACCCTTAGTATGACTACAATGGAAGTACCTTTAGTATGAATTAAAGTACAAGTAGCCTTAGTATGAGAAAACACAACCCACTGATTTTTTTTTACCTTTTACAGATGTTAGAATAACACAACTTTTGTATCATGTTCAATAATATGCTATTCTCATTATGGTTCTCATTCTACTCAGTATACAACTGTTGCTATAAGAAACTTGTTGTAAAGCGATGGAGAGAGATTCCCTTACATATAAGATCAGTGATCTACTCATAAACAAATCTAAACAAGAAAAACATTTCCATAATAATAAGAAACCATTATTATAATGCGTAACACACACTTCAGTCTGGCCGTGCTGAAGAAAAGAGAATAAACAGAGCGACAAAGTATAATATTGATGATGGATGAGTCTTATGTATTACTAGATACAGATTCTAGAAAGCTAGATGCAGATTCAGCTTCTCTATCTGAGGGCGATTCCAGAGAAGACAGAAAAGCATGACCACTAAAAAGCTTTGTGGCTACAGAAGGAGGGAGCATGTACAACTTTAGACCTAGCTAGCAGTCTGCAAACAGGAGTGTACCCAGGTGGGAGCAAGAGCATGGATGCATTTGAATGATAGGAGTAGAATTTTGCATTGATGTGAGACTCAACAGGCAACAAGTGCAACTTGCAAAGGATTGGAGTAGCTGATTTGTTGCAGATCTGGCCTGAGTGAAACTAATCTTGCCATTGAGTTCTAAATGATGTGCAGTTTCTTTGGGAGGCCACATAAATTCTACAATTTTCCAAGAGAAAAGATACAAATGAGTGCACAAGCATTTTCATTGCTGGTACAAGTAGTTACAGTCTTACCAATTTTGTGGTAATGGGTTGTCCTAAATCTTTGCCAAAAGGAATCCCACTATTGACCTCTAACAGTCAAATTTTATTGCTAGTTTACAATACGGGTATTACCGATTTTGAAAAGGGAATTTGACCCAGACTAAAATCACTGGAAGCAGATATGGGGTCTCTCTCAAGATCAGTTTTGCAATTTAACTTGGCAACTACTGATATAAAAGAAAAGTTATACTTACTGACATTAGTACAGATCACACTAGCATCTTCATTATGACCACAGTTATGTCCAACACCACGGAAGACACAATCTGTCAATCTTTCTTCTTGGCCACTACATTGTAAATCATCCATTAGAACTGGACCGGTGCCTTTACCAAAATGGGCCTTTGTAAGAGAAGCAGCTGCTGGTCCAAACCCCAGTTGGTAGCAGACCACATCTGCTTCCTGGATTGTCCAACCATCATCACATACTGTACCCCACACTCCACTCTGGTAGACCTCCACACGGCCTTCCGTCTGTTCTTCACCATCCACTAAACGAATATCTCCGTTTTCTGAAAAGATGTGTACTTAGAACGTTTAACAATTAAAGATCGGACAAACTCTGTAACTTTAAACATGTCAGTCACGGTAATAAAACAGCTCTCTGAAAGTGCACAGATCAAAACTGATGAAGCCTTATAGTTACTGTTACTTGGCATTCATCCTCTGAAAAAAGATCCTGTTAGGATCGAAACGTCAAGTCCGCTTACTTTTACACGAAATCTAAAGAAATAAAAAAGAGAAGATGGCATATATTGGGCATGGGAATGGATAGAGATGGCCACTATGGATTACTACATTAACCTGGACACCCCAATGGCTGAGGGGAAAGATGGGATGCCCAACAATAACATGGAGGATAACAATGGAGGATGAAAGAAGACAACTTGGGTTGGATATCCTAGCATAATGCAAGAGTGTTGAGAGACCATTACAGCCTTACGGGCCACACTTTTTTTTTTGCTAAAAGAGGCTATTATTCCCAATGCACCATCGCAGAGAGGGCTTGTGTTCTGTTATATAATTGATGATAACAGCTATGGCTTTATCTATGTTGCAAGTACGCAGTAACAGCTAAGTCTATAACTACATCAGATATGGGCCGGGGTATTGTACTGTAGACCTAGGCTACAGTATATCAAATATTGTTATTAGTTTAAAGTAAACCACCTTCTTTAGGTACAGTCGATCCCCATCAAAGATCATTTGAGAGATGCAATGCAAAAGCTAACAGTAAATTTTGAGTTCATTTATGAATAGTTGAAGAGTTTCTGTTGTAAATTCAACCAACTGCCTTAGGGATTATCTCTCAATATTAATGCCAAACGTTTAGCATAAAATGCTAAAAACGTTTCAAACAGAGGGCTTTTATATACTCTACCTTCCAAATGGGTATATAGGATCGCCTCAACAATTTCCAGTCATTATGAAGTTTTTGATTAGATAAATATTCCAGTGGGCCCTGAGGGAACATTAATGACATTAATCTTGTCACACTATGAAATGCATGCAGTCACTTTATTTGGAATATATAGTCACTATGCATCCCTTACATGGTCTAAATAATGACACAATTTGCCGAAAAGGCCAGTTTCAAAATGTAAATGTATTACACTTTTACAGAGTAATATTTGAATTCCATTCAAATTATTACATGACATTTTTGGCCAGCAAACTATTAAAAACCTTCTATTCCAATCTTCCAGCAAATCTTGATCTTAGCTGATAAATTACTTGCCCTGTGAAATCACTATGCAGAGATGCCAAGTTTTGGATTTCCGAGAGAGGGAGATTTGCACAGGCCGCAGCTCAGTGCCCTGCTAGGGGGGTCCGGGGCATGCTTGTCCGGAAATTTTTGAAACTTGAACATTAAATGGTGCATTCTGATTGCATTTTGGGAGGATACAGAAGTTGTTCATTGTTGCAGCAAACTCAGACAAATTGACACATTTATTTAGCACTCGAAGGTAGATTTACATTAAGCAAGATCTCAGAGGAGAGCAAAATAATCACTGATAACATATTTCTAGCTGCTGGGACAGAATGAGTTTTATGGGCCTCAAAGGGAGAGCAAGAGACAGTAGCTGATTGCAGGAATCTCCCATCCAATGTGGGAGACTTGGCATATGACTATGACTTCAAAATGATTGACTTTCAAAACTTGGTAGCTCAAATTATAGTCTTTCAATCTTGTTGAAGTAATTTCAAATGAAGTAACTTCACCCATGCATTTTGATGCTACACATGCTCCACTTTGCCTGCTAAGCCGTTCATTTTTTTCAGGGCCAATATAAGGCAAATTAAAGGTTACAATTGCATGGCCATTGTTTTAGCTTTTTCTACATCTTTGGCTTCTGTCTAAAATCTCTTAAGAAAATTTCCCATATGTTTATCAGGACAATTTTTTAGGGATTGTTCTGGTTGTCCCTTCAACAACCAGGTCTTTTGTTTAACTTGTCCAAACAGCGAATTTGATTTGGCTGAAAAATTGCATAGCAACAAACAATAACCAATATGTACACAGTAGAAAAAAATGTGTAGGTTTGATCGATATAACACTAGCTTATGGTCCATTTTGGTGGTTCTATCATGCTATGGATGAACAGTAAATCCAAATTGTTGGACGGTGATGATACCAACTTGAGGCTTTTCGTTACCGTACAATGGAATCTCAATTTTATGTTAACAATTATTACTTGTCCACTGAACATATACACTCAAAGGCTGAGTTTGGAAATTTGATCGTCTAAGCCAACGATCATTACACATTTGCCCTGCCCATTTATACTAGATTCTCCAAGGTTCAAACCTAAAATTATGCTTCTCTATTCCAATTTGTTTTGTCCAAAATTCTTCAAATTTCTTAGAAACAAATTCCATAACATAACATAACAAGCAGTATAGCCACGTACGATCGTTAGTTCTAATTGGTGAAATGGGGAAACATACTTACGGTTTGTAAAGCAATATGCAAAGTTCTTTTGTCACTCTCAAAATATTTTGAGGATGGCAGTTAGTTTCTTCTCCTGGGGAGTTGGCATGTCGAACTTAAATAGTAGATTACTGAGTTCAAATACAGGCATCCATGTTTGCAAGACGTCTCAGTGTTTTCTACGCAACTCTACGATTGCCAGCATGTTCCAAATTGCCAATCACCATCGAAGGCCTAGTCGCTAAAGCGTGAGTTTGTGTGCGCGGTTCAACATGATCAGCTGATATGATGTGACGATTTGATCTTTACTTATCTATAATATAGAGGTGCTCTATCACATATCACCCAGCCGTGACAGTTTTTCTATACTGTAGTGTCATGTCCCGCTTCAGAGTACTCCTATCGTCAGTAAGAGCAGTTTAAACATCATATTTCCATCAGATCAAGTTTAGGAACTGTTTGTACTATATATTAATACCAGCTGTGCTTTGAAGCATCATATTGGAGTACAGTTTAGAGATTTATAAGAATTAGGAAATTGTCCCTACTGGATATACATAGAAAGTCTGTCTATTATAAGCTCTATAGATCAATGGTGTTTCCAATTCTTACGTATCAAGCAGGTCACACAAGTTCCTCACACAACCCCCCTCCCCCGCTGCCCCGTGAGAAAAAATGCTCAGAAATTAGGTATTTACGGCTCCTCAGGGGCTACTATTTGAAAAGGGGAAGAGGCAAAGGTTTTCTAGTAACATTGGCCTCTGCTCCCTTAAACAGCTCCCTTAAACAGAAGTGCTTCGCCCCGCTCGTGCCTTCTTCCACTCACTCACCGATGTATATGCCTATATACAGTAAGCTATTTAGTTGTGAAGTTAATGGGACCCCCCCCCCCCACCATGAAAAATCATCAATGTTGTTTTATAAATCTAGTTCTGAAGCACTAAATTCTTCGAATTTGTAAACGTATTTTGACGTCATAAAAGTGAACAGCGACGCCAGTTTTAAAGGAGACAACAACATCAAATGAGACAACAGCATCAAAGTAAACAACAACGTTGATGGAGACAACAACATCAACGGAGACAACAACACCAAAAAGACAACAGCATTGAAGGAGACAACAACACTAAACGAGACAACAACATCAAAGGAGACAATAACATGATAACAGACAGCATAAAAGCAAACAACATAATACATTGCCCAACACATTGCCCAATACATTGCACAACATAATACATGGCTAGGTCGTTTGTAGTACTCTTTTTCTCGGGTGCAATCTGTACATGCCTCAGAGTCCGTTCCTGCATAAAACGAATGTGCTCACCCACTGTGTTTTACGAGCATCTGTTCCATACAAACGTCTTGGACATTTCTTCAAAGAGGGGCGTGAACTTATACAAACCCTAAATCTTTATTCATATTATTGTTACAAATTTGCGTGTCATGTGAGATCATATTTATTCCACAGCAGATAGCGACCGTCTCGCAGTGTACAAACCAATCTAAGGCCAAGTGATTGTTCACTGCGGGAGGCATGGCTTGAATAAACATTTTGGGGGAAGTGGGCCCAATTGGCAATTGGCTGATTGGCTTCTTCGCTTTTCTGAAGCAAATTTCCCAAAATCAAAGTAAAACACAAGATAGCTTGGGAGAAATGTGCAAGACCCTAGTATCAATCTAAAGCGAATAGATACGGGAAAATTGCTTTGTGAAAAAGAAAGGAACACTATGCTGTACATACTAGGATCTTAACAAGACTACATATCAATACATTCACCGGGCCTATATTATGTACTTGGTCACGGTGACAAGGCCTTTCTGTGAGAACATAGGCGTAGGAGCCTCATTTGATTTTTGATTTGGGGGGGGGGGAGCTGTAACGACTTGCCCGAAAAATATAACCAGAATTTTTCGCCCGCTTCGCGCGAATTCCACATGTTAATGTGCATATCATATAGGCATTCATCGGTTATTACATCGCATGCCAATGACATAAAATCATTTTCCGTGTTATTACCCTTCCATGTTGGTTAGAATTATTGGGGAAGTTTTTACAACAATAATGATATTAACAATAATATAAGTTTAAACATTAAAAATCACATTGCAAATTCTTCTTCTTTCAGTAGGTGCCAGTGGCGGAGCTAGGGCTATTGGTCAGTGGGAGAGAATGGTCTGTAGGGGCGCTATCTAAGCGGAGCGCCACCATAGGTTGGCGCGGAGCGTACAGAAGTTTTTGAGTAAAGATACTCCCTAGATCGCCGGAAATGACCCTTTCCAGGCCTTGCTAATTTGCAGATAAACGAAGAATAAATAGGTGTAATCGCCATTTGTCAGAGAATTGCACCAACAAAATGTGAAAAATGTCAACAGGTATTTGAGAGCGCAATAAAAAAGTCAATAATCGCGAATAAGTAAAAAGTGGTAAAAAGCTGAAAAGGGCGCCAGCAGTCCATTTGAGTCCGCCAAGGGGGCATCCGCCCCCCCCCCCCCCCTCTGACTTCTCAGCGTATTGCCCGAATTTTCACCAAAAAAATTGAAAAATACATTGCAAATTATTCTTCTTTTAGTAGGTGCTCAAAAAATTCTCAGCATATTGCCCAAATTTTCACCAAAAAATTGAAAAACACATTGCAAAGTATTATTCTCTCAGTAGATACCCGAAAAATTCTCAGCATATTGCCGAATTTTCACCGAAAAAAAAAATGAAAAACACACTGCAAATTATTCTTCTTCCAGTAGGTGCCCGAAAAATTCTCAGCATATTGCCGAATTTTCAGCGAAAAAAAAAAATAATAATACATTGCAAATTATTCTCCTTTTAGTAGGTGCTCGAAAAATTCTCAGCATATTGCCCAAATTTTCACCAAAAAATTGAAAAACACATTGCAAAGTATTATTCTCTCAGTAGATGCCCGAAAAATTCTCAGCATATTGCCGAATTTTCACCGAAAAAAAATGAAAAACACACTGCAAATTATTCTTCTTCCAGTAGGTGCCCGAAAAATTCTCAGCATGTTGCCCGAATTTACACCAAAACAATTGGTTGGGGGGCGGCAGCCCCCCCCCCATCCCGCCTCCTACGCCTATGTGTGAGAATCAGTATCGCAGTGTCCTCGCGTTCCGGGTTTTAATTTGAGATTAAACAGTCTGTCATGTTATGTCGATTTCGTCCAAAGACGTTTTAATAAGATTTTACGGTAATTATCTGTTGGCAGTCGTGCACATTGCGTTCAAAAGTTTAAAGACTATATTATATACAACAAAACTTATCTTACCTTGTGCGAGACAGGCTGAGATGCAGATGAGAAGGAATCCTAAGATTACTAACCCAGCCGAAGACGAATGGAACCATCGTGTCGTCATCTTGATACCAAAGTAACGAATGTCTTACTCTCTCTCTCTTAAAACATTATATTATTCACAAACTTACCGTGCGCCTTAGCAGGCCTACGTAACCATTAAAAAATATTGAACGAAACTAAGATGTGGCTTCCCGGGGTTGTATTTTGACGAAGATTATCCAAGACCTGCAGCTCGTGGAATCAATCAGCGGACAAGATTTCTCCTCTTTTTCCATGAATTTGTTGTTTGTTCGGAAAAACCTTCTTCCAGTAACTGGTGTAAACTGGCAGTGTTTGTTTTTATAACCTAGCCCGCGTAGCAAGGCTCTGTTCTACAGGACACATTTTGATTGCCGGATGAAGGAATGAAAGAAAACGTACGCTACGCAGTGGTGATGACATGGTCTGTGGTAGTTTGTGTTTGATATTACAATAAACAAGGTCCATGCTATCAGCTCACCGCAGCTTTCCGATGTTATAAAGGTCTTCAGGAAATCCAATTAAATTAGCCTTTATACCTTGTTATGAAAGCCACCATTCACCCGCAGGTTATAAATGAAAATGAAGTTGGGTATACCATAGTGGTGTTGCCCGCCGAGTCATTTGCTTCAAGTATTTCTCTAATGAACTTTTTTATTGGTGTCACTGCTGAATACAGTTTCAAGGAATCGCTATATAATTTTTTGCCCTGCGGTGAAGACCTACTACCTTGTCAGAATTTTTGGTATAATAGGATTAAAAGAAAATTCAAATATTGACACAAAACTTGTTGCGAACGTTACAAAGGGTCATAAAATTGCAGACAATGGAAATGAGCAAGAAATGGCTGCGATAGGAATCGCCGCCAACTAACGGCTTGACAGCTCAGCAGGTAGACTGCTGGGCTTGTAATCTAGACGTCACTGGTTCGAATCCCGTTCTTCAGTAACTCTTTTTAATTTGTCAAAATTTCCCAGTCAGTTTTCCATCATTCATTAACTGATATAATTATACATTAGGCTATGATTATTTGGACTTTTGGAAATTCGTTTGCAAGATCATCTATAAATGCTGTTGCAATCTTTTTTCTTCGCGATCCTTTCAGTGAAACCAACTAAACATGCGTGTGTTTTACCGAATTTCGGTACGATCAAGTAATGTTTCATTTTGCTTCACTCTATATAAATATAAGCCCTTTAGAGGCGCCCTGGACTATAAAATCTTGAGGATTTAAACACATATGAAGAGCGTCATCCATTTCTAAAAGTTTCTCAGCGTTGATGCGTTAGAATAGCAAAATACGTTTCGTAATATGCTCAGTTGCTATTTCAAGTACGGTGGTTGTTAGACACTTGGCAAAATAAAAATAATAATGATAGAATAAACCAAAACCTTCAAAGGATCTAAATTCTTACTGTTTTGATCAAAAGTTTTACTTACGAAATTTACGTTAATGCAAGTTACTGGAGCTGCAATAAAGCCTTTATGATTCGAAATTATTTCCAAACATTCCGATACAGCACAAACCAAAACAGTTCTTAAATAATCGATTTTCCTAGCGATTTTACGTTACTGTAAAGGAAGGATTTCAGATCAGCAGAGAACCTCAACTTAAGTTTTCTATGGTCTTGTAAATGACCAGCTATACCATAGTAGGCAATGGAGTGGAGCGGGGGGGGGGGGAGGGGGTTTCTGACGGAATGCTCAGCATGCAGAATATTTTTTCCATTAAAGGGCCAATCAAACAATCTTTGGATAAACGTTGCTGCTAGTTGCTGTTATGAATCTCCTCCCCCAGTGTATATTGAATAAGACCATTAAAAAGCGTTAATACCAATCTTCAATAAAAGCAGACACCCCAATAACAGCCTCTTCAGCAGTTAAGAGTGTTTCCAATAATATCCTTCCTGATCCAAGATTAATAAGCAAAGAATTAATGTATCATTTGGTTTTACGTAGATTAATCACAAAAGCACTAATTGACCACACAAGACAAGAATATATACTCTTTGATATTTATTTACAACTTTGACAATTTGTACAATGAATGTATATTATTCATAAATAACACTTTTCATTTTATGATGATGGCTTTTCAGATATTGCAGATTTCAATTTGCTTTTAAAATATTGCAGTTTTCAATTTGCTTTTAAAATATTACAGTTTTCAAATTGCTTCTCAAATATTGCATTTCAAGTTTCCACAATTTTCTTGCAATGATAAATTTTATTTCAAAGTTGATGAAGAAAGAAGAGGTGAATAGAATCAATCGTCACTATCTGAGTTAGGTCGTCTTGGTTTCGGGTTCTTTAGAAGGATATAAAAGAATAAAGGAAACACTCCGAGAGTATTAGAGATTACTTTGTGGACATTTAAAAGATGAGTTTTAGGCACAAAAATTAATGATGATATGTTGTACACTGTTAAGAAACACTACTATCAGCTTAGGTTGTATTTCTATTACACTTGTAACTATTGAGAGAAGACCATTTATGTAGTTCAGGTTCATAAAATAAAGTGACTGGACTATGTAGTCTAATACACTGACAATAACATCATTTCCTCAGATGCAACACAAAACTAAATAGGGGGGATGGAGTTTTGTGTCCTTAAATGACACATTTATAATGCGTTTAAAAAAGTTTCAAGAAACAAGTGATGCTTGTTGTCATCCAAAGATGCTCTGTTGTTTATAAGAAGTTAAGAAATCATGGTTTTTAGTTAGTTATCGGAATTTATAAGACAATGAATTAATGTTTAACTTTAAGGCCTGCACGGAGGAGCCAAACTGATGATCAATGTATCCTTAAAGGAGCATTCCAGAGGTTTAACATATTTTAAAGGTGAATATCTCGAAAATTGAAATTACTATAGGAACATTACTAGCAGTCAATTTTTCTTCTTTTTCTGGACGTTAACATATGTAGAATAGAAATTCTCCTTAAAGTACTCTTTTAAATATGTCATTTTCATCCTTTTTTGACCAAAGCTACATTTTGCAATGAATTTGTCAATTTCTGTGGGTATCATACTTGAAGGTTAATAAACGATATATAAGGTATATGGTAAAACAATCTGTTCCTTTAAGATGATGAAACTAGGCATAAGGTTGAAAATTTTAAAGAAATAGTTATGTTTTAACATAAAATGTACTGTTACAGTACTGGATTAAGGATTTAATAATTCACTAATAAGGAACAATCGTTTGGTGTAATCACAAAGATCACGGTTAGATTTCTCTCAAATCCTCCAACTACTGTACATTGCACATTAGGTCTCACACATACATACACTATTAGGAATATATCCAGCATTGGAACTTTCAAGTACATGTTAGCTCAGTCTAAAGGTGGGATTTGAAAATATGTGGGTAATTGGTATTACCTGAAACTGTCTAGTGCCATTATTTTTCAGTAAACCTTGTTGATTCCTCAAATGGTATTTTAGTACAAGCTTAATATGATTTCCCCACAAATTCATATCTATTGTAGATTTGCTACTGTTTTGTGTATTTCGAATAGACTTTTGTTTATTAAACATGTTTTACTAGTTACAACTATCCCTTTTATGGTCGTGACCTAATGAAAGATGCATTATCGTAATGCAGGTTTGTGGATTTAGTCCAAGGTGATGTCCGAAACATTCAGTGATGTCTGAAATTTTCATTCACTGTACTGCACTTAAACAAACTTTCTAAGTTCAAAACTGTCACTATAGGCAGGCTGGCAACACTCCATTGTATCAATATCTAAAGTTTGATACCGTTTGCTTTGTCTGGAAACATACTGTCATAAAGTAAACATACAGCTGTGTTAATATACGAAACATAGTCCAAGACATTGTAATACAAATCTATAAAACAACTTTGTAGCATTTTCCACTGGCTCAAATGAATTCGATGCTGTATGTTAACATCACCTTAGAGATGAATCAGTTTAGATATATTGTTCTTAAGTAACATGTACGACCTTCGTTTAATACATTTTCTTCTTGATACATGTAATCACCTTTCCATGCATCAAGCTTAGAAACAATAAAGGGTTTATATATCCTTTTATGGAGTTCACCAAGTTAAGTAACATGACTTTTTCTTCATTATTATTGCATTCAAATGAATAGTATTTGTTTTATTCCTTACTATTACATATTATACTATAACGCACTGGAGATTCCAAGATGCAATAGTTCCAACTTCCGCTTCCCCCATTGCATTATTGGAACAAACCACCATAAAATAGGGCAAATCGATAACCCGCGATGTCACTTTTGTGGTCGCTATGATAAGACCCTGTTACATCTGTTTTGGGATTGCCCTATTATATCGAATTTCATTTTAGATGTCGAGCAAGCTATTTTTGGCAGTCAGTTAATATTTCGAAGAATGACATTGCTTCGGGTATCATTTTTCTGCGAATCACCCTTATAATTTCTTAATTTTTATCTCAAGTACTTCATCTTCAGTAAAAAAAAATTACTAACACGGAAATGAGATGTAGAGAATTTTTATATAAGTTAAAATTGGCTATTAAACTTGAGAAAGAACTCAAGCAAAGACGCAAGGCTTTTATTTCTTACGAGCCGTTTAAAGATTCATTTAGTAATTGCACTATACTGTTCAGTTAATAACGATGCATCATTGTTTTTGTAGTATGTACTTATCATTACTTATAAATGGTTTTTGACCTCATTGTATTCAAATATGTTCGAACTGGCACAAGAATGTTACCAATAAAAATACCAAGCGTGGTAAAAAAATGTTTAAATGTTACGCATTGGTGGGTGATGTCAAAAAAAAAAAAATCGAGGGGTGATGTATGAAACAAGAGTCATGAAAAAACATTTCTGCGAGGACATGACCCAGAATTTTCAGCTTTTGGTAAATATATTTACTTATGGTCAGGTTATATCTTATGGTATGACTGTTACTATTACTTTCAGCTTTGCGCTTTAAAAGGTGTGAAGACTCGCGCACAAAGAAACGTCTCATGCCGGTAATCTGACCTAGTTTCGAATGAGGTGTAGAAGTGTTAGACACCACCATCGATCCCAGAAAATACACAAACAGCTTGCTTCCTTCGGTAATTAGACACTAGTGTACAGTCAATACATACAGCTACGGTCAATACCCACGACACAAAGCAGCGTGGACATCTCAGGTCTAGATAAAATATAACAAGGTATCACGTTTCATTACTGTCTGCATTTTGTAGCGACAAGAAGAAAACGTCATTTGCAAGCAACGGAAAGTTAACTTTTTCAGAGCTCGGCACGAGGTTTGGGGCGAGTCTTCAATGCCTTTAAGGAGAAACATGTTTCACTATATTTCAGGAAACTTTACTTTTTTTTACCAATACTCCAATATTTTTAAATTATATCATCAATGTCATAGAAAAAAAACGTCTGATAATAGCATGTCATCTTAATATAGAAAATAAATACAATATTGTCAATATTGGGCAATTTATGCATTGTCACACTTTTTGACCGTCTAGAATATAATTTCCAAAATAGTTTAAGGTCTGGTTGATTCTGATTCATAAATTGCAGATACTAGTAATGTTATTTATTAAGAGTGAACATTCTTTACTATAATTTGAAAATTGCTATCTTTGGTAACAAATTTGGGCACCTTAATGTGAACAGACCCACATATGATTTGTAATATTGTAATTATAAAAAATTCCATTTCTGATTTAGGTAGGAGGATGAACTTTTGTGGAAGGTCCAGGGGCAAATCGATTGTTTATAAAGGAGGAGTGCTGCCTTTGGGAATGAATGCTGATTCTCGTGTAAGGAGATCTCAGGGTCCTACCCATAAGAAAACATTCCTTCTTGGCTGAATGCCAGCAATTTCTCGACTGAACCATTTTCCTCCGTCTGACGATCAGAAGTGATGGAGGGACTCCTTTGCGCAAGGCATGTGATTGCATTACTGTTAGGCATCTTACAGCAGTGAGATAATTCAGGCCTAAGGTAAAGTTTATTTCATTTTAGCACTTCAGAAAAATAAGCAACTTCTGAGGGGGGATGGCGGGGAGGAAGGGGTCGTGAGGGAGATTGGAGATGAGGTAGAGAAAATAAGAATGGGTTGGAGGTTTTAGACATGTATTAGTTAATGATGTTTATGATGTTATTGTTGTTATTCTTCTTCAAATACTGTTCTCAACAAACTTTTCTCTCTACAAACTTTGGGTAACTTATCAGTCACACTTCTTATTGTTGATTTACTTGTATTATAGCATGGCGGCATATCTGTAGGTTATCCTTACTGGCTGTAAATTGCACCATGATTCTACTCAATATTCTCCTGGAGAATTTATGGTTCTCCAAATTATTCCAAAGTATTGAAAAAAAGTGTTTAAAAGTAAAGGTACGTTTTTTCATGAGCTGAAACGCTTTCAAATGTCATCAGCATCACCCCTTATTTGCAGCTGCAAGCTAATATTTGCTACAACTTTTTTTGTAAGTACTTCTTCGGAGCACCTGCTTTCCTCCAAAGTGTTACAAGCTGTTGTGGATTTTAACAACTTGACAAGTTAAATGTCTCAGTATGGATACCTACTTTAAATTGACACTAAGATGCTTCTTGAAATTTAGAGCATGGGTGAGCATTATCTTTCTTTATGACATATTGGGGTGAGGGGTACACTGATGAACATACAAATTGCTGAATGTTAAAATATTACTGATAAAATAGCCATTATTTGACTTTTTGGCTGCACGAACACACGACATGCACACACACACTGTTATGAAATAGTAATACTGCATCTTTGATTTTCCTGGAACACTCCACCGAGAGACCGTACAGGCCCTTAATATTTATCTGGGTCGAGGATTCAATTTTCCCACGAGAAGTTTTAATTATCTTATTGAATCATGTTACAGGGCTTTTTTCCCAAAATAGATCCGATGTATCTGTGGAACATTCGAGAAGGCTCTTCTCACGTGGTATGCGCTAATTTCCATAAAAAGGGTGGACTTCCAAACTCCCAACCAATCAGGGCAGATCAGTCCTTTATGCACTGATTTTCATATCGTTAGTTAATGCAGGACGGGCAGGTTATCAGCTGCCTTCTGACTATGCGCAGTGGAATTTTCGGTGGAGTGTTTTATAAAAAGCGGCATGGTCCCGCAAGTTCGTGACTTCGAGTTGCGTTATTGACGGAGTCAGATCATTGTATTTTTGGTTTTTATGTTAACGGCAAACTAATCATTTTATTTAATTAGAGAAGAGAATCGACAGAGAAGAAATTATAACGAATCACTAATCAAATCCTATCTTGTCAACTTGTTTTTTGTGAGAACTGTCAGTGTTTTCCTCTATCGCCCGTTCGAGACGTCTCCTGAAGAAGCGTAAAATACGGCATCAAGATACACCAGTACCTCTCTCTCTCTCTCGCGAGTCCCTTTATAACATTACATGCCGAAGTCGTGGGCTCGTTATAATACTACAATACACGTACACAAAACCCAATGAAAGCCCATTACACTATAGGAAAGATTGCGCTCAGACATAGTACAGTAACTAAGACTGATGTTGTAATATTACACAGTGAAAGGTAGCCATTTTATTTATAATTGGGAAGCTGTCCAGTTGAAATTGTAATATTACACAGTAAGAAAGATAAATTGAGCCAGTCATATTTCAGGGTAGCCAGAACAGGCGTTACAAAGTGACAGATATACATTGTACATCAAAGGAGTGAAGGAAAAGGGGGGGGGGTGCACAGGTAAAATCCTTGTAATAACACATGGTAGGGTAGATTGATGTCATGGTAAAAAACAGATCCATATTACTATCGATACAAACTAGTAAGTCTTTAACATTACACAGCCATAGGCAAGCTCTAATACATGTGTGTGCAACATTTTAGAACTCTATAATTCATTCTGTGATATACCTTCCCTGTTCGAAATAATGAGACACAAAAGTAATCACATGTTTTATAGTATATTCATATCAAACTACATTTATTTGCAGCTAATTTTCTTTCCTTTGGTGACAACCAAGAATGCTGACTACAAGAGACAAGTGGCCTCAATGAAAAGTCATTTCAAGAAGACACAAGAAAATCTACCTCTTTAATCCATACAAGCCAGAAATATTGAAAAATATGTGACCAAAACATTTAATTTTACTTGCAAAGAATGAGCGCAGAAAACAAAATACATGTTATAAACCTGACATGATCATACTGAATGATGGTAGTGATACTTCTTTTGAAGAATGAAGAGCTTTTAATGTGAAATCCTACAGCTGTGAGTTTGATTTAACCAGAAGACAAATGTTTAAGTCTAAATACAAATAATGGTCTATGAGATGCACTGAATGTCAAATCAACATAATGTACCTTACTGCTTACAGAGCATTAGAACTTTTGTTAACATCTTTCATACTTTGGTCTCCTACAAGGCAAAAAAGAAAACATTGTAAGATGGTAAGATACCTTCCCAGTCCTAGACTGCAATTATCACTAGAATGACAAAAAATATGGTGCACTTGGGCTCAAATCACTAAATAACAAATTTGATGACAGAATATTGACTTTACCCAACAGCTTCAAATATCTGTGACTTGTGTCATGGTTATTTTAGGTCCTCTGCAATACTCACCAGAACTATAATGTTTTGGCTTAAGTTACATTGTGATTTTACGAACTTTATGAAGATGTTAGCATATAAAATGTCTATTCCAAATATAAGTCTCCTGGTGAATTTTAATGCATTTGGGTAAATTTCAGTCCCCTTAAACAAACCATGCTCAAGTGGTATCATTTTAATACCATAAGTATTTGGCAACTACTTAAAAAAAAAAGGGAGAAAATTCCAGACAAGTTAAAACACCTTTGTCCAAACTTCTCTTCATATAGCTGTCATGTGGTAATTTATGTCAGACTGAGTGCAGAACAGACCAGCCTCACATCTTCATTATGTATGCAATTAGATGTGGTAGTGTGCGGGCAATCTATCAGTCTTTCCTCCCGTCCGATGCATGCTACATCGTCCATGTTGATTGGGAGAGATATTTCTCCCCCTCCACTGTCGCTAAATGAGACCACTCCATCAAACCCAAGCTGCTTACAGGCAATGTTGCCATTTCCCTCTGTGAAACCGTCATCGCAGACGGTTCCCTACTGTCCATTGAGGTTCACTAATAGCCTTCCCTCGTTGTAGGCTCCTTCATCTGCCAGTCGCAGTTCGCCTTCATATGAAATAACAAGCAGACCATACCAGTCATTCAATATTTCATATGAATCTATTTCATTTAACTTTATTAATAAACCATTCTAACTGTCACTTGGATGAGAGTTTTAGTTGTGGCATGTCTTAGTTCAAAACTTTGAGTGGTAATAATATTTCTATAGCTGTTCTAGTTTTCGAGACATTCAGGTTTAAAATATACTAAATCTCAGGAATACTCCTTTAAATCTAACTTAATGATGATGATGATGCTGGAACCCCTCTGCACGTCTACGTGTAAACAATAATTAATTCTTTTATCCATTTTAATAAATCTCAATTAGCTTCTTTTTGAGAAATTTGTATTGATTGGCAATATTTCTGAGCAGTTAATCCATTTATTTGTGTAAGAAAAGACATAAGCAGGACAATGTTGTCATTTCCTTTCCTCCAATTTTATTGTTTCCTTGCCTTTTGCACCTTTTTAGCGGATATAGTTTGTTACAAAGGTAGAACGCTGAATTCCTGAAAAGTCAAAACACTGTCATGAACTTATGTTATGCATTATATCGATGTTCTAGTGATAAACTATGCCCCATTGCAAAAAACAACCAACCGTATATGCACTTAGTAGTTTTCGTTCATGCAATAATAGAATAAAAACGTATTCCTCTGCTAAATCTGCTAAAATGTTGTCGATATCACGGACGAATTGTGCTGAACCCAAATTCCACTGATAGAATGACCTGCCACTTGTGTAAAATTGATGTACCACAGAGAATCGTTAAAGAGCAGAAATCGGAATCAGCTCCAACAATATAGGTCATTCTAACATGTCGTATTCGTCGTAATCTTCTCACAGAAAATGACATCAAACTAGAAAGGAAGCCTGAATTACAAGTAAATATTTGACTTGATCCAGTCTCCCACGGGTGGAATTATTTCACAAAATGACAGGAAAAATTTAGATGGAAGACATTTTGCTACTCCTATTAAGGGTTGAAAAACATAATCATTGCATATGATTTGTGGCCTACAGCTCATCATAACTGAAAACACAAGGCCCTGTTTTGAGCCCTCACAAGACAACCAAAACATTTTCATGAACAATTTTGTTTCACCACAATTGAAATGTTTTCTCCACAACATTTCAGCAGATTTGAACAAACGTTCCAGGATTGAGTGTTTTACGTTTCAGATAATGACCTCTCATGACCCTCAAATTTATACAATATAATTGCATCATATATAACTCACACAACCCACTGATGACATTTCAGACAAATTGAATGAATAATGACGAAATGACAGTCATTCAAACAGTGTCAAAAAGCAACAGAATTTCTGCTGAATTTGCACGATCGCTATAGCTCAGCTAAAAGGTTTGAAAGGTTTTCGAAAGACATAAATTGATTTTTTTACTAAACTTCATATAAACAACAGAACACCCATGGATAACATTTGTCCTTGGCATTGTAAACCTGTTGTTGCAGACTATAACAAATTTCCTATCAACGTTTTTGTTAAATCTCAGGAACTGACCTAATGGTCTCTGTAATAGTAAAAAGTAGACCAACACTTGATGAGTATCAATTGTTGAAAGGACATTTCTCCAAAGTTTAAAGGCATTCGAACCAATGAATAAAGTAAATAGCTCCAATGCACTGAATTACGAAGCAATTTACAGAGGGCTACAGACATCAACTTTTGACCATGCTATTCCAAGACTCCTTACATAGATACCAAAGACGGTCAGCAATATTAAATTTCTTCTAGAAACTGGCACAAACTTCACTTAAAATCTCCCTGTGCTGGGCTTAAACATCTGCAACCTTTGGCAGCTGGCCTGGAGAAGCAGCTTGGCTTGTGCCTAAAGTAGCATCGAAACAAATTACCCTCGTTGGGCGTATGAATTGAATTGAATTGATTTTATTGTCCACAATCGGAAATTCAGCTTACACAAGTCGTAAATACATATAACCTAAATTGCTCAACAATTTCCTTGAATAATTGCCTATTTAAGGTAAAGAAATATCTTTTGAGGATTACTTTGTACAACAATTAAGGAACTAAAGAACAAAACTGTGGCCTAGCTTTATGTGGCGAACTAATAACTGTAGGAAAAGGCTGCATGAGGACAAACAATTACAAAGCCGTGGGCCTCGTTATGCACAGCCTCACGAATGACTTCCACACGAGGCAGCCAGAAACAATGGACGGAGATTAAGAAACTTAAACTTCAGTACACTACACAAAACAGCTCCAGCAAGAGTCACTACCACAGACAAACTTGAGGTGTCATACAATTCATTACGTCTACCTTAAATAATAAAAATCTCATCCAGCAGCCAGCACACTATCTCTTTCTGTGGATTAATTTCAGCCACCTATATTCAATAAACCTGGAGAGATTTCACCTCTTAAACTGTTTTGGGGATGATCCCCTATCATCTCTTGTGGTAAGAGGCTGCTAATGATACATCCCTATCATCTCTTGTAGTAAGAGGTTGCCAGAGTTACCTTCCACCCATGCAGTAATGATCTTCAGAATTTAAGTGCATGAACTTGCGAGTTTATCCGACAAGTTTATTTAGTTTAATTTTTACGTTAGTTTAGTTCTCTACAAATGAAGTGATCATGAAAGAAACAGCTTGTTTCTGAAGAAGACCAAATCTTAAGCATGGCACTCTCTTTCCCCCCTCAAATATTTGTGATTACTTACCAACACCAGTGCATTCAACACCAGCATCTTCTTTGTGCTCAGTTTGCAGAAAAACTATAAACGTAAGGATAGCTCAACCAATCAATTCCCCCCCCCCCCATCCACCATCTCAGTATTTGTTTCAAGCTAAAGTGAACGTATTTTTGTTAGAAAATATGGGATATGACATTGATGATAACTACCTTGTTTGTTTCAAAGGGAGCCTCTCAGTATTTCAAGGATGATCGTCAAATGCCCCAGTTTAGACCACCCCACCAAGATATACCAGTGTTTCGTCCAAGATAAATATCCACTTATCCCGCCCCTCCCATCTCCCGCGCACCCCCACAAAAATGAAGACTACTTGGAATCATTACTGGACGCTAAGTATTAATAGAGTAGTCCCAGGATCACCTTATTTTGTGATTCTCTATAAACAGCACTCACCTACTTCATAACTACAAACCACTCCTGCATCTTCACCATGTTTTAGGTATAATTTCAAAGTGCCGCGGATGGGATGGGGCCAGGATTACACATTACTTCATTTTGTTTCAAGGTGAGCAAAAAAAAGGGTTACCATACCTGCGAGAGATACAATAGTGTGAGGGGAGCAAAACAACATTTGAATCTCTACTGTGTGTACAGTTGTGATCTATTGAATGGTCACAGTTGAGTTTGTATGATTCAGTGGCTTCATCAGTATGAAGTGTTTGATAAAAGAGCCCCCAAGGGACATGAAATAAATATCCCACATCACTCTTATGTATTCAGTATTATAAAAGCAGTGCAACATATATTGCACTGAAAATTAGAATAGCTGACTGACACACAAAACTAACTTAAAGAATAATTTGAGGCACAAAATTAACTTTCATAAATTGCAGACCATTACAAACCACTTCTATCTGCACAGGTGGTGTTAACTATAAAACTTTTAAATTTTGAGAAAATGAACCATTCAACAGATGTGGTTCATCAACTTAAGTGAATGCACTTCTAAGTCTAACACACATATCAATAGGTCAGTCTCTTGGATGTAACACAAAACTCAAAGGTAAAACATAATAACTTGATGACATCAAAATGACATGTTTATAATGTATTACAAATTTGTCAAGAAAAAATGGTGTTCAATATCATCCAAGGATGCTCTATTGTTAATATAAACTTAAAGGTACATGTTTCCGTATTTTGGTGGAACTATTAAAACAATGGATAACATTTAGCCCTGAAGACCCCCCTTGAATCAATAAAAAAAAAAAAAAACCTGAAGTGAGTTGACAGATAACACTTGCATCTTCAGCATGATTACAATTGTCGATTCTTCTATAATAACAGCTCAACAATTCAGTTTCTTCGCCACCGCATCCAACATCATCAAGATGGATTTTTCCTGTTCCCTCACCAAACGCAGCACTTCCACGAGACTCAAGGGCCCGAACGAGGCCTAACTGATTGCAAACTACATTAGCATCATTAATGTCCCATTTATCATCACAGACAGTGCCCCATTCTCCATTTAGGTAGATCTCAACACGCCCAGCTGTCTCATTACCTCCAGCAAGACGAATGGAACCTTCCTCTGTAGAGAAATAATGAACAATCAAGATTTGCTACAATAATAGTCGATCTTTGCTTTCTAATGCTAACCTATTTACCCACTTCCTTAATGTGAGAACTTAAACTTGTTCTGAATAATATGCTGGTCACTTACACAGACTAACTTGCAGAACTCGTAAGCACAAAAACTTGGAAATTGATTTAGTTGCTAATATATAATTCATCATTGTTTCTATAAATTCAATCTGAGCGTTTACACAACAGGTAGTAGCATCCCTTTAAACAGAGAAACTATTAAAGTGATGCATGAGTAAGCCCATGTTCATATGACATATTTTTCATATGACAAATGTTTGAGGTTTGAAGAACAATTGTTCATGATGCACCTTGTCATCCTCTGATCTGGTGGCATTATATTGATGGTTTTCTTTGTCTGCACCAGTGACGAGGAGTCTCTCATGTTTGATTGATCACAAAAATTCCTCTCACAGCACCATTAACTTTTCTACTGATTACTCTCTTCAACACTTCCTTGATTTCTCAATCCGGAAAGGAAATGTCACCATCACCACCTAAATTCCAATAACTCATTTCATTCCATTGTATGGGGACCATTACTTACCGTTAATCCTCCTATCTGAGATACTATTCTTTTAACCTCCATTTCTTTTATTTATGTTCACCAGATACTGCAGATTTACTTTAGTTCAGTTACACCTGGGTAGTCAGCTCTTTGTTAATAGATGGACAAGTGTTTTCTAGGTTTTGGGAATTATTTCAAAGTTGAGGGGGGGGGGCAGGATTACACATTACTATATATGTTTTAAGGTAAGCAAAAGAAGAAAGGAAACCATACCTGTGGGAGTTACAGTAGCGTTAGAGAAGCAAAACAACATTTGAATCTTAACTGTGTGCACAGTTGTGATCTACTTAATGCTCACAGCTGACTTTGTATGATCCAGTGGCTTCATCACTATGAAGTATTTGGTAAAAGACCCCCACGGACACCAAACAAATATCCCACAACATTCTTATGTATACAGCATTAATAACAGTGCAACACATATTGCACTGAAACTGAGAATAGCTGACTGACAGACAAAGCTAACTTAAAGAATAATTTGAGGCACAAAATTAACTTTCATAAATTGCAGACTATTACAAACCACTTCTATCTGCCGAGGTGGTGTTAACTTTAACACTTTAAATTTTGAGAAAATGAACCATTGAACAGCTATGGTTCATGAACTTAAGTGAATGCACTACTAAGTCTAACGCACATATCAATAGGTCAGTCTCTCGGATGTAACACAAAACTCAAAGGTAAAACATAATAACTTGATGACATCAAAATGACATGTGTATAAGTTGTAACAAATTTCAAAAGGAAAATGGTCTTACATATAATTAAAGGATGCTCTGTTGTTAAAAGGAACTTAAAGGAACATGTTTGGTGGAACTTTTAAAACATTGGATAACAATTAGCCCTGAAGACTCCCTTGAATGAATTTACAAAAACCAAACCTGGCGCAGGTTCGTCTGAAGTGAGTTGACAGATAACACTTGCATCTTCAGCATGATTACAATTGTCGATGCTATTATAATAACAGCTCAACAATTCAGTTTCTTCGCCACCGCATCCAACATCATCAAGATGGATTTTTCCTGTTCCCTCACCAAACGCAGCACTTCCACGAGACTCAAGGGCCCGAACGAGGCCTAACTGATTGCAAACTACATTAGCATCATTAATGTCCCATTTATCATCACAGACAGTGCCCCATTCTCCATTTAGGTAGATCTCAACACGTCCAGCTGTCTCATTACCTCCAGCAAGACGAATGGAACCTTCCTCTGTAGAGAAATAATGAACAATCAAGATTTACTATAATAAAAGTCTATCTTTGCTTTCTAATGCAAACCTTTTAAAGAAATTCCGTAATGTGAGAACTTAAACTTGTTCTAAAAATATGCTGGTCACTTACACAGACTAACTTGCCGAGCTCGTAAGCACAAACCTTGTGAATTGATTTAGTTGATAATATATAATTCAACATTGTTTCTATAAATTCAATCTGCGCGTTTACACAACATGTAGTAGCATCCCTTTAAACAGACAAACTATTAAAGTGATGCATGAGTAAGCCCATGTTCATATGACATGTTTTTCATATGACAAATGTTTGAGGCTTGGAGAATGATTGTTCTTGCTGCAACTTGCCATCCTCTGGTCTGGTGGCATTATATTGATGTTTTCCTTTATCTGGACCAGTGATAAGAGTCTCTCATCTTTCATTGATCACAAAATTCCTTTCAAAGGAACTATTAACTTTTCTACTGATTACTTTCTTCAACACTTCCTTGATTTCTCAATCCGGAAAGGAAATGTCACCCTCACCACCTACATTCCAATTACTCATTCCATTCCATTGTATGGGGACCATTACCTACCGTTTATCATCCTCTCTCAGATAATAATCTTTCATCCTCCATTTCTTTTATTCATGTTCACCAGATACTGCAGATTTACTTTAGTTTAGTTACACCTGGGTAGTTAGCTCTTTGTTAAAAGATGGGTAGGGCATGTTTTCTAGGTTTTGGGAATAATCTTAAAGTTGAGGGGGCAGGATTACACATTAATATATATGTTTTAAGGCAAGCAAAAAACAGATAGGTAACCATACATGTGGGAGTTACAGTAGCGTGAGAGAAGAAAAACAACCCTTGAATCTGTACTGTGTGTACAGTTGTGATCTGTTAAATGGTCACAGTTGAGTTTGTATGATCCAGTGGCTTCATCAGTATGAAGTATTTGATAAATGACCCCCCCCCCCCTCAAGGACATCAAATAAATATCCCACAACACTCTTATGTATTCAGTATTATTAAAGCAGTGCAACACATATTGCACTGAAACTAAGAATAGCTGACTGACTAACAAAACTAACTAACAGAATAATTTGAGTCACAATATTAACTAACTTTCATAAACTGCAGACTATTACAAACCACTTCTATCTGCCCAGGTGGTGTTAACTATAACACTTTTAAATTTTGAGAAAATGAGCAATTCAACAGCTATTGTTCATGAACTTAAGTGAATGCACTTCTAAGTCTAACACACATATCAATAGGTCAGTCTCTCGGATGTAACACAAAACTCAAAGGTAAAACATAATAAATTGATGACATCAAAATGACATGTTTATAATTTGTTGCAAATTTGTCAAGGAAAAATGGTGTTCAATATCATCCAAGGATGCTCTGTTGTTAATAAAAACTTAAAGGAACATGGTTTGGTGGAACTTTTAAAGAGGTCATGACACGGTCATATGTCGATCATTGAAATGAAATATTTGGACAATTTGATAGACAAATATACAACTTTTTTGTTAAAATACCGTTATTTTCGTGTAGAAAATATCAAATGAAAAAAATAACGTCCCACCGTTGCTCGAAAAATAAGCAGTTTAACCTTCAGTCTCAATGACGTCATTGCATGAACGATGGTTAGAATGACATGCACTGTCTGCACACGGCGTCGGGACGCGGTACATAAGCCTATACGTTCCGAGGTAAACAAGTGCTAGTCTTTACGTAACTGAATTTTTCGAGCAAAACTGCCGGTTCGGTGTGTTGTTGGTGGTTGCAGCAACACCAAATGGGAAGGAATCCGTCTTCATAGATATCCGAAAGATTCGAAAATCAGTAGAATATGGACTCAGTTTGTGCACAACACTCGGTCTGATTTTGCGTGTTCAGACTATAGCTATATATGTAGTGACCGTTTTGAACCAAAGTATTCAGTTGCATATAAATTTTGGTAACTGAGGTCACAATACTTTAAAAGCAAGATACTGCCTGTGTAACCATAGCAAAGCCTAGTTTATGATTTGTTGTTATTTATGTTTATCACTTTCCTATTTTTGTTTTTATTCATTTGGTCTTTTCCTTTCATTTCTTACTTTGTTTTATTCATTTCACAATGATTAAGAATTACATTGGTAGATTGAGGATTTCCCAAAATTTTCACACACATTGCTAACTGTTTCAGGGCAACAGCTTGTGGTCAGGTGGCCCTGTGTGAGCTTTCTCTTTAAAAACCTTTCTTTAAAAAACGATTTATGAATATTCAATGATCAACTTTTGTGTTTGATTGGTTTATGGTGGTCATTCGTGAGTTTCCATACACTAAAATATTGGATGTTTTCTTACAAATATTGGATGTATTCTTTCAATTATGGGATGTATTTTAGGAATTATGGGATGGAATGAATAGGGTATGATAGTAGGGTATGATAGTAGAGGACAAAGTTAAGGGAAGATACTATAAGCCAAGCTTGCATAGTAAGAGGAAAACAGAGGAAGGATAAGTTGAGATGGTTGTGCACAAGATCAAGATAATTTCTTATAATAACAACAGTGTTAGAGGAGAGGACCCGTATTTTCCTATAAGTTCAGTGGATTTCTTATAAGACGTATAACAGCTCTTGATTAAGTGACCCCATTGCTTGAATACACGATTCATGTGCATAGTAAACCCATTATTTTGCCGTAATATGTTTATTTTTCGTGTGAGCATTCCGCCTTTTCAAGTTGTCCCCACGATCTCAGAGTAAAACGACCCTACCCTCATGGGAAGGTGCCACTTGAAATTTTTCCAAACCTAAAAATATAGTTTTGCCTGGTCACTGTGTTTTTGGCCGGCTACACCTGCATTTAGGTTTTTCAGCATCTAGTCTCAGGATGAATGGCTGTTTGGGATGTATTATGAAAATCACTTCATAAAAATCTTGTTGAAGATTGGAATGCGTGCTTTAGAAAGAGACTATTACCATCACCAGAAATGTAACAAAGTTTGAAAAAAATGGATGTTTAATGTGTATGACTTTTATCAATCAAATAAGAAACATATGACAATGAAATAATTCATTTTCTTCATTATTTTTAATTCATTCACTTTTTATGTAGTTTTTTGTATAATATACAGACATGGGGTTTTCACCAATAAATTTTTATACAAATGAAATACATGAATATTCCTTTCATGGAAACATTGCAAAATTAAAGCCATCAAATCTGAATGCCATTTTAGCGATGCTTCAGGCTGACGATATTTGTCCCTGTGTCGGCAAGCGGTAATTAGTCCAGTTCTGGGTGCTGGAACCCCACATACTCAGCTGAAGGGAAGCACTCCCTAATCTTTGTAACTGCACAAGCAGGAATGGTCACTCTAGTGTTTTTTGCCAAGATACCCCCAACAACACCTGACTAGTTGCCTGTAAGCAACATATCTGTAACGCCTGTCAGAAAAAAAAAAAAAGGAAATAATAAAATATAAGAAAATGCATCATAACAAAACAGTGAATCAAGCCCATTGAATTGAATGTTTCCAATAGGCAACGAACCGAAATCTGCATATAAGATTCGGAAGCAAAACAATACATTGTGAAAAAAATTTATCCACTAACTCAAAAATAAGTGTTTAATTTTTTACAGGATTTATTTCTAACTTCTGTTTACAGTTTTTCAAATACTCCCCCACAAAGGTGCAGACACTGAAGAGTGGGGAAATGACCCATTTTCTCTGCACTTACATGTATGCAAATGCTATTCCCTTTTCCAGGTAAAGGTAGGTACTGTATTCAGTTGATGAGTCGGTCTTGCAAGCAAGAGGCTCTGAGTTTACTTCATTGTCTGAGTCATCTGTGTTCTTTCCTTGCACAAACAACATTATATCACTTGCGTCATTGAAACCAGGGAATAGCACCGGCTTTATGGGCCTAATAGTTTGATGGTATTCACCATTTTTTCATATTACATTACAAATTTGAAATAATTATGAAACAAATTATTTCCAATCTGATTTACAGACATATATCTGGCAATTGTAGATTCTGTAAATCCTGCTAAAATGTTGTCTTCACATATTTTTTACACCAAATCATAGTTCAGTTTAGTTTAGTAGAAAAAATGGCTTTCATTTAGTTCACATGACACCAGATATGAGACCATTTTGTAACTGCTTCAACAAGTTTTGAAAGACTGGTTAGGGATAGACAATAATTGACACTATGTAATATGTTTATCGGTTTGTACCACAATCCCATACAAAATGTAGGCCTTCGATTGGGAAAGAACTGAAAGTCATTTTTTCAAAGACGTAGTAAATTCAGTATTCCTATTTTCTGCTGGGAATGGTAGGCGCAAAGTAAACAGATGATGTAGAAAATATTGAGTGCAGAAATTTCTAGTATGAGCCTAGCCTAGGCCTACTGTTAGATTAAATAATTTTGCATTGTCAAATTACTTGTTATATTTTACCTGAACTAATTTTCGTATCCGTTTATTTCCTATCAAAATGATACTGCTTTGTCCTATCATAATTTCATTGAATATGCCCTAAGCTACATCAAACAGAACTTGTAGTTGTACGGTAGTTGCATTACTAGATGTAGTAGTTGGGCGAAATGAACGTAACGACTCGATAATAGGTTATCTTTTTTCATAAGAAACATATAAATGTGAAACATTTAAACAAAATACATTAAATCATGTACTGACCCTTCATTTACGTCAATTTGGAGCCTATCAACGTCAGGAACTGCCGGAGCTTAGTCTCCCAAATCTCCTTCTGCACCAGCTCTCGCAACTGCCACTGGCTCGAATTAGTATGATTGCAAACCAAATGCTTCTTCTTCTTCATCATCGCTATTTTCGCTTTCATCAAAAACTCGACGAAGAGCAACCCATGCGCAATTCTATTTCCTCTGAATTATCGTCGGAACTTTGAGACATTTCAGATCAATTTTGTGCTTCATTATGTAATTGATTTCAAGTCGATGAAAACGCGTTAACACACACTACACAGTGAAACACACAGTACACAATGATATCAGCGTAGCGTCGTTCATGCAATGACGTCACGAGGCTAATCGCTGCAAAATTTGTTTTTCTCACTTCCGGGTTCAGAATGCGTCATAGTTCGTTATTTCATTTGATATTTTCTACACGAAAATAACGTTTTTTTTTTAACAAAAAAGTTATATATTTGTCTATCAAATTGTCCAGATATTTCATTTCAATGATCGACATATGACCGTGTCATGACCTCTTTAAAAGGATGGATAACATTTAGCCCTGAAGACCCCCCGTGAATCAATAATAAAGAAAAACCTGGCGTAGGTTCGTCTGAAGTGAGTTGACAGATAACACTTGCATCTTCACCATGATTACAATTGTCGAAGCTATTATAATAACAGCTCAACAATTCAGTCTCTTCGCCACCGCATCCAACATCATCCAGATGAATTTTTCCTGTTCCCTCACCAAACGCAGCACTTCCACTAGACTCAAGGGCCCGAGCAAAGCCTAACTGATTGCAAACAACTTTAGCATCATTAATGTCCCATGCATCATCACAGACAGTGCCCCATTCTCTATTTAGGAAGATCTCAACACGTCCAGCTGTCTCGATGCCTCCAGCAAGACGAATGGAACCTTCCTCTGTAGAAACATAATGAACAATCAAGATTTACTACAATAATAGTATATCTTTGCTTTCTAATGCAAACCTATTGACCAACTTCCTTAATGTGAGAACTTAAACTTGTTCTGAATAATTTGCTGGTCACTTATACAGACTAACTCGCGAAGCTCGTTAACATTAAACCTGTGAATTGATTAAGTTGCTCATATATATTTCATCATATTATCCATAAATTTAATCTGCCTTATAACACAACAGGTAGTAGCATCCCTTTAAACATACAAACTATTAAAGTGATGCATGAGTAAGCTCTTGATCATATGACATATTTGTCAATATGACAAATGTTTGAGGCTTGAAGAATGTTGTTCTTGCTGCACCTTGCCATCCTCTGATCTGGTGGCATTATATTGATGGGTTTCTTTGTCTGGGCCAGTGATGAGGCGATTCTCTCATGTTCCATTGATCACATAAATTCTTTCACAGCACCATAAACTTTACTACTGATTACTCACTCCAACACTTCCTTGATTTCATAATCCGGAAATGAAATGTCACCCTCACCACCTACATTTCAATAACTTATTCCATTCCATTGTATGGGGACCATTACTAACAGTTAGTCCTCATCTCTCACATACTTACCTTTCATCCTCCATTTCTTTTATTCATGTTTACCAGATACTGCAGATTTACTTAAGTTTAGTTACACCTGGGTAGTCAGTTCTTTGTTGAAAGATAGGTTTTGTGTTATGGGAATAAGTACAAAGTGCTGGGGAGCGGGGGATCAGGGTTACACGTTACTATATATGTTTTACGGTAAGCAAAAGAAGAAAGGTAACCATATCTGTGGGAGTTACAGTAGTGTGAGGGAAGCAAAACAACCCTTGAATCTGTACTGTGTGCACAGTTGTGATCCGTTAAATGGTCACAGTTGAGTTTGTATGATCCAATGGCTTCATCAGTATAAAGTATTGGGTAAAGGAGACCCCAGGGACACCAAATAAATATCCCGCAACACTCTTATGTATTCAGTATTATTAAAACAGTGCAACACATATTGCACTGAAACTGAGAATAGCTGACTGACAAACAAAACTAACTTAAAGAATAACTTGAGTCACAAAATTAACTTTCATAAATTGCAGAATATTACAAACTACTTCTATCTGCCCAGGTGGTGTTAACTATAACACTTCTAATTTTGAGAAAATGAACCATTCAACAACTGTGGTTCCTCAACTTAAGTGAATGCATTACTAAGTCTAACACACACATCAATAGGTCAGTCTCTTGGATGTAACACAAAACTCAAAGGTAAAACATAATAACTTGATGACATCAAAATGACATGTTTATAATATGTTACAAATTGTTCAAGAAAAAATGGTGTTACATATCATCCACGGATGCTCTGTTGTTAATATGAACTTAAAAGACCATGTTTTGGTTGAATTTTTAAACAATGCATTAACATGTAGGCCAGCAGGCCCTCAAGAAGAAATAAAATATCAAACCTGGTGTAGTTTCGTTTAAAATGAGTTCACAGATGACACCAGCATCTTCACCATGATTACAATTGTCAATGCTATTATAATAACAGCTCAACAATTCAGTTTCTTCGCCATCGCATCCAACATCATCCAGATAGATTTCTCCTGTTCCCTCACCAAATGATGCACCAGTACGATAACCTAATGCCCCAGGGAATCCTAACTCATTGCAAACAACATGAGCATCATGAATGTCCCATTCATCATCACAGACAGTGCCCCATTCTCCATTTAAGTAGATCTCAACACGTCCAGCTGTCTCATTACCTCCAGCAAGACGAATGGAACCTTCCTCTGTGGAGAAATAATGAACAATCAAGATTTGCTACAATAATAGCCTATGTTTGCTTTCTAATGCTAACCTATTAGCCAATTTCCTTAATGTGAGAACTTAAACTTGTTCTGAATAATTTGCTGGTCACTTACACCATGCTTACACAGACTAACTCGCAGAGCTCGTCAACACAAAACCTGTGCATTGATTTAGTTGCTAATATATATTTCATCATAGTATCCATAAGTTTAATTCGCCTTCTATTACAACATGTAGTAGCATCCCTTTAAACAGACTAACTATTAAAGTGAGTCATGAGTAAGCTCATGTTCATACGACATATATGATATATGACAAATGATTGAGGCTTGAAGAATGATGGTTTTTGCTGGACCCCCTTGCCATCTTCTGATCTGGTGGCATTATATTGATGGTTTTCTTTGTCTGGACCAGTGATGAGGAGTATCTCATGTTTTATTTATCACATAAATTCCTTACACAGCACCATTCACTTTTCTACTGACTACTCATTCCAACACTTCCTTGAGTTTACCATCCGGAAAATAAATGACATTTCACCACCTACATTCCAATAACTCATACCATTCCATTGCATGGGGACCATTACTAACCGTTAATCCTCATCCCTCACATACTAACCTTTCATCCTTCATTTCTTTTATTCATGTTCACCAGATACTGCAGATTTACTTTTGTTTAGTTACACCTGTGTAGTCAGCTTTTTGTTATGAGATGAGTAAGTGTTTTCTAGATTTTGGGAATAATGTTCAGGTTGGGGGGTGGGCAGGACTACATATTACTTTATATGTTTTAAGGTAAGCTAAAGAAGAAAGCTTACCATACTTGTGGTAGTTACAGTAGTGTGAGGGCGGCAAAACAACCCTTGTATCTTTACTGCGTCGAGAGCTGTTGTGTGTTAAATGGTCACAATTGAGCGTGTATGATCCAGTGGCTTCATCAGTATGAAGTATTTGGCAAATGATCCCCCAAGGACATCAAATAAATATCCCACAACACTCTTATGTATACAGCATTATTAAAACAGTGCAACACATATTGCACTGAAACTGAGACTAGCTGACTGACAGACAAACTAACTTAAAGAACAATTTGAGTCACAAAATTAACTTTCATAAATTGCAGAATATTACAAACCACTTCTATCTGCACAGGTGTTGTTAATTACAACACTTTTAATTTTGAGAAAATTAACCTTTCAACAGCTGTGGTTTATCATCTTAAGTGAATGCACTCCTTAGTCTAACACACAGATCATTCGGTCAATTCCTCAGATGCAACACAAAACTCAAAGGTAACACAAATTCATTTGATGACATCAAAATGACATGCTTACAATATGTTACACATTTTTCCAAAGAAAATAGTGCTTAAATGGCATCGAAGGATACTCTGTTCTTAATATGAACTAAAAGGAGCATGTTTTGATTGAATTTTTAAACAATGCATTAACATTTAGGCCAGCAGACCCTCATGAAGGAATGAAATAACCAACCTGGTGTAGGTTCCTTTGGAGTGAGTTGACAGATAACACTTGCATCTTCAGCATGATTACAATTGTCGATGCTATTATAATTACAGCTCGCCATTGCAGCCAACATCATCCAGATGGATTTCTCCTGTTCCCTCACCAAACGCAGCACTATCACGATAATCAAGGGCCCCAGCGAAGCCTAACTGATTGCATACTACATTAGCATCATTAATGTCCCATGCATCATCACAGACAGTGCCCCATTCTCCATTTAGGTAGATCTCAACACGTCCAGCTGTCTCATTACCTCCAGCAAGACGAATGGAACGTTCCTCTGTAGAGAAATAATGACAAATCAAGATTTGCTACAATATTAGTCTATCGTTGCTTTCTAATGCAAACCTTTTAACCAACTTGCTTAATGTGAGAACTTAAGCTTGTTCTGAATAATTTGCTGGTCACTTACACAGACTAACTCACAGAGCTCGTAAACATTAAACCTGTGAATTGATTTAGTTGCTAATATATATATTTCATCATAGTATCCATAAGTTTAATCTGCCTTATAACACAACAGGTAGTAGCATCCCTTTAAACAGACACACAATTAAAGTGATGCATGAGTAAGCTCATGTCCATACGACATATATGACATATTTAACAAATGTTTGAGGCTTGAAGTATGATGCTTCTTGCTGCACCTTGCCATCTTCTGATTTTCTGGCATTATACTGATGTTTTTTATTGTCTGGACCAGTGATTAGGCGAGTCTCTCGTGTTTCATTGATCACATACATTCCTTTCACAGCACTAATAACTTTACTTCTGATTACTCTCTCCAACTCTTGCATGATGTCACCATCCAGAAAGGAAATGTCACCCTCAACACCTTCATATATATTCCAATAACTCATTCCAATCTATTGTACGGGGACCGTCACTAACCTTTAAATCCTCACCTCTCACATATTAACCTTTCACTATGCATTTGTCTATTCATCTTCACCAGATATTGCAGGTTTTAGTTAGGGGACCATTAGTTTACGGACCCATTTGATGAATTCCTCCCCTTAAAATGTTAGTTTCCTCCCCTAAAAAACTTTACTCTCCTCTCCTAAATCATACGTGAGGAAAGAAACATTTGCGAGAAAACTAACAATTCCAGAAACTAACAGGAGCTGTTTAGTTATGCCTGGGTAGTCAGCTCATTGTTATAAGATGGATAAGTGGTTTTAAAGTTTTGGGAATAATTTCGTAGCTGGGGGAGGGGATTACACATTACTTTATATATGTTTTAAGGTAAGCTAATGACGAAAGGCTACCACATCCAAGGAATAAACAGTAGGACCTACCCTTACCCTTAAAACAGCTGTGGTTCATTAACTAATTTGGTGAATGGACCACTGAGTCTAACATACAGAATATTAGCTCAGCTCCTCAGATGAAACACAAAACTCAAAGGAAAAACATAATCATTTGATGACCTCAAAATGACCTGCTCATGATTTGTTACACATTTGTCAATAGCAAATGGTGCTATAATGACATCCAACGATACGTTGTTGTTAATATGAACTTAAAGGAACATATTTTGATTGAATTTTTAGACAATGGATTAACATTTAGGCCTGCAGGCCCTCATGAAGGAAAGAAAAAACCAAACTCTCTGATTTATTTAGCATTATCAAAACAGTGCACCATATATTGTATTCTTTAATTTCAGAACTGTGGGAGGGGGAGGGTTGTTACACATTACTATATGCAGCATTATTACGGGGCAGGATTCTGCGTCCGAGATGCAATGTTTTAGCCAGCTTCCGAACTTTTATATCTGCGAAACAAACCCCAAGTACACACACACTCATAACTAGACCTATGGAGAAATACAAATTTTTGAATGAAAATTTTTCTTTCTTTTCGAAAACGACAACTTCTTCTGAAAAGGAACAACATTTCCTCCAATCCTTCATATGATTTTGAATGTTAACAAATAATAACAATCAACCGCAAGGTACAGGGCAAAGTTGTGTGCTATAGGCTATTGTATGTGTGCAATAAAATATCATAATGTTTGACCTTGTTGTCACATACATTTTGACGACAAATGCTCAAGGTACCAATACGCTAACATCTCTGATGGACATTGCGTAAACATTTTTTTTACACAGGTCTGCTGTAATTTTCGTGGAGCTAGTTGTTTTGCAAATACTGCACTTCAAAGCACCAAGGATAAATGTTGGATCAGATTTTGAGGATTTGCGCATGTGTAGTTAAAACTGAAGTTTGTATGAGCCTATGTATGCAATATTAAAATGAGCTGTGTGGAATTTGATGTCCACAGTGTAGGTTAGGGGACGTTTGAAGAGTTGGTTGTTGGTAAAATCACTGCAAGGTCAAAGCATGGAGCTACTTTGAGGTTGGTGAGTAGGGAAGTACAAAGGGCAGTTGAAAGAGGGGCAGGGCAGTAAAATCGGTCGAAAGGGCTGGGCGGGCGAAACGAGGGGCGGGTGGGGTTGGCCACCCCTGTAAAACAGCAAAGCTAGGGTATTAGTATCTGCCCTATATATTGTGAAGAGCATTAACAAAGTATAGCCTACTAACATCATCCAGATGGATTTCGCCAGTTCCCTAACCACATGCTGCAATAAACATGATAACCAATTGGGGAATCCTAACTTCTTTATCTTGGTTTCTATTGTAATTACTAAGCAAAGTCAGCACACACAGTACTGGAAATATCATAGTGGTCTACTAACACCAAAAGTTGCTGTACGTCAGGCACACTTATTTTTTCACATACGGCTGTTTAAAAATGGGCAGCATTTCCAAGCATCTAATTGAAATAAAATTTTGTAATGAAAACCATTTCCTAAATATGAAGTGTCATTGCTGGTGATTGTCTGTAACCATGTCTGAGCAATCAAGCAACTGTCAGCAGACAAGGGACATTCTGCTGTCAGGTATATATACAGTTGCGGGGACGGGGGCGGGAGAGTGACATTGGTAAAACTACTGCACCACCCTGGTCTTTTCTGATGTTGTTTCTATCTTTTTTAATTGCTAAGGAGCAATGGAACTATCAGAGCTGTCATTTTCACATGTTGATATTTCTTTTACATTGTTTTCAGCAGTGGCCTGGGACAAATACAACACATCTCCTTCTACTTACCTGAGCCTTTTTCAGGATTATAACAGACTACACTGGCATCTTCGAAATGACCGCAGAAACCCTCAGACTGGAACTGGCATTGCAAGAAGTCAGTTTCATTGCCAATGCAATTTGTGTGATCAGACTGTATGGGGCCTGTGCCTTCGCCAAAGGCTGCATATGCCAGGGCTGCAGTGGCTCTTTGGAATCCAAGATGGCGACAGACGACTGTTGCCTGACTTATATCCCAACCATCATCGCACACTGTACCCCACTGACCATTAACATAAATTTCCACTCGACCTGCAGAGCTCTTGCCGCCAGCTTACCGAAGTGCAGACGTTGGGGCCGTTGAACTGAACAAAGCTGGAGGTTAAAATTAGAAGGAAAAAAGTTGCCCAAGTTATCTCAATCTGCCTAGTTGGGTAGAATCTGTACATCCCGATTGAACAACCCCAAATGACCCTTGATATATTCTAGTAATTTGAATTACAAATTTCATACGTTTTCTGCCAAGAGGCTTTTTTTAATCAACTACACAATTATCCAAAGTGGCAAGAGGTAGCCTTGCTTTTGACATGTAAATGAGAAATAACACCAATTATCCTGGAAATCTTGCATCCAATTTCTACATGTCAGTTTTGAGATAAACATTTGAGGTTTGTTCCTTTTGTATCCAAAGTAAGCTTCAAGCAAACAGGTGGCATATCACACACGCACATGCGGGATAAACATGCTGTTGTTGGTCCTCATTTTTTCTGCAATTTTCTTCTCAAACTGTGAATGCATTGTACTATGAATAAAGAAAATTCATGGAAAGTTTGAACAAATAACAATCCCTTAGGTGAAGTTAGATTCCTTCACAATCAAAGGTCAAAACAAGAGTTTAAAAAATTGTTTGAACAAATTCTTTCCATAAAATCAGAACGCATCAAAATTAAAGGTTAAAATTACATGAAATACTGTATATAAAAATATAACATGTAAGCTCCTTATTTGTGTGAAAGGTTTGACATATCCAGAAAACAATGTGAGGATCTTTGAATGTCAAGTTCATAAGGATTTTTATATCATTATATCCCTTTTTTGAAAAAAAGGGAAATATTGGGGAAGAATTTGATAACAATTGAGAAAAAACATTTCAGATTTACTCATTTGATATGGACATAAAGTATGCTGGGTAATAATTTCTAATGTCACCCATACACAATCATGGTCTTATTTCCAATCGATGCATCAATGACCACTTCCACAATTGAAATCACGCTTTAATGTTGAAGTCACCTGATCATGAAACATACAATAACATCCCATCACACATATGAATTCATTCCCAAGGTAATATAATCATTCTAGATCTTTAAAAGAAAACAAGAGCAATAATGTTTTGATTATAATCCATATCTGGCATCACAACTTTTTGCACAATGAACTTATTCAAGTTACACGAAAAACAACAACAAAACAATGTTATGAAGCTGGAAGCCAAAGATTGCATGCGTTTACAAGCCATTGTTCAGTTTTTAAATCCCAAACTTCATAACACTGTCACCAGTATTTGGCCCCAAAAGTACTCTTAGTATGAGAACAAGTTGAAGTACCCTTAGTATGAGATTGAGTAAAAGTAGAAGCTACACTTGGTATGAGTACAAGTAGATGTACCCTTAGTATGCGATTGACTACAGTAGAAGTACCCTTAGTATGAGATTGTGTACAAGTAGAAACTACCCTTAGTAAGAGATTGTGTAAAAGTAGAAGTACCCTTGGTGTGAGTACAAGTAAAAGTACCCTAAGTATGCGATTGAGTACAAGCAGATGTACCCTTAGTATGAAATTAAGTACAAATAGAAGTACCTTTAGTATGAGATTAGTATGAGTAACGTAGAAGTATCCTTAGTATGACTATGAGTACACGTAGAAACACCCTCAGCATGAGTATCCTAGTACAAGTAAAAGTAACCAAGTAGTATGAGCACGTACATTAGGCGCGTAGCCCAGGGGGGTGTTTTGGGTGTTCAAACACCCCCCATGGCCCAAGTGCCCCCAAAAAATATATGCAGAAAACACCAGTGACTTTGAGAGATACGCTAGTGATAATTATCGCACCTCCTCCGGGCCTCACTCGAGTCTCTTCCAATCCTCCTTACAACGATGCACTTTGTACTGTATATATATATATATATATATATATATATATATCTATATCTATATATATATATATATATATATATATATATATATCTATATCTATATCTATATCTATATATATATATATATATATATATATATATATATATATATATATATATATATATATATATATATATATATAGGTCAAACCGTTCAGGTTGAGTGCCCTCTACAACGGAATACCACGGGCCAAGAACGTCTAAATGGGCTATCGTTGTTGAATATCCACAGAGATGTTCCTGTCAGCGCATTCTAACTGACTTGGCGAAGAAGCCGAGAAGATTGGACTTTCGTCTGTAACAATTTCTCTATTGTCACGACTCACGTTACAGTATATGCCCAACTTATACAAACTCTAAATTATCGCACTACTGGGATTTTAGCTTTACTTTTAGTGAGACTCTAAGAAAACCGTGATACCAAATATGCCAAAATCAATGATGTGAGAGTACCGTTAACTCTTTGGGTTCCCAGTTTGCTTGTCAACAGACTTCTACAGTTCAAACGAAAGGGAACTCTATAGGTCCGCAATTCCCTTGGTCTTTTGATCTCTGATTCCCCAAATTATCCTTCTTACAGTTCAAACTTTTGAGTTGAAGTTGAACCAAGTTGCTTGTAAATTATATATATTGAGAAAGGTATCTCTTTAGGTTCGCATTTTCCTTGCATCAATAATTGAGTCTATATAGGATTACATTTTTCTGATGTGAATAGAATTATTCCACAAAATAATTATCAATATTCTTTTGCATGATTTGAGCTCAAACATTGCACCATTTTGCATCTAGAGGCCTTAAAATTCCATTTTCCCCCTAAGACCCCTCCCCCATGTCAGTCTCCAGCAAAACATCCCCCATGAACAAATCCTGGCTACGCACCTGACGTACATATAAGTACCCTTAGTATGAGTATAAGTATCAGTACTCAAGCAGCAATAGTATGAGTTTGAGTACAAGAAGAAGTAACCTTAGTATAACTAGAAGTATCCTTCATATGAGTACAAGTAGAAGTACTTATGTAATACTAGATACAGAATCTAGAAAGCTAGATGCAGATTCAGCTTCTTTATCTGAGGGCGAAAGACTATTCCAGATAAAGACAGAAAAGCATGACCACTAGAAAGCTTTGTGGCTAAAGAAGTAGGGAGCAAGTACAACTTTAGAACTAGCTTGCAGTCGGCAAGCAGGGGTGTACCCAGGTGGGAGCAAAAGAATGGATGCATTTGAATGATAGGAGTAGAATTTTGAAATTGATGTCAGACTCAACAGACAGCAAGTGCAACTTGCAAAGGATTGGAGTAGCATAATTTGTTGAAGATCTGGTCTGAGTGAAACTAATCTTGCCACTGAGTTCTAAATGATGTGTAGTTTCTTTGGGAGGCCACATGACATCTACAATAGATACAAATGGGTGCACAAGAATTACATTTGCTGGTACAAGTAGTTACAGTCTTACCAATTTTGTGATGGTTCGTCTTAAATCTTTGCCAAAACGAATTTTCATTATTGACCTTTAACAGTCAAGATGTATTGGCTAGTTTACAATCTGGGTATTACCGATTTTGAAGAGGGACTGAAATCACTGGAAGCAGATATGGGGTCTCTTTCAAGGAACAATATCAGTTTGCAATTTAAGTTGGCAACTACTGATATAAAAGAAAAGTTAAACTTACTGACATTAGTACAGATCACGCTAGCATCTTCTTCATGACCACAGTTATGTCCAACACCACGGAAGACACAATCTGCCAATCTTTCTTCTTGGCCACTACATTGTATATCATCCATTAGAACTGGGCCGGTGCCTTTACCAAAATGGGCGTTTGTAAGAGAAGCAGCTGCTGGTCCAAAACCCAGTTGGTAGCAGACCACTTCTGCTTCATGGATTGTCCAACCATCATCACATACTGTACCCCACACTCCACTCTGGTAGACCTCCACACGGCCTTCCGTCTGTTCTTCACCATCCACTAAACGAATATCTCCTTTTTCTGAAAAGATGTGTACTAAGAACGTTTAACAGTTAAAGACATTTCAGGTCAAACTCTGTAACTTTAAAAATGTCAGTCACTGCAATAAAACAGCTCTCTGAAAGTACGTCGATCAAAACTGATACAGTCTTATAGTAACTGTTACTTGTCATACATCCTCTGAAGAAGATCCTATTAGGATCGAAACGTCAGGCCCGTTTACTTTTACACGAAGTCTAAAGAAGTTAAAAAGAGAAAAAGGCATAGATTGGGCATGTCATGAGAATGTATAGAGATGGCCACTGTGGATTACTACATTTACCTGGACACCCCAATGGCTGAGGGGAAAGATGGGATACCCAACAACATGGAGGATAACAATGGAGGATGAAAGAAAACAACTTGGGTTTGATATCTTGAAATGATGCAACAGAGAGTGTTGGGAGACCATTACAGCCTTACGGGCCACACTTTGTGTTGCTGAAGGAGGCTATTATTTCCAATGCACCATTGCAGAGAGGGCTTGTGTTCTGTTATAAAATTGATGATAACAGCTATGGCTTTTCCTATGTTGCAAGTACTTAGTAACAGTAAGCTAGCTAAGTCTATAACTACATCAGATATGGGCCGGGGTATTTTACTCTAGAGTAGACCTATGCTACAGTATATGAAATATTTTTATTAGTTTAAAGTAAAACACTTTCTTTAGGTACAGTCGATCCTCATCAAAGATCATTTGAGAGATGTAATGCAAAAGCTATCAGTACATTTATGAATAGTTGAAGAGGTTCTTTTGTAAATTCAACCAGCTGCCTTAGGGGTTATTTATCAATATTAATGCCAAACGTTTAGCATAGAATGCTAAAACGTTTTCAAACATAGGGCCTAATCTACCTTCCAAATGGGAATATAGGATCGCCTCAACAATTTCCAGTTATTATGAAGGATTTGATTAGATGAATATTCCAGTGGGCCCTGAGGGAAACATTGATGACATTAATCTTGTCACACTATGAAATGCATGCAGTCACTTTAATTGGAATATATAGTCACTCTGCATCCCTTACATTGCCTAAATAATGACACAATATGCCAAATAGGCCAGTTTCAAAATGTAAAATTTAACACACTTTTACAGAATAATATTGGAATAGCATTCAAATTATTATATGACTACTTTGGCCAGCAAAACTATTAAAAACATTCTATTCTAATGTTCCAAGAAATCTTGATCTTAGATGATAAATTACTTCCCCTGTAAAATCACTATGCAGAGATGCCAAGTTGTAGATTTCTGAGAGAGAGAGATTTGCACAGGCCGCAGCTCAGTGCCCTGCTAGGGGGGTCCGGGGCATGCTCGTCCGGAAAGTTTTGAAACTTTAACATTAAATTGTGTATTCTGATTGCATTTTGGGAGGATGCAGAAGTTGTTTATTGTTGCAACAAATTCAGACAAATTGACCAATTATCTAAATCCTCAATTTTATTCACTTTATTTAATACTAGTGTATACTGTGTACTATATACTGATGGAACATATGTCATACAAATATTTAAAAGATATAACCGTGTGATAACAGGCAAAATTCAGAGCAGAGCCAGTGATAATTGGTATATCTATGATCACATGTATTCAGCACTTGAAGGTAGATTTACACCAAGCAAGATCTCCGAGGAGAGCAAAATAATCACTGATAACATATTTCTGGCTGCTGGGAGAGAAGGCAGATTTTTATGGGCATCAGAGGGAAAGCAAGTTACAGGACCTGATTGCAGGAGTCTCCCACCCAATGTGGGAGGTTTGGCATATGACTTTGACTTCATAATGATTGACTTTTAAACCTTGGTAGCTCAAATTAAAGTATTTCAATCCTGTTGAAGTAATTTCACTTCCAATGCATTCTGACGCTTCACATGCTCCACTTTGCTTGCTAAGCCATTCATGTTTTCAGGGTCAATAGAAGGCAAATTAAAGGTTACAATTACATGGTCATTGTTTCTGCTTTTTCTACATCTTTGGCTTCTGTCTAAAATCTCATAAGAAGATTTCCCATCTGTTTATCAGGACAACTTTTTGAGGATTTTCCTGGTTGTCCTTTCAACAACCAGGTCTTTTGTTTAACTTGTCCAAACAACAAATATGGTTTTGCTAGAAACTTGCATAGCAACAAACAATAACCAATAACAAATAAGTACACTGTTGAACAAAATGTGTAGGTTTGATGGATAGAACACTAACTTTTGGTCCATTTTGGTGGTTCTATCATGCTATGGACGAACAGTACATCCAAATTGTTGGAGGCTGACGATACCAATTTTGAGGCTATTTCGATACCGTACAATGGAATCTCAATTTTATGAAAATAGTTGTCACTTGTCTACTGTACATATAAACTAAAAGGCTGAGTTTAGACATTTGATCGTCTAAGCCAACGATCATGAAACATTTGTCCTGCCTTTACATAATAGACTCTCCAAGGTTAAAACCTGAAATTATGCTTCTCTATTCCAATAATTCTTCAAATCTCTTGGAAACAAATTCCATAGTGATTTCCAAGTGAAAATCATTGTTCGTCGGCAGTACTTGTTTATAAGCATTGCGCACATCTGATTTGATTTTTTTAAAGAAAAAAAAAGGGCCCATGCAGTACCTATAGTAAGTCAAGGTAGTTTATGCTGTTGGATTGACTCGATAATTGTAGTACGTTTAGCATATCGTCTTGCAGGAAAATCGATACGAATGCTGATTTGATATTGCCTGTGGGGGCGGCGCCAATCAAGGGCCGCTCCCACACGGAGCATCAACACTGCTGACCAGATTTGTCAACGCCAGGGCCTACGTCAAATACATTCCCTCGAAGAAAATGTCAAGCAATAAAAGGTCAAAAATTGACTACTCTCATCCAACGAAACCACCCCGTTTACTTCATATGTTATGCTTAACACAAAATAGAATAATTTACGAAAACTGCTCATGGGTATAATTAATACTACTATGGTTATACTAAGGCTATACATTATACACCTAACGTTAGGCTAGGTCGGTGCCTGTAACTTGACCACATGTATCTCTTTTTCTTACAGGTTGAAAGACTTTCGTAGGTTCTTTAACGATTTTACAGAGATTTCCATCATTTCTGCTTTCATTTTGTTCGTATAAACTAGCCCTACAACATGGGCTTATCGGTCTATCTCCGACATTTTATCTAGTTCTGAAGCACTAAATTCTTTGAATTTGTATACGTATTTTGACGTCATAAAAGTGAACAGCACCGCCAACTTTAAAGGAGACAACAACATCAAATGAGACAACAGCATCAAAGTAGACAACAACGTTGAAGGAGACAGCAGCATCAACGGAGACAACAACACAAAAAAAAACAGCATTGAAGGAGACAACAACATTAAACGAGACAACAACATCAAATGAGACAACAACATAATAACAGACAGCATAGAAGCAAACAACATAATACATTTCCCTTTCGGCGTTCCATACATATCATCTAGTCTTGGCCAGATCGTTTGTAATACTCTTTTTCTCACGTGCAAACTGTACATGCCTCAGAGTCCGTTCCTGCCTACCACGAATTCGCTCACCCACTGTATTTTACATGCCCGAGGATCTGTTCGGTACAAAAATGTCTTGGACATTTCTTGAAAGAGGGGAGTGAACTTATACAAAGCCCAAATCTTTATTCATATTATTGTTACAAAATTGCGTGTCATGTGAGATCATGTTTCTTCCACAGCAATTAGCGACCGTCTAGTGATTGTTTACTGCGGGAGGCAGGGCTTGAATAAACATTTTGGGGGAAGTGGGCCCAATTGGCAAACTTGATTGGCTTCTTCGGCTTTCGGCAGTGACATGGGGAGATTTCCACGATGAGAGGAGACATATAAGGCAGAGAAGTACTTATTGTTTTCGAAATTCCTTTATTCACAGCATGTTCCCCATGAGTAAACGATATTTTCAAAGAAATCACAATGTGATCATTACGCTACATCTGATTGTCACATTTATGTTATTGTTTATTCCAGTAAATCCTTGTCAAATAACTATGGTGTTCTACCTACATACGCACTTGCGCGACATGAAACGGCACAATGGATATCACCGTGCATAATCCCTTAAACAAAATTGCCTCCCAAACTTTGCCCCTGGTAATGCATGTTGTGATTTCGCTTTTGGAGAGCCGTGCGCCATAACTTTATAAGGCCTAAAAGTCACTCTCTTGTGATAGATGGTGAAACTGTAGATTAGCTGACTTGTTTGGTAAATTGACTGAAAATTAGTTAACAACCCGCACACGCATTTATCAAAAACTTTGCAGACCAATCACCTCATGGCAGGAGGAAGTTCAATAACTGTCAAATTCCATTGAAAAAGCATCGTTACTGATCTTCCTTTTTTTTTCTCCCCGCTACCGTGCCCACAACACGACCCACCGTCATAGCTTGACGACCCATTTTTGGACGAGAATATTGGCTGCCGGTGTTCATGATTACAAATAACTCGGAAGATCGGATGTTGCGGAGCATATTCGTCAGAGCGTATAGGTTGACACTCCACCTCCCCTCCCAGTTACCCTCCCCTACCCACCTCTTCCCCATATCCGTTACCCTTCCATCACGAATGGTGAAAATAAGTGGCTTCAGCTTTACTGCAGTTTCCAAATAAAAGTGTGAAAAAACGTGCAGTGACCTTGCGCGCTCTTGTTATTTGAGATGAAACAGTTTGTCATGTTATGTCGATTTCGTCCGAAGACGTTTTAATCAGATTTCACGTTAATTATCTGCAGGCCGTCCTGCACATTTCGTTCAAATGTTTACCGACTGTATTTTATACAACAAAACTAATCTTACCTTGGGCGAGACAGGCTGAGATGCAGATGAGAAGGAATCCTAAGATTACTAACCCAGCCGAAGACGAATTGAACCACCGTGTCGTCATCTTGATACCAACGTAACGAATGTCTTAAACTCTCTCTCTCAAAACATGAAAAAACCATGAAAAAAATATTGAACGAAACTAAGATGTGGCTTCCCAGGGTTGTATTTTGACGAAGATTATCCACGACGTGCAGCTCATGGTATCAATCAGCGGACAAGATTTCTCCTTTTTTCCATTTATTTGTTGTTATTTGTTCTTCCAGTAACTGGTGTAAACTGGCAGTGTTTGTTTTTATAACCTAGCCTGCGTAGCAAGGCTCTGTTCTACAGGACACATTTTGATTGCCGAATGAAGGAATGAAAGAAAACGTACGCTACACAGTGGTGATTGGCATGGTCTGTGGTAGTTTGTATTTGATATTAAAATAAACAAGGTTAATTCTATCAGCTCACCATTGCTTTCCGATGTTATACAGGTCTTCAGGGAATCCAATTAACTTAGCCTTTATACCCTGTTATGAAAGCCATCATTCACCCGCAGGTTACAAATGAGAATTAAGTTGGGTATATCATAGTTGTGTTGCCCGCCGAGTCATTTGCTTTAAGTATTTCTCTAATGTACTTTTTTATTGGTGTCACTGCTGAATACAGTTTCAAGGAATCGATTTATAATTTTTGCCCTGCGGTGAAGACCTTCTACCTTGTCAGAATTTCTGGTATAATAGAATTAAAATAATCTCAAATATTGACACAAAACTTGTTGCGAACGTTACAAAAGGGTCATAAAATTGCACACAATGTAAAAGAGCAAGAAACGGCTGCGATAGGAATCGCCGCCAACTAACGGCTTGATATCTCAGCAGGTAGACTGCTGGGCTTGTAATCTAGAGGTCACTGGTTCGAATCCCGTTCTTCAGTTGCTCTTTTTAATTTGTCCTAATTTCCCAGTCAGTTTTCCATCATTCATTAACTGATATAATTATACATTAGGCTATGATTATTTTGACTTTGGAAAATCGTTTGCAAGGTCCTCTATCAATGCTGTAGCAATCTTTTTCATCGCGATCCTTTCATAGTGAAACTAACTGAACATGCGTGTGTTTTACCGAATTTCGGTACGATCAAGTAATGTTTCATTTTGCTTCACTCTATATAAATATAAGCCCTTTAAAGGCGCCCTGGACTATAAAATCTTGAAGATTTAAACACATATGAAGAGCGCCATCCATTTCTAAAAGTTTCTCAGCGTTGATGCGTTAGAATAGCAAAGTACGTTTCGTAATATACTTAGTTGCTATTTCAAGTACGGTGGTTTAAAGACATTTGGCAAAGTAAAAAAATAATGATAGAATAAAACAAAACCTTCAAAGGATCTAAATTCTTACTGTTTTGATCAAAAGTATTATTTACGAAATTTACGTTAATGCAAGTTACTGGAGCTGCAATAAAGCCTTTATGATTGGAAGTTATTTCCAAACATTCCGATACAGCACAAACCAAAACAGTTCGTAGATAATCGATTTTCCTAGCGATTTTATGTTACTGTAAAGGAAGGATTTCAGATCAGCAGAGAACCTCAACTTAAGTTTTCTATGGTCTTGTAAATGACCAACTATACCATAGTAGGCAATGAGGTGGAGCGGGGGGGGGGGGGTCCTGACGGAATGCTCAGCATGCAGAATATTTTTTCCATTAAAGGGCCAATCAAACAATATTTGGAGAAACGTTGCTGCTAGTTGCTGTTATGAATCTCCTCCCCCAGTGTATATTGAATAAGACCATTAAAAGCGTTAATACCAATCTTCAATAAAAGCAGACACCCCAATAACAGCCTTTTCAGCAGTTAAGAGTGTTTCCAATAATATCCTTCCTGATCCAAGATTAATAAGCAAAGAATTAATGTATCATTTGGTTTTACGTAGATAGTTTCATTAATCACAAATGCACAAATTGACCACAAAAGACAAGAATATATACTCTTTGATATTTATCTACAACTTTGACAATTTGTACATTTTTTTCAAATATTGCAGGTTTCAATTTGCTTCTCAAATATTGCATTTCAAGTTTCCACAATTTTCTTGCAATGATAAATTTTATTTCAAAGTTGATGAAGAAAGAAGAGGTGAATAGAATCAATCGTCACTATCTGAGTTAGGTCGTCTTGGTTTCGGGTTCTTTAGAAGGATATAAAAGAATAAAGGAAAGACTCCGAGAGTATTAGAGATTACTTTGTGGACATTTATAGATGAGTTTTAGGCACAAAAGTTAATGATGATATGTTGTACACTGTTAAGAAACACTACTATCAGCTCAGGTTGTATTTCTATCACACTTTTAACTATTGAGAGATGACCATTTATGTAGTTCAGGTTCATCAAATAAAGAGACTGGACTATGTAGTCTAACACACTGACAATAACATCATTTCCTCAGATGCAACACAAAACTAAACAGGGGGGGGGGGTGGAGTTTTGTGCCCTCAAATGACACATTTATAATGCGTTTAAGAAAGTTTCAAGAAACAAGTGATGCTTGATGTCATCCAAGGATGCTCTGTTGTTTATAAGAAGTTGGTTTTTAGTTAGTTATCTGAATTTATAAGACAATGAATTAATGTTTAACTTTAAGGCCTGCACGGAGGAGCCAAACTGATGATCAGTGTATCCTTAAAGGAGCATTCCAGAGGTTTAACATATTTTAAAGGTGAATATCTCGAAAATTGAAATTACTATAGAAACATTACTATCAGTCAATTTTTCTTCTTTTTCTGGACGTTAACATATGAAGAATAGAAATTCTCCTTAAAGTACTCCTTTAAATATGTCATTTTCATCCTTTTTTGACCAAAAGCTACATTTTACAATTAATTTGTCAATTTCTGTGGGTATCATACTTCAAGGTTAATAAACGATATATGAGGTATATGGTAAAACAATCTGTTCCTTTAAGATGATGAAATTAGGCATAAGGTTGAAAATTTTAAAGAAATAGTTATGTATTAACATAAAATGTACTGTTACAGTACTGGATTAAGGATTTAATAATTCACTAATAAGGAACAATCGTTTGGTTGTAACCACAAACATCACGGTTAGATTTCTCTCAAATCCGCCAACTACTGTACATTGCACATTAGGTCTCACACATACATACACTATTGGGAATGTATCCAGCATTGGAACTTTGAAGTACATTTTAGCTCAGTCTAGAGGTGGGATTTGAAAATATGTGGGTAATTGGTCTTACCTGAAAATGTCTAGTGCCATTATTTTTCAGTAAACCTTGTTGATTCCTCAAATGGTATTTTAGTACAAGCTTTTTATGATTTCCCCACAAATTCGTATCTATTGTAGATTTGCTACTGTTATGTGTATTTTGAATAGACTTTTGTTTATTAAACATGTTTTACTAGTTACAACTATCCCTTCTATGGTCGTGACCTAATGAGGTTTGTGGACTTTAGTCCAAGGTGATGTCCGAAACATTCAGTGATATCTGAAATTTTCATTCACTGTACTGCATGTAAACAAACTTTATAAGTTCAAAACTGTCACTATAGGCAGGCTGGCAACACCCCATTGTTTCGATATCTAAAGTTTAATAACGTTTGCTTTGTCTGGAAACATACTGTCATAAAGTAAACATACAGCTGTGTTAATATCCGAAACATAGTCCAAGACATTGCAATACAAATCTATAAAACAACTTTGTAGCATTTTCCACTGGCTCAAATGAATTCGATGTTGTATGTTAACATCACCTTAGAGATGAATCAGTTTAGATATATTGTTCTTTGGTAACCTGTACTACCTTTGTTTAATAAATTTTCTTCTTGAAACATGTAATCACCTTTCCATGCATCAAGCTTAGAGCCAATAAAGGGTTTATATATCCTTTTATAGAGTTTATCAAGTTAAGTAACATGACTTTTCTTTATTATTATTATTGCATTCAAATGAATAGTATTTGTTTTATTCCTTAGTATTACACATTATAATGTAACCCACTGGAGATTCCAAGATGAAATATTTCCAATTTACGCTTCCCCCATCGCATTATTGGAACAAACCGCCATAAAATAGGGCAAATCGATAACCCACGATGTCACTTTTTTGGTCGCTATGATGAGACCCTGTTACATCTGTTTTGGGATTGAACTATAATATCGAATTTCATTTTAGATGTGGAGCAAGCTATTTTTGGCAGTCAGTCAATATTTCGCAGAATGACATTGCTTCGCGTATCATTTTTCTGTGAACCACCCATATAATTTCTTAATTTTCTATCTCAAGTACTCCATCTTTAGTAAAAAAAAAACTAACACGGAAATGAGATGTAGAGATTTTTATATAAGTTAAAATTGGCTATGAAACTTGAGAAAGAACTAAAGCAAAGAGGCAAAGCTTTTATTTCTTACGAGCCTTTTAAAGATTCATTTAGTAATTGCACTACACTGTTTAGTTAATAATGATGTACTTATCATTACTTGTAAATGGTTTTTGACCTTATTGAATTCAAATATGTTCGAATTGGCTCAAGAATGTTACCAATAAAGATACCAAGCGTGTTAAAAAAATGTTTAAATGTTACGCATTGGTGGGTGATGTCAAAGAAAAAATTCGAGGGGTGATGTATGAAACAAGAGTCATGAAAAAACATTTCTGCGAGGACATGACCCAGAATTTTCAGCTTTTGGTAAACATATTTGCTTATGGTGAGGTTATATCTTCTGGTATGACTGTTACTATTACTTTCAGCTTTGCACTTTAAAGGGTGTGAAGACTCGCGCACAAAGAAACGTCTCATGCCGGTAATCCGACCTAGTTTCGAATGAGGTGTAACAGAAGTTTTAGACACCACCATCGATCCCAGAAAATACACACACAGCTTGCTACCGTCGGTAATTAGACACTAATGTACAGTCAACACATACAGCTACAGTCAATACCCACAACACATAGCAGCGTGGACATCTCAGGTCTTGATAAAAGATAACAAGGTATCACGTTTCATTACTGTCTGCATTTTGTAGCGACAAGAAGAATACGTCATTTACAAGCAAGGGAAAGTTAACTTTTTCAGAGCTTAGCACGCGGCCTGGGGCGAGTCTTCAATGCCTTTAAGGAGAAACATTTTTCACTATATTTCAGGAAACTTTACTTTTTTCACCAATACTCCAATATTTTTGAATAATATCATCAATGTCATAAAAAAAAAAACACGTCTGATCATAGCATTTCATCTTAATATAGAAAATAAATTCAATATTGTCAATATTGGGCAATTTATGGATTGTCACAAGCTTTGACCGTATAGAATATAATTTTCAAAATAGTTTAAGGTCTGGTTGATTCTGATCCATAAATTGCAGATGCTAGTAATGTAATTTATTAAGAGTAGACATTCTTTACTGTAATTTGAAAATTGCTACCTTTGGCAACAAATTTGGGCTCCTTAATGTGAACAGACCCATATATGATTTGTAATTTTGTAATTATCAAAAATTCCATTTCTATCTTATCCTAGAGTGAAGGCAAAGTTGGGAGATATTAAATTATTCCCCAACTGATTTAGGTAGGAGGATGAACTTTTGTGGAAGGGCCAGGGGCAAATCTCTTGTTTATAAAGGAGGAGTGCTGCCTTTGGGAATGAATGCTGATTCTCGTGTAAGGAGGTCTCAGAGTCCTACCCATAAGAAACATTCCTTCTTGGCTGAATGCCAAAAAATGTCTCGACTGAACCATTTCCTCCGTCTGACGATCAGAAGTGATGCGCAAAGCATGTGATTCCATTACTGTTAGGTATCTAACAGCAGTGAGATAGCTCAGGCCTAAGGTAAAGTATAATTTATTTGAGCACTTCAGAAAAAGAGGCAACTTCTGAGGGGGGAGGGTGGGGAGGAAGGGGTCGTGAGGGAGATTGGGGATGAGGTAGGGGAATAAGAATGAGTTGGAGGTTTTAGAAGTGTATTAGTTAATGATGTTTTTGATTGTTATTGTTGTTATTCTTCTTCAAATCCTGTTCTCAACAAACTTTACTCCCCTAAAAACTTTGGGTTATAACTTATCAGTCACACTTCTTATTGTTGATTTAGTCATATTATAGCATTGATGCTGATCTGTAGGTTATCATTACTGGCTGAAAATTGCACCATGATTCTACTCAATATTCTCCTGCAGAATTTATGATCCTCCAAATTATTCCAAAGTATTGAAAAACATTGTTGATAAGTAAAGTTACGTTTATTCATGAGCTGAAATGCTTTCAAATATCATCAGCATCAACCCTTATTTGCAGCAGCACCCTCATATTGCTACAACATTTTTGAAGTACTTCCTCAGGGCATCCGCTTTCCTCCAAAGTGTTACAAGCTGTTGTGGATTAATAAATATTTGCACAAATTAAAAGTCTCAGTATGGATGCCTACTTTAGATTGACACTAAGATGCTTCTTGAAATTTAGAGCATGGGTCACCATTTTCTGACTTTTGTCATATTGAGGTGGGGGAGGGAACACCGATGAACATACAAATTGCTGAATGTCAAAATATTAGTGATAAAATAGCCATTATTTGACTTTTTGGCTGCAGGAGCACAAGACATGCACACACACGTACACAAAACCCAAATGGAAGGCTATTGCACTATAGGAAAGATTGAGATCATATATAATACAGTAACTATGAAAGGTTCACATTTTATTTCCAATCAGTGGCTGTCCAGATGAAATTGTAATATTACACAGTAAGAAATATAAATTGAGCCAGTCATATTTCAGGGTAGCCAGAACAGGTGTTAAAAAGTGAAAGATAAACATTGTACTACTAAGGAGGGAGGGAAAGGGAGGGAGCATGCACAGGTAAAATCCCTGTAATAACACATGGTAGGGTAGATTGATGTCATGAAAAAGTACAGTTGTTAACAACAAAAACAGATCCACAGTAAAATCGATAAAATATAGTAAGTCTTTAACATCACACAGCACTTAGGCAAGCTCTAATTTATTCTTTGATAAACCTTCCCTGTTCGAAATAATGAGACACAAACGTAATCACATGTTTTATAGTTTATTCATATCAAACTACATTTACTTGCACCTAATTTGTTTCCTTTGGTGACAACCAAGAATGGTGACTACCCAGAGCCAGTGGCCTAAATGAAATTAAAAGAAAAAAGAAATTAAAGAAAAAAATAAATGAAATAAACCTGACATGGTTATGCTGAATAATGGTAGTGATACTTTTTTGGAAGAATGAAGAGCTTTAAAGGTTAAATCCTTCAGCTGTGAGTTTGATTTAACGATGATGAAGTTTGATGAAGATGTTAGCATATAAAATGTCTATTCCAAATATAAGTCTCCTGGTAAATTTGAATGCATTTGGGTAAATTTCAGTCTTCTTCAACAAACTATGCTCAAGTGGTATCATTTTAATACCATACTTATTTGGCAACTACTTAAAAAAAGGAGAAAATTCCAGACAAGTTAAAACACCTTTGTCCAAACTTCTCTTCATGTAGCTGCCATGTGGTAATTTATGGCAGACTGAGTGCAGAACAGACCAGCCTCACATCTTCATTATGTATGCAATTAGATGTGGTAGTGTGCGGGCAATCTATCAGTCGTTCCTCCCGTCCGGTACATGTTACATCGTCCATGTTGATGGGGAGAGAGAAGTCTCCCCCTTGGCTGCTGCTAAATGAGACCACTCCATCAAACCCAAGCTGCTTACAGGCAATGTTGCCATTTCTCTCTGTGAAACCGTCATCACAGACGGTTCCCCACTGACCATTGAGGTACACTAATAGCCTTCCCTCGTTATAGGCTCCTTCATCTGCCAGTCGCAGTTCGCCCTCATCTGAAATATCAAACAGATCATACCAGTCATTCAATATTTCATATGAATCTATTTCATTTAACTTTATTAATACGTCATTCTAATTGTCACAGGGATGAGAGTTTTAGTTGTGACATGTCATAGTTTAAGACAAAAGATTAACTTTGAGTGGTAATAATGTTTCTATAGTTGTTCTAGTTTTCGAGACATTCAGGTTTATAATATGCTAAATCTCAGGAATACTCCTTTAAATCTAACTTGATGATGATGATAATGCTGGAACCCCTCTGCACGCCTACATGTCAACAATAATTCCTTCTTGTATCCATTCTAATAAATCTCATTTAGCTTCTATTTGAGAAATTTGTTCTGATGGCAATATTTCTGAAAAGTTAATCTATTTATTTGAGTGAAAATATAAGATATTAGCAGGATAACGGTGTCATTTCCTTTCCTCATATCTCATTGTTTCCTTGACTTTTGCTTCTTCTTAGCAGACATAGTTTGTTGCAATGTTAGAAAAATGTATTCCTTCAAAGGTGAAAAAATTTCAAAAGTGAAAACACATGAACTTATTTTATGTAGTAGATTGATGTACATATTACTAGGGATAAACTTTGCCCTATTGCAAAGGCCCAACAGTAGTAGTTTTGTTCATGCAATAATAGAACAAAATGTAACAAAATATTCCTAAGTGTTGTAGATATTACTGTTGAATTGTGCTGACCAAAAACTGCTCTTCAAAGTGGCACCCACACAATAATGCATGACCTGCAACGTGTGTACAATCGACGTACCACAGAGAAACGTCAAAGAGCAGAAGTCGGAATCAGCTCCAACAATATACATTATTCTCACATGTGGTATTCCACACACAAACTATTGAAAGTTCAAAGTGCAAATCTCCCAAGCAGTCCTTTTACAGTTAATGACATCGAACTACAGAGGACAGCCTTAATAACAAGTAAATATTTGACTTGATCCGATCCAGTCACCAACGTTGGAATTATTTTCCAAAATAACACGAAAACTTTAGATGGAAGACATTTTGCTACCTCTATTAAAATAAACATAATCACTGCACATGATTTCTGGCCTACATTTCATTATAACTGACAACTCTATAGAAATCCCTGTTTTGAGCCCTCACAAGACAACCAAAAGATTTTCTTGAACACTTTTGTTTCACCACCATGCAAATGTTAGCTCCACATTTCAGCAGATTTGGACAAAAACTCTAGGAGTAGCATGTGCTACGTTTTTCTTAAAAAATGACCTCTCGTTACCTTACAATAAGACCCCATGTATGAAAATTTAACTCTCACAACCTACTGATGAAATTTCAGCCAAACTGAATGACAGAATGGCAGTCATTCAAACACGGTAACAAAAAGTGACAGAATTTCTGTAGAATTCGCGCGATCGCTACAGCTCAGCTGAAAGTTTTCAGCTGAGCTAGAAACTTGAATTGCTCTTTTACTAAACTTTTATAACCATGGATATCATATGACCTTGGCATTGTAAACATGTTATTGCAAACTATAAAGCTTTCCTATTGAATTTTTTGTTAAATCTGAAGAATTGACCTAATTAATGGTCTCTGTAATATTAAAAAGTAGACCAAACACTTGATTAGTGTCAAATGATTAAAGAGACATTTCTCCAAAGTTAATGGTCGTATTGAGATACATCGTAATCTGATGACAAAGTTTTTAACAGTTTATATCGCATCAAATTAATTTTTTACTTTAAGTTGCCATTTATAAGCTTTACAGACTTTCAGACATACATCCCTAGTCTAGTCCAGAAGCCCCAAACAGGTTCCAGTAAGAGCCACTCATTGACAGACACTACCACAGACAAACTTGAGCTGTGATACAATTCATTACGTCTACCTTAACTTGTAAATATCTCATCCAGTAGCAATCTATCTGGGGTGTCTATTCTCCCTTCAATCGGAAGAATCCAACATCTAGTTAAGTTCAGCACCACTTTAAGGTGGGGCAGATTCTGAGAGGAAGTTAAGGACCATTTTTTAAAGTTATTTAGTCTTAAATTTCAAGCAGGGCAACAGTGGGGTTATATTTTTTCAAAGTCCTGTTCTGACTTTACCAACAATTAGCCAGTCGTCTAGTTAGGTCTAGAGAGTTGTGCCTATTTTCTGCAGCTAGTCTAGTACCACTCTGGTTACTCTGGTTAAAAAAACCTTGCCACTGTCAACAGTCCAAACAGGAGGGTGACAAACTGATAGTTGACGTCTTGGTAGTTGGAGGCCAGGAACTTCTGGTCCTCTAACCTAATTGACTCATGTAGTTAGGCATCTTTGAGGCCAAAAATGGTAACTCACATCTCTTCTTCCAGAATCCGAATGATCAGACTAGGGGATCCATCCGGAAATCTTCGGATGAACTGTTCGTTCAGTAGTTTTGGGTTCAATATTGAGAGGTCTGTCCCTTTCTTCTGTGTCAGGAAGAAGGGCGATATGAATGGGACCTGGTTCTCAGATGGTTGAACTACTCTGTTCTTTTGGCTAGAAGATCGGTACTCTCTTTCACTAGGGATTGTGATTGTGCTTGGACAGTAGAAACTGGAGTGACTTTCTATTTGCCTGATAGCCAAGGGCTGAAGAAAACTCTTTAGTGTAGCCTGTGTTGATTACTCTCAGCACTCACAGGCTCTGATAACTCTTTTTTCTATTTAAAGTCAGGTTTCCTACCCCACAATGACTTCAGAGATCAGCAATGAGCATGGTACATAAATCTGACAAGGCACAAAACTCAGACACAGGTTTGATCTGGTAGGTGGTCCATCTTTGTGCCTTCGAGCAAAACTGTAATTTAAATAATTCCTTTCTTTTTAATTAAAACTGGACCCCACAGTTTCAATCCTCTCCTACACATGTTAGAATAAATATTGAATATTCAGATTCTATGCTTAACATATTGGACTTTTCAGATATATATATATATATATATATATATATATATATATATATATATATATATATATATATATATACATGAATCTGTTTCTGTTGAAATCTAGTGTCCAAATATAATTCACTCTATAGTGTAATTAGCCAGCTACTGTTTCTTATTTGTTATGTGTTCATCTGTCTTCCTACTAAAGGCACACTGGGGATTATAACCCTTACATCCTTTACATATTTACTACGTAGTCTAACACACAGATCATTAGCTAATGGAAACTGGTTGTTATTAAGAACTTAACGGAACATGTTTTGATTGCATTTTCTTAAGCAATGCATTAACATTTAGGCCAGCAGGCCTTCATGAAGGAATAAAAAAAGGACGTAAGGAAAAGTGGATGCGGGAAATATGTTTGCTTGAACGGTGATACGAAAACAATTGCAACACAAAGAGCAGAACATATTTATGCTACAAATGTAATATCTGTTCATCGCAGTTTTATCTGTGTTAGGGTGTGAAAAAAATGTCACCACAGCAGATATCAACTGGATCAGCCAGGATAATGAAATGGGTCTTTCAGATATCAGTGTTGAATACTTTTCTCTTCAATATAATTTGAGATCTCATTATCAAATAATGAAGTTTTGCATGACAGAGTTGACAGAAACCAGGAGGTAAATTGCTAACACATGAAAGAATACAGACTGAGGCATGACAAATGACCATAACACTTACTGTGCAGTGTAATACCTAAGTTAACATTAATCTTTATCAAATGAAATTGTTAAAATAAAGATAAACAACCATTGAATAGATCCAATGGCTTCACTTAAAGATTAGCTCACCTGCTGGGGGTGCAGGATATGCAGGTAGTACAGTACTACAAACTACACCTGCATCTTCTTTATGACCACAATTGTCTATTTCTATGTGTACGCAGCTTAAAAGGTTTCTTTCACCACCAGTGCATGCCACGTCGTCCATGTGAATTTCCCCAGAGCCTTCACCAAATGAAGCACCACCAGGAGCTGAGATGACTCCTGTGAATCCCAACTGACGACATACAACTTCAGCATCGCTGAGGTCCCAGTAATCATCACACACTGTGCCCCACTCTCCGTTACGATAAATCTCAACTCGACCAGCTGTTTCGTTTCCTCCACTGAGACGAACTGCCCCTTGATCTGAATTGGAAAGCAAAATGTCTTGTAAATACTTTTAACTTTTCAAAGAATCAAGAGAGATTTTACAAGTTTAATAACAAATCTTCTTTTTTGTGTAAATTCCCACATAAATGTGAGGAAACTATGGGAATAGCTAATGTCGGGATTAAAAAATGGAAATGAAGTTATTGCTGTTACTATGAGAGCTTTCCTGACACATTACTGTTATATCGACACCGACAGCAAAATAACAAAGCATGATGAACAAATGTGACACATGCTCTTTTTATTGCAAGCCACATCAGAGACCATTTGTACTTGCAAATGTAAAATTTATTAATGGCACATCAGTTTAATCTGTGTTAGGGTGTAAAACAGAAATGTCAACACAGCAGAGACCAACTGGAACTCCTGCCGGCGAAAGGAGATTGCTTATGAGAAGTGCTGACACATTTTTTTTATACAAACCATATCCTGACAGCAGTTTGTATCACAAAGATATGTTTTTAAATTTGGTAATATTCTTTAAATTGCATTTAGCAAACAGCAGCGTGCATGTTGTCATCATGCCCATTGAACTGAGTAGCCTATGTCTTTTTCATCATCTTTAATAATGTTTCAAATAAAATAAACTACCGAGAACATTGACAGCTAAGTAAATTTCTAATCAGGCTTCAAGAGTAAATAAATTACAATAGACAAATTAAAGCCTAAAGTGAATCTTGTAATAAAGACTATCCTGATGATATCATGGAACATTGACTGCGATCCACTTCCTGACTACAAAGGGGAGTGATTTAGCCAGTCAAAATAGATTGATGCATTCAATTATCTGTACCTAGAAATAGGGACAGGATAATGAAATGGGTCTTTCAGCTATCTATGTGGAATACTTTTTTCTTCAATATAAGTATTTACATTGTCTACCAGCAATATCAATTTGAGATCTCTCTATTCTTTGTTATGCTCATATTATCGCATAATCAAGTTTTGCATGAACAGAGTTGACAGAGACAAGGAGGTAATGGCTAACACATAAAAGAATACAGATTGAGGCATGACAAATGACTATAACACTTACTGTGCAGTGTAATACCTGAGTTAACATTAGTCTTTATCAAATGAAATTGTTAAAAGAAAGATAAACAACTATTGAATAGATCCAATGGCTTCACTTGAAGATTAGCTCACCTGCTGGAGGTGTAGGAGATGCAGGTGGTTCAGTACTACAAACTACACCTGCATCTTCATTATGACCACAATTGTCTATTTCTATGTGTACGCAGCTTAAAAGGTTTCTTTCACCACCAGTGCATGCCACGTCGTCCATGTGGATTTCCCCAGAGCCTTCACCAAATGAAGCAACACGCGGAGCTGCGATGACTCCTGTGAATCCCAACTGACGACATACCACTGCAGCATCGCTGATGCCCCAGTAATCATCACACACTGTGCCCCACTCTCCATGACGATAAATCTCAACCCGGCCAGCTGTTTCGTTTCCTCCATTGAGACGAACTGCCCCTTCATCTGAATTGGAAAGCAAAATGTCTAGGAACCATTGTTACCTTTTCAAAGGATCAAGAAAGATTTTACAATTTTAATAACAAATCTTCTTTTATGTAAATTTCCCATTGATTGGAATCTCAAGATACAAAAGCGAGACAGATTGTTCATGTACCATAACAACTCCTCTGTTATGTGGATTTCCCCCAAAAAGATGAATCTTAAGTTTCAATTTGATAAATGTTTAGGAAAAACAATACCATTTGGTAGCTACTACTCAAATAACTATTATGTGTATGATGAAATGTAAAACAAATGAAAGATTTGTTTCTAAAATGTCAGTACACAGTGGACAGCATTCTCTATTCACAGTAATATATTTCTTTACTAGCCACTCTGTTTCAGCAAACTGGTCCCTTATCTGAGATAACAATAGCCCTTAAACATTGCTTCATGTGTTTGCAGTCAAAAGAGAAAATTAAATTTAAAAAAAATGCTTGATTGATATAGGCTTGCCACATTAATGTGAGGACACTATGGGAAAAGCTAAAGCCGGTAATGAAAAATGGAAATGAAGTTATTGCTGTTACTGCGAGAGATTTCCTGAAAAATTGCTGTTACATCAACACCAACAGCAAAATAACAAAGCATGATGAACAAATGTGACCAAAACGCTCTCTATATTGCAAACCACAGCATAGACCATTTATGCTTGCAAATGTAGCATTTATTAATGGCTCCACAATTTAATCTGGGCTATAATGGCATCCATCGATACTCCGTTGTTAATATTAACTTAAAGGAAAATGTGTTGATTGAATTTTTAAACAATGGATTAACATTTAGGCCGGTAGGCCCTCACGAAGGAATGAAAACCCCAAACCTGTCGTAGGTTCGATTGAAGTAAGTTGACAGATGACACCAGCATCTTCAAAATGATTACAATTGTCGATGCTACTATAAGAACAGCTCAACAATTCAGATTCATCGCCACTGCATCCAACATCATCCAGATGGATTTCTCCGGTTCCCTCACCAAATGCTGCACCTTCACGAGATTCTAGGGCTCGAACGAAGCCTAACTGAATGCAAACTACATTAGCATCATGAATGTCCCATGCATCATCACATACAGTGCCCCATTCTTCATTTAGGAAGATCTCAACACGTCCAGCTGTCTCATTACCTCCAGCAAGACGAATGGAGCCTTCCTCTGTAGAGAATAATAACAATCGAGATTTACTACAATAATAGTCTATCTTTGCTTTATAATGCAAAACAATTAGCAAACTTGCTTAACGTGAGAACTTATTTTTTTTCTGGATGAATGCCACTCCAATACGTCAACCCGGACTCTGAAAGATTTAGCTAGTAATATATATATATTTTTTAATAATAGTATCTATAAACTCATCTGCCTGATAACACAGCAGGTAGTAGCATCCCTTTTAACAGACAAATTATTAATAGTTATGCATGAATAAGCTCATGCTCATATTAAATATATGTCATAAGTTTTAGGCTTGAAGAATGATGATTCTTGCTGTACCCTGCCATTCTCCGATCTGGTGACATTAGGTTTATGACAGTTTCTTAGTCTGGACCAGTAATGAGACGAGTCTCTCATGCTTCATTGATCACATTATCTCCTTCACAGCACAATTAAGTTTACTTCTGATTTTTCCCTCCAACACTTGCTTGATGTCACTATCCGGAAAGAAATTTCACCATCACCACCTACATATATATGCCAATAAGACATTCCAATCCATTGTACGGGGACCGTCACTAACCTTGAAATCTTCATCTCTCACATATTAACCTTTCATTATCTATTTCTTCTATTCATCTTCACCAGATACTGCAGATTTAATTTTCATTAAATAGAGGGCAATTAATTCCCGGACCCGTTTGTTTCTTCTCCTAAAAATGTTAGTTTCCTCCCCTAAAAACATTACTCTCCTCTCCTAAATCATTCGTGAGGAAAGAAACATTTGCAAGGAAACTAACAAGGTCCAGAGCCTCACGGGAGCTGTTAAGTTATGCCTGGGTAGACAGCTCATTGATATCAGATGGAAAAGTGTTTCTTAAGTTTTGGAAATAATTTCACAGCTGGGGGATGGGAGGGGGAGGGGATTAAACATAACTTTTTATATATTTTAAGGTAAGATAATGTAGAAATGCTACCATACCGTGGAATTTACAGTAGGACCTACCCTTACCCTTAAAAAAGCCGTCGTTCATTAACTCATTAGCTCAGTTCCTTAGATGAAACACGAAAAAATAATCACTGATGACCACAAAATGACATGCTTATATGTGTTACAAATTTGTCAACAAAAAATGGTTCTTTAATGGCATCAAACGATACTATGTTGTGAATATTTAAACTTAAAGGAAAATGTTTTGATTGAATTTTTAAACAATGGATTAACATTTACGCCAGTTTGCTCTCATGAAGGAATGAAAAACACCCAAACCTGGCGTAGATTCGTCTGAAGTAAGTCGACAGATAACACCAGCATCTTCACCATGATTACAATTGTCAATGGCACTATAATTACATCTCAACAATTCAGTTTCATCGCCACCGCATCCAACATCATCCAGATGGATTTCTCCGGTTCCCTCACCAAATGATGCACCAGAACGATAACCTAAGGCCCCAGGGAATCCTAACTGATTGCATACTACATTAGCATCATTAATGTCCCATGCATCATCACAGACAGTGCCCCATTCTCCATTTAGGAAGATCTCGACACGTCCAGCTGTCTCAGTACCCCTAGCAAGACGAATGGAACCTTCCTCTGTAAAGAAATAATGAACAATCAAGATTTGAAACACCAATAGTCTATCTTGTTTTCTAATGAAAACCTATTAGCCAATTTGCTTAACATTTAAATTCTGAATAATATGCTAATCACTCCACAGATTGGTAAGCCCAAACCTTAAAAGATTTAGTTCGTAATATATATTTTAATCATATTATCTATAAATTTAACCTGCCTTATTACAACAGGTAGTAGCATCACTGTAAACAGACAAATCTATTAATGTGATGCATAAATAAGCTCATGTTCATATGATATATATTTCATATGACATATGTTTATGCAACCTGCCATCCTCTGATCTGGTGGCATTATATTGATGACAGTTTCTTTGTCTGGACCAGTGATGAGGCCAGTCTCTCATGTTTCATTGATCACATTATCTCCTTTCACAGCACAATTAAAATTTAGTTCTTATTTTTCTCTCCAACACTTGATTGATGTCACAATCCGGAAAGGAAATGTCACCCTCACCACTTACATATATATATTCCAATAACTTGTTACAATCCATTGTACGGGAAACATCACTAACCTTGAGATCCTCATCTCTCACATATTAACCTTACACTTATACTCTCTCTCTTGCGAAAGAAATCCTTACCATCACCACCCATGTGTTTGATCTTATTACTCCATTCTAATCCAATGTATGGGGAACGTCACTAACCGTTAATCCACATATCTCACATATTAACCTTTTTTGATCCATTTCTTCTATAATACTTATTATCTGCAAACAATCTTGGATCTGTAGTGCTCAAAAAACATTAAGTATATGCAACTACTTGTAACGTTACTTTCCGTGTTTTTCTATTTTAATTACTAAGCAAAGTCAGCACACACAATACTGTCAATATCATAATATGTCTACTACCCCTCCACACCAATCTGACAAGTTAATACAACATGTGGTAGACGATAGCAAACTTGAGAACATACAAAGTTTACAACCACAACCCAGCAGTACTCTGTTTAGTCAGCCAGTTTTATGCAAAATGCTATGTTCATTTCAACCCACAGCAGAGAACATTTATGTTTGCAAATGTCACATTTATTCATTGCACTTCAGTCATATCAGTGTAAGGATGTAAGCAAAAGTGGAAGCGGCAAAATATGTTTGCTTTGAACGGTGATAAGGAAACAATTGCAACACACAGAGCAGTAAATATTATGCTTACATATGTTATATCAATTCATGGCACTTCAGTTTGATCTGTGTCAAGGTGTGAATAAAATGTCACCACTCCAGAGATCAACTGGATCAGCCAGGATAATGAAATGGGTCTTTCAGGTATCAGTGTTGAATACTTTTTTCTTCAATATAATTTGAGATCTCTTTTCTCTGTTATGCCAATATTATCAAATAATGAAGTTTTGCATGACAGAGTTGACAGAAATCAGGAGGTAAATTGCTAACATATGAAAGAATACAGATTGAGGCATGACAAATGACCATAACACTTACTGTGCAGTGTACTACCTGAGTTAACATTTATGTTTATCATATTATAATTGTTAAAGAAAGATGAAAAGGCATAAAAAGAGATCCTATAGGCTTCACTTGAAGATAAGCTCACCTGTAGGAGATGCAGGTAGTACAGTACTACAAACTACACCTGCATCTTCACCATGAACACAATTGTCTATTTCTACGTGTCCGCAGCTTAAAAGGTTGCTTTCATCACCAGTGCATGCTACGTCGTCCATGTGAATATTCCCAGAGCCTTCACCAAATGAAGCACTACGAGGAGCTGAAATAACTCCTGGGAATCCCAACTGACGACATACCACTGCAGCATCGCTGATGTCCCAGTGATCATCACACACTGTGCCCCACTCTCCGTTACGATAAATCTCAACTCGACCAGCTGTTTCGTTTCCTCCATTGAGACGAACTGCCCCTTCACCTGAATTGGAAAGCAAAATGTCTAGTAACCAATTTTACATTTTCAAAGGATAAAGAGAGATTTTACAAGTTTAATAACAGCTCTTCTTTTATGTAAACTTCCCCATTTAGAGGAATCTCAAGATACAGAAGCGAGACAGATTGTTTATGTACTATTACAACTCCTCTGTTATGTGGATTTTCCTCATTAAGATGAATCTCAAGATACCATTTGATAAATATTTAGGACGTTATCATTTGTAGCTACTACTCAAACAACTACTATGTGGATGATGAAATGTAAAACAAATGAAACATTTGTTTCTCAATGTCAGTTAACTCAGTGGACAGCATTCTCTATTCAAATAAATATATTTCTTTACTAGCCACTCTGTTTCAGCAAACTGGTCCTTTATCTGAGATAACAATAGCCCTTAAATATTGTTTCATGTGTTTGCAGTCAAAAGAGAGAATATAACAAAAATATGATTCATTGGTGTAGGCTTGCCTTATAAATGTGAGGACACTATAGGAAAAGCTAATTTTGGGAATGAAAGATAGACATGTAGTTTCTGCTGTTACTGAGAGAGATTTCCTGAAGAAATTGCTGTTGTATCAACACCGACAGCAGAATAACAAAGCATGATGAACAAATGTGATAAATGCTCTGCATGTTGCAAACCACAGCAGAGACCATTTAAGCTTGCAAATGTAACATTTATCAATGGCACCACGGTTTAATCTGTGTTAGGGTGTAAAACAGAAATGTCACCACAGCACAGACCAACTGGATCTCCTGATGGCCAATGGAGGTTGCGGATGAGAAGTGCTGAAAACATTCAATTTTGGGGGGATAAAAACAATATCCTGTTAGCAGTTTGTATCACAAAGATTTGTTTCTAAATTTGGTAATATTCTTTAAAATGCAGTTAGCAAACAGCAGAGTGCATGTTGTCATCATGCCCATTGAACTGAATAAGACTATGTCTTTTCATTATCTTTTATAATGTTTCAAATAATAATAACTACAGAAAACATTGACAGCTAAGTAAATTTCTAATCAGGCTTCAAGAATAAATCAATTATAATAGTAAACGTAAAGCCTCAAGTATAGCTACAAACAGCTACCCTGATGATGCCGCACTGCGATCCACTTCCTGAACTATAAAGTAAGAGTTTAAGCCAATCAAAATAGATTTATACAAACTGAATTATCTGTACCATGAGTGAGGGTCAGAATAATAAAATGGGTCTTTCAGCTATCAGTGTGGAATACTTTTCTCCTCAATAAAAGTCTTTACATTGTCTACCAGCAATATCACTTTGAGATCTCTCTCTTCTCTGTTACGCCAATATTATCAAATAATCAAGTTTTGCATGAACAGAGTTGACAGACACCAGGAGGTAAATGCTAACACATGAAAGAATGATTTAGGCATAATGAATGACCTTTACACTTACTGTTCAGTGCATTACCTGAGTTAACATAAATATTTATCACATGATATTGTTAAAAGAGAGATGAAAAACCATGAAATAGATCCAATGGCTTCACATGAAGATTAGCTAACCTCCAAGTAGTGAAGTACTACAAATTACACCTGCATCTTCACCATGACCACAATTGTCTATTGATGAGTGTCCGCAGCTTAAAAGGTTGCTTTCATCACCAGCGCATGCTACGTCGTCCATGTGAATCTCCCCAGAGCCTTCACCAAATGTAGCACCACCAGGAGCTGAAATGACTCCTGGGAATCCCAACTGACGACATACCACTGCAGCATCGCTGATGTCCCAGTAATCATCACACACTGTGCCCCACTCTCCGTTACGATAAATCTCAACTCGACCAGCTGTTTCGTTTCCTCCATTGAGACGAACTGCCCCTTCATCTGAATTGGAAAGCAAAATATCTAGTAACCACTTTAACATTTTCAAAGGATGAAGAAAGATTGTACAAGTTTAATAACAAATATTCTTTTATGTAAATTTCCCCCATTGAGAGGAATCTCAAGATACAGAAGCGAGACAGATTGTTCATGTACTATATCAACTCCTCTGTTATGTGGATGTCCCCCATTAAGATGAATCTCAAGATACAATTTGATAAATGTTTAGGACGTTACCATTTGGTAGCTACTAATGACACAACTACTTTGTGAATGATGAAGTGGAAAACAAAGAAACATTTTTTTCAATTATCAGTACTCAGTGGACAGCATTTTCTATTCAAATTAATCTATTTTTGTACTAGCTTTTCTGTTTCAGCAAACTGGTCCCTTATCTGAGATAACAAATAGCCCTTAAATATTGCTTGTTGTGTTTGCAGACAAAAAGAAACAAAAATTTAATCAATTTGATTGATTGATGTAGGCTTGCCACATACATCTGAGGACACTATGGGAAAAGCTTATGTCGGGAAAAAAAACTGGACATGTAGTTACTGCTGTTACTGAGAGAGATTTCCTGAAGAAATTGCTGTTACATCAACACCGACAGCAGAATAACAAAGCATGATGAATTTATGTGACAAATGCTCTGTTTATGGCAAACCACAGCAGAGACCATTTATGCTTGCAAATGTAAGTTATTCATGGCACCACAGTTTAATCTGTGTTAGGGTGTAAAACAGAAATGTCACCACAGCAGAGACCAACTGGAACTCCTGATGGTCAATGGAGGGTGCTTATGAAAAGTACTGACAACTTTCAATATTTTTTATTGAAGCCATACCATAACAGAAGCTTGTATCACAAAGATAAGTTTTTAAATTTGACAATATATTTAAAATGCAGTTAGTAAACAGCAGAGTGAATGATGTCAACATGCCCATTGAACTGAATGTCTTTTTCATTATCTTTTATAATGTTTCAAATTATTAATCTACAGAGAGTAATTACAAATTCTTCAAAACAGTTATCAGCATTTTGATGGAATTCAAACCACAGAGAACATTGACAGCTAAGTAAATTTCTAATCAGGCTTCAAGAATAATTAAATTATAATAGCCAAATTAAAGCCTCAAGTGAAGCGCGACCTCTGCCACAACTTCATCGATTTCAAGGTGGCCTTCGACAGAGTCTGGCATGATGGCCTTTGGCATGTCCTCAGAGAATTCAACATCGAGGAAGGACTCGTTCAAGTCATCCATTCACTGTACAGTCACTCTAGCAGTGCAGTTCTTCTGAACAACCAGCTGGGAAAGTTCTTCCAGACACTGTTGGTGTTGCACAGGGTTGTCCACTTTCTCCAGTTCTTTTCAACTTATTCCTCGAAAGAATTATGCAGGAAACTCTCCAAGACCACCATACCTCTATCTCCATTGGTGGACTGCTAATCTGCAATCTTTATTTGCTGATGATATAGAACTGATGGGAGGCAACATTAAGGAGCTCCAAGACCTCACCAACAAACTAGCTACAACAGCTGGCAAATTTGCCATGGAAATCAGCACAGAGAAATCAAAGATCCTAGTGAACAGCAGGAACAACATCAATGCTCATATCACTATGAACAACAAGGCTTTAGATGAAGTATCCAGCTTCAAATACCTGGGAGTGACTCTGACCAAGGATGGCACCTCTGCAAAAGAGATCAGGATTTTAATTGCCTCAACTACAGCAGCAATGACCAGGCTAAAGTGATCTGGAAGAGTAACCTCAACTTCTCCATCAAATTCAGGCTCTACAAGTCACTTGTCGTTTCCATCTTTCTCTACGGTTGCAAGACATGGATTCTTCTGGCTGAAAGCGATCGAGAGGCGAATCCAGGCTTTCAAGATCAAATGCCTGAGAAAACTGCTCTGCATCTTATACACCGACCGTAAGACCAACGACTATGTTCGAGAAACGGTCGCAGACCTGGTGGGCCCATATGAACCACTCCTGTCAACAGTTAAACGCCTGAAACAGGCGTGGTTTGGCCACGTCACAAGGCATGACAGCCTCTCCAAGGTAATACTCCAGGGCACTGTGGAGGGCGGTCGCAGACGTGGACGTCAGAGGAGAAACTGGTTCGACAACGTGAAGATCTGGACCGGCTTGGACATGCCAGACCTGCTCGCCACTGCTGCTAACAGATCTGAATGGAGGACGATGTCAGCATCAACCGTCTTGTCTCCCGACGACTTCACAGTCATGGGACTGAGTGAGTGGTGAACAGAGTTGACAGATACCAGGAGGGAAATTGCTAACACGTGAAACAATACAGATTGAGGCATGACCAATCACCATAACACTTACTGTGCAGTGTAGAGAGCTTAGGAGTTATAACCTGTAGAATACCAAGTTAAGCTCCTTCGATGCCAGGAATCAACACTTGCATGGTATGGGCACTCAACCAAGACTCACCCATAACCAAGAATCGTTGCAACTGAGAAACTGACAGCTGACGATAACTCTACAGAAACCATAGTGAAGGAGCAATCAAGACAATTAAGGCTCAACAGGAACAGATAAAGTAGTTGTTAAGAATTTGTCTCTGGAGAAAGACAACAACATCCTCCAAGCGGGCTCTGCTTCATGTGCAACTCACCGGACCACATAAAGAGAAACTACCCGGAGATGAAGAGAAAACAGCTAGGCCCAGTTTCCACCCAGCCAGCTGCGAATTTAAACTAGCTCCACCTGTCGTAAAGAATCGCACAGCGGGTATCTCAAATTTGATAACTGGCTCATTACTGATGCCCAGAGGTGATCCTACTTGTAGATAATTTCCCCACAAGATGTCTGATTGATACTGGTTCACAAGTCTCAACTATTACAGAATCCTTTTCCTACCAAAATTGCCTTTCAGAAGAATTATAGGGCTGGACGTACCATATGTTGGCTTTGCAAAACTGCCTGTGACATCTCTTGGGAAAAGTGTTTATGCTGGGTTTCTTGCAACCAGGGATCTTGTTGGTATGCCAATGGCTAAGCGTAAGGCGACAGTTCCTGGACTCCTGGGGTCCAACGTCTTCTAGCAGCTACGCGAAATATTGAATAACTCACCTCGGAAAGATTATTTGCAGCAGCTTCTCTCCCAAGGAGATAAGTGGGTTCATGTCTTGGCCTATATCAGGAGAAAGTGGCAGGCTCTCAGGGACGAGGAGGGAAGAATCTACGAGGTGAGGATTGGTGGTAAGGAACCGGTACTGTTGCCAAGAAGGACAGCTGGGGTAGTCAAATGCACAGTGTAGCCAGCAGTGTCGCAGATCCTTATGAGAGCCTCAAAGAGCAGCATGAAAACTGAGTGTCCACCTATAGAATGGTGTCTTCATATGCCCTACAATGGTGAAAGTGTCAGAAAATGGTAGAATTCTATCTCAAATATTGAGATATGATGTGTATCTTGTGATGTGTATCTCCTTGTGATGCTACAACTCAGAACACCAGTTGCTGTTCTGAGACCTTAATAACCCGGTGAAACCCAGTGATATGACAAAGTTTTACCAGATATTGATTTTGGTCCAGACATCACAGAGCCGGAAAGGAAGACTGTGCTAGTGATGCTTGTAACATATTGTACTGCAACCTGCAGTTTAGACCAACCACTGCCAGTCCTACCTGGGGGTTACATACCTACCGTGATCCCAGCCACCATCCTAGCCTATCTACGCCCATATATGGATTTAACAGTAAATGAGCTTATATAACAGATTGTTCTACTATAGTAATATATACACATTATTACTATTGAATACAGAGCCTCAACAACTGGAATAACCTGTCTTGTGTTATTATTACATTATAGTTATTTATTAATTATCTAACAAGTATACAATGCTATCCATGCATAAAGGAGTCTTCAGCACCAGTGAATTGGATGTGGGGTTTTGTGATAAGATTTAACACACAATTCACAACCACATGAACGGCAAGAGGTGAGAGAACACCTACAGAAGCTACCAAAGCAGAAAGTCATACAGGAGTTGATCAGCTCTTTTGCTTCACCTGTTGTACTCGTCCGGAAGAAAAATGGAAAGCTGAGGTTGTGCTTTGACCATCGAGCTCAATAACAACAAGACTCATATGGATGCTAATCCTTTGCCGAGGATAGAGGAGGCTTTGGACGTTTTGAAATGGGCAAAATAGTTTTGCAGCCAGGGGGATGTGGAGAATACAGCCTTATAATAGCACTTATATATAGCTTCCAGTTTTTGTAGTTAAAAGAGAAATTAAGCAAAAAGAGAAATTAAGCAAAAAGAGAAATCTAATTTGTAGGCTTGATGTAGGCTTGACACCTACAATTGAGGACAACTATGGGAAAAGCTAACGTAGGGAGTAAAACATGGACGTGTTGTTACTGTAATTATGTCAAAAGAGAAAATAACATTTAAAAAAAAGGAACATTTAAAAAAATGTGCTTGACTAACATAGGCTAGCCACATAAAAGTGAGGAGGTTATGGGAAAAGCTTAAGGCGGGAATGAAAAATGGACCTGTAGTAACTGCTGTTACTAAGAGAGATTTCCTGAAAAAAATTGTGGTTGTAACAATGAATGATAAAGAAATGGAGATATGCTCTGTATGTTGCAAACCAAGGCAGGTAACATTTATGTTTTAGGAATAATTTAATCCTCATCTCTTACATATTTACCTTTCATCCTCCATTTCTTCTATTCATGCTCACCAGATACTTCAGATTTACTATAGTTTAGTTACACCTGGGTAGTCAGCTCGTTATAAGATGGGTAGGTGTCTTATGTTTAGTTTTGAAAATAATTTCAGAGCTTGGGGAGGGTTGCACGATACTTGGTTTAAGGTAAGCTAGAGAAGAAGGGCTACAATACCTGTGGGAGTTACAGTAGTGTGAGAGCAGCAAATAACCCTTGTGTCTTAACTGTGGGCAGAGTTGTGGTCTGTTATATTGTCATAGTTGAGTTTGTATGATACAGAGGCTTAATCAGTATGAAGTAATTTGTGAAAGAGCCCAAAGGATATCAAATGATCCCACATCCCTCTTATTTATTCAGCATTATCAAAACAGAGTAAAATATATTGCACTGGAATGAGAATAGCTGACTGACAAACAAACCTACATTAAAGGATAATTTGAAGCACAAAATCAACTTTGATATATTGCAGACCAATACAAACCACTCCATCTGCCGAGGTGGTATTTAGATACCACTTTTAATTTTGGAAAAATTACCCTTTAAACAGCTGTGGTTTATCAACTTTATCAACTGAATATACTCAGATCACTAGGCCTACTCCTCAGATGAAACACAAAACTCAAAGTGAAGAACAATCATATGGTGATATCAAAGTGACATGTTTATAATCTGAAACAACTTTGTCAAGGAGAAATGGTGTTAAAATGTCATCCAAGGGTGCTCTGTTGTTAAATATGAACTTAAAGGAACATGTTTTTACTGAATTCTTAAACAATGGAATGAGGGTCTACAGGCCTTCATGAAAGAATGAACAAACCATACCTGGTGTAAGTCTATCTAAAGTTTCTATACAGATAACACCAGCATCTTCCCGATGATTACAATTTTCGATGCTATTATAAGAACAGCTCAACAGTTCAGTTTCATCGCCATTGCAACCAACATCATCCAGATGGATTTCGCCGGATCCCTCGCCAAATGCCGCACTGTCACGATACTTTAGGGCTCGGTCAAAGCCTAACTGCCTGCAGACTACATTAGCATCATTAATGTCCCATCCATCATCACAGACTGTGCCCCATTCTCCATATAGGTAGATCTCAACGCGCCCAGCTGTCTCATTACCTCCAGCAAGACGAATGGAACCTTCCTCTGTAGAAAAATAATGAACAATCAAGATTTGTTACACCAATAGTCTATCTTTAATTCTAATGATATCCTATTAACCAATTTGTTTGCCGTGAGAACTTAACAAAAATATTCTGAATAATTTGCTAGTCATTCCACAGATTGTTAAACCCAAACCCTGGAGGATTTAGTTAGTAATAGATGTCACCACCCAGAGAGGAAATGTCACCCTCACCACCAACATTCCAATAACTCATACCAATCCATTGTACAGGGACCATCACTAACCTATAATCCTCATCTATCACATATTAACCTTTCATCCTCCCTATTCTATTCATCTTCACCAAATACTGCTGATGGACTCTTCTATTTAGTTAGGGGCCCATTAGTTTCCGGAACCCAATTATTCCCTCCCCTTAAAATATTATTCGGGGAACTCATGAGGAAATCAACAATTTTTAGGGGAGCAAAAACACGTTTTCAGAAGAGGAAACTAATGAGTCCGGAAACTAACGGGGGGCCATTAAGTTTTGCCTGGGTAGAAGTGTAGAAGTTGGATATATCTGTATATAATTTAATTGTTAATCTTGGACTGTACCTCAAACAGTCCAACAGGAGTGTACACAGAAGCCTTGCTCTCTGCTACGAAAGGATCCCATCAATACTATATTCACTACCTGTCATTACATTAGGAGATTTATTACTGTTTACCATTTAAAACACTAGCTGATCATGCAACTGTTCTAATTGGAGGCTCTCTCAAAAGGACACTAACTTTACTCAACTATATATATAACCTGTGGAACTGCTTACATTTCCAAGTTCTTTTGGATAAACATCGAGTCTGGAACTTTGGGGGAACCTAGCATGGGATTATACCCTGCGTGACTGTGCCTACAGAACAGAACAGTGAATCTAATTTGGGGTGATTTAGACTTTCATTTATTTTAACCTCTGTGCGTTTATATTGTGTAAGGATTTGTTTGCGTATACATGTGTTTGTGTGATTGAGAGAGTAGCCATTGCGTAGAAGCAAAACTGTAAGTTCAATCATTCCTTCCTCTTTAATTCGACCAATTATATGACAATCGGATTTACGATAACCGATTAATTTCTGTGACAATCGGCCGATGCCGATTACCGATTATTTCATCATTTTCGTGGAACTGGCCTAAAGTATGACTTAGTGTTATGCATGATTATCAAGTTCTAGGCCAATACAATCAAAGATGTAAATGAACGACTTAACATTTCACAGTAAGATGGAGTAAGTCAAGAACACTATAATACATACATGGGGGGGGGGGGCTGTACGTTTATAACGAGGAGTTATACACACAACACAGTTATTGGCAGTGACTACAGAAGGGGAAAAAATAGTAGCCATTGGCTAACGAAATGAAAAAAAAAAAGTTAGGGACAGCTTCTACAACTGCTATTAAAAGTTTTCAAACCATTATCTGTGTTGCAAATCCAACGTAAATAAAGTGAAAAGTATATCGCACGTAAATAAAATATTCGTTATTTCGTTAGCTGATATCGAAATATATAATCTGATATAAAAATAATGTGCAAAAGTAAGTTGGCCTGACAATTCGATCCTAGCAGGATCGAAACTTCAGGCCAACTTACCTTTACACATATTCTTACACAGGCTCTTAAGTGGATAAGCAGTTGCTAACAGTTTTATATTGTTATGAAAAATAAAACAATCCCGAATGTTTGCTTCAAGTTTTCAATGATTACCGTCTGAGAGGTAAAACTTCCGATCGAACGTTGATTCAAAAGATCATACACGGGTAAGTCAATGGTGCTTCTCCTCTCCATTGACTTAACTACATGTGGGAGAAATCACACACTAAAGTCCCATCGACTTTGTCGCAAGTGTCGCTGGAAATCAGACTTGCTTTTAGTCTGTTGCGGTAAGAAGTTTAGTTACTACTGTGAGGGGTTGTTTTACCAAGTATGGTACATTTGGTCAGGGAGAAAAGTTGCTTCGGGTTTTTCGCAAAAATATGCGTAAGAATCCTTGCCTAATCACAAAATATGTAATGCAGTAGAACTACTGAGGACTGTCGCCAAAAATGTTAAGCGATTTTTCTGAGTAACTGGCGCCTTGATTTCATCATTTTATATCCATTTGTAAAATCTTTGTCGCATTTTCAAACTGAACAGTTATGAAACTCAACTGTTCTTCAGCCAGACTATCCGAATGTACGTAGAACTCAAAATGAACAAAGCCTAATGTTATTGTTTTCACTTTCCAGTTTTCACCTACGGTGAAACGGCCAAGGTGGTTCAAATGTATATTGATTTGGCTTTTATATTTAGTCGAGACAATTAATCTTTCTTATCAATCGTTAAACATGATAACAGGAGGGTTTGTTAGATGCAAGAAGCGAAGTGAAAAAATAATAACGTCGTCCCCCTGAGCTTACCGCGGGTATACTGTATGACTGGCTAGTACATCCAAGAGCATTAGTACAATCTCGCGTTAAGAACTTGCGATACAATTACACTGTAGATGAGCACACCTTCCCGGCTTTAAATAGCGTTGAATCGAATGACCTACATTCTTTTCCCGCTGTGGTTTTAGGGAATCAAAAGCGAGGCAAAGTACAATCCTTTATTTGAAATGTAATAATCGGTTCCAAATAATCGGTAGCGCAATGGATTTTGCCGATGCCGATTATTTACCGATTGTCTGATAACCGGCCCGATCCGATTGTCTAACCGATTATCGGTCGAAAATTAATCCTTTTCTACACATGTAAGAATAAATATTCAATATTCATAATTTATGCTGAACATATTGGACTTTTCAGATATATGTGAATCTGTTGCTGTTGAAATCTTGTGTTCAAATATAATTTACTCTATAGTGTACTTAGCAAGCTACAGTTTCTTATATTTTTATGTGTTCATCTGTCTTCCTCTTGTAGGGACACTGAGTATTATAAAATCCAATCAAACTCAAAAGGTGGAACATCCCTTACATATGGACTACGTAGTCTAACACAGAGATCATTAGCTAATGAAAACTGGTTGTTATAAAGTAATTTAAGGAACATGCTTTTTGATTGAATATTTCAAACAATGCATTTACATTTAGGCCAGCAGGCCTTCATGAAGGAATAAAAAAACATACCTCGCGGAGGTTCGTCTGAAGTGAATTGACAGATAACACCAGCATCTTCCCCATGATTACAATTGTCGATGCTACTATGATAACAACTCAACAATTCAGTTTCTTCGCCACCGCATCCAACATCATCCAGATGGATTTCTCCGGTTCCCTCACCAAATGCGGCACCTCCACGAGATTCAAGGGCTCGAACGAAGCCTAACTGATTGCAAACTACATTAGCATCATTAATGTCCCATGCATCATCACAGACAGTGCCCCATTCTCCATTTACGTAGATCTCAACACGTCCAGCTGTTTCATTCCCTCCAGCAAGACGAATGGAACCTTCTTCTGTAGAGAAATAATGACCAATGAAGATTTGCTACAATAACAGTCTTTGCGTTCTAATTTCCTTAATGTAAGAACTAATATGCTAGTAACTTACACAGACTAACTCGTAAACACAAAACCTTTGAAGATATTGTCACTAACATATATTATTATCTTAATATCTTTAATCTGCTCGTTTACACAGCAGGTTTTAGCATCCCTTTAAACAAACAAACTATTGAAGTAATTCCTTAATAAGCTCAGGTTTATACCACATATAGTTGACAGATGGAGAATCCCCAGAAAATGTTTAGAGACTTCTTCTTGATGAGTGTTAGAGATCATTATTGTATGTTCATACATTCAGTAATTATTCACTCAATTATCTGAAACTTGAAACATTGCACTTTCACCAGTATGTAACACATACATCAAAAGGTTCAGATACTCTGTCGTCTCTCAACTACCATTTAAAACAGGTCAATCATAGTATGAAATAATTTCTTCTCTACCCTTGCTACATAAACATAGATTTACAAATCAGGTCTCCTGGGACTGAACTTATCCCCATTTCCAAGTAGTTGGATAAACGTTTTGTAATGAATGTTGTTCATTTACAAAAGCAAGTACATTGCTGGTGACGATCTGTAATCATGTCTGAGCAAGCAAGCAAAGACCCAATTCATAGGAGGGACATAGAAGGAACATTCTTGCTGGCTGTGCTTCAGAGTAAGAAGGTGATGAGGATGACATTGGCAAACAATATTTATTACACAATTTCATTCCTCTGTTCTGATGTGGAAGAATGAATCCACATCAGCTAACAGAAATACAGTTGTTTTGGGTAGTCCAATATACTGAACTGTCAAACAGTGGTCACCGATGAGCATAATTTAACAAGGATAAATGCTTTTACTTCAGAGCCCTTTACCCAAGCTCACTATTAAAGGAACTTAAAGTCACATATAAACACATAAATATCTGGGATTAATTTGGAGGATCCGCACCTTAAGGATGGTGCCTTTGAAAACGTTTAACAATTTGTGCATCCTAAAATTTGGAACAAAAACTGATGACCTTTATCAATTGAATAGTTGAACCAAACTCACCTACGATTGGGGATTTAAATAAATCCTCTGTTAGACAGAGACCTGAATCCGATGAAGGGAGTAACGAACAATCTATATCAGGAGCAAAAGTCAGATTAAGATTCGACTCCAATTTTTGGATACATTCATTCAGTCCAGCTTCACACAATTCTCTACAAGGATATCCAGAAATGCCTGTGCTGGGACACGGTGGAGCTAACTGTAAGCACATGACCTGGAAAAATGCTGCAGGGCAACCAAGAGGTATTATTGGAGCAAATATTAATTTTGCTTCTTCCTTTGCCTCTGCCTGTGTCAGATGGCCAAAGGTGTTTGGATACTGGGTGAGACTGTAGGGCATATCTGCACACATTGGAAATGCCAGTTCCTCGCAGTTTCCAGATGGTGGCTCTTGTGTGGGATTAACTGCAATATAAAAAAATTGCTATTAAAGACTGCACACTTTTCCAAAGGTGTAAAAATGTGTAACATCCTTTTTTTAACTTACAAGCTGTGATGTTGATTTATTTTCTTTACTAACGTCTATGATACATGAGTTATCTTTATATTAAAGTAATAAATAAATTAGTATCTGATTATTTTAAAGGATACAAATTTTGAAAAACCCTTCAATGCCAGAATAATGACAACATGCAAAAGTAGGTACAGAGCTCTAAGACTCATACCAGGCCTAAGCTTGTTTTGTTTCATTGACTAAAAATGACCATTAAATTCCACCAAATAGAACATCAATGGTGTTTCAGTTCAATTGACTGTTGCAAAGTGTCTTGTAACAGCCATCTATCATGGTTTATGATTCAACACCATGAAAGGAAACTATTCAATATTTTCTGATAACTGATATTAACTCAGTTTTAGAAATTATTGCCTGTGTTAACTCTCTGCTCTTATTGCTTTTATTGTGACATAAGGAACTTTTAACCAGTGCATTTCACTAAGAATAGTAGCTTTATCACTGACAAGTATTGTATGCTGTTGAGAGAAGAGTTATAGTCATGCTTACCAACTGACCAGTTGTTTCAAATAAGTTTCTCTTTAACTTATACTTATACTTGGTTACCTACAATGACAGTGAATGTTATTACATACTTTTTCAACTGTCTTACAATGTCGGCATTTTTTCACTTACCAACTATTCGTTGTAGAATTCAATGAAGTTCATTACAATTGGTGCCCACAATAATTTGTTTACTACATAGCACAGCTATTTGCCATAGTTATACCAGAATCAAGGACTTAATGAATTCAAATTTAACATAATTGATATGCATGAAAGCTCTGTAAAGTTTAGTTAAACTTCCTATTTCAACCAACCAAAAGAAACAATTCATGTTTAGTAGCAGGTAAAAAAAATCAAAATCACAGCATACGATTGACTGATATATGTCCACTACGTTTACAACAGATGTCTTTCTATTTCTAGGTCTTCATAACAGACTAGACCAATACTGAATTTACAATCATACCTTCTTCTGTCAGCTCATAACAGACAACACCTGCATCTTCTCGATGACCGCAGTTAGCTTTTGATTCATAGCTGCATTCAAGAAGGTTACCCTCACTGCCAAGACATTCCACATTATCTAACAGGATTTCACCTGTTCCCAAACCAAAGAAAGCATATCTGGGGGCAGACAATGCTCCTCCAAACCCCAACTGGAGACAGACAACTTCAGCATCTGTAAGATCCCAGAGATCATCACAAACAGTCCCCCATTGGCCATTAAGATAAACCTCAACTCGTCCAGAAGTAGAGTTACCTTCTATCAGACGTACATCTCCATCGATGGGCTCTGGGAAAACAACAATTAGTGTGCTTTGTGGGCGATAGCGGAAGTGTTGGGGGGGGGGCGGTGTTGGACACACACTTCTTCTTGATATGTTACAGCGCTCACCTTATAGTTGGTTACCTACAAGTGGCTCATTTCCATCAGCAGACTCTACAGAAGAAAACCAGTTATCAAACAGAGATCTCACAACGCACTCTGTTATGTTACAAAGTGCTCAAACTCAGTTATGTAACAAGCATCTTAAACTCACATATCATGAATTGTATTTGTGGGTTAATTATGACCAACGCTATGGTTATTGATAGTGTGGACTTTCATAAAATCTTTTGATTAACAGAATAGGCTGATTTGGAAGTATCTTAACATAGTAAATATTGAGATTATTCAGTACCATTTTGATTGAATTTTTAAACAATGGATTAACATTTAGGCCAGTAGGCTCGCATGAAGGAATGAAAAAAAAAACCAAACCTGGCGTAGGTTCGATTGAAGTGAGTGAACAGATAACACCAGCATCTTCAAAATGATTACAATTGTCGATGCTACTATAAGAACAGTTCAACAATTCAGTTTCATCGCCACTGCATCCAACATCATCCAGATGGATTTCTCCGGTTCCCTCACCAAATGATGCACCTCCACGAGATTCAAGGGCCCGAGCGAAGCCTAACTGAATGCATACTACATTAGCATCATCAATGTCCCATGCATCATCACAGACAGTGCCCCATTCCCCATTTAAGTAGATCTCAACACGTCCAGCTGTCTCATTACCTCCAGCAAGACGAATGGAACCTTCCTCTGTAGAAAAATAATAACCAATGAAGTAGCTACAATAATCGTCTTTGCTTTTTAATGTTATTAAATTGAGAGCTAGTATGCTAGTAACTTACACAAACTAACTCGTAAACACAAAATCTGTGAAGATATATATAGTCACTAACATACATTATAATCTTAATATCTTTCAAATTAATCTGCTCGTTTACATAGCAGGTTTTAGCATCCCTTTAAGCAGAAAAACTATTGAAGTAATGCCTGAATAAGCTTAGGTTTATATCACATATAGTTGACAGATGGAGAATCCCCAGAAACTGTTTAGAGACTTCTTCTTGATGAATGTTAGAGTTCATCAATGTATGTACATTTATTGGTTCTTTGATTACTAAAACTTGAAACATTTCACTTTCACCAGTATGTAACACATACATCAAAAGGTTCAGATACTCTGTCGTCTCTCAAGTACCATTTAAAACAGGTTAACTATAGCATGACATAATTTCTTCTCTTCCCTTGCTTCATAAACATAGATTTACAAATCAGTTCTCCTGGGACTGAAGTAATCACAATTTTCAAGTAGCTGGATAAACGTTATGTGATGAATGCTGTTCATTTACGAAAGCAAGTACATTGCTGGTGACGATCTGTAACCATGTCTGAGCAAGCAAGCAAAGACCCAATCCACAGAAGGCACATAAAAGGGACATTCGTGATGGTTGTGCTTCAAAGTAACAATGTGATGAAGATGACTTGGCAAAAACAATTATTAAACAATGTCGTCCTCTGTTCTGATGTGGAAGAATGAATCCACATCAGCTAACAGAAAAACAGTTGATTTGAGTAGTCCAATATATTGAACTGTCAAACAGTGGTCACCTATAGCATAATTTAACAAGGAAAAATGCTGCTACTTCAGAGCCCTTTACCCAGGCTCACTATTAAAGGAATTTAAAGTCACATATAAACACATAAATATCTGGGATTAATTTGGAGGATCCGCACCTTAAGGATGGTGCCTTTGAAAACGTTTAACAATTTGAGCATCCTAAAATTTGGAACAAAAACTGATGACCTTCATCAATTGAATAGTTGACCCAAACTCACCTACGATTGGGGATTTAATAAATCCTCTGTAAGACAGAGACCTGAGTCCGATGAAGGGAGTAACGAGCAATCTATATCAGGGGCAAAAGTCAGATTAACATTAGACTGTAATTTTCGGATACATTCATTCAGTCCAGCTTCACACAATTCTCTACAAGGATATCCAGAAATGCCTGTGCTGGGACACGGTGGAGCTAACTGTAAGCACATGACCTGGAAAAATGCTGCAGGGCAACCAAGTGGTATTATTGGAGCAAATATTAAATTTGCTTCTTCCTTTGCCTCTGCCTGTGTCAGGTGGCCAAAGTTGTTTGGATACTGGGTGAGACTGTAGGGCATATCGGCACACATTGGAAATGCCAGTTCCTCACAGTTTCCAGAGGGTGGCTCTTGTGTGGGATTAACTGCAATATAAACAATTTTGCTATTAAAGACTGCACACTTTTCCAAAGGTGTAAACCTGTGTAACATCATTTTTTTTTCTCATACAAGCTGTAATTTTTTTCTTCATTAACGTCAATGATAGATGAGTTATCTTTATTTTAAAGTAATAAATTAATTAATATCTGATAATTTTAAAGGATACACATTTTAAAAAAAACCTTCAAAGCCAGATTAATGACAACATGGAAAAGTAGGTAAAGAGCTTTTAGAATCATATCAGGCCTTAGCTTGTTTTGTTTAATTGACTAGAAATGACCATTAAATTCCACCGAATAGAACATCAATGGTGTTGCAGTACACTTGACTCTTGCAAATTGTCTTGTACCATCCATCTATCATGGTTCATGATTCAACAACATAAAAGAAAAATATTTAATATTTTCTGATAACTGATATTAACTCAATTATTGGAGTACTTAAGTTTTGGGTGCTAGAGGAGGTGTTGGGAAGAGGTGGTGTAGGACACACTTTCCATCTTCATATGTTACAGCACTTTTGTTACTTATACTTGGTTAGCTACAATGACAGTGAATGTTATTACATACTTTTTCGACTGTCTTTCAATTTCGGCATTTTTTCACTTACCAACTATTCGTTGTAGAATTCAATGAAGTTCATTACAATTGGTGTCAATTGGTCACAGCTATTTGCCATAGTTATACCAGTATCAAGGACTTAATGATTTCAAATATAAGATGATTGATATGCTTGAAAGCTCTGTAAAGTTTAGTTAAACTTCATATTTCTACCAACCAAAAGAAACAATTCTAAGTCTTCATAACAAACTAGACCAATACTGAATTTACAATCATACCTTCTTCTGTCAGCTCATAACAGACAACACCTGCATCTTCTCGGTGACCGCAGTTAGCTTTTGATTCATAGCTGCATTCAAGAAGGTTACCCTCACTGCCAAGACATTCCACATTATCTAACAGGATTTCACCTGTTCCCAAACCAAAGAAAGCATATCTGGGGGCAGACAATGCTCCTCCAAACCCCAACTGGAGACAGACAACTTCAGCATCTGTAAGATCCCAGAGATCATCACAAACAGTCCCCCATTGGCCATTAAGATAAACCTCAACTCGTCCAGAAGTAGAGTTACCTTCTATCAGACGTACATCTCCATCGATGGGCTCTGGGAAAACAACAATTAGTGTGCTTTGTGGGCGATAGCGGAAGTGTTGGGGGGGGGGGGGCGGTGTTGGACACACACTTCTTCTTGATATGTTACAGCGCTCACCTTATAGTTGGTTACCTACAAGTGGCTCATTTCCATCAGCAGACTCTACAGAAGAAAACCAGTTATCAAACAGAGATCTCACAACGCACTCTGTTATGTTACAAAGTGCTCAAACTCAGTTATGTAACAAGCATCTTAAACTCACATATCATGAATTGTATTTGTGGGTTAATTATGACCAACGCTATGGTTATTGATAGTGTGGACTTTCATAAAATCTTTTGATTAACAGAATAGGCTGATTTGGAAGTATCTTAACATAGTAAATATTGAGATTATTCAGTACCATTTTGATTGAATTTTTAAACAATGGATTAACATTTAGGCCAGTAGGCTCGCATGAAGGAATGAAAAAAAAAACCAAACCTGGCGTAGGTTCGATTGAAGTGAGTGAACAGATAACACCAGCATCTTCAAAATGATTACAATTGTCGATGCTACTATAAGAACAGTTCAACAATTCAGTTTCATCGCCACTGCATCCAACATCATCCAGATGGATTTCTCCGGTTCCCTCACCAAATGATGCACCTCCACGAGATTCAAGGGCCCGAGCGAAGCCTAACTGAATGCATACTACATTAGCATCATCAATGTCCCATGCATCATCACAGACAGTGCCCCATTCCCCATTTAAGTAGATCTCAACACGTCCAGCTGTCTCATTACCTCCAGCAAGACGAATGGAACCTTCCTCTGTAGAAAAATAATAACCAATGAAGTAGCTACAATAATCGTCTTTGCTTTTTAATGTTATTAAATTGAGAGCTAGTATGCTAGTAACTTACACAAACTAACTCGTAAACACAAAATCTGTGAAGATATATATAGTCACTAACATACATTATAATCTTAATATCTTTCAAATTAATCTGCTCGTTTACATAGCAGGTTTTAGCATCCCTTTAAGCAGAAAAACTATTGAAGTAATGCCTGAATAAGCTTAGGTTTATATCACATATAGTTGACAGATGGAGAATCCCCAGAAACTGTTTAGAGACTTCTTCTTGATGAATGTTAGAGTTCATCAATGTATGTACATTTATTGGTTCTTTGATTACTAAAACTTGAAACATTTCACTTTCACCAGTATGTAACACATACATCAAAAGGTTCAGATACTCTGTCGTCTCTCAAGTACCATTTAAAACAGGTTAACTATAGCATGACATAATTTCTTCTCTTCCCTTGCTTCATAAACATAGATTTACAAATCAGTTCTCCTGGGACTGAAGTAATCACAATTTTCAAGTAGCTGGATAAACGTTATGTGATGAATGCTGTTCATTTACGAAAGCAAGTACATTGCTGGTGACGATCTGTAACCATGTCTGAGCAAGCAAGCAAAGACCCAATCCACAGAAGGCACATAAAAGGGACATTCGTGATGGTTGTGCTTCAAAGTAACAATGTGATGAAGATGACTTGGCAAAAACAATTATTAAACAATGTCGTCCTCTGTTCTGATGTGGAAGAATGAATCCACATCAGCTAACAGAAAAACAGTTGATTTGAGTAGTCCAATATATTGAACTGTCAAACAGTGGTCACCTATAGCATAATTTAACAAGGAAAAATGCTGCTACTTCAGAGCCCTTTACCCAGGCTCACTATTAAAGGAATTTAAAGTCACATATAAACACATAAATATCTGGGATTAATTTGGAGGATCCGCACCTTAAGGATGGTGCCTTTGAAAACGTTTAACAATTTGAGCATCCTAAAATTTGGAACAAAAACTGATGACCTTCATCAATTGAATAGTTGACCCAAACTCACCTACGATTGGGGATTTAAATAAATCCTCTGTAAGACAGAGACCTGAGTCCGATGAAGGGAGTAACGAGCAATCTATATCAGGGGCAAAAGTCAGATTAACATTAGACTGTAATTTTCGGATACATTCATTCAGTCCAGCTTCACACAATTCTCTACAAGGATATCCAGAAATGCCTGTGCTGGGACACGGTGGAGCTAACTGTAAGCACATGACCTGGAAAAATGCTGCAGGGCAACCAAGTGGTATTATTGGAGCAAATATTAAATTTGCTTCTTCCTTTGCCTCTGCCTGTGTCAGGTGGCCAAAGTTGTTTGGATACTGGGTGAGACTGTAGGGCATATCGGCACACATTGGAAATGCCAGTTCCTCACAGTTTCCAGAGGGTGGCTCTTGTGTGGGATTAACTGCAATATAAACAATTTTGCTATTAAAGACTGCACACTTTTCCAAAGGTGTAAACCTGTGTAACATCATTTTTTTTTCTCATACAAGCTGTAATTTTTTTCTTCATTAACGTCAATGATAGATGAGTTATCTTTATTTTAAAGTAATAAATTAATTAATATCTGATAATTTTAAAGGATACACATTTTAAAAAAAACCTTCAAAGCCAGATTAATGACAACATGGAAAAGTAGGTAAAGAGCTTTTAGAATCATATCAGGCCTTAGCTTGTTTTGTTTAATTGACTAGAAATGACCATTAAATTCCACCGAATAGAACATCAATGGTGTTGCAGTACACTTGACTCTTGCAAATTGTCTTGTACCATCCATCTATCATGGTTCATGATTCAACAACATAAAAGAAAAATATTTAATATTTTCTGATAACTGATATTAACTCAATTATTGGAGTACTTAAGTTTTGGGTGCTAGAGGAGGTGTTGGGAAGAGGTGGTGTAGGACACACTTTCCATCTTCATATGTTACAGCACTTTTGTTACTTATACTTGGTTAGCTACAATGACAGTGAATGTTATTACATACTTTTTCGACTGTCTTTCAATTTCGGCATTTTTTCACTTACCAACTATTCGTTGTAGAATTCAATGAAGTTCATTACAATTGGTGTCAATTGGTCACAGCTATTTGCCATAGTTATACCAGTATCAAGGACTTAATGATTTCAAATATAAGATGATTGATATGCTTGAAAGCTCTGTAAAGTTTAGTTAAACTTCATATTTCTACCAACCAAAAGAAACAATTCTAAGTCTTCATAACAAACTAGACCAATACTGAATTTACAATCATACCTTCTTCTGTCAGCTCATAACAGACAACACCTGCATCTTCTCGGTGACCGCAGTTAGCTTTTGATTCATAGCTGCATTCAAGAAGGTTACCCTCACTGCCAAGACATTCCACATTATCTAACAGGATTTCACCTGTTCCCAAACCAAAGAAAGCATATCTGGGGGCAGACAATGCTCCTCCAAACCCCAACTGGAGACAGACAACTTCAGCATCTGTAAGATCCCAGAGATCATCACAAACAGTCCCCCATTGGCCATTAAGATAAACCTCAACTCGTCCAGAAGTAGAGTTACCTTCTATCAGACGTACATCTCCATCGATGGGCTCTGGGAAAACAACAATTAGTGTGCTTTGTGGGCGATAGCGGAAGTGTTGGGGGGGGGGGGGCGGTGTTGGACACACACTTCTTCTTGATATGTTACAGCGCTCACCTTATAGTTGGTTACCTACAAGTGGCTCATTTCCATCAGCAGACTCTACAGAAGAAAACCAGTTATCAAACAGAGATCTCACAACGCACTCTGTTATGTTACAAAGTGCTCAAACTCAGTTATGTAACAAGCATCTTAAACTCACATATCATGAATTGTATTTGTGGGTTAATTATGACCAACGCTATGGTTATTGATAGTGTGGACTTTCATAAAATCTTTTGATTAACAGAATAGGCTGATTTGGAAGTATCTTAACATAGTAAATATTGAGATTATTCAGTACCATTTTGATTGAATTTTTAAACAATGGATTAACATTTAGGCCAGTAGGCTCGCATGAAGGAATGAAAAAAAAAACCAAACCTGGCGTAGGTTCGATTGAAGTGAGTGAACAGATAACACCAGCATCTTCAAAATGATTACAATTGTCGATGCTACTATAAGAACAGTTCAACAATTCAGTTTCATCGCCACTGCATCCAACATCATCCAGATGGATTTCTCCGGTTCCCTCACCAAATGATGCACCTCCACGAGATTCAAGGGCCCGAGCGAAGCCTAACTGAATGCATACTACATTAGCATCATCAATGTCCCATGCATCATCACAGACAGTGCCCCATTCCCCATTTAAGTAGATCTCAACACGTCCAGCTGTCTCATTACCTCCAGCAAGACGAATGGAACCTTCCTCTGTAGAAAAATAATAACCAATGAAGTAGCTACAATAATCGTCTTTGCTTTTTAATGTTATTAAATTGAGAGCTAGTATGCTAGTAACTTACACAAACTAACTCGTAAACACAAAATCTGTGAAGATATATATAGTCACTAACATACATTATAATCTTAATATCTTTCAAATTAATCTGCTCGTTTACATAGCAGGTTTTAGCATCCCTTTAAGCAGAAAAACTATTGAAGTAATGCCTGAATAAGCTTAGGTTTATATCACATATAGTTGACAGATGGAGAATCCCCAGAAACTGTTTAGAGACTTCTTCTTGATGAATGTTAGAGTTCATCAATGTATGTACATTTATTGGTTCTTTGATTACTAAAACTTGAAACATTTCACTTTCACCAGTATGTAACACATACATCAAAAGGTTCAGATACTCTGTCGTCTCTCAAGTACCATTTAAAACAGGTTAACTATAGCATGACATAATTTCTTCTCTTCCCTTGCTTCATAAACATAGATTTACAAATCAGTTCTCCTGGGACTGAAGTAATCACAATTTTCAAGTAGCTGGATAAACGTTATGTGATGAATGCTGTTCATTTACGAAAGCAAGTACATTGCTGGTGACGATCTGTAACCATGTCTGAGCAAGCAAGCAAAGACCCAATCCACAGAAGGCACATAAAAGGGACATTCGTGATGGTTGTGCTTCAAAGTAACAATGTGATGAAGATGACTTGGCAAAAACAATTATTAAACAATGTCGTCCTCTGTTCTGATGTGGAAGAATGAATCCACATCAGCTAACAGAAAAACAGTTGATTTGAGTAGTCCAATATATTGAACTGTCAAACAGTGGTCACCTATAGCATAATTTAACAAGGAAAAATGCTGCTACTTCAGAGCCCTTTACCCAGGCTCACTATTAAAGGAATTTAAAGTCACATATAAACACATAAATATCTGGGATTAATTTGGAGGATCCGCACCTTAAGGATGGTGCCTTTGAAAACGTTTAACAATTTGAGCATCCTAAAATTTGGAACAAAAACTGATGACCTTCATCAATTGAATAGTTGACCCAAACTCACCTACGATTGGGGATTTAAATAAATCCTCTGTAAGACAGAGACCTGAGTCCGATGAAGGGAGTAACGAGCAATCTATATCAGGGGCAAAAGTCAGATTAACATTAGACTGTAATTTTCGGATACATTCATTCAGTCCAGCTTCACACAATTCTCTACAAGGATATCCAGAAATGCCTGTGCTGGGACACGGTGGAGCTAACTGTAAGCACATGACCTGGAAAAATGCTGCAGGGCAACCAAGTGGTATTATTGGAGCAAATATTAAATTTGCTTCTTCCTTTGCCTCTGCCTGTGTCAGGTGGCCAAAGTTGTTTGGATACTGGGTGAGACTGTAGGGCATATCGGCACACATTGGAAATGCCAGTTCCTCACAGTTTCCAGAGGGTGGCTCTTGTGTGGGATTAACTGCAATATAAACAATTTTGCTATTAAAGACTGCACACTTTTCCAAAGGTGTAAACCTGTGTAACATCATTTTTTTTTCTCATACAAGCTGTAATTTTTTTCTTCATTAACGTCAATGATAGATGAGTTATCTTTATTTTAAAGTAATAAATTAATTAATATCTGATAATTTTAAAGGATACACATTTTAAAAAAAACCTTCAAAGCCAGATTAATGACAACATGGAAAAGTAGGTAAAGAGCTTTTAGAATCATATCAGGCCTTAGCTTGTTTTGTTTAATTGACTAGAAATGACCATTAAATTCCACCGAATAGAACATCAATGGTGTTGCAGTACACTTGACTCTTGCAAATTGTCTTGTACCATCCATCTATCATGGTTCATGATTCAACAACATAAAAGAAAAATATTTAATATTTTCTGATAACTGATATTAACTCAATTATTGGAGTACTTAAGTTTTGGGTGCTAGAGGAGGTGTTGGGAAGAGGTGGTGTAGGACACACTTTCCATCTTCATATGTTACAGCACTTTTGTTACTTATACTTGGTTAGCTACAATGACAGTGAATGTTATTACATACTTTTTCGACTGTCTTTCAATTTCGGCATTTTTTCACTTACCAACTATTCGTTGTAGAATTCAATGAAGTTCATTACAATTGGTGTCAATTGGTCACAGCTATTTGCCATAGTTATACCAGTATCAAGGACTTAATGATTTCAAATATAAGATGATTGATATGCTTGAAAGCTCTGTAAAGTTTAGTTAAACTTCATATTTCTACCAACCAAAAGAAACAATTCTAAGTCTTCATAACAAACTAGACCAATACTGAATTTACAATCATACCTTCTTCTGTCAGCTCATAACAGACAACACCTGCATCTTCTCGGTGACCGCAGTTAGCTTTTGATTCATAGCTGCATTCAAGAAGGTTACCCTCACTGCCAAGACATTCCACATTATCTAACAGGATTTCACCTGTTCCCAAACCAAAGAAAGCATATCTGGGGGCAGACAATGCTCCTCCAAACCCCAACTGGAGACAGACAACTTCAGCATCTGTAAGATCCCAGAGATCATCACAAACAGTCCCCCATTGGCCATTAAGATAAACTTCAACTCGTCCAGAAGTAGAGTTACCTTCCATCAGACGTACATCTCCATCGATGGGCTCTGGAAAAACAACAATTAGTTTGTTTTGTGGGCGATAGCGGAAGTGTTTGGGAGGGGCGGTGTTGGACACACATTTCTTCTTGATATGTTACAGCGCTCACCTTATAGTTGGTTACCTACAAGTGGCTCATTTCCATCAACAGACTCTACAGAAGAAAACCAGTTATCAAACAGAGATCTCACAACGCACTCTGTTATGTTACAAAGTGCTCAGTTAAGTAACAAGCATTTTAAACTCACATAGCATGAATTGTATTATGTCCAACGCTATAGTTATTGATAGTGTGGACTTTCATACAATCTTTTGAACAACAGAATAGGCTGATTTGGAAGTATCTTAACATAGTAAATATTGCCATTATTCAGTACATGACCTTTAAACTTTTATTCACATCACCTTCATACCTTGAAAATAGTTTATTATGCAATTTGTTCCAATACATTCTCAAATAGATCCTCAGTTTATATTTGAAGTGCATTACATATATTTAGTTATACTTAACGAATTAGCTTAATACGGTAAAACAGTTCTTCTGGAATCATAATATGAATATCAGACTACAAAAATAGTTTACGATAAATTGAGAAGTTTGCTATAGTTCTCCGTACATTTGCTTTATATCATTCTCCATCTTGATGTGATGTGGAATCAAAAGCAAATTTTATTCGTGCAACATAAATCAATTCCTTCATAAATGACATATATTTGAAAGATGGATGACTCTGGGTCTATAGTTCATATTTAGATAACTCACATTAAAAACTTTCCCAATCAATAATGATTTTATTAGCATACATTTCAATCATGATCCATCCTTTGTAATAATGTGAAAAATAAAGAAAGATTGACTATATACGGATGCATATGTCTATTCTTGCACTAATTTTTGCAATGTTTTGAGAGACATGCTATATTGCTCAAGAGAGATTGGAGCAGATTTTCATAATCTTATGTTATTCTGTATTAATATCACATCAGCAGTGTTGCATTTCAATTGCAGACAATGACTCACAAGACTGAAATTATGCAAAAGAAATTTTTTTGCTGTCGCCATGAGGTCGTGTTATCAAGAATTTATTTTACAGCAGTTTGGCAGGAGATGATGCTTGATATCAAACAAGTATAAATCTACAAGATTTTAGTACTACCTTTAGTGATAAAAGATGACCTCGCCTGGCAAACCACACCAGCTCCTTCGTTAAAGTGACAGTTCTCTTTATCTCTAGCTGTATGCACACACTCAAGTAGATTACTTTCATCTCCATTACAGTCCACATCGTCAAGATTGACTGGATCTTGTGACATCCCAAAATGAGCTTTACTGACGGCTGAGAGGGCGGCCGGAAAGCCGAGCTGTTTGCAAACAACGTGAGCATCATTCAGATCCCATTCATCGTCACAGACTGCGCCCCACTCATTATCTACTAACACCTCCACACGACCCTCCTGAGGACCTGTACCGCCCAATAAACGCACACTTCCAGAAGCTGAAATATATAACAGCATAAAGCCAGTGTTTGTAACACTTCAGAGCAAATTATCAAAAACCTGCTTCTGCCTTGTAGATAAACAGCTACAACATCCTCTGTATTTATTATCTTGGGTGTTAACAATATCTCTTTATAAACATTTAAGTACCGTTTATAACCATGACTATGAGTTGATGCTTCATGACAACAACAATCCCTTCATGTTCTGAGCCTATATATGTCCACTTACCATTCCTCTTATGATTAGTTAACAAACCCAAACCCTACCGAACATTACAGATAAATAGACTGCAACAAACTAACACTGGTCCCCTCCAATTCTTCACCAAATCAAAGGTTAGCTAATTATTAATTGTATATTTCATTCATCTTTCAACATTTTAACTCCAAGATACTTTTCAACGTCGATAGTAATTCAAAACAAAAAGCAACGTTAAAATTTGGAGGTAAAATTTGACAAGTAAAGTTATTGAGCTACACAATGTTACAGGGTTTAAGTATTGAATAGTCACAAAACAAATTTTTTTTTGAAAGCAAATCAACTCAAGAGGCTGTTTAAATCAACTACACAATTATCCAAAGTGGCAAGAGATAGCCCTGCTTTTGACATGTAAATGAGAAATAACGCCAACTTTCCTGGAAAACTTGCATACAATTTATACATGTCAGTTTTGAGATTAACATTTGAGGTTTGTTCCTTTTGTATCCAAAGACAGCTTCAAGCAAACATGTGGCATATCACACACGCACATGCAGGATAAACATGTGGCTGTTGTTCCTTATTTTTTCTGCAATTTTCTACTCAAACTTTGCATTGTATTATGAATAAAGAAAATTCATGGAGAGTGTGAACAAATAACAAACCCTTAGGTGAAGTTAGATTACTTCACAATCAAAGGTCAAAACAAGATATTAAAAAAATTGTTTGAATGGATCATAATTTAACACAGCAAGTACTAGTGAATCAACAAATCCTTCCATAAATCAGAACGCTTCAAAATTAAAGGTTAAAATAACATGAAATACTGTATAAAAATTTTTAAAAAATTTGAGCTCCTTATTTGTGTGAAAGGTTTAACATATCCAGAAAATAAAATGTGAGGATCTTTGACTGTCAAGTTCATAAGGAGTTTTATATTATTATAAGCCTTTTTTGAAAAAAAGGGAAATATTTTGGGATAATTTGATAACAATTGAGAAATTTTTTTCAGATTTACTCATTTTATATGGACATAAAGTATGCTGGGTTATAATTTTCTAATGTCACTCATACACAATGCATGATCTTATTTCCAATCGATGCAACAAAGACCACTTCCACAATTGAAATCACGGTTTAATGTTGAAGTCACCGGATCATGAAACATACAATAACATCCCATCACACAGATGAATTCATTCCCAAGGCTGTATAATCATTCTAGATCTTTAAAGAAAACTAGAACAGGTATGTTTTGATTATAATCCATATATGGCATTACAACTTGTTTACAATAACCTTATTCAAGTTACACGGAAAACAACAACAAAACAATGTTATGAAGCTGGAAGCCAAAGATTGCATGCGTTTACAAGCCATTGTTCAGTTTTTAAATCCCAAACTTCATAACAATGTCACAAGTATTGCCCCAAATTTAGGGAGCTAACATTTCAAAAGTACTTTGATAAATATTCTCTAGCATGTTTCGGAGTAATGATGATGATCTTTAATTGAATTTATGGATGAGTTGTACCTGGCGTGTCACATATTAGGCCAACGCTGCCCGATGCGCCCACGTGGCAGTTACTAACCACAGAGTAACTACAGTCCTTTAGTCTAGCTTCTGCCCCGGTGCATAAGACTTTGTCCAACAAGACTGGTAAATCGTCATGACCAAACAAACTGTAGGATAAATATTGGGCCACATTTTCATAACCAAGCTGTCGACAAACCACCTTCGCATTCTCTGGGGTCCACTCAGGAATACAGACCCTGACCCATTGTCCATTAAGATAGATCTCCAGAGTACCTTCATACTGACTTTCACCACCGACAAGACGTATTTCTCCATCACCTAGGAGAAATCAACAAGTTAGTTAGCTTCAAGAAGGAAATAGAGGAATAAGCATGCAGATTAATATATCACAGTTTCATTTAGTTGCTGGTTCCCAATGTGTGAGTACTGGCACGAACTGTGCCGAGAGAGCAGAAATCCCTTAGTATGGGTTTGATTGCAATTACAAGTACCATTAGTATGAGTACAAGTAAAAGCACCCTTAGTACGATTACAACTACAAGTACCTTTAATGAGAGATTGAGTAAAGGTAAAAGTACCCTTAGTATGCGATTGAGTACAGTAGAAGCTCCTTTAGTATGAGATTGCGTACAAGTAGAAGTACACTTAGTATGCGATTGAGTACAAGTAGAAGTACCTTTAGTATGAGATTGAGTAAAAGTAGAAGTATCCTTAGTATGAGTACAAGTAGAAGTACCCTTAGTGAGAGATTAAGTAAAACTACCCTTGGTATAATTACAAATAAAAGTACACTTAGTATGCGATTGAGTTCAAGTAGAAGCACCTTTAGTATGAGATTTAGTACAAGTAGAAGTGCACTTAGTATGATTGAGTACTAGTAAAAGTACCTTAAGTATGAGGCTGAGTAAAAGTAGAAGCATCCTTAGTATGAGTACACGTAGACGTACCCTAAGCATGAGTATACTACAAGTAAAAGTAACCAAGTAGTATGAGCACGTACATAGAAGTACCCGTAGTATGAGTATAAGTACAAGAAGAAGTAACCTTAGTATAACTACAAGTATCCTTCATATGAGTTCAAGTAGAAGTACCCTTAGTATGACTACAATGGAAATACCATTAGTATAAGTACAAGGAGAAATAAGATTAGTAAGAGTACAAGTACCCTTAGTATGAATTAAAGTACAAGTAGCATTAGTATGAGAAAACGCAACCCACTGATTTTTTTTACTGTTCACAGATGTTAGAATAACACAACTTTTGTATCATGTTCAACATAATATGCTATTCTCATTATGGTTCACATTCTACTCAGTATACAACTGTTGCTATAAGAAACTTGTTTTAAAGCGATGGAGAGAGATTCCCTTACATATAAGATCAGTGATCTACTCATAAACAAATCTAACAAGAAAAACATTTCCATAATAATAAGAAACCATTCTTATAATGCGCAACACACACTTCAGTCTGGCCGTGCTGAGGAAAAGAGAATAAACAAGCGACAAAGTATAATATTGATGATAGATGAGTCTTATATATCACAAGATACAGATTCTAGAAAGCTAGATGCAGATTCAGCTTCTTTATCTGAGGGCGATTTCAAAGAAAGACAGAAAAGCATGACCACTAAAAAGCTTTGTGGCTACAGAAGGAGGGAGCAAGTACAACTTTAGAACTAGCTTACAGTCGGCAAGCAGGGGTGTACCCAGGTGGGAGAAAGAGCATGGATGCATTTGAATGATAGGAGTAGAATTTTGGATTGATGTGAGACTCAACAGGCAGCAAGTGCAACTTGCAAAGGATTGGAGTAGCTGATTTATTGCAAATCTGGCCTGAGTGACACTAATCTTGCCACTGAGTTCTAAATGATGTGTGGTTTCTTTGGGATTCCACATAACTTATACAATTGTCCAAGAGGAAAGATACAAATGGGTGCACAGGCATTTCAATTGATGGTACAAGTAGTTACAGGCTAACCAATTTTGTGGTATATGGTTCGTCCTAAATCTTTGCCAAAAGGAATCCCACTGTTGACTTGTAACAGTCAAAATGTATTGGTTAGTTTACAATCTGGGTATTACCGATTTTGAAAAGGGAATTTGAACCAGACTGAAATTAGTGGAAGCAGATATGGGGTCTCTCTCAGTAACAAGATCCGTTTGGCAATTTAATATATATATATATATATATATATGTATATATATATTCTTCATATATATATATATATATATATATAGTATAACTTACTGACATTAGTACAGATCACACTAGCATCTTCATTATGACCACAGTTATTTCCACCACCACGGAAGACACAATCTGCCAATCTCTGTTCTTGGCCACTACATTGTACATCATCCATTAGAATTGGACCGGTGCCTCTACCAAAGTGGGCCTTTGTAAGAGAAGCAGCTGCAGGTCCAAACCCTAGCTGGTAGCAGACCACATCTGCTTCCTGGATTGTCCAACCATCATCACATACTGTACCCCACACTCCACTCTGGTAGACCTCCACACGGCCTTCTGTCTGTTCTTCACCATCCACTAAACGAATATCTCCGTTTTCTGAAACGATGTGTACTAAGAACGTTTAACAGTTAAAGACATTTCAGGACAAACTCTGTTAATTTAAAAATGTCAGTCACTGCAATAAAACAGCTCTCTGAAAGTACACCGATCAAAACTGATGAAGTCAAATAGTATATGTTACTTGGCATTCATTCTCTGAAGAAGATCCTGCTAGGATCGAAAAGTCAGGCCCACTTACTTTTACACGAAGTCTAAAAAAGTTCAAAAGAGGCATAGATTGGGCATATCCTGAGAATGGATAGAGATGGCCACTGTAGATTAATACACTTACCTGGACACCCTCAATGGCTGAGGGGAAAGATGGGATGCCCAGCAACAACATGGAGGATAACAATGGAGATTAAAAGAAGACAAATTGGGTTGGATATCCTGGAATGATGCAACATGTGTTCTGTTATAAAATTTATGATAACAGCTATTGCTCTACTTACGTGTAGTTGCAGGTATGCAGTAACAGTAAGCTAGCTAAGTCTATAACTACATCAGATATGGGCCGGGGTATCGTACTGTATACCTAGGCTACAGTATATCAAATATTGTTATTAATTTAAAGCAAAACACTTTCTTGAGGTACAGTCGATCCCCATCAAAGATCATTTGAGAGATGTAATGCAAACGGTAACAGTAAATTTTAAGTTCATTTATGAATAGTTCAAGAGGTTCTGTTGTAAAGTCAACCGGCTGCTTGAGGGGTTATCTTTCAATATTAATGCCAAATAGCATAAAATGCTATCAAACATAAGGTCTTTATACTCTACCTTCCAAATGGGTATATAGTATCGCCTCAACAATTTCCAGTCATTATGAAGGGTTTGATTAGATAAATATTCCAGAGGGCCCTGAGGGGAACATTGATGACATTAATCTTGTCACACTATGAAATGCATGCAGTCACTTTAATTGGAATATATAGTCACTCTGCATCCCTTACATGGTCTAAAAATTGACGCAATATGCCAAAAAGACCAAATTCAAAATGAAAATTTTAAACACTTTTACAGAATAATATTTTAATTGCATTCAATTTATTACATGACAACTTTGTGGGAGACTTGGCATATGACTTTGAAAATGATTGACTTTCAAACCTTGGTAGCTCAAATTATAGTCTTTCAATCCTGTTGAAGTAATTTCACTTCCCATGCATTCTGATGCTTCACATGCTCCACTTTGCCTGCTCTGCAAAGCCATTCATTTGTTCAGGGCCAATAGAAGGCAAATTAAAGGTTACATTTACATGGCCATTGTTTTAGCTTTTTCTACATCTTTGGGATCTGTCTAAAATCTCATAAGAAGATTTCCCATCTGTTTATCAGGACAATTTTTGGGGATTTTTTGGTTGTCCCTTCAACAACCAGGTCTTTTGTTTAACTTGTCCAAACAGCAAATTTGGTTTTGCTAAAAAATTGCATAGCAACAAACAATAACCAATATGTACACCGTAGAAGAAAATGTGTAGGTTTGATGGATAAAACACTAGCTTATGGTCCATTTTGGTGGTTCTATCATGCTATGGACGAACAGTACAACCAAATTGTTGGAGGCTGACGATACCAATGTGAGGCTATTTCGTTACCGTACAATGGAATCTCAATTTTATGTTAACAAGTATTACTTGACCACTGTACATATACACTCAAAGGCTGAGTTTGGAAATTTGATCGTCTAAGCCAACGATCATTAAACATTTGCCCTGCCTTTATATAAGAGACTCTCCAAGACTAAAACCTGAAATTATGCTTCTCTATTCCAATAATTCTTCAAATCTCTTGGAAACAAATTCCATAGCCTAACATTACATGCTAGTATTCCCAAGTACGATCGTTAGTTCTAATCGGTGAAATGGCGAAACATACTTAGGGGTTGTCAAGCAACATGCGGCAAAGTTCTTTTGTCACTCTCAAATTATTTTGAGGATGGCAGTTAGATCGAATCGCGTGCGTTTCTTTACCTGGGGAGTTAGCGTGTCGAACTTCAATAGTAGATTACTGCGTTCAATTACAGGCATCCATGTTTGCAAGACGTCTCAGTATTTTCTACGCAACTCTACGATTGCCAGTATGTGCCAAATTGCCAATCATCATCGAAGGCCTAGTCGGTAAAACGTGAGTTTGTGTGCTCGGTTCAACATGATCAGCTGATATGATGTGACGAATTAATCTTTACTTATCCATGATATAGAGGTGCTCTATCACATATCACCCAGTCGGGACAATTTTTTCTATACTGTAGTGTCATGTCCCGCTTCAGAGTACTCCTATCGTCAGTACGAGCAGTATGATCATCATATTTCTATCAGATCAAGGTTAGGAACTGTTTGTACTCTCAATACCAGCTGTGCTTTGAAGCATGATATTGGAGTACAGTTTAGAGATTTATAAGAATTAGGAAATTGTCCCAACTGAATATACATAGAAAGTCTGTCTATTATAAGCTCTATAGATCAATGGTGTTTCCAATTCTTACGTACCAAGCAGGTCACACAAGTTCCTCACACAACAAAGGGTAACTGTCTCTTCTTTGACTTTGCCTGCAAGATACACGCTCACTAGGTCAGCACCATCTTAGCGTCTGGATTTGACCGATTAATTGCTGTCCTTTATCTGTCAAACCCCCCCCCCTTCTCACAAAATTGTGAGAAAAAAATGCCTAGAAAATATGTAATGACGGCTCCTCAGGAGCTATTATTTTAAAGGGGGGAAGAGGCAAAGGTTTTCTAGTAAAATTGGCCTCTGCTCCCTTAAACAGAAGTGCTTCGCCCCGCTCGTGCCTTCTTCCACCCTCTCACGGATGTTCCTATATGCCTATATGCCTATATACAGTAAGCTATTTAGTTGTAAAGTTAATGCCCCCTACTATGGAAACTCACCAATGTTGTATATAAATCTAGAATCTTTCTATACAAGATCAATTGATTCCTTTTCACTTTCAAGTGAAAATCATTATTCGTCGGCAGTACTTGTTGATAAGCATTGCGCACATCTGATGAGATTTTTTTAAAGAAAAAAAGGCCCATGCAGCACCTATAATAAGTCAAGTTAGTTTATGCTGTTGGACTTACTCGATAATTGTAGTACGTTTAGCAGATCGTCTTGCAGGGAAATGGATACGAATGCTGATTCGATATTGTCTGTGGGGGCGGCGCCAATCAAGGGCCGCTCCCACACGGAGCATCAACACTGCTAACCGGATTTGTCAAAATATATTCCCTCGAAGAAAATGTCAAGTAATGAAAGGTCAATAATTGACTACTCTCATCCGACGAACCACCCCGTTTATTTCATATCTTATGCTTACGGACTTTTATTCGTTCCTCTCAAACGATAGAGTAATTTACGAAAACTGCTCATGAGTATACTTAATACTACTATGGTTATACTAAGGCTACGTATCATACATCTAACGTTAGGCTAGGTCGGTGCCTTTAAATTTTACCACATGGATGTCTTTTTCTTATAGGCTGAAAGAGTTCGTAGGTTCTTCAACGATTTTACAGAGATTTCCATCATTTCCGCTTTCATTTTTTTCCTATAACCTAGCCCTACAAGATAGGCTAGTCGGTCTCTCTACGATATTTTAGCTAGTTCTGAAGCTTTAATTCTTTGAATTTGTATACGTATTTTGACGTCATAAAAGTGAACAGCGCCGCCAGCTTCAAATGAGACAACAACATCAAATGAGACAACAGCATCAAAATAGACAACAACGTTGAAGGAGACAGCAGCATCAAAGTAGACAACAACGTTGAAGGAGACAGCAGCATCAACGGAGACAACACCAAAGGAGATAACATCATTGAAGGAGACAACAACATTAAACGAGACAACAACATCAAAGGAGACAACAACATGATTCAGACAGCATAGAAGCAAACAACATAATACATTGCCCTTTCGGCGTTCCATACAGATCATCTAGTCTTGGTCAGGTCGTTTGTAATACTCTTTTTCTCGCGTGCAAACTGTACATGCCTCAGAGTCCGTTCCTGCCTACCACCCACTATTGCGCTCGCCCACTGTATTTTACATGCCCGATGATCTGTTCGGTACAAAAATGTCTTGGACATTTCTTCAAAGAGGGGAGTGAACTTCTATAAACCCCAAATCTTTATTCATATTATTGTTACAAAATTGCGTGTCATGTGAGATCATGTTTCTTCCACAGCAATTAGCGACCGCCTCGCAGTGTACAAACCAATCTAAGGCCAAGTGATTGTTCACTGCGGGAGGCAGGGCTTGAATAAATAATTTTGGGGAAGTGGGCCCAATTGGCAAAACTGATTGGCTTCTTCGCTTTTCTGAAGCAAATCTCTCAAAATCAAAGTAAAACATAAGATAGCTTGGGAGAAATGTGCAAAGACCCTAGTATCAATCTGAAGAATAGATACGGGAAAATAGTTTGTGAAAAAGAAAGGTACACTGTACATTCTAGGGTCTTAACAAGACTACATATCAATACATATCACCGGGCCCAAAAATGTACCTGGTCACGGTGACAAGGCCTGTCTGTGAGAATCAGTATGGCAGTGTCCTCGCGTTCCGAGTTTCAAACTATCGGTAATAATACGCGCAGAATCAGTTTGAATAATTTAAAGGAAAGATATCGTTCGTTATATTGATATTAGAGGGAGAATTTAGGGATAGAAGTAATGATTCGTCCAACGTGGATTTAGCATTGTACCGTCTCGGGTAGTATTAATAGTAACGTGGGGCCTTGTAAGAGTATCACCTTCAACTGACTGCTCTAGGTGGTTAATGCAGTACTGAATAAAGCTGATGCCTGGCGCAGCTGTTCAAACGGCAGCGGTTAGATCGTGATTTTCCATACTGCTTAAAGACAATGTGACACTCATCTGCCACTGGCCCTGTTAAAAACTGCCCTGTGGGCACAATGACAACATGACGAGTAGCCCACACCGTTCACTGACCTTGTGCAGCGTGGCATACAAGATGACGTAGCATATTTTTTTTATAATGTCCTCATTGAATTTGAAATAGTGTAAGCACTCCCAAATAAAATTCCACTCAAGCCTGTCAAAAGCCTTTTCAAAATCAATACTCAAGAGAAAACCTGAAATGTTGTTGTCATCACATTAATCAATAGTGTCAAGAATGCAGCGAATATTCTCACCAATAAATCTGTTGTTAACGAAGCCAGTCTGGTTAGTGTCAATTAACTTTGGTATTAAATGTTTTATTCTTAACGCAAGTACTTTTGAAGCAATTTTATAGTCCACATTTAAGAGGGAAATAGGGCGGTAATTCCTGACAAAACCATGATCCTTGCCTGGTTTGGGGATTAATGTTATGATACTCCTAGATTGTTCAGAGGACATACCAATGTGGTCAAATGCATAATTTATAGAGTCTGTTACCAACTCTCCGATTACTGGCCAACATTTTTTGTAGAAGTCTGCGGAGAGACCGTCGCTACCGGGACTTTTCCCGTTACAAAATGTAAGTAGAGCAGTGTGACAGTCCTCGACTGAAAACCGCCCATCACAGGAATTTGCATCTGCCTCCCCAAGAAACTTGGCGCCATGAATGTTTGTAAAAAAATCTCTCACATTTGGCTTTCACTCGTATAAAGGTTGATATAAAAATGATTTAATTCGTTGAGAATTGCTTTGGTACCAGTTATGTCATTTCCATCTCTACCTTTCAGCTTTGATATTGAATTCCTTGACTTATTTCGCCTCTCCAAATCCAAAAAATACTTCGTATTACGTTCTCCCTGTTCAACCCACATTGCTTTCGATCTAATAATGATACCTTGCAGCTTATAATCATAAATGTGATTCAAGTTATTTTTGGCCTCCTGGAGATTGTTAAAGACTTCGCTTGAGCCAGAGACGTAATAAAGACTTTCTAACCTAGAAATTTCCTTGACTAACTGAAATTCATTTTTCCTACGAGCGTCTGCCTTACTTTTACTGTAGTTAATGGTTGCAATACGGATTTTATACTTAATCAATTCCCACTTACTTGAAGCATTACTGCTATGCAGAGAGTCTACTTCTGTCACAATAAGGTTATTAATCATGTCTATATACACTGAATCTGACAAGAGGGAATTATTGAACTTCCAGAAGCCTGGACGCCTTTTCTGACTATCTACTGTAATAAAAAGGTTAACTATGGAATGATCAGACTGCATACCACTCGAAAAAAACTCTTGGTCACAGAATGAGCCAAACACTGTGAGATAAGGAAAAAATCTAATCTACAGTGAATAGTACGGGTAACATTTGAATTCCAGGTGAAGTCTTTTTGATGAGGATTTCTGTCTCTCCAAATATCTAATAAGTTAAAGGTAGTCATTAAATCCAAGCACGTATCCCTCATCTTAAAGTTTGTACGAGGAATACCACCTTGCTTATCAATATCTAAATTAAAAACAAAATTAAAATCTCCCCCCACGATGATGTAATCGCTAGTAAAGTTATGTAAACTATTTGACAGGACGTTTAAACAATGCGGATCGACAACGTTAGGACCATAGAGGCACGCCAGCGTAAACAGCTTTCCATGAATAGTGGCATCCAGAATAAGAAGTCTTCCATTGTTAAGTCGAAATATACGAGTAATACTAACAGTAAGGTTTGGATGGAAAAGAATGCAAACACCTCGACTTGAAGAGGTACCATGGTCAAAAAAAATTTGACCACCCCATTCGTTTTTCCACCGACCCTCATCGCAATGTGTACTATGCGTCTCCTGGAGAAAGTAAATATCTTTGGTATGGGTGTGGAGAAACGCAAAAATTTTTCTCCTTTTCTTGTATTGCCTAAGCCCCCTAGCGTTATAAGTCATGCATCTTAAATTGGACATGAAACTAAATTCCTAAACACAATGAAAAAATACAAACAAAAAAACAAACGGGAAGAGAGAGTTGAAAAAATAGGAGAGGAAATATAATAAGAGAAAGTCAAACCTTCCTGAAGATGGTGGTAAATCCCCGCAGAGGGGAACCGGGAGGAAGGAACAAAACGACACCTTAATGGTGACGTGAAGAATTGAATAGCGAGATTGCCTGACTAGGCATACTGCAATGAAAATGAGAAACTTTGGTACCTGAGAGTCGAATAATTCCGAAGTAAACATAAAATATTATGGTAACCAGGCCATAGACTGGAAATGTCTCTGGTTGCGAAAAGTCAGTCAAACTTGAACGGACGACCATCAGCCTGCCTCCAACAACCCCCACGAAAATGGAGTCTAACTCCTGTCTGGAATAGATCTGCCGATTTCTTTGTCCACTTTCTTTTCTCTGCAAGGTCGGCTTTGGTAAGATCATCTGTGATGTAGAATGGATCTTCGGCGAGAGCTTGTCGGGCGTTCTTAAGGATTTTAATTTATCTTGGAAAAAGGATACTCGGACGAGTATATGGCGGTATCTGCCCCTTACTATTTTCCCATCCCGATGGGCCCGCTCGATGTGACAATTAGGTACACCAGCTTTTTGTAGCACTTCCGAGGCAATGGTAAGACAATTTTCCTTTTCTACTGTTTTATATCCGACGATGCGAACATTGCTCCGTCGGGAAAAACGTTCCTGTTTATTAAGGAAGTCCGCATGTTTATGTTAAGATGACGTAGCATAACTGTTTTCCTGTGATTCCTTGGTGTACGTACACTGTTAAGTTTTCTGATTCCTTCTATTCAATTTGGTGCAATTGATTCCCTTCATATTTTTAAACATTTTTTTTTTAAGTGTGACTCTCACAATTTTTAAATTGGTATTACATATTCTTGTTTCATTTTGCATTTTTCTGTCATATTTATTTGTTTCATCGTTGTATTTTGTTGCCCAGACGGCCGCACATACTCTGCAGCTGCGCTGTGTAAACTGCTGGTGCAGAAGCAAGGCCGGCGCAACGTAGGTTTGCGGGCTGACGCATTTCATCGTCTGTTGTGGTGCGTTGTCCGTGACGCAATGCGTATAGTTTAGTTGGGCTGCTATACCGGGAACTTACGTATTACAGAATTGCTGCGCCGTGACAAGGTTAATTAATGTACGCCACCTGTGTGTCGTGTTTTAGACGTTTATGTATTACTTCTTGTACATATTTATTTGTTTATTCATTACATTGAGAAAGATGTACGGCAGGTACATTGTATAGACTTGCAACAAATATACTTATAAAACTCAGAATGCACTGTTAATGTATTTAATTCCACGGTTTCCTCGAATATCTATCTCGACCTACCCCGTTACTTACCAACCGCGGTACTTCACCACTGACCACCGGAGCGGACAGCGTTACAGTATTTCATAATTTCGACAGTGACATTGGGAGATTTCCACGATAAGAGGAGAAGTACTTATTGTTCTCGAAATTCCTTTATTCACAGCATGTTCCCCATGAGTAAGCGATATTTTCAAAGAAATCACAATGTGATCATTACGCTACATCTGATTGTCACATTTATGTTATTGTTTATTCCAGTAAATCCTTGTCAAATAACTATGGTGTTCTACCTACATATCGGTACTTGCGCGACATGAAACGGCACAACGTACGGATATCACCGTGCATAATCCCTTAAACAAAATTGCCTCCCAAACTTTGCCCCTGGTAATACATGTTGTGATTTCGCTTTTGGAGAGCCGTGCGCCATAACTTTATAAGGCCTAAAAGTCACTCTCTTGTGATAGATGGTGAAACTGTAGATTAGCTGACTTGTTTGGTAAATTGACTGAAAATTAGTAAACAACCCGAACACGCATTTATCAAAAACTTTGCAGACCAATCACCTCATGGCAGGAGGAAGTTCAATTAACTGTCAAATTCCATTGAAAAAGCATCGTTACTGATCTTCCTTTTTTTTCCCGCTACCATGCCCACAACACGACCCACCGTTATAGCTTGACGACCCAGTTTTGGACGAGAATATTGGCTGCCGGTGTTCATGATTACAAATAACTCGGACGATCGGATGTTGCAGAGCATATTCGTCATAGCGTATAGGTTGACACTCCACCCCCCCCCCCTCCCCGTTACCCTCCCCTACCCTACTCTTCCCCATATCCGTTACCCTCCCATCACGAATGGTGAAAATAAGTGGCTTGAGCTTTACTGCAGTTTCCAAGTAGAAGTGTGAAAAAAAACGTGCAGTGACCTGCGCGCTCTTGTTATTTGAGATGAAACAGTTTCTCGTGTTATGTCGATTTCGTCCGAAGACGTTTTAATCAGATTTCACGTTTATTATCTACAGGCCGTCCTGCACATTTCGTTCAAAAGTTTACCGACTGTATTATATACAACAAAACTAATCTTACCTTGGGCGAGACAGGCTGAGATGCAGATGAGAAGGAATCCTAAGATTACTAACCCAGCCGACGTCGAATTGAACCACCGTGTCGTCATCTTGATACCAAAGTAACGAATGTCTTACACTCTCTCTCTCTCCACCTCTCTCTCTCTCTCTCTCTCTCTCTCTCTCTCTCTCAAAACATAATATTATTCACAAACTTACCGGGCAGGCCTACGTAACCATGAAAAAATATTGAACGAAACTAAGATGTGGCTTCCCAGGGTTGTATTTTGACGAAGATTATCCACGACGTGCAGCTCATGGTATCAATCAGCGGACAAGATTTCTCCTTTTTTCCATTTATTTGTTGTTATTTGTTCTTCCAGTAACTGGTGTAAACTGGCAGTGTTTGTTTTTATAACCTAGCCTGCGTAGCAAGGCTCTGTTCTACGAACACATTTTGATTGCCGAATGAAGGAATGAAAGAAAACGTACGCTACGCAGTGGTGATGGCATGGTCTGTGGTAGTTTTTGTATTTGATATTAAAATAAACAAGGTTAATTCTAAGCTCTAGCTCACCACAGCTTTCCGATGTTATAAAGGTCTTCAGGGAATCCAATTAACTTAGCCTATATATCCTGTTATGAAAACCACCATTCACCCGCAAGTTATAAATGAGAATTAAGTTGGGTATATCATAGTTGTGTTGCCCGCCGAGTCATTTGCTTTAAGTATTTCTCTAATATACTTGTTTTATTGGTGTCACTGCTGAATACAAGGAATCGATATATAATTTTTGCCCTGCGGTGAAGACCTTCTACCTTGTCAGAATTTCTGGTATAATAGAATTCAAATAATCTCAAATATTGACACAAAACTTGTTGCGAACGTTACAAAAGGGTCATAAAATTGCAAACAATGTAAAAGAGCAAGAAACGGCTGCGATAGGAATTGCCGCCAACTAACGGCTTCACATCTCACCAGGTAGACTGCTGGGCTTGTAATCTAGACGTCACTGATTCGAATCCCGTTCTTCAGTTGCTCTTTTTAATTTGTCAAAATTTCCCAGTCAGTTTTCCATCATTCATTAACTGATATAATTATACATTAGGCTATGATTATTTTGACTTTGGAAAATCGTTTGCAAGGTCCTCTATAAATGCTGTAGCAATCTTTTTCATCGCGATCCTTTCATAGTGAAACTAACTGAACAAGCGTGTGTTTTACCAAATATCGGTACGATCAAGTAATGTTTTATTTTGCTTCACTCTATATAAATATAAGCCCTTTAAAGGCGCCCTGGACTATAAAATCTTGAGGATTTAAACACATATGAAGAGCGTCATCCATTTCTAAAAGTTTCTCAGCGTTGATGCGTTAGAATAGCAAACTACGTTTCGTAATATGCTCAGTTGCTATTTCAAGTACGGTGGTTGTTAGACACTTGGCAAAATAAAAATAATAATGATAGAATAAACCAAAACCTTCAAAAGATCTAAATTCTTACTGTTTTGATCAAAAGTTTTACTTACGAAATTTACGTTAATGCAAGTTACTGGAGCTGCGATAAAGCCTTTATGATTCGAAATTATTTCCAAACATTCCGATACAGCACAAACCAAAACAGTTCTTAGTTAATCGATTTTCCTAGCGATTTTATGTTACTGTAAAGGAAGGATTTCCGATCAGCAGAGAACCTCAACTTAAGTTTTCTATGGTCTTGTAAATGACCAGCTATACCATAGTAGGCAATGGAGTGGAGCGGGGGGGGGGGGGGGTTTCTGACGGAATGCTCAGCATGCAGAATATTTTTTTCCATTAAAGGGCCAATCAAACAATCTTTGGATAAACGTTGCTGCTAGTTGCTGTTATGAATCTCCTCCCCCAGTGTATATTGAATAAGACCATTAAAAAGCGTTAATACCAATCTTCAATAAAAGCAGACACCCCAATAACAGCCTCTTCAGCAGTTAAGAGTGTTTCCAATAATATCCTTCCTGATCCAAGATTAATAAGCAAAGAATTAATGTATCATTTGGTTTTAAGTAGATAGTTCAATTAATCACAAAAGCACTAATTGACCACACAAGACAAGAATATATACTCTTTGATATTTATTTACAACTTTGACAATTTGTACAATGAATGTATATTATTCATAAATAACACTTTTCATTTTATGATGATGGCTTTTCAGATATTGCAGATTTCAATTTGCTTTTAAAATATTGCAGTTTTCAATTTGCTTTTAAAATATTACAGTTTTCAAATTGCTTCTCAAATATTGCATTTCAAGTTTCCACAATTTTCTTGCAATGATAAATTTTATTTCAAAGTTGATGAAGAAAGAAGAGGTGAATAGAATCAATCGTCACTATCTGAGTTAGGTCGTGTTGGTTTCGGGTTCTTTAGAAGGATATAAAAGAATAAAGTAAAAACTCCGAGAGTATTAGAGATTACTTTGTAGACATTTAAAAGATGAGTTTTAGGCACAAAAATTAATGATGATTTGTTGTACACTGTTAAGAAACACTACTATCAGCTTAGGTTGTATTTCTATTACACTTGTAACTATTGAGAGAAGACCATTTATGTAGTTCAGGTTCATAAAATAAAGTGACTGGACTATGTAGTCTAATACACTGACAATAACATCATTTCCTCAGATGCAACACAAAACTAAAAAGAGGGGATGGAGTTTTGTGCCCTTAAATGACACATTTATAATGCGTTTAAAAAAGTTTCAAGAAACAAGTGATGCTTGTTGTCATCCAAAGATGCTCTGTTGTTTATAAGAAGTTAAGAAATCATGGTTTTTAGTTAGTTATCGGAATTTATAAGACAATGAATTAATGTTTAACTTTAAGGCCTGCACGGAGGAGCCAAACTGATGATCAATGTATCCTTAAAGGAGCATTCCAGAGGTTTAACATATTTTAAAGGTGAATATCTCGAAAATTGAAATTACTATAGGAACATTACTAGCAGTCAATTTTTCTTCTTTTTCTGGACGTTAACATATGTAGAATAGAAATTCTCCTTAAAGTACTCTTTTAAACATGTCATTTTCATCCTTTTTTGACCAAAAGCTACATTTTGCAATGAATTTGTCAATTTCTGTGGGTATCATACTTGAAGGTTAATAAACGATATATAAGGTATATGGTAAAACAATCTGTTCCTTGAAGATGATGAAATTAGGCATAAGGTTGAAAATTTCAAAGAAATAGTTATGTATTAACATAAAATGTACTGTTACTGTACTGGATTAAGGATTTAATAATTCACTAATAAGGAACAATCGTTTGGTGTAATCACAAAGATCACGGTTAGATTTCTCTCAAATCCTCCAACTACTGTACATTGCACATTAGGTCTCACACATACATACACTATTAGGAATATATCCAGCATTGGAACTTTCAAGTACATATTAGCTCAGTCTAAAGGTGGGATTTAAAAATATGTGGGTAATTGGTCTTACCTGAAAATGTCTAGTGCCATTATTTTTCAGTAAACCTTGTTGATTCCTCAAATGGTGTTTTAGTACAAGCTTAATATGATTTCCCCACATATTCGTATCTATTGTAGATTTGCTACTGTTTTGTGTATTTCGAATAGACTTTTGTTTATTAAACATGTTTTACTAGTTACAACTATCCCTTTTATGGTCGTGACCTAATGAAAGATGCATTATCGTAATGCAGGTTTGTGGACTAGTCCAAGGTGATGTCCGAAACATTCAGTGATATCTGAAATTTTCATTCACTGTACTGCATGTAAACAAACTTTCTAAGTTCAAAACTGTCACTATAGGCAGGCTGGCAACACCCCATTGTTTCAATATCTAAAGTTTGATACCGTTTGCTTTGTCTGGAAACATACTGTCATAAAGTAAACATACAGCTGTGTTAATATACGAAACATAGTCCAAGACATTGTAATACAAATCTATAAAACAACTTTGTAGCATTTTCCACTGGCTCAAATGAATTCGATGCTGTATGTTAACATCACCTTAGAGATGAATCAGTTTAGATATATTGTTCTTAAGTAACATGTACGACCTTCGTTTAATAAATTTTCTTCTTGATACATGTAATCACCTTTCCATGCATCAAGCTTAGAAACAATAAAGGGTTTATATATCCTTTTATAGAGTTCACCAAGTTAAGTAACATGACTTTTTCTTCATTATTATTGCATTCAAATGAATAGTATTTGTTTTATTCCTTACTATTACATATTATAATATAACGCACTGGAGATTCCAAGATGCAATATTTCCAACTTCCGCTTCCCCCATTGCATTATTGGAACAAACCACCATAAAATAGGGCAAATCGATAACCCGCGATGTCACTTTTGTGGTCGCTATGATAAGACCCTGTTACATCTGTTTTGGGATTGCCCTATTATATCGAATTTCATTTTAGATGTCGAGCAAGCTATTTTTGGCAGTCAGTTAATATTTCGAAGAATGACATTGCTTCGGGTATCATTTTTCTGCGAATCACCAATATAATTTCTTAATTTTTATCTCAAGTACTTCATCTTCAGTAATAAAAAATTACCAACACGGAAATGAGATGTAGAGATTTTTTATATAAGTTAAAATTGGCTATTAAACTTGAGAAAGAACTCAAGCAAAGACGCAAGGCTTTTATTTCTTACGAGCCGTTTAAAGATTCATTTAGTAATTGCACTATACTGTTCAGTTAGTAACGATGCATCATTGTTTTTGTAGTATGTACTTATCATTACTTATAAATGGTTTTTGACCTTATTGTATTCAAATATGTTCGAATTGGCACAAGAATGTTACCAATAAAAATACCAAGCGTGGTAAAAAAATGTTTAAATGTTACGCATTGGTGGGTGATGTCAAAAAAAAAAAATTCGAGGGGTGATGTATGAAACAAGAGTCATGAAAAAACATTTCTGCGAGGACATGACCCAGAATTTTCAGCTTTTGGTAAATATATTTACTTATGGTCAGGTTATATCTTATGGTATGACTGTTACTATTACTTTCAGCTGTGCGCTTTAAAGCGTGTGAAGACTCGCGCACAAAGAAACGTCTCATGCCGGTAATCTGACCTAGTTTCGAATGAGGTGTAGAAGTGTTAGACACCACCATCGATCCCAGAAAATACACACACAGCTTGCTTCCTTCGGTAATTAGACACTAGTGTACAGTCAATACATACAGCTACGGTCAATACCCACGACACAAAGCAGCGTGGACATCTCAGGTCTAGATAAAATATAACAAGGTATCACGTTTCATTACTGTCTGCATTTTGTAGCGACAAGAAGAAAACGTCATTTGCAAGCAACGGAAAGTTAACTTTTTCAGAGCTCGGCACGAGGTTTGGGGCGAGTCTTCAATGCCTATAAGGAGAAACATGTTTCAGTATATTTCAGGAAACTTTACTTTTTTTCACCAATACTCCAATATTTTTAAATTATATCATCAATGTCATAGAAAAACAACGTCTGATAATAGCATGTCATCTTAATATAGAAAATAAATACAATATTGTCAATATTGGGCAATTTATGGATTGTCACACTTTTTGACCGTCTAGAATATAATTTCCAAAATAGTTTAAGGTCTGGTTGATTCTGATTCATAAATTGCAGATACTAGTAATGTTATTTATTAAGAGTGAACATTCTTTACTATAATTTGAAAATTGCTATCTTTGGTAACAAATTTGGGCACCTTAATGTGAACAGACCCACATATGATTTGTAATATTGTAATTATCAAAAATTCCATTTCTGATTTAGGTAGGAGGATGAACTTTTGTGGAAGGTCCAGGGGCAAATCGATTGTTTATAAAGGAGGAGTGCTGCCTTTGGGAATGAATGCTGATTCTCGTGTAAGGAGATCTCAGGGTCCTACCCATAAGAAAACATTCCTTCTTGGCTGAATGCCAGCAATTTCTCGACTGAACCATTTTCCTCCGTCTGACGATCAGAAGTGATGGAGGGGCTCCTTTGCGCAAGGCATGTGATTGCATTACTGTTAGGTATCTTACAGCAGTGAGATAATTCAGGCCTAAGGTAAAGTTTATTTCATTTTAGCACTTCAGAAAAATAAGCAACTTCTGAGGGGGGATGGCGGGGAGGAAGGGGTCGTGAGGGAGATTGGAGATGAGGTAGAGAAAATAAGAATGGGTTGGGAGGTTTTAGACATGTATTAGTTAATGATGTTTATGATGTTATTGTTGTTATTCTTCTTCAAATACTGTTCTCAACAAACTTTTCTCTCTACAAACTTTGCGTAACTTATCAGTCACACTTCTTATTGTTGATTTACTTGTATTATAGCATGGCGGCATATCTGTAGGTTATCCTTACTGGCTGTAAATTGCACCATGATTCTACTCAATATTCTCCTGGAGAATTTATGGTTCTCCAAATTATTCCAAAGTATTGAAAAAAGTGTTTAAAAGTAAAGGTACGTTTGTTCATGAGCTGAAACGCTTTCAAATGTCATCAGCATCACCCATTATTTGCAGCTGCACGCTAATATTTGCTACAACTTTTTTTGTAAGTACTTCCTCGGAGCACCTGCTTTTCTCCAAAGTGTTACAAGCTGTTGTGGATTTTAAAAACTTGACAAGTTAAATGTCTCAGTATGGATACCTACTTTAAATTGACACTAAGATGCTTCTTGAAATTTAGAGCATGGGTGAGCATAATCTTTCTTTATGACATATTGGGGTGAGGGGTACACTGATGAACATACAAATTGCTGAATGTTCAAATATTACTGATAAAATAGCCATTATTTGACTTTTTGGCTGCACGAACACACGACATGCACACACACACTGTTATGAAATAGTAATACTGCATCTTTGATTTTCCTGGAACACTCCACCGAGAGACCGTACAGGCCCTTAATATTTATCTGGGTCGAGGATTCAGTTTTCCCACGAGAAGTTTTAATTATCTTATTGAATCATGTTACAGGGCCTTTTTCCCAAAATAGATCAGATGTATCTGTGGAACATTCGTGAAGGCTCTTCTCACGTGGTATGCGCTAATTTCCATAAAAAGGGTGGACTTCCAAACTCCCAGCCAATCAGGGCAGATCAGTCCTTTATGCACTGATTTTCATATCGTTAGTTAATGCAGGACGGGCAGGTTATCAGCTGCCTTCTGACTATGCGCAGTGGAATTTTCGGTGGAGTGTTTTATAAAAAGCGGCATGGTCCCGCAAGTTCGTGACTTCGAGTTGCGTTATTGACGGAGTCAGATCATTGTATTTTTGGTTTTTATGTTAACGGCAAACTAATCATTTTATTTAATTAGAGAAGAGAATCGACAGAGAAGAAATTATAACGAATCACTAATCAAATCCTATCTTGTCAACTTGTTTTTTGTGAGAACTGTCAGTGTTTTCCTCTATCGCCCGTTCGAGACGTCTCCTGAAGAAGCGTAAAATACGGCATCAAGATACACCAGTACCTCTCTCTCTCGCGAGTCCCTTTATAACATAACATGCCGAAGTCGTGGGCTCGTTATAATACTACAATATACGTACACAAAACCCAATGAAAGCCCATTACACTATAGGAAAGATTGCGCTCAGACATAGTACAGTAACTAAGACTGATGTTGTAATATTACACAGTGAAAGGTAGCCATTTTATTTATAATTGGGAAGCTGACCAGTTGAAATTGTAATATTACACAGTAAGAAAGATAAATTGAGCCAGTCATATTTCAGGGTAGCCAGAACAGGCGTTACAAAGTGACAGATATACATTGTACATCAAAGGAGTGAAGGAAAAGGGGCGGGGGGTGCACAGGTAAAATCCCTGTAATAACACATGGTAGGGTAGATTGATGTCATGGTAAAAAACAGATCCATATTAATATCGATCTTTAACATTACACAGCCATAGGCAAGCTCTAATACATGTGTGTGCAACATTTTAGAACTCTATTAATTCATTCTGTGATATACCTTCCCTGTTCGAAATAATGAGACACAAAAGTAATCACATGTTTTATAGTATATTCATATCAAACTACATTTATTTGCAGCTAATTTTCTTTCCTTTGGTGACAACCAAGAATGCTGACTACAAGAGACAAGTGGCCTCAATGAAAAGTCATTTCTAGAAGACACAAGAAAATCTACCTCTTTAATCCATACAAGCCAGAAATATTGAAAAATATGTGACCAAAAAATTTAATTTTACTTGCAAAGAATGAGCGCAGGAAACAAAATACATGTTATAAACCTGACATGATCATACTGAATGATGGTAGTGATACTTCTTTTGAAGAATGAAGAGCTTTTAATGTGAAATCCTACAGCTGTGAGTTTGATTTAACAAGAAGACAAATGTTTAAGTCTAAATACAAATAATGGTCTATGAGATGCACTGAATGTCAAATCAATATAATGTACGTTACTGCTTACAGAGCATTAGAACTTTTGTTAACATCTTTCATACTTTGGTCTCCTACAAGGCAAAAAAGAAAACATTGTAAGATGGTAAGATACCTTCCCAGTCCTAGACTGCAATTATCACTAGAATGACAAAATATATGGTGCACTTGGGCTCAAATCACTAAATAACAAATTTGATGACAGAATATTGACCTTACCCAACAGCTTCAAATATCTGTGACTTGTGTCATGGATATTTTAGGTCCTCTGCAATACTCACCAGAACTATAATGTTTCGGCTTAAGTTACATTGTGATTTTACGAACTTTATGAAGATGTTAGCATATAAAATGTCTATTCCAAACATAAGTCTCCTGGTGGAATTTTAATGCATTTGGGTAAATTTCAGTCCCCTTCAACAAACCATGCTCAAGTGGTATCACTTTAATACCATAAGTATTTGGCAACTACTTTAAAAAAAGGGAGAAAATTCCAGACAAGTTAAAACACCTTTGTCCAAACTTCTCTCATATAGCTGTCATGTGGTAATTCATGTCAGACTGAGTGCAGAACAGACCAGCCTCACATCTTCATTATGTATGCAATTAGATGTGGTAGTGTGCGGGCAATCTATCAGTCTTTCCTCCCGTCCGATGCATGCTACATCGTCCATGTTGATTGGGAGAGATATTTCTCCCCCTCCACTGTCGCTAAATGAGACTACTCCATCAAACCCAAGCTGCTTACAGGCAATGTTGCCATTTCCCTCTGTGAAACCGTCATCGCAGACGGTTCCCCACTGTCCATTGAGGTTCACTAATAGCATTCCCTCGTTGTAGGCTCCTTCATCTGCCAGTCGCAGTTCGCCTTCATATGAAATAACAAGCAGACCATACCAGTCATTCAATATTTCATATGAATCTATTTCATTTAACTTTATTAATAAACCATTCTAACTGTCACTTGGATGAGAGTTTTAGTTGTGGCATGTCTTAGTTCAAAACTTTGAGTGGTAATAATATTTCTATAGCTGTTCTAGTTTTCGAGACATTCAGGTTTAAAATATACTAAATCTCAGGAATACTCCTTTAAATCTAACTTAATGATGATGATGATGCTGGAACCCCTCTGCACGCCTACATGTCAACAATAATTAATTCTTTTATCCATTTTAATAAATCTCAATAAGCTTCTTTTTGAGAAATTTGTATTGATTGGCAATATTTCTGAGCAGTTAATCCATTTATTTGTGTAAGAAAAGACATAAGCAGGACAATGTTGTCATTTCCTTTCCTCCAATTTTATTGTTTCCTTGCCTTTTGCACCTTTTTAGCGGATATAGTTTGTTACAAAGATAGAACGCTGAATTCCTGAAAAGTCAAAACACTGTCATGAACTTATGTTATGCATTATATCGATGTTCTAGTGATAAACTATGCCCCATTGCAAAAACCAACCAACCGTATATGCACTTAGTAGTTTTCGTTCATGCAATAATAGAATAAAAACGTATTCCTCTGCTAAATCTGCTAAAATGTCGATATCACGGATGATTTGTGCAGAACCCAAATTCCACTGATAGAATGACCTGCCACTTGTGTAAAATTGATGTACCACAGAGAATCGTTAAAGAGCAGAAATCGGAATCAACTCCAACAATATAGGTCATTCTAACATGTCGTATTCGTCGTAGTCTTCTCACAGAAAATGACATCAAACTAGAAAGGAAGCCTGAATTACAAGTAAATATTTGACTTGATCCAGTCTCCCACGGGTGGAATTATTTCACAAAATGACAGGAAAAATTTAGATGGAAGACATTTTGCTACTCCTATTAAGGGTTGAAAAACATAATCATTGCATATGATTTGTGGCCTACAGCTCATCATAACTGAAAACTCTACACAAGGTCCTGTTTTGAGCCCTCACAAGACAACCAAAACATTTTCATGAACAATTTTGTTTCACCACAATTGAAATGTTTTCTCCACAACATTTCAGCAGATTTGAACAAACGTTCCAGGATTGAGTGTTTTACGTTTCAGATAATGACCTCTCATGACCTTCAAATTTATACAATATAATTGCATCATATATAACTCACACAACCCACTGATGACATTTCAGACAAACTGAATGAATAATGACGAAATGAGAGTCATTCAAACAGTGTCAAAAAGCAACAGAATTTCTGCTGAATTTGCACGATCGCTATAGCTCAGCTAAAAGGTTTGAAAGGTTTTCGAAAGACATAAATTGATTTTTTTACTAAACTTCATATAAACAACAGAACACCCATGGATAACATTTGTCCTTGGCATTGTAAACCTGTTGTTGCAAACTATAACAAATTTCCTATCAACGTTTTTGTTAAATATCAGGAACTGACCTAATGGTCTCTGTAATAGTAAAAAGTAGACCAACACTTGATGAGTATCAATTGTTGAAAGGACATTTCTCCAAAGTTTAAAGGCATTCGAACCAATGAATAAAGTAAATAGCTCCAATGCACTGAATTACGAAGCAATTTACAGAGGGCTACAGACATCAACTTTTGACCATGCTATTCCAAGACTCCTTACATAGATACCAAAGACGGTCAGCAATATTAAATTTCTTCTAGAAACTGGCACAAACTTCACTTAAAATCTCTCTGTGCTGGGCTTAAACATCTGCAACCTTTGGCAGCTGGCCTGGAGAAGCAGCTTGGCTTGTGCCTAAAGTAGCATCGAAACAAATTACCCTCGTTGGGCGTATGAATTGAACTGAATTGATTTTATTGTCCACAATCGGAAATTCAGCTTACACAAGTCGTAAATACGTATAACCTAAATTGCTCAACAATTTCCTTGAATAATTGCCTATTTAAGGTAAAGAAATATCTTTTGAGGATTACTTTGTACAACAATTAAGGAACTAAAGAACAAAACTGTGGCCTAGCTTTATGTGGCGAACTAATAACTGTAGGAAAAGGCTGCATGAGGACAAACAATTGCAAAGCCTTGGGCCTCGTTATGCACAGCCTCACGAATGACTTCCACACGAGGCAGCCAGAAACAATGGACGAAGATTAAGAAACTTAAACTTCAGTACACTACACAAAACAGCTCCAGCAAGAGTCACTACCACAGACAAACTTGAGGTGTCATACAATTCATTACGTCTACCTTAAATAATAAAGAGCTCATCCAGCAGCCAGCACACTATCTCTTTCTGTGGATTAATTTCAGCCACCTATATTCAATAAACCTGGAGAGATTTCACCTCTTAAACTGTTTTGGGGATGATCCCCTATCATCTCTTGTGGTAAGAGGCTGCTAATGATACATCCCTATCATCTCTTGTAGTAAGAGGTTGCCAGAGTTACCTTCCACCCATGCAGTAATGATCTTCAGAATTTAAGTGCATGAACTTGCGAGTACATCCGACAAGTTTATTTAGTTTATTTTTTACGTTAGTTTAGTTCTCTACAAATGAAGTGATCATGAAAGAAACAGCTTGTTTCTGAAGAAGACCAAATCTTAAGCATGGCACTCTCTTTCCCCCCTCAAATATTTGTGATTACTTACCAACACCAGTGCATTCAACACCAGCATCTTCTTTGTGCTCAGTTTGCAGAAAAACTATAAACGTAAAGATAGCTCAACCAATCAATTCCCCCCCCCCCCCATCCACCATCTCAGTATTTGTTTCAAGCTAAAGTGAACGTATTTTTGTTAGAAAATCTGGGATATGACATTGATGATAACTACCTTGTTTGTTTCAAAGGGAGCCTCTCAGTATTTCAAGGACGATCGTCAAATGCCCCAGTTTAGACCACCCCACCAAGATATACCAGTGTTTCGTCCAAGATAAATACCCACTTATCCCGCCCCTCCCATCTCCCGCGCACCCCCACAAAAATGAAGACTACTTGGAATCATTACTGGACGCTAAGTATTAATAGAGTAGTCCCAGGATCACCGTATTTTGTGATTCTCTATAAACAGCACTCACCTACTTCATAACTACAAACCACTCCTGCATCTTCACCATGTTTTAGGTATAATTTCAAAGTGCCGCGGAGGGGATGGGGCCAGGATTACACATTACTTCATTTTGTTTCAAGGTGAGCAAAAAAAAAGGGTTACCATACCTGCGAGAGATACAATAGTGTGATGGGAGCAAAACAACATTTGAATCTCTACTGTGTGTACAGTTGTGATCTATTGAATGGTCACAGTTGAGTTTGTATGATTCAGTGGCTTCATCAGTATGAAGTGTTTGATAAAAGAGCCCCCAAGGGACATGAAATAAATATCCCACATCACTCTTATGTATTCAGTATTATAAAAGCAGTGCAACATATATTGCACTGAAAATTAGAATAGCTGACTGACACACAAAACTAACTTAAAGAATAATTTGAGGCACAAAATTAACTTTCATAGATTGCAGACCATTACAAACCACTTCTATCTGCACAGGTGGTGTTAACTATAAAACTTTTAAATTTTGAGAAAATGAACCATTCAACAGATGTGGTTCATCAACTTAAGTGAATGCACTTCTAAGTCTAACACACATATCAATAGGTCAGTCTCTTGGATGTAACACAAAACTCAAAGGTAAAACATAATAACTTGATGACATCAAAATGACATGTTTATAATGTATTACAAATTTGTCAAGAAAAAATGGTGTTCAATATCATCCAAGGATGCTCTATTGTTAATATAAACTTAAAGGTACATGTTTCCGTATTTTGGTGGAACTATTAAAACAATGGATAACATTTAGCCCTGAAGACCCCCCTTGAATCAATAAAAAAAAACCAAACCTGAAGTGAGTTGACAGATAACACTTGCATCTTCAGCATGATTACAATTGTCGATTCTTCTATAATAACAGCTCAACAATTCAGTTTCTTCACCACCGCATCCAACATCATCAAGATGGATTTTTCCTGTACCCTCACCAAACGCAGCACTTCCACGAGACTCAAGGGCCCGAATGAGGCCTAATTGATTGCAAACTACATTAGCATCATTAATGTCCCATTCATCATCACAGACAGTGCCCCATTCTCCATTTAGGTAGATCTCAACACGTCCAGCTGTCTCATTACCTCCAGCAAGACGAATGGAACCTTCCTCTGTAGAGAAATAATGAACAATCAAGATTTACTACAATAATAGTCGATCTTTGCTTTCTAATGCTAACCTATTTACCCACTTCCTTAATGTGAGAACTTAAACTTGTTCTGAATAATTTGCTGGTCACTTACACAGACTAACTTGCAGAGCTCGTAAGCACAAAACCTGTGAATTGATTTAGTTGCTAATATATAATTCATCATTGTTTCTATAACTTCAATCTGAGCGTTTACACAACAGGTAGTAGCATCCCTTTAAACAGAGAAACTATTAAAGTGATGCATGAGTAAGCCCATGTTCATATGACATATTTTTCATATGACAAATGTTTGAGGTTTGAAGAACAATTGTTCATGATGCACCTTGTCATCCTCTGATCTGGTGGCATTATATTGATGGTTTTCTTTGTCTGCACCAGTGACGAGGAGTCTCTCATGTTTGATTGATCACAAAAATTCCTCTCACAGCACCATAACTTTTCTACTGATTACTCTCTTCAACACTTCCTTGATTTCTCAATCCGGAAAGGAAATGTCACCATCACCACCTAAATTCCAATAACTCATTTCATTCCATTGTATGGGGACCATTACTTACCGTTAATCCTCCTATCTGAGATACTATTCTTTTAACCTCCATTTCTTTTATTTATGTTCACCAGATACTGCAGATTTACTTTAGTTTAGTTACACCTGGGTAGTCAGCTCTTTGTTAATAGATGGGTAAGTGTTTTCTAGGTTTTGGGAATTATTTCAAAGTTGAGGGGGGGGGGGCAGGATTACACATTACTATATATGTTTTAAGGTAAGCAAAAGAAGAAAGGAAACCATACCTGTGGGAGTTACAGTAGCGTTAGAGAAGCAAAACAACATTTGAATCTTAACTGTGTGCACAGTTGTGATCTACTTAATGCTCACAGCTGACTTTGTATGATCCAGTGTCTTCATCAGTATGAAGTATTTGGTAAAAGACCCCCACGGACACCAAAGAAATATCCCACAACATTCTTATGTATACAGCATTAATAACAGTGCAACACATATTGCACTGAAACTGAGAATAGCTGACTGACAGACAAAGCTAACTTAAAGAATAATTTGAGGCACAAAATTAACTTTCATAAATTGCAGACTATTACAAACCACTTCTATCTGCCCAGGTGGTGTTAACTTTAACACTTTAAACTTTGAGAAAATGAACCATTGAACAGCTATGGTTCATGAACTTAAGTGAATGCACTACTAAGTCTAACGCACATATCAATAGGTCAGTCTCTCGGATGTAACACAAAACTCAAAGGTAAACCATAATAACTTGATGACATCAAAATGACATGTTTATAAGTTGTAACAAATTTCAAAAGGAAAATGGTCTTACATATAATTAAAGGGTGCTCTGTTGTTAAAAGGAACTTAAAGGAACATGTTTGGTGGAAATTTTAAAACAATGGATAACAATTAGCCCTGAAGACTCCCTTGAATGAATTTACAAAAACCAAACCTGGCGCAGGTTCGTCTGAAGTGAATTGACAGATAACACTTGCATCTTCACCATGATTACAATTGTCGATGCTATTAAAATAACAGCTCAACAATTCAGTTTCTTCGCCACCGCATCCAACATCATCAAGATGGATTTCTCCTGTTCCCTCACCAAACGCAGCACTTCCACGAGACTCAAGGGACCGAACGAAGCCTAACTGATTGCATACTACATTAGCATCATTAATGTCCCATGCATCATCACAGACAGTGCCCCATTCTCCATTTAGGTAGATCTCAACACGTCCAGCTGTCTCATTACCTCCAGCAAGACGAATGGAACCTTCCTCTGTAGAGAAATAATGAACAATCAAGATTTACTATAGTAAAAGTCTATCTTTGCTTTCTAATGCAAACCTTTTAAAGAAATTCCTTAATGTGAGAACTTAAACTTTCTCTAAAAATATGCTGGTCACTTACACAGACTAACTTGCCGAGCTCGTAAGCACAAACCTTGTGAATTGATTTAGTTGATAATATATAATTCAACATTGTTTCTATAAATTCAATCTGCGCGTTAACACAACATGTAGTAGCATCCCTTTAAACAGAGAGAAACTATTAAAGTGATGCATGAGTAAGCCCATGTTCATATGACATATTTTTCATATGACAAATGTTTGAGGCTTGGAGAATGATTGTTCTTGCTGCAACTTGCCATCCTCTGGTCTGGTGGCATTATATTGATGTTTTCCTTTATCTGGACCAGTGATAAGAGTCTCTCACCTTTCATTGATCACAAAATTCCTTTCAAAGGAACTATTAACTTTTCTACTGATTACTTTCTCCAACACTTCCTTGATTTCTCAATCCTGGGTAGTTAGCTCTTTGTTAAAAGATGAGTAGGGCATGTTTTCTAGGTTTTGGAAATAATCTCAAAGTTGAGGGGGCAGGATTACACATTAATATATATGTTTTAAGGCAAGCAAAAAACGGAAAGGTAACCATACATGTGGGAGTTACAGTAGCGTTAGAGAAGAAAAACAACCCTTGAATCTCTACTGTGTGTACAGTTGTGATCTTTTAAATGGTCACAGTTGAGTTTGTATGATCCAGTGGCTTCACAAGTATGAAGTATTTGATAAAAAAGCCCCCAAGGACATCAAACAAATATCCCACAACACTCTTATGTATTCAGTATTATTAAAGCAGTGCAACACATATTGCACTGAAACTAAGAATAGCTGACTGACTAACAAAACTAACTTACAGAATAATTTGAGTCACAATATTAACTAACTTTCATAAACTGCAGACTATTACAAACCATTTCTATCTGCCCAGGTGGTGTTAACTATAACACTTTTAAATTTTGAGAAAATGAGCAATTCAACAGCTATTGTTCATGAACTTAAGTGAATGCACTTCTAAGTCTAACACACATATCAATAGGTCAGTCTCTCGGATGTAACACAAAACTCAAAGGTAAAACATAATAAATTGATGACATCAAAATGACATTTTTATAATTTGTTGCAAATTTGTCAAGGAAAAATGGTGTTCAATATCATCCAAGGATGCTCTGTTGTTAATAAAAACTTAAAGGAACATGGTTTGGTGGAACTTTTAAGGAGGTCATGACACGGTCATATGTCGATCATTGAAATGAAATATTTGGACAATTTGATAGACAAATATACACCTTTTTTGTTAAAATACCGTTATTTTTGTGTAGAAAATATCAAATGAAAAAAATAACGTCCCACCGTTGCTCGAAAAATAAGCAGTTTAACCTTCAGTCTCAATGACGTCATTGCATGAACGATGGTTAGAATGACATGCACTGTCTGCACACGGCGTCGGGACGCGGTACATAAGCCTATACGTTCCGAGGTAAACAAGTGCTAGTCTTTACGTAACTGAATTTTTCGAGCAAAACTGCCGGTTCGGTGTGTTGTTGGTGGTTGCAGCAACACCAAATGGGAAGGAATCCGTCATCATAGATATCCGAAAGATTCGAAAATCAGTAGAATATGGACTCAGTTTGTGCACAACACTCGGTCTGATTTTGCGTGTTCAGACTATAGCTATATATGTAGTGACCGTTTTGAACCACTAAGAAGTAAGATTGTTTCGATTCAACGCATAATTTAAAGTCACGATTTGGACTTGGCGGGAGTAGGGGAAGGGTACTCCTGCCCGGAAAGTACCCCACAATCAAACGGAAACAAACGACCGATCTCGGGGAGCCATCCGTAAGCACTACAAGTACTATAGTCAGTATTGAGGAGTTCGGACACCCCTAAGAAATACACGATTTCACTATGACAACCTACGGCAAGATCCAGTTTCACGAAAAAATACGAAGCTACAGTTATTTTCTCTCCAAAATCCTATTAGCAGTAGTACTAGGCCTAAGCATGACATTAGGCATATCCCTACAGCAAGTCAAGTCGGTACCAGCAAATCAACCAAGCAAGATGCTCTAGAGAGGCAGAAGTCCAGGCTCAAGAAAACCAGTCAACAGTAGGGAAGGGTTGTTGATATGCATTATTTTCTGCTTTTAATGTAAAATTTAAGTATTCAGTTGCATATAAATTTTGGTAACTGAGGTCACAATACTTTACAAGCAAGATACTGCCTGTGTAACCATAGCAAAGCCTAGTTTATGATTTGTTGTTATTTATGTTTATCACTTTCCTGTTTTTGTTTTTATTCATTTGATCTTTTCCTTTCATTTCTTACTTTGTTTTATTCATTTCACAATGATTAAGAATTACATTGGTAGATTGAGGATTTCCCAAAATTTTCACTTTCATTGCTAACTGTTTCAGGGCAACAGCTTGTGGTCAGGTGGCCCTGTGTGAGCTTTCTCTTTAAAAACCTTTCTTTAAAAAACGATTTATGAATATTCAATGATCAACTTTTGTGTTTGATTGGTTTATGGTGGTCATTCGTGAGTTTCCATACACTAAAATATTGGATGTTTTCTTACAAATATTGGATGTATTCTTTCAATTATGGGATGTATTTTAGGAATTATGGGATGGAATGAATAGGGTATGATAGTAGGGTATGATAGTAGAGGACAAAGTTAAGGGAAGATACTATAAGCCAAGTTTGCATAGTAAGAGGAAAACAGAGGAAGGATAAGTTGAGATGGTTGTGCACAAGATCAAGATAATTTCTTATAATAACAACAGTGTTAGAGGAGAGGACCCGTATTTTCCTATAAGTTCAGTGGATTTCTTATAAGACGTATAACAGCTATTGATTAAGTGACCACATTGCTTGAATACACGATTCATGTGCATAGTAAACCCATTATTTTGCCGTAATATGTTTATTTTTCGTGTGAGCATTTCGCCTTTTCAAGTTGTCTCCACGATCTCAAAGTAAAACGACCCTACCCTCATGGGAAGGTGCCACTTGAAATTTTTCCAAACCTAAAAATATAGTTTTGCCTGGTCACTGGGTTTTTGGCCGGCTACACCTGCATTTAGGTTTTTTTAGTATCTAGTTTCAGGATGAATGGCTGTTTGGGATGTATTATGAAAATCACTTCATAAAAAGTTGTTGAAGATTGGAATGCGTGCTTTAGAAAGAGACTATTACCATCACCAGAAATGTAACAAAGTTTGAAAAAATGGAAGTTTAATGTGTATGACTTTTATCAATCAAATAAGAAACATATGACAATGAAATAATTCATTTTCTTCATTATTTTTAATTCATTCACTTTTTATGTATTTTTTGTATAATATACAGACATGGGGTTTTCACCAATAAATTTTTATACAAATGAAATACATGAATATTCCTTTCATGGAAACATTGCAAAATTAAAGCCATCAAATCTGAATGCCATTTTAGCGATGCTTCAGGCTGACGATATTTGTCCCTGTGTCGGCAAGCGGTAAGTAGTCCAGTTCTGGGTGCTGGAACCCCACATACTCAGCTGAAGGGAAGCCCTCCCTAATCTTTGTAACTGCACAAGCAGGAATGGTCACTCTAGTGTTTTTTGCCAAGATACCCCCAACAACACCTGACTAGTTGCCTGTAAGCAACATATCTGTAACGCCTGTCAGAAAGAAAAAAGAGGAAATAATAAAATATAAGAAAATGCATCATAACAAAACACTGAATCAAGCCGGCATTGAATTGAATGTTTCCAATAGGCAACGAACCGAAATCTGCATATAAGATTTGGAAGCAAAACAATACATTGTGAAAAAATTTATCCACTAACTCAAAAATAAGTGTTTAATTTTTTTACAGGATTTATTTCTAACTTCTGTTTACAGTTTTTCAAATACTCCCCCACAAAGGTGCAGACACTGAAGAGTGGGGAAATTACCCATTTTCTCTGCACTTACATGTATGCAAATGCTATTCCCTTTTCCATGTACAGGTAGGTACTGTATTCAGTTGATCAGTCGGTCTTGCAAGCAAGAGGCTCTGAGTTTACTTCATTGTCTGAGTCATCTGTGTTCTTTCCTTGCACAAACAACATTATATCACTTGCGTCATTGAAACCAGGGAATACCACCGGCTTTATGGGCCTAATAGTTTGATGGTATTCACCATTTTTTCATATTACATTACAAATTTGAAATAATTATGAAACAAATTATTTCCAATCTGATTTACAGACATATATCTAGCAATTGTAGATTCTGTAAATCCTGCTAAAATGTTGTCTTCACATATTTTTTACACCAAATCATAGTTCAGTTTAGTTTAGTAGAAAAAATGGCTTTCATGATATGAGACCATTTTGTAACTGCTTCAACAAGTTTTGAAAGACTGGTTAGGGATAGACAATAATTGACACTATGTAATATGTTTATTGGTTTGTACCACAATCCCATACAAAATGTAGGCCTTCGATTGGGAAAGAACTGAAAGTCATATTTTCAAAGACGTAGTAAATTCAGTATTCCTATTTTCTGCTGGGAATGGTAGGCGCAAAGTAAATAGATGATGTAGAAAATATTGAGTGCAGAAATTTCTAGTATGAGCCTAGCCTAGGCCTACTGTTAGATTAAATAATTTTGCATTGTCAAATTACTTGTTATATTTTACCTGAACTAATTTTCGTATCCGTTTATTTCCTATCAAAATGATACTGCTTTGTCCTATCATAATTTCATTGAATATGCCCTAAGCTACATCAAACAGAACTTGTAGTTGTACGGTAGTTGCATAACTAGATGTAGTACTACTACTAGTAGTAGTACATCTAGTAGTTGCGCGAAATGAATGTAACGACTCGATAATAGGTTATCTTTTTTCATAAGAAACATATAAATGTTAAACATTTAAACAAAATACATTAAATCATGTACTGACCCTTCATTTACGTCAATTTGGAGCCTATCAACGTCAGGAACTGCCGGAGCTTAGTCTCCCAAATCTCCTTCTGCACCAGCTCTCGCAACTGCCACTGGCTCGAATTAGTATGGTTGCAAACCAAATGCTTCTTCTTCTTCATCATCGCTATTTTCGCTTTCATCAAAAACTCGACGAAGAGCAACCCATGCGCAATTCTATTTCCTCTGAATTATCGTCGGAACTTTCAGATCAATTTAGTGCTTCATTATGTAATTGATTTCAAGTCGATGAAAACGCGTTAACACACACTACACAGTGAAACACACAGTACACAATGATATCAGCGTTGCGTCGTTCATGCAATGACGTCACGTTGCAAAAATCGTTGCAAAATTTGAAATTTTTCTCACTTCCGGGTTCAGAATGCGTCATAGTTCGTTATTTCATTTGATATTTTCTACACGAAAATAACGTTTGTTTTTAACAAAAAAAGTTATATATTTGTCTATCAAATTGTCCAGATATTTCATTTCAATGATCGACACATGACCGTGTCATGACCTCTTTAAAAGGATGGATAACATTTAGCCCTGAAGACCCCCCTTGAATCAATAATAAAGAAAAACCTGGCGTAGGTTCGTCTGAAGTGAGTTGACAGATAACACTTGCATCTTCACCATGATTACAATTGTCGAAGCTATTATAATAACCACGGGAAAAAAACACGCGTTTAAATCGCCGTTTTCGGTCTGTAATTGCGACGTAAATTCCGAGTTCCAGCCTGTTTCCGTTACGTTTCCACTCCTGAAACTAGTGATTAAGGTAAGCTTACGACCCAACTTAAACGCGTGAGTTTTCCGCGTTCGCGATGACTTATTTACCGAGTACGCGGTGACCGTAAACGCCAAGTGTCATCCAAATACGGTGAAGCTCACTTAATCGTGCGGTTTCAGGGAAGGGTAATCTTTACGTTTCCGGTCACAATTACAACAGATTCGCTACCTTAAACATGACCGTTAATCTGGAGTATACGTTTGAATCCAGCAGTAAACTTCTCGCATTGATCATCGTAAACGCCATGATTACACCAATATATACGGAGAAACGTGGTCATCGTAAACACATTACTTACGACCAATACAGGGGCTGGGCTTATTCGCCACGTTTAGGGAGTCTTAATCGGGTTGATTAGGCTGAGAAATACACGGACCACCTCTATCAAATATTACATTTGATTTAAAGAAAATTAAAAATAATAAATATAAAATCACACTCGTTTGATTTTCCACTTTTTTATTTATATATTTGCACCTCATATCGCATCGTAAACGTTAATTTGTTATTTTTACACTTATACAAAAATTATGTAAATGAACGAAATACCACTTCTAATGTGTAAATACATCTAAATGCAACTCAATATTGCTTTACATCATAGTGTTGAATATTCAGCTTTTTGAATACAAAGTTTAAACCTCGAGAAGCCATTTTCCTTTTCAAATTTCAAAACATGCATTATTGTCCGGAGAATGTTTTTTGATGCCCAAATATTACTCTACTTACATTGTGGCAATTATATACACATGCAACGATTTTAATGCCAGGTGAAAGAAGAAAAAAAAACAAGTAAATATGGAATGTTTCTATTTTTAGTTACTAGTTTGCAAATCAAAACCTCTGAAAACCAGCTACCCACTTGAAGTAAGTTAACATATCAGCAGTTAAATTGAACCAAACAAATTTATGTTTAAAATTCGGTGTGTTTATCCTCAGATGATATAAACGCCTAGGCACTTCTTCCATGATGGTTATCGGCCCCTCGACCCCCCCCCCTCCACCCAGGCCCGGAAACGGTACCAGCCTCTTTTATGTGGAACGAACTTGACACAGAACACCACTTCCTGCCTCATTTCGTAGCACGCTTAACATTTTGTTGCTGCTTTAAATTTTATTGTAATTAACATATATTTTGATATAAAATGCAATGATAGCCCAAACAAGATCTCTAATTTTTTTACCCTGAAAGTCTGGAATTAACCATGCATGAATAATGAAAGACAAACGTACAAGTACAACAACATTTCGACAAATTATTAGGCCTATGCTCTATAGCTATGTCTTATTTTAAAATATGATTTACTAAATGATTCATTAACAATTAATAGAATCATGCTTTTTTCTTGGCTTTTGTTTCCTGAAAATATTTTAAGGATAACTTAATCCTTAACATTTAATCCCTTGATGGAATATATTAGCTGTGAAGGGAAATTTAAAAAAGAGGCTTCCATTAAAGCAAAAGACTAACAAGAAAATAATAATTAATCTGACATCTATTATTATGGGCATATTCTTTCTTCCTTGTTGCATTTATCTCAGGCAGGATTTCTTTTTAAAGGTATCATGTAATTACACCAAATGTTAAATTAGAGAAAACTCTTCTTTATTATACAAAATCGTCAACTGCAACTTGTTTGTATCCGAAACAACGGTGTTTGCTGTTTGTTCCTGGTGCCTCATTAATCAACAAATGCTCAGGACAGGATTATCCACGTGCAACAGGGGCACGAGTTTAAACGTTGGGTAAAAAATTCAAAGAAATATTGTTATAACGTTACATTATTCTACGTTGTATATGGTACAAAAAGTTCAAAGAAGTCAAACGAAATGGACCTCGATATGCAGTCTTTACGCTGTTGATCAATGACTGTTTTTATGTGATGGTTTAATGTACGTATCATAACCACCGTGGGCAAATAGATGTCTTTTGTGAGCTATACATCCGGCGTTATCCGATACCAATGTATCTCTATGGAAGCTCCAATAAACTGTTTGCCACGGGCCTCCCACAAGCTTAATCCGGCACATCAAACAATGACCATTTTCACCATTTGGAGGGGGGTCATACCTTCATTGTTATTGTTCGGCCTAATTAACAGCCCAAGTTGGGGCGTCAGTCGGTACGCATTTTAAAGATACGTCTTCTTTCCTAACGGTGGGTATCCCTTTTTCTGGACTTTTCGCTAAGGAGAACGTCCTTATAGAATGAGTCCAGCCTCATTTTGTTCAGTCTTTCCGACTCCCAAGTGAACTCCTACACTACGGTACCCTAGCTCGTTCGCTCTCCATGTCAGATTCCTCGGATGACATATACTCAGTTGACATCACTGTACAGTCAGTGTTTTCTCTCCTCTGACCAGTCTATGTTCTTCATTGCGCTCAATTTACACTGAAGTTTCTGTAAACAAAGATACAAGAATAAGTATGAATTAGACATATATAAAGACCAGTTGGCATATAGTTTACTTTTGTCGAAAAATATACTAGCTCCAACTGTCAATATCTCCAGCCCCCCCCCCCCCAGTGAAAATGTGGAGGCGCGGAAGTATCATTCCGCCCCCCCCCCCCCCCCCCGCTTCGCAAGTCAGAAAAACCCCTTTTTCATTTCCAAATGAGAAAAAAAAAATCTCATTTGGAGCACCAAATTGCATCTAAGGCCAGGTGAAAATACAAAATTAAGTTTACAAAATGGGGTGGGTGTTGAAGTGTGTCTTATTGCACCAAATTGCATCTGAGGCCACCTGGAAATGCAAAACTCCCCTTAGACCCCTCCCCGGGCCGGCCATCAGTCTTCAACCGCCTACTCAAATGTACCTTCCTACGCCACTGTATGTTTCAACGGTTTACAAAGCAGATTTGTTTATGGGTTGGGAGAGGTAGGGGGTACGTGGTCGGGTGACGTTCACCATCACAAGGTTAGAACGTGAATGTATCAATAACAGTATACCCTGGCAAATTGTGCATGTAACATTTTACAGATATCTAAAAGGAGATTATTATATTATTTCTCTCACTGTCATATTTTAACTCTTTTAATTTATCGTTTTTAAAGGAGCGAATGCCTGTACAGGTCTAGGGTTTATATAATGGTGACTTTTAGTGATTGAAAAATTACATTAATAAGTCTTGGCCTAGTGTTACGTACCGAACAATCCAGTAGCACAGAGAACTTTGTTTTCGTTTGTTTTTTTTCGAAAGAAGTTGTTCCTTCTCAGCCAGTAGTGCTCGGAGTGCCTTTAATTCTTCCTTCAAATGTTTGCATCGAGCTTTCTGTCACAACATGTGCATACTGCCGCGGTAGTTCCAACTGTCGCTGCTTCTAAATGTTTTTTTCTTTTTCCAATACACGTATGACATTTTCCTGCGGAACATCATTAAAAACCAGCGACGGATCGAATTGAAAGTGTACTTTTATAAACTGGCAACCTTGCTTCCACGGAGCTTTCTGTTACTTCTGCAATAAACCACGGAAGCCGGAATCGTCCATTTTGAATGCTCTTTGCAATGTAGAACTCGATTGAGAATCAAGTGCGGTGTGAATCAAACCAACGTGTTGCTACTTGTGATACCGCCTTTTACTGATTTCAAATTGCCCGCTTTCTAGTAAGCCCATGCTGTGACGTAATTAACTATACTGAATACGTTATTGTTACTAACCAACTGGAGTAGCCAACCAGTGAACTGCAAAGTGACAGACAGTAAAATTTATCATTGTGAAGTGACCGGAAATTTCACTTCCTTATCTGGAAATGGTATTTATAGTAAGTGAGCAGTATACTTTTCTGTTTCGTACATATATTGCGGTGGGTATTTGTGCGTTTCATCGCTTTACGTGCATGATATAGGCCTTGAATATACTTCTTCGAATATCACTTGACGGCATATTGAGAGAAATCGGCAGAGCAAAAAAAGGACTGTTGAAATCTATCTCGACTAATCTATGAAAAAGAATATGGACAATGGGAAACGTAAGAGGAGCATTTAAAACGGGGGAGGGGAAGGGGAGGGGAGGGGCAGGGGGGCATGTGGTAGGAGGTTGGAAAAAGTTTTGCACAAAATTTAAGCAAAAATTACTTAAATCTCAAATATGGATTTGCGCCGCTATGACCGACAAAGTTTAGCCGAGGTTTTTGAAGCCTGACACTGAGTACCGATTGTTCGATATCCCAGTTCCGAGGCTTGTGCCCCCCCCCCCCCACCCACCCTGTCCCTGTCTTTAAATAAATGCCCTAAATAGCTATTCTGGACCCGACCATTTCTAAAGCCGCAAAAACGGCATCACCAAAGAACCGGCTAATTATATTTTAATTTCTATCTCAGGACTAAACTCGGAGGGGGTACATATAGTTGGATGGAAGGAGACATCCACAAATATCCAAAATATGACTCATTTGTAATATTAGATGAATTCTACGACCATTCTGGATCAGTTTAGGGGAAAATGTTGTATCCATGAGATGTCAACGTGTTCCTCGATCACCTAACTTTCCAATTAAAATTAACGGATTACATTCTATAACAATGGCATATGCAATTAAACAGGTTCATAATAAAATTAAGAACGATTCTTTGCATTAACAGTTAAGTTTACCACATATTGGGGAACCTGACGAGGGGGGGGGGGGTGAGTGGGTGGGGTGCACCACATGGTTGCATTGGGTCCCCAATATAGCGTTAAAGGAGGTCTAATTAAAGTACCCTAATTATTGTAAATGCTCATTTAAACGTCGCGGGTTCTCGGAAGCTAACTTGGCGAAAACAGCAAAGGGAAAACTCGATTGGATTTCAAGTGACAAAAATTGTGCGATGCTATGTACTCAGTGTGAATCCTCCAAGCCATAGTTTTTTTTTTTTTTTTTGTCTTGTCTTCGAAAAGTCTTCAACGCAAAGCGATTCTTTTCACATATCAGTTCATGGAAACTGCAATTATTATATTATCATTATGTTCTACTAGTCCATAAATTTGTTAGTACAATCATGGAGGTAAAAACCTCCATCATACAATGGTACAATGTCCTTTCTACGCTTCTGTAGCTCCGTAGTTAGCATCCAACATTGATATTTCCGAATTCTACGGTCCAGCAACAATAGGCAGCTAAATTCAAATCTGTATGGAAGCCGTGAACTGCCGCTTCTAAAACTTGTTGACGATCTCGTGAACTTATGTTAAAGTCGGAGGAAACTGAATATAGCAGTTTGTCGATCATTTAACCATGCTTTGACTCAGTGATCATATAGAAGCTGGAATCTTACAATAAACAATTAAACAATGTGAAGCGTGTCACAGTGACAATAGCATTTGATATTTACATGTTATTCAGTATATCACGCCTTTTTGACAGTAATCACAAACACATTCTTGCTATATTTTTCAGAGACCCACGAGTTATCATTTTAAAAGGTTTGAAATTCTGACACTCTTCAAAATGCGGCAGTATTTAATTTTTAATTTTATTCAGTTCCATATCAACAGCGTAATGATATAGCTACATTCATTTTTTGACATTCAACATATTAAATATCACTTGTGTATTTAACGTTACTTGATCGAGATGTAGTTTGCAATAATTTTCAGGAAAATTCGTTTCATATATATAACTATTGGAGAATAAAACCATTACCTTGATCCGGCACATGCATATGGATTTCGCTGTGTGTGCTACGTATTGTAATGTAGGCGCTCTATTTTTGCCTTTATACGGCACTTATGTATGTTTATTTATTATTTATATATATATATATATATATATATATATATATATATATATATATATATATATATATATATATATGTATATATATGTATATATATATATATGTATATATATATATATATATATATATATATATATATATATATATATATATATATATATATATATATATATATATATATATATATGAAAATCGTAATGAGTTTGTAAATCAAGAACAGTGAAACAAACTTTCAGCCTCCACCAGGATTCGAGCCACGGGCCTCCCGCTCTGTACGCGGACACCCTAACCACTAGGCTATATGGACGCTGATTGTATGTCCAGAGGTTCGAAACCGGTAAGGAAGGTCTATATGTTTGGGACTTGCTATTCTGTTTATTTAAGACTTGCATGTGTCTCAAGCATGAATGTATTACGGTACCCTCACAGGATAATACTTCCGTGTCTCAGGTATGCATTTCTTTAATGGAATTATATAACGGACACAGGACAATCTTAGCTATTATATATTTGCATATAGGTGCGTGATTTTTACAAACACCAAACGTGAATATGCCAATTTTTGGGCATAATGCTTATTTTCTCAAGCGATATAAATTATTTTCGACATTTCCGTAAAAACTAAACAGTAATGAACGTCGTTTATACGTATTATACACAGGGACGTAACTAAGGCCTGATGATTGAGAGTGGGTAGGGGGGGGGGGGAGATGTAGTGGCTGAAATTCCAACTGGATGGGATTTGGAGCCAGAAAATTCCGACTGCTACCTTGTAACCCGCAGCCCCCCCCCCCCCACACACACCCTACTCGTCAACGATACAGTCAGTGTCAGTCAGTCAGTCAGACACTCCATCTTTCGCGACTGCACTTTTGTTTTTTTGGTACATTTGTACCACTGGCCCTCACTTCACAAATTTATTAATCACTCTGGTTAGCGAGTAAGCAATGAGTATAAGTTATCAGCTTGATAGGCTACATAGACTACCAACTAAAAAAGCTATGTTAATGTAACAAAGGGGAAAACTTTTCTTTTTCAACAAATTATATTCGAAGACATAGCGGTGAACTACCCCAAAATACAGTGCTTTTTCCTAGCGCGCTTAATATTATTTTCTTGGGGGGGGGGGGGCTATTTATCACTCACATGAAAAAAATTAAATTGTTCACTTCATTCCAACTGAGCATTGGGAATGAAATGAACAGTCAAACATTTTGCAGAAAAATGTTGAGTTGACGAGATACGATAAGTTGCCAATTAAACATTTTGCAGAAAATTTTACAATTGCTCAATTGGGATGAAGTGAACAATTGAACATTTTGCCAAAAACATGTCCAATTAACGAGATAAGATAAGTTGTCCATTGAACATTTTGCAGAAAATTTTTCAATTGCTCAGATGGAATGAAGTGAACAAGTGAACAATTTGCAGCAAAATGTCCAATACACGAGATATGATAAGTTGTCAATTAAACATTTTCAAAAATTGTTCAATTGCTCAGTTTAAGCAACTAAGCAATCCAACATTTTTCTGTTTTTTTTTTTTTTGGATAAGATTTTATCTTGTTATTTTAACAATTTACTGAAAAATTTCACTTTATGGGCAAAGTTTTTCTTATGTTGATGGCCATTTTAAGTTTCCGTAGAATAACATTGAGCGTTTTAATTGTATACGTTGTACAGTAGTATATTAGGCATTTTTTTTTTTTTAGAGTATTCAAAATCACACGAAGTTTTGTAAGGTGGAGTATAAGAACCGCGAGATACAATTTCTTAATATGACAAGGAAAACGAGGTAAATATGACTGATTAAAGGTCAAGTTTGACCGAAAATTGTAGGTCACTCACAAGTAGCAAGAATTTATGAAAAATAGAGTGCCACAGTCGGAAATTCCGTACTCATAAGCGTACGTATACAATTTTAATCTAAGGCTGATGGGTACAGTTTCTTCCTCGTTATGATCCCCCACTATAATTTTCAGTTGATATATGTAATCAACATATTATGTTAAATTAAAAGTAAGTATATGTATCATCAACCTATATATGAAATTGATCGCAGAGTCAATCAGGCGTAATAGATTTAGGGAGGGGAAATTGATTGTGGGGTGAGGGGCTTCGAGTTCAAATACGTATACTCATCAAAAGTAGTCTGTAATGGCCCCAAATTACGGCATGCTGTAATTGCTGGAAGTTTTCAAAAAAGTCCTTTCCTGAAGGTGTTCACTCTCCATATTGTTCGCTGACATTATAAACACACACAACAAGATGTCTAAATTTCCCAGTTAGGTAAATTTCCTCCAAGGTGGTTAATAAAACAGTTTAAGAATTTTAACATAAGGTGACCATATTTTAATATGTAGCATATATGGGACCAATAAATCATACTTAGTATGATAGTAATATTTAGTAGTGTAGGGTCTACTCGTTTGTATTGGGCTTTAACCTAGTGAAGTTGCATATAACAAGGTTTAAACCTAACTGGAGACCAAAACTTCCCGGTATGTAACACCTTTCGAAAAATAAATGAAGAGGCGCGGGAGGGGCGGGGGGGGTGGGTCGGGGGTCGGACAGAGGATTCAAGAAATTATGTAATATATTGGCTTCTTAAATAGTGCAGTTCCTAAAGGGTCTACTCGTTTGTATTGGATTTTAATGCCTTCTAAATCGCTTAATTTTCAAACGGTTTCTGTGAAGACTACTATATTTCAGTCATACTTTCCCAAGCGTGGGCACAATTCTCCTAAGCGTGGGCACAATAAAGTTACTGTCACACATGCATATTAACCAATATGTATATGTGTATCTATGTATATGTGTCGGGGGGGGGGGGGTCGGGTGTCGGAAAGAGGATTCAAGAAAGTATGTAATATATAGGCTTCTTTAATAGTGCAGTTCCTAAAGGGTCTACTCGTTTGTATTGGGTTTGAATTCCTTCTAAATTGCTTAATTTTTCAAACGGTTTCTGTGAAGACTACTATATTTCAGTGATACTTTTCCAAGCGTGGGCACAATTCCCCTAAGCGTGGGCACAATAAAGTTACTGTCACACATGCATGTTAACCAATATGTACGGTTTCTGTGAAGACTACTATATTTCAGTCATACTTTCCCAAGCGTGGGCACAATTCCCCTAAGCGTGGGCACAATAAAGTTACTGTCACACATGCATGTTAACAATATGTATATGTGTATATATGTATATGTTTCAGGGGGGGGGGGGGTCGGGGGTCGGAAAGAGGATTCAAGAAAGTATTTAATATATAGGCTTCTTAAATAGTGCAGTTCCTAAAGGGTCTACTCGTTTGTATTGGGTTTTAATGCTTTCTAAATCGCTTAATTTTCGAACAGTTTCTGTGAAGACTACTATATTTCAGTGATACTTTCCCAAGCGTGGGCACAATTCTCCTAAGCGTGGGCACAATAAAGTTATTGTCACACATGCATGATAACCAATATGTATATGTGTAGTGTATGCGGCTGCGTACATTATACATATGTTGTCTATGTATATATGTTAATCGTACATATGTCTGTATCTGAGACTGTATCTGTGGACTGTATTGGCCGCAAATTAAGCAACTTGCAATAATTGCTAGGAATGTTCAAAAAAATACTTTCCTTGGAGGTCTTCGCTCTCCAAATTGTTCTCAGACATTCTTAATGAACACAAAAGATGACTGAATGTCTAGTGAGGTAATTTTTCTTCCAAAGAGGTAATATAACCGTTTAAGAATATTGACCAGGGGTGAGGTGACCATTTTTGAATATATGGCATATTTGGGCCAATACAGCATACTTTAATCCTTCTACATAACCTATATTAGTTGCATATAACAAGTTTGAACCTAACTGGACACCCAAACTTCTCCCGTAGCAACGTAAACACCTTCAAAAATTAAACGGGTGAGGGGGGGGGGGGGGGTCGGAGTGTTTGAAAGAGAATATAAGAAAGCATATGATGTATAGGCTTTTGTCTCACTTGCATTTTTTTCATGGGGCCTTCTCGTTTGTACATGGTGTAATGCCTTCCAAATTGTTAAATTTAAGAACAGGTTTCATGACAACTAGCCTAATATATTTCAATCATACTTTCCCAAGCGTGGGCACAATTCCCTAAGCGTGGCACAATACGGATCATATGTATATATGTGTGTGTTTAGTGTAAGCGGCTGCGTGCAGTACACGTTGTATATGTTCATTTTAATCGTTACGTCTGTATCTAGCCGGTAAGCAATAGGCCCTACCTACAAGTTGTTTTTCATTCTATATATTAATCTTCGTGGCATTGTTCCACTAATTTTGAGGTGAATGTTTGTAAAACGTTTCCAAGTTTGAATTCAGAGTTCAATAACATTATCTACAATAGAAAATTTTCAATAGAAATGAACGTGGAACACATTTCTGGCGTCAACATGTGTCATTTATTTACACTTGCTTTCTATCGCTGCAACAGAAACATTTGCAGCAATGAATAAGAGAGGAAAGGGAGAGCAAAATCGTTATTAAGTTGTCGCATTCCTGCAGTAAAGAATGCACCGTCTTAACTACAAATTTATAAATATATACTTTGTACCTCGTAAAACGTGTTTGGTAAAGTATGTTCTTTACTTTGAATCTTTTACTTGCAATTGTTTAGATTTTACACCCCAATACAAAACCAGTATATCCCGCTCCAATGGTTTGCTGTTTTGGCCCCTAATATGCCAGGTATTCAAATATGGTCACCTTTGATACAACAACAAAAATATTGTATTTGTATTACCACCCTTGAGGAAATTAACATTCAGTCATTTTATGTCTTTAATTTAGAAAGTATGAGAACAATTTGGAAAGTAAAGACCTCCTGGAAGGTAATTTTTGTAAACTTCTGGCAGTTATATATAGCGTACTATAATTTGTGGCATATGCAGACTACCTTTCATCCATTTAGCCACTGACAAATTGCTCAACTGGCAAGTATTAGCTTTGAAGTTATGTTTTCAGGATCACCGCCCTATAAGTGTGTTATACATGTGCACATAATGATAGCAGTGTTATACATATGAGCTGTTAATGTTACCCTAAAACTGTGGCTTTCTAGGCATTAACCCATCATTTCATGCTCACGACCCGACCTATAGCCAGATTGTTTAACAGTTCATATACTCCCTTAATGGGGTATAAGAGAATGTATAGCAAACGCTGATACGTGTGCGAAAATTATCAAAGGAAAAAAACAACCTCCCCGTGTGAAAAGAAAACAAAGAACAATAAGAAAGCAGACGTTAATTCAGTGAGAGTATACTATTACTTTCAAACGTATATAGTATCAGCAGGGAGTTGTTATGCAACTCCCTGGTATTAGTCAGCCATACATTTCGTATACGCTATTCGCGGTCACATTATTAACCCTCCTGTTGTCATGCAAGCAGCTTTGACCGCGTTTGAAAACAAGCGCGTTTTTTCATGCTGGTTTTGCTGTCGTTTGATTGGAGGATGAACAGCGACTGATCAGGGAGGTCTAAAATATCACCTCCCTGATCAACAGATGAGGGTTGTTCATTGCGGTTTCACAAATTCTCTACAATAAACCAATTGGATGCACTGTTCTGTTTGATACAGTATAAGGCAGGCCGTGTCGTGTATTTTCATTGTTGTATCTGCATATGCATCAAGAAGCAGATAAACCAAACACGTACCATACTAATCGGACATAAATAATAATAATAAATAATAAAAAACGTCAGGCCAACTTACTTTAACACATAAATAATTATACATAAAAAAGTTAGACAGACAGATGAGGAGACCCGTGTATGTGTCTTCTCATCTGTTTTCTCATGATTCCAGTGGTAGTGATAAGAATATCGGTCAGCCATGCCATAGCGCCAAACTTAATTCTTTGTGAGGGCGAGCTGTTTGTTGAGGTATTATGATCGAGGGCCCGCAACGTGAATTACGTTATAACTTACCAAAATGAGCAACCACGAGGAAATTTGCTGATACTCTCATAGAATTAGCTTGAGGAGTTTTGTTGGTTTGACGGCTGCATATATATATATATATATATATATATATATATATATATTTATAACTGAACAAAGTATGAGAAATACATTGTGAGGTACATATGGTTGTATGTATGTGCAAGCCATGCACATTCACGTTGAAAGATATATGCTGTATAAGAACAATGTCAGATATTCAAATATGGTCATCTTTGGTCAAATCCTTTAACTTTTTTTTATATTACCACGTGCACCCTGAAGGAAATTTACCTCACTGGACATTCAGTCATCTTGTATGTCCATTTACTAGAATTTCAAGAGAACACTTTGGAAGAGTTAAAACCTTTCTTTTTGAAAACTTCTAGCAAGTACTTTAGCATGCTATAATTACAGACGAACATATAATGAACCGAATAGGCAGATGATTGGCTCGGTAAAAATTACCCGTGGGTATAAATTAAATGTGACGTATATGGGCGTTGTAATCATACCGTAATCACGTTCTGTGTATTTTTTTGAAATTTCCGACGCTTAAGTTAATATTAATCATCTCTTAAATTCTGAATCTTTATTGAGTCAACGTAAGCGAAGTTGATGTAATCATGCTGTACTGACACTCGTGGTATGTGTATGCTCTGCGCTCGACGCGTAAGTGAATCGTAATCTTCCCGTAAATTCCGAATTCAGTGGAGAATACATTCAACGTAAACGCAATGCGTAAGTTGGTGTAATCATGCTGTAATCCCGTGGTGTGCATGCTTCGGAATTTCCGACGTGTATATCCTAAACATGCCGTACTGTGCCTGTTTCAGGTGAACGAAAATAACTTAAACTTGACGTTTAAGGATTTCGTAATCAATACGTAAACGCTGAAATGAACGTATTTGGGTATTTGTAAGTTAATTGTAAATATACAGTAAATTTTTTAACTGCACTCGTTTCAGCCAACGTAAATGTTGAAATTTTGTTCATGAGATGCAGTCACAGGGTAATATCATTATCGGAAAGATTGACATGAGAATTGTGTCCAGTGTTTATTTCATGGAACAATCAACGTTAACGTCATGCTTAAGTTTGGCGAAGTTTGTTGTAAACGCGTTGTATCTATGCTACGAGTTTCCGATGTGTAAGATAATCGTAATCCTGTCGTAAATTTCTTCGTGGCGAGATTAAGGTCAACGTAAACGTGGAGAAGAAATAAGTTTTAATAAATACGAAAGTAATTATTAACTTCCGATATGTAAGTTGTCATAAACGTAACGGAAATCTGTTGTTCCGTGTTTACAATGTTTACGGATGCGTAATCACATCGTAAACGCGTTGTTCCAAAATGTACGGGTTTCCGATGTTTAAGGTGACCGTAAGCAAGACGTAAACATCCAAGGACTGTGCTTACGATAACTTAAATGCGTGTCTTTTTCCCGTGAACAGCTCAACAATTCAGTCTCTTCGCCACCGCATCCAACATCATCCAGATGAATTTTTCCTGTTCCCTCACCAAACGCAGCACTTCCACGAGATTCAAGGGCCCGAGCGAAGCCTAACTGATTGCAAACAACTTTAGCATCATTAATGTCCCATGCATCATCACAGACAGTGCCCCATTCTCTCTTTAGGAAGATCTCAACACGTCCAGCTGTCTCGATGCCTCCAGCAAGACGAATGGAACCTTCCTCTGTAGAAAAATAATGAACAATCAAGATTTGCTACAATAATAGTATATTTTTGCTTTCTAATGCAAACCTATTTACCCACTTCCTTAATGTGAGAACTTAAACTTGTTCTGAATAATTTGCTGTTCACTTACACAGACTAACTCGCAGAGTTCGTAAGCACAAAACCTGTGAATTGATTTAGTTGCTAATATATATTTCATCATTGTTTCTATAAATTCAATCTGCGCGTTTACACAACATGTAGTAGCATCCCTTTAAACAGACAAACTATTAAAGTGATGCATGAGTAAGCCCATGTTCATATGACATATTTTTCATATGACAAATGTTTGAGGCTTGAAGAATGATTGTTTTTGCTGCACCTTGCCATCCTTTGATCTGGTGGCATTATATTGATGGTTTCCTTTGTCTGGACCAGTGATGAGGAGTCTCGCATGTTTCATTGATCACAAATATTCCTTTCACAGCACTATTCACTTTTCTACTGATTACTCACTCCAACACTTCCTTGATTTTACAATCCGGAAAGGAAATGTCACCATCACCACCTACATTCCAATTACTCATTCCATTCCATTGCATGGGGACCATTACCTACCGTTAATCCTCCTCTCTCAGATAATAATCTTTCATCCTCCATTTCTTTTATTCATGTTCACCAGATACTGTAGATTTACTTTAGTTTAATTACACCTGGGTAGTTAGCTCTTTGTTAAAAGATGGGTAGGGCATGTTTTCTAGGTTTGGGGAATAATCTCAAAGTTGAGGGGGCAGGATTACACATTAATATATATTTTTTAAGGCAAACAAAAAACAGAAATGTAACCATATCTGTGGGAGTTACAGTAGCGTGAGAGAAGAAAAACAACCCTTGAATCTCTACTGTGTGCACAGTTGTGATCTGTCAAATGGTCACAGTTGAGTTTGTATGATCCAGTGGCTTCATCAGTATGAAGTGTTTGATAAAAGAGCCCCCAAGGACACCAAACAAATATCCCACAACACTGTTATGTATTCAGTATTATTTAAACAGTGCAACACATATTCCACTGAAACTTAGAATAGCTGACTGACACACAAAGCTAACTTAAAGAATAATTTGAGTCACAAAATTAACTTTCATAAATTGTAGACCATTACACACCACTGCTATCTGCCCAGGTGGTGTTAACTATAACACTTTAAAATTTTGAGAAAATGAACCATTCAACAGCTATGGTTCATGAACTTAAGTGAATGCACTACAAGTCTAACGCACATATAAATAGGTCAGTCTCTCGGATGTAACACAAAACTCAAAGGTCAAACATAAATATTTGATGACAAAATGATATGCTTACAATATGTTACACATGTTTCCAGTGAAATAGTGCTAAAATGGCATTCAAAGATACTATGTTTTTAAAAGGAACTTAACGGAACATTTTTTGGTGGAACCTTTAAAATAATGGATAATATTTAGGCCCGAAGGTCGACCTTGAAGGAGTAAAAATAAATAAAAACCTGGCGTATGTTCGTCTGAAGTGAGTTGACAGATAACACCAGCATCTTCACCATGATTACAATTGTCGTAGTTTTTATAATAACACCTCAACAATTTAGCTTCTTCGCCATCGCATCTAACATCATCCAAATGGATTTCTCCTGTTCCCTCACCAAACGCAGCACTACCACGATAATCAAGGGCCCGAACGTAGCCTAACTGATAGCAAACAACATTAGCATCATTAATGTCCCAATCATCATCACAGACAGTGCCCCATTCTCTATTTAGGAAGATCTCAACACGTCCAGCTGTCTCATTACCTCCAGCAAGACGAACGGAACCTTCCTCTGTAGAAAAATAATGACCAATCAAGATTTGCTATAATAATAGTCTATCTTTGCTTTCTAATGCTAACCTATTAGCCAATTTCTTTAATTGAGAACATGAACTTGTTCTGAATAATATGCAGGTCACTTACACAGACTAACTTGCAGAGCTTGTTAATTTAAAAAAACTGTGAATTGCTTTATTTGCTACTATATATTTTATCATAGAATCTATTATTTTAATCTGCCTTATTACAACTTAAAGAACCATTTGAGTACAAAAAATAACTTTCATAAATTGCAGACCATTACAAACCACTTCTATCTTCCCAGTCGGTGTTAAATACAACAATTTTAAATTTTGAGAAAATTAACCTCTCAACAGCTGTGGTTCATTATCTTAAGTGAATGCACTCCTTAGTCTAACACACAGATCGTTCGGTCAATTCCTCAAATGTAACACAAAACTCAAAGGTAAAACATCATTTGATGACCTCAAAATGACATGCTTACAATATGTTACACATTTTTTTCCTGGGAAACAGTGCTAAAATGGCATCTAAGGATACTCTGTTCTTAATATGAACTTTAAGGAATATGTTTTGGTGGAACTTCTTAAAACAATAGATAATATTTAGGCCCGAAGGCCACCTTCAAGGAATAACAAAGAACAAAAACCTGGCATAGGATCCTTTGAAGTGAATTGACAGCTAACACCAGCATCTTCACCATGATTGCAATCGTCGATGTTATTATGATAACAGCTCAACAATTCAGTTTCTTCGCCACCGCATCTAACATCATCCAGATGGATTTCTCCTGTGCCTTCACCAAATGCAGCGCTCATAAAAAAATCAAGGGCCCAAAAGAAGCCTAACTGATTGCAAACTACATCAGCATCATGAATGTCCCATCCATCATCACAGACAGTGCCCCATTTTCTATTTAGGAAGATCTCAACACGTCCAGCTGTCTCATTACCTCCAGCAAGACGAATGGAACCTTCCTCTGTAGAGAAATAATGAACAATCAAGATTTACTACAATAATAGTATATTTTTGCTTTCTAATGCAAACCTATTTACCAACTTCCTTAATGTGAGAACTTAAACTTGTTCTGAATAATTTGCTGGTCACATATACAGACTAACTCGCGAAGCTCGTTAACATTAAACCTGTGAATTGATTTAGTTGCTCGTATATATTTCATCATAGTATCCATAAATTTAATCTGCCTTATAACACAACAGGTAGTAGCATCCCTTTAAACATACAAACTATTAAAGTGATGCATGAGTAAGCTCTTCTTCATATGACATATTTGTCAATATGACAAATGTTTGAGGCTTGAAGAATGTTGTTCTTGCTGCACCTTGCCATCCTCTGATCTGGTGGCATTATATTGATGGGTTTCTTTGTCTGGGCCAGTGATGAGGCGATATTCTCATGTTCCACTGATCACATAAATTCTTTCACAGCACCATAAACTTTACTACTGATTACTCACTCCAACACTTCCTTGATATCATAATCCGGAAATGAAATGTCACCCTCACCACCAACATTCCAATAACTCATTCCATTCCATTGTATGGGGACCATTACTAACAGTTAGTCCTCATCTCTCACATACTAACCTTTCATCCTCCATTTCTTTTATTCTTGTTTACCAGATACTGCAGATTTACTTAAGTTTAGTTACACCTGAGTAGTCAGTTCTTTGTTGAAAGATAGGTTTTGTGTTTTGGGAAAGTTCAAAGTGCTGGGGAGAGGGGGGGGGGTTCCGTTACTATATATGTTTTACGGTAAGCAAAAGAAGAAAAGTAACCATATCTGTGGGAGTTACAGTAGTGTGAGGGAAGCAAAACAACCCTTGAATCTGTACTGTGTGCACAGTTGTGATCCGTTAAATGGTCACAGTTGAGTTTGTATGATCCAGTGGCTTCATCAGTATAAAGTATTGGGTAAAGGAGACCCCAGGGACACCAAATAAATATCCCGCAACACTCTTATGTATTCAGTATTATTAAAACAGTGCAACACATATTGCACTGAAACTGAGAATAGCTGACTGACAAACAAAACTAACTTCAAGAATAACTTGAGTCACAAAATTAACTTTCATAAATTGCAGAATATTACAAACTACTTCTATCTGCCCAGGTGGTGTTAACTATAACACTTCCAATTTTGAGAAAATGAACCATTCAACAACTGTGGTTCATCAACTTAAGTGAATGCATTACTAAGTCTAACACACACATCAATAGGTCAGTCTCGTGGATGTAACACAAAACTCAAAGGTAAAACATAATAACTTGATGACATAAAAATGACATGTTTATAATATGTTGCAAATTGTTCAATAAAAAATGGTGTTACATATAATACAAGGATGCTCTGTTGTTAATATGAACTTAAAAGAACATGTTTTGGTTGAATTTTTGAACAATGCATTAACATGTAGGCCAGCAGGCCCTCAAGAAGAAATAAAATACCAAACCTGGTGTAGTTTCGTTTAAAGTGAGTTCACAGATGACACCAGCATCTTCACCATGATTACAATTGTCAATGCTATTATAATAACAGCTCAACAATTCAGTTTCTTCGCCACCGCATCCAACATCATCCAGATAGATTTCTCCTGTTCCCTCACCAAATGAAGCACCAGTACGATAACCTAATGCCCCAGGGAATCCTAACTCATGGCAAACAACATGAGCATCATGAATGTCCCATTCATCATCACAGACAGTGCCCCATTCTCCATTTAAGTAGATCTCAACACGTCCAGCTGTCTCATTACCTCCAGCAAGACGAATGGAACCTTCCTCTGTGGAGAAATAATGAACAATCAAGATTTGCTACAATAATAGCCTATGTTTGCTTTCTAATGCTAACCTATTAGCCAATTTCCTTAATGTGAGAACTTAAACTTGTTCTGAAAAATTTGCTGGTCACTTACACCATGCTTACACAGACTAACTCGCAGAGCTCGTCAACACAAAACCTGTGCATTGATTTAGTTGCTAATATATATTTCATCATAGTATCCATAAGTTTAATTCGCCTTCTATTAACATGTAGTAGCATCCCTTTAAACAGACTAACTATTAAAGTGATGCATGAGTAAGCTCATGTTCATACGACATATATGATATATGACAAATGATTGAGGCGTGAAGAATGATGGTTTTTGCTGGACCCCTTTGCCATCTTCTGATCTGGTGGCCTTATATTGATGGTTTTCTTTGTCTGGACCAGTGATGAGGATTATCTCATGTTTTATTTATCACATAAATTCCTTACACAGCACCATTCACTTTTCTACTGACTACTCATTCCAACACTTCCTTGATTTTACCATCCGGAAAATAAATGACATTTCACCACCTACATTCCAATAACTCATTGCATTCCATTGCATGGGGACCATTACTAACCGTTAATCCTCATCCCTCACATACTAACCTTTCATCCTTCATTTCTTTTATTCATGTTCACCAGATACTGCAGATTTACTTTTGTTTAGTTACACCTGTGTAGTTAGGCTTTTTGTTATGAGATGAGTAAGTGTTTTCTAGATTTTGGGAATAATGTTAAGGTTGGGGGGGGGGGCAGGACTACATATTACTTTATATGTTTTAAGGTAAGCTAAAGAAGAAAGCTTACCATACTTGTGGTAGTTACAGTAGTGTGAGGGCGGCAAAACAACCCTTGTATCTTTACTGCGTCGAGAGCTGTTGTGTGTTAAATGGTCACAATTGAGCGTGTATGATCCAGTGGCTTCATCAGTATGAAGTATTTGGCAAATGATCCCCCAAGGACATCAAATAAATATCCCACAACACCCTTATGTATACAGCATTATTAAAACAGTGCAACACATATTGCACTGAAACTAAGAATAGCTGACTGACTAACAAAACTAACTTAAATAATAATTTGAGTCACAAAATTAACTTTCATAAATTGCAGACCATTACAAACCACTTCTATCTGCACAGGTGTTGTTAATTACAACACTTTTAATTTTGAGAAAATTAACCTTTCAACAGCTGTGGTTTATCATCCTAAGTGAATGCACTACTATGTCTAACAAACAGATCATTTCGGTCAGTTCCTCAGATGCAACACAAAACTCAAAGGTAACACAAATTCATTTGATGACATCAAAATGACATGCTTACAATATGTTACACATTTTTCCAAAGAAAATAGTGCTTAAATGGCATCCAAGGATACTCTGTTCTTAATATGAACTAAAAGGAGCATGTTTTGATTGAATTTTTAAACAATGCATTAACATTTAGGCCAGCAGACCCTCATGAAGGAATGAAATAACCAACCTGGTGTAGGTTCCTTTAAAGTGAGTTGACAGATAACACTTGCATCTTCATAATGATTACAATTGTCGATGCTATTATAATTACAGCTCAACAATTCAGTTTCTTCGCCATTGCAACCAACATCATCCAGATGGATTTCTCCTGTTCCCTCACCAAACGCAGCACTACCAAGATAATCAAGGGCCCCAGCGAAGCCTAACTGATTGCATACTACATTAGCATCATTAATGTCCCATGCATCATCACAGACAGTGCCCCATTCTCCATTTAGGTAGATCTCAACACGTCCAGCTGTCTCATTACCTCCAGCAAGACGAATGGAACGTTCCTCTGTAGAGAAATAATGACAAATCAAGATTTGCTACAATATTAGTCTATCGTTGCTCTCTAATGCAAACCTTTTAACCAACTTGCTTAATGTGAGAACTTAAGCTTGTTCTGAATAATTTGCTGGTCACTTACACAGACTAACTCACAGAGCTCGTAAACATTAAACCTGTGAATTGATTTAGTTGCTAATATATATTTCATCATAGTATCCATAAGTTTAATCTGCCTTATAACACAACAGGTAGTAGCATCCCTTTAAACAGACACACAATTAAAGTGATGCATGAGTAAGCTCATGTCCATACGACATATATGACATATTTAACAAATGTTTGAAGCTTGAAGTATGATGCTTCTTGCTGCACCTTGCCATCTTCTGATTTTCTGGCATCATACTGATGTTTTTTTTTATTGTCTGGACCAGTGATTAGGCGAGTCTCTCGTGTTTCATTGATCACATACTTTCCTTTCACAGCACTAATAACTTTACTTCTGATTACTCTCTCCAACTCTTGCATGATGTCACCATCCAGAAAGGAAATGTCACCCTCAACACCTTCATATATATTCCAATAACTCATTCGAATCTATTGTACGGGGACCGTCACTAACCTTTAAATCCTCACCACTCACATATTAACCTTTCACTATGCATTTGTCTATTCATCTTCACCAGATATTGCAGGTTTTAGTTAGGGGACCATTAGTTTACGGACCCATTTGATGAATTCCTCTCCTTACAGTTTTAGTTTCCTCCCCTAAAAAACTTAACTCTCCTCTCCTAAATCATACGTGAGGAAAGAAACATTTGCGAGAAAACTAACAATTCCAGAAACTAACAGGAGCTGTTTAGTTATGCCTGGGTACTCAGCTCATTGTTGTAAGATGGATAAGTGACTTTAAAGTATTGGGAATAATTTCGTAGCTGGGGGAGGGGATTACACATTACTTTATATATGTTTTAAGCTAAGCTAATGACGAAAGGCTACCACATCCAAGGAATAAACAGTAGGACCTACCCTTACCCTTAAAACAGCTGTGGTTCATTAACTAATTTGGTGAATGGACCACATAGTCTAACACACAGAATATTAGCTCAGCTCCTCAGATGAAACACAAAACTCAAAGGAAAAACATAATCATTTGATGACCTCAAAATGACCTGCTCATGATTTGTTACACATTTGTCAATAACAAATGGTGCTATAATGACATCCAACGATACGTTGTTGTTAATATGAACTTAAAGGAACATATTTTGATTGAATCTTTAGACAATGGATTAACATTTAGGCCTGCAGGCCCTCATGAAGGAAAGAAAAAACCAAACTCTCTGATTTATTTAGCATTATCAAAACAGTGCACCATATATTGTATTCTTTAATTTTAGAACCGTGGGAGGGAGAGGATTGTTACACATTACTATATGCAGCATTATTACTGGGCAGGATTCTGCGTCCGAGATGCAATGTTTTAGCCAGCTTCCGAACTTTTATATCTGCGAAACAAACCCCAAGTACACACACACTCATAACTAGGCCTATGGAGGAATACAAATTTTTAAATGAAAAGTTTTCTTTCTTTTCGAAAATGACAACTTCTTCTGAAAAGGAACAACATTTCTTCCAATCCTTCATATGATTTTGTATGTTAACAAATAATAACAATCAACCGCAAGGTACAGGACAAAGTTGTGTGCTATAGGCTATTGTATGTGTGCAATAAAGTATCATAATGTTTGACCTTGTTGTCACATACATTTTGACGACAAATGCCCAAGGTACCAATACGCTAACATCTCTGATGGACATTGCGTAAACAATTTTTTACATAGGTCTACTGTAATTTTCGTGGAGCTAGTTGTTTTGCAAATACTGCACTTCAAAGCACCAAGGATAAATGTTGGATCAGGTTTTGAGGATTTGCGCATGTGTAGTTAAAACTGAAGTTTGTATGGGCCTATGTATGCAATATTAAAATGAGTTGTGTGGAATTTGATGTCCACAGTGTAGGTTAGGGGACGTTTGAAGAGTTGGTTGTTGGTAAAATCACTGCAAGGTCAAAGCATGGAGCTACTTTGAGGTTGGTGAGTAGGGAAGTACAAGGGCAGTTGAAAGAGGGGCAGGGCAGTAAAATCGGTCGAAAGGGCTGGGCGGGCGAAACGAGGGGCGGGTGGGGTTGGCCACCCTGTAAAACAGCAAAGCTAGGGTATTAGTATCTGCCCTATATATTGTGAAGAGCATTAACAAAGTATAGCCTACTAACATCATCCAGATGGATTTCGCCAGTTCCCTAACCACATGCTGCAATACCCATGATAACCAATTGGGGAATCCTAACTTCTTTCTCTTGGTTTCTATTGTAATTACTAAGCAAAGTCAGCACACACAGTACTGGAAATATCATTGTGGTCTACTAACACCTCCATACCAACATAACTAGTTTATACAACATGTGGTAAAGGAAACTAAACATCTACAAAGTTTACAAATCAAATCCTGCCCACTCATCAATAGGCATTACATCAGCACCCAAAAAAACAGTAGGAACCACAACCCAGCAGCGGACTGTTTAGTCAGCCAGTTTTATGAAAAAATGCTATATACATTGCAACCCACAGCAGAGAACATTTACGTTTGCAAATGTCACATTTATTCATTGCACTTCAGTTTTGAAAAGTTTTGAAAGATTAATGGAGCAAATAAAGAACACTGTAATACATTCACGGTGCGCTGTACATTTATAACGAGGAGTCGCAATATTGCAATCCCGCCATAACACAGTAAATGACAGTGCTGTACAGACTACAGAATGGGGGGAAATAGTAGCCATTGCCTACGAAATTTTAAAAAAATAGTTAGGGACAGCTTTTACAACTGGTATTATATCCTTTATCAGTGTTGCAACTCCAACATTTAATAATGTGAAAAGTATATCGCACGGAAATAAAATGTTGGTTTTTTCGTAATCTGATATCGAAATATACAATCCGATATGAAAAATAATGTGTAAAACTAAGTTGGCATGACGTTTTTATCCTAGCAGGATCAAACGTCAGGCCTACTTACTTTTACACATTCTCTTACAGAGGCTCTTTAGTGGATAAGCAGTTTGCTAACAGTTTGATTTTATTATGAATAATAAACACAATCCCGTACGTTTGCTTCAAGTTTTCATTGATTAACATCTGCGAGGGTAACCTTCCGATCGAACGTTGTTTCAAACGATTATAAACAGTAAGTCATGTGGGAGAAATCACATACCAATGCCCCATTGACTTTGGCGCGTGTGTCGCTGGAAATCAAACTTGCTTTAGTCGGTTGCGGTTAAGGAGTTCAGTTACTACAAATGGGCTATTTTAAAATGTATGGTACATGCCTTCAGGGGGAAAAAAGTTGCTTCGGGGTTTTTCGCAAAAATATGCGTAAGAATGTTTGCCTAATAAAAAAATACTGTAATGCAGTACGTACAACTACTGAGGGCTGTCGCCAGACATTTTAAGGTATTTTTAGGAGTAATTAGGCGCCTTGATTTCATCATTTTATTGCATTTATAAAATCTTGGGCGCATTTCAAACTGAACAGTTATTAAAGCTCAACCGTTCTCTAACCAGACTAGCCTATTGTACGTAGAACTAACAATGAACACAGCCCAGTGTTATCGTTTTATCTTTCCAGTTTTCACCTACGGTGAAACAGCCAAAGTGGTTCAAAAGTATATTGCTATGATCTTATATTTAGTCAAGACAATAAATCTTTCTTATCAATCGTTAAACATGAATAACAGGAGTTTTGGTTAGATGTCGTCCACTAGCTTATCGCGGGTATACTGTATGATGTTAACTGTCAAACTGGATAGTGAGGGACTTACGATACCGTTACACGGTAGATTAGCGCACCTTCCCCGGTTATGAATAGCGTTGAATCGGATGATCTACATTCTTCTCCCGTTGTGGTTGTGGTGAATCAAAAGCGGGAAAAAATACAATCCTTTATATGGAACGTAAAAATCGGTTCCACATAATCGGTAGCGCAATGGATTTGCCGATGCCTATTATTTACCGATTGTCTGATAATCGGCCCGATGCCGATTATCTAACCGATTACCGGTCAAACACTACTCAAAACTACTGCAAATAGGCAGATTGTATTCAAAATACATTTTAGACATATGTGACTGCTGAAAAAAATGACAATTATCTCCTTCGTTTTTCAAGTTAGAAGCGATTTTGTGTTGGTCTGGGTGTGCTTTGTTTTTATTCCCTGGTGGAAATTCCAGTTGAACTTTTGAACTGGGTTCAACTGGAATTTTCTATACGGAAATTGGCCCAAATTTGAACTAGGTTGAACTGGGTGAACAAGGGTTCCCAATGTTTTACTGGTTTCAACTATGTTTTACTGGGTTCAACTGGTTCAAGTTCAACTATGTTTTACTGGGTCCAACTATGTTTACTGGGTCCAACTGGTTCAACTATGTTTAACTGGGTCCAACTGGTTCAACTATGTTTTACTGGGTCCAACTATGTTTTACTGGGTCCAACTGGTTCAACTATGTTTTACTGGGTCAACTTTGTTTTACTGGGTCAACTGTTTTACTGGGTTCAACTGGGTCAACTATGTTTTGCTGGGTTAAACTGGATGAACTATGTTTTACTTCTTATATTTTTAAATAGTTTGAACTGGGATCCTCAACTGGTGTTATCTACACTTATATAACACCACACTATAAGAAGTTTTCATTTGTTAACGGTAGATCTATACTGTAAGTATTAAGGGTGTAAGCCACTGAAATAAATGTTTGTTCTTGATCAGAGAACTCTGGGTTTGGTGTGATGACCTAACACAGAGCAAGACACATATAAAAATGGAGAAGTCAACTGGATTGGATCAAAAGAAATTATAATTATGAATAGCAAACAATGTACAGCTGATCTGGGCCCATTCAAAGAATTAAATGAAACAACTTGCAGTCGTGAGGTGCGCACCCAAAATATAAAGAAATACATTTAATTTAAAAGTCTGTTCTGGTGAGTTGGCCTGCTGGTGACATCAAGTATTCTACGACCTAAGACCTTCCACGACATCAGATATTCTACAACATCAGTATAGTTGAGCCCAATAAATGGTTTTATGAATGTCCGATCCCAGCAAAAATGTATCCTTTAATTTATATGAAATAGTGTTCCAGGGTATCCTTTCAGTAAAATAATGTCAACATCCTTTGTAGTAAAATAATGTCCTTTATGTATAGGTGATGGTGTCCTGGAATATCCTTTATTGTAATACAATATCCTTTATAGTAAAGAGTATCCTTTATAATAAATAGTGTCCCAGTCAGTTGAATATCACAACTTCCATCAAATAATAAGGTCTACAGTAACTTGAACTATGTAAATTAAGGTTTAAAACAAACTATCCAGCCATTAAACTATCTTTCTCTTCTTTTACAACTGCCTTGCTCAGATACTCATAGCCCATTGCAAACTCCCTATACTGTACCCTCACAAAACTCCTTTGTTCCTAAAATATATACACACAGACCCCATTTCCTGTGAGGGCTAATTTCCAGGAAGAACAAGATAGTTGCCTAGCAACCCAGAAGAGAGAAAGTTTTTAATCAACCCTTTTGCTGCCACAAGACAACATACAAATGTACTGTACACATGTATAACCCTCTGTACAATGAGCACTGCACTAATAAACAAGTAAAACTATGTTACAAAAATACAAAACAAAACTATATGTAAGAGCTGACCATCTTACACTGTACAAATGAAGCCTCACTTGAAATTAGATTGATAGTTTAATCATATGTTCATAATGTTCAGTGTAGGGCATCCTCACATTTGTCGCATATACGTGTAATGCTGTTCACTTCACTAAGCTAATGACTTTTGCAAAGTATGTTAAATGCCAATAGGACACTTCATGTTTGAAACAACAATCAAGGCAATTGCGTAAATTTTGAAAACTGCTATTATGTTTGCTAGTTGACGATAACTTTCCTTAAATCATGCGGCTAAATATAGGTGTTAAGTTGAGTATAACTAGGTTAGGCCCCTATAAGCTAGGCAACTATAACGTTAGGATATGTCTAACGTTGGTAATTGTACCATGTGGTATACCTAGTAGGGAACCGGTTTGTTAGGCCTAGCCTATACTATAGTCCTAAGTCACTAGCCTATATATAAAGTTTCTTTTCAATTCAAATATTTATGATAAAGAGCACGTTTACAATCAATTATAATGTTACAATTATAAGTCAATAATATAAAGATACTGCAAGATCACAAAGGAGGGAACTTAGCCGCGGTAATAATTTGAAATTGTTGGCAAAAAATCGGTTACAAATGCGATTATTCTGCGAAGCTTCTGTTGCCGTATGTGGTTTGCGGATTCGGAAATTATAAATCTAGCGCTTACACAAGGGACAGATGTCAAAGTTCAAATTTAGTCGGATCATACTATTTTGCACTAGGATGGCATTTTGCCTACCAATTGTTCAAATCGACGAACAAAGTATAACATTATTTTTTTCAAATTTATTATTTAGGAAATATTTCATATTTGTAATCATTGCGGTACAAAAATGTAATCGTTTAATCATAACTGTGATAAATTTGACAAAGATTTATTTTACACCCCTCATAAGTTGGCTAATTTAGCATTTTCAGTATATTACGATACGGTTACTGCTTACGAACTTACATTATAATATTCTTGATAATTACGCCTAAAATAAAAGCAGTCAACATAGTCCAAACCCAGTTGAGCCAGTGTGAAACCTAGTTCAACCCCAACAGGGCAAGTTCACCAGTGATCATAGTTCAAACCCAGTTGGGCTTGTGCAAACCAGTGAAACCTAGTTAAACCCCAGTGGGTCAGTTCACCAGCCAATAGTCCAAACCCAGTTGGGCAGTGCAAAAGCAGTTGAAACCTAGTTCAACCCCAACAGGGAAAGTTCACCAGTCAACATAGTTCAAACCCAGTTGGGTTAGTGCAAAAACCAGTGAAACCTAGTTGGAGCCCAACTGGATCAGTTCAAACATAGTTCAAACTCAGTTGGGCCTTAACAAACCCAGTTGAACATTGTGTTAACCCAGTTGAACCTAGCTCATGTTCAGCATAGCCCAGTTGGAACCCAGTAAGACCCAGTTAAACACAGTTAAAACCAGTTAAACATAGTAGGCCCTAGTAGGACCTAGTTGATTTTTTAACTGGGTTCTACTGGAATTTCTACCAGGGTTAACTTTATAATTGCTTTGTGTCATGAAACATTACCAAGTCTGATCTGAGGTGAGCTCTAGGTGATGAGACATTCAATTCAGCATGTTTCTCACCAGTTCTGTTCCAGTTATCTGCTATTATAATATAAGATTCATTAAACATGATTTTCCATATTGGGAAGCCTGTCATTGGCAACTGCAAAAATGTTGAACATATGTGCAGCAGCAATCATCAGCTTGCGATTTCACCCATTTGACCTGGTTGCCTGCCGAAATCTTCATATTGGATTTCAGTCAAGCTATTGACCTATGTGTTTGTTGTTTACATAAGATTTGTATGGCTTTTCGGTAGATTTTCTACAAACAGACATTTTTCATTTCAATCTGACGTCTTTTTGGCTGAATCCCAACTATTTTGTCAACCTCGATAAACTACTGCTGTACGTCAGGCACACTTATTTTTACACATACGGCTGTTTAAAAATGGGCAGCATTTCCAAGCATCTAATTGAAATAAAATTTTGTAATGAAAACCATTTCCTAAATATGAAGTTTCATTGCTGGTGATTGTCTGTAACCATGTCTGAGCAATCAAGCAACTGTCAGCAGACAAGGGACATTCTGCTGTCAGGTATATATATAGTTGCGGGGACGGGGGAGGGGGAGTGACATTGGTAAAATTACTGCACCACCCTGGTCTTTTCTGATGTTGTTTCTATCTTTTTTAATTGCTAAGGAGCAATGGAACTATCAGAGCTGTCATTTTCACATGTTGATATTTCTTTTACATTGTTTTCAGCAGTGGCCTGGGACAAATACAACATATCTCCTTCTACTTACCTGAGCCTTTTTCAGGATTATAACAGACTACACTGGCATCTTCGAAATGACCGCAGAAACCATCAGACTGGAACTGGCATTGCAAGAAGTCAGTTTCATTGCCAATGCAATTTGTGTAATCTGACTGTATGGGGCCTGTGCCTTCGCCAAAGGCTGCATATGCCAGGGCTGCAGTGGCTCTTTGGAATCCAAGATGGCGACAGACGACTGTTGCCTGACTTATATCCCAACCATCATCGCACACTGTACCCCACTGACCATTAACAAAAATTTCCACTCGACCTGCAGAGCTCTTGCCGCCAGCTAACCGAAGTGCAGACGTTGGGGCCGTTGAACTGAACAAAGCTGGAGGTTAAAATTAGAAGGAAAAATAGTTGCCCAAGTTATCTCAATCTGCCTAGTTGGGTAGAATCTGTACATCCCGATTGAACAACCCCAAATGACCCGTGATATATTCTAGTAATTTGAATTACAAATTTCATACGTTTTCTGCCAAGAGGCTCTTTTTAATCAACTACACAATTATCCAAAGTGGCAAGAGGTAGCCTTGCTTTTGACATGTAAATGAGAAATAACACCAATTATCCTGGAAATCTTGCATCCAATTTCTACATGTCAGTTCTGAGATAAACATTTGAGAAATGTTCCTTTTGTATCCAAAGTAAGCTTCAGGCAAACAGTTGCCATATCACACACGCACATGCGGGATAAACATGCTCCCGTTGGTCTATATTTTTTCTGCAATTTTCTACTCAAATTTTCTACTCAAACTGTTAATGCATTGTACTATGAATAAAGCAAATTCATGGAAAGTTTGAACAAATAACAATCCCTTAGGTGAAATTAGATTCCTTCACAATCAAAGGTCAAAACAAGAGTTTAAAAAATTGTTTGAACAAATTCTTTCCATAAAATCAGAACGCATCAAAATTAAAGGTTAAAATTACATGGGATACTGTATATAAAAATATAACATGTAAGCTCCTTATTTGTGTGAAAGGTTTGACATATCCAGAAAACAATGTGAGGATCTTTGAATGTCAAGTTCATAAGGAGTTTCATATCATAATATCCCTTTTTTGAAAAAAAGGGAAATATTGGGGAAGAATTTGATAACAATTGAGAAAAAAAAACATTTCAGATTAACTCATTTGATATGGACATAAAGTATGCTGGGTAATAATTTCTAATGTCACCCATACACAATCATGGTCTTATTTCCAATCGATGCATCAAAGACCACTTCCACAATTGAAATCACGCTTTAATGTTGAAGTCACCTGATCATGAAACATACAATAACATCCCATCACACAGATGAATTCATTCCCAAGGTAATATAATCATTCTAGATCTTTAAAAGAAAACAAGAGCAATAATGTTTTGATTATAATCCATATCTGGCATCACAACTTTTTGTACAATGAACTTATTCAAGTTACACGAAAAACAACAACAAAACAATGTTATGAAGCTGGAAGCCAAAGATTGCATGCGTTTACAAGCCATTGTTCAGTTTTTAAATCCCAAACTTCATAACACTGTCACCAGTATTGGCCCCAAAAGTACTCTTAGTATGAGAACAAGTTGAAGTACCCTTAGTATGAGATTGAGTACAGTAGAAGTACCCTTAGTATGAGATTGTGTACAAGTAGAAACTACCCTTAGTAAGAGATTGTGTAAAAGTAGAAGTACCCTTGGTGTGAGTACAAGTAAAAGTACCTTAAGTATGCGATTGAGTACAAGCAGATGTACCCTTAGTATGAGATTAAGTACAAATAGAAGTACCTTTAGTATGAGATTAGTATGAGTAAACGTAGAAGTATCCTTAGTATGACTATGAGTACACGTAAAAAAAACCTCAGCATGAGTATCCTAGTACAAGTAAAAGTAACCAAGTAGTATGAGCACGTACATCAGGCGCGTAGCCAAGGGGGTGTTTTGGGTGTTCAGACACCCCCCATGGCCCAAGTGCCCCCAAAAAACATATGCAGAAAACACCAGTGACTTTGAGAGATACGCTAGTGATAATTATCGCACCTCCTCCGGGCCTCACTCGAGTCTCTTCCAATCCTCCTTACAACGATGCACTTTGTACTGTATATAAATATATATATATATATATATATATATATATATATATATATATATATATATATATAGGTCAAACCGTGCAGGTTCAGTGCCCTCTACAACGGAATACCACGGGCCAAGAACGTCTAAATGGGCTAGCGTTGTTGAATATCCACAGAGATGTTCCTGTCAGCACAGATGTCATTCTAACTTACTTGGCGAAGAAGCCGAGAAGATTGGACTTATCGTCTGTAACAATTTCTCTATCTTCACGACTCACGTTACAGTATATGCCCAACTTATACAAACTCTAAATTATCACGCTACTGCGATTTTAGCTTTACTTTTAGTGAGACTCTAAGAAAACCGTGATACCAAATATGCCAAAATCAATGATGTGAGAGTACCGTTAACTCTTTGGGTTCCCAGTTTGCTTGTCAACAGACTTCTATAGTTCAAACGAAAGGGAACTCTATAGGTCCGCAATTCCCTTGATCTTTTTATCTCTGATTCCCCAAATTATATATATTGAGAAAGGTATCTCTTTAGGTTCGCATTTTCCTTGCATCAATAATTGAGTCTATATAGGATTACATTTTTCTGATGTGAATAGAATTATTCCACAAAATAATTATCAATATTCTTTTGCATGATTTGAGCTCAAACATTGCACCATTTTGCATCTAGAGGCCTTAAAATTCCATTTTCCTCCCTAAGACCCCTCCCCCATGTCAGTCTCCAGCAAAACACCCCCATGAACAAATCCTGGCTACGCGCCTGACGTACATATAAGTACCCTTAGTATGAGTATAAGTAACAGTACTCAAGTAGCAATAGTATGAGTTTGAGCACAAGAAGAAGTAACCTTAGTATAACTAGAAGTATCCTTCATATGAGTACAAGTAGAAGTACTTATGTAATACTAGATACAGAATCTGAGGGCGAAAGACTATTCCAGATAAAGACAGAAAAGCATGACCACTAGAAAGCTTTGTGGCTAAAGAAGTAGGGAGCAAGTACAACTAGCTTGCAGTCGGCAAGCAGGGGTGTACCCAGGTGGGAGCAAAAGAATGGATGCATTTGAATGATAGGAGTAGAATTTTGAAATTGATGTCAGACTCAACAGACAGCAAGTGCAACTTGCAAAGGATTGGAGTACCATAATTTGTTGCAGATCTGGCCTGAGTGAAACTAATCTTGCCACTGAGTTCTAAATGATGTGTAGTTTCTTGGGGAGGCCACATGACATCTACAATAGATACAAATGGGTGCACAAGCATTTTATTTGCTGGTACAAGTAGTTACAGTCTTACCAATTTTGTGATATATGGTTCGTCTTAAATCTTTGCCAAAACGAATTTCACTATTGACCTTTAACAGTCAAGATGTATTGGCTAGTTTACAATCTGGGTATTACCGATTTTGAAGAGGGACTGATATCACTGGAAGCAGATATGGGGTCTCTTTCAAGGAACAATATCAGTTTGCAATTTAATTTGGCAACTACTGATATAAAAGAAAAGTTAAACTTACTGACATAAGTACAGATCACGCTAGCATCTTCTTCATGACCACAGTTATGTCCAACATCACGGAAGACACAATCTGCCAATCTTTCTTCTTGGCCACTACATTGTACATCGTCCATTAGAACTGGGCCGGTGCCTTTACCAAAATGGGCGTTTGTAAGAGAAGCAGCTGCTGGTCCAAACCCCAGTTGGTAGCAGACCACTTCTGCTTCCTGGATTGTCCAACCATCATCACATACTGTACCCCACACTCCACTCTGGTAGACCTCTACACGGCCTTCCGTGTGTTCTTCACCATCCACTAAACGAATATCTCCGTTTTCTGAAAAGATATGTACTAAGAACGTTTAACAGTTAAAGACATTTCAGGTCAAACTCTGTAACTTTAAAAATGTCAGTCACTGCAATAAAACAGCTCTCTGAAAGTACGCCGATCAAAACTGATACAGTCTTATAGTTACTGTTACTTGTCATACATCCTCTGAAGAAGATCCTATTAGGATCGAAACGTCAGGCCCGTTTACTTTTACACGAAGTCTAAAGAAGTTAAAAAGAGAAAATGGCATAGATTGGGCATGTCATGAGAATGTATAGAGATGGCCACTGTGGATTACTACATTTACCTGGACACCCCAATGGCTGAGGGGAAAGATGGGATACCCAACAACATGGAGGATAACAATGGAGGATGAAAGAAAACAACTTGGGTTTGATATCTTGAAATGATGCAACAGAGAGTGTTGGGAGACCATTACAGCCTTACGGGCCACACTTTGTGTTGCTGAAAGAGGCTATTATTTCCAATGCACCATTGCAGAGAGGGCTTGTGTTCTGTTATAAAATTGATGATAACAGCTATGGCTTTTCCTATGTTGCAAGTACGTAGTAACAGTAAGCTAGCTAAGTCTATAACTACATCAGATATGGGCCGGGGTATTTTACTGTAGAGTAGACCTATGCTACAGTATATCAAATATTTTTATTAGTTTAAAGTAAAACACTTTCTATAGGTACAGTCGATCCTCATCAAAGATCATTTGAGAGATGTAATGCAAAAGCTATCAGTACATTTATGAATAGTTGAAGAGGTTCTTTTGTAAATTCAACCAGCTGCCTTAGGGGTTATTTATCAATATTAATGCCAAACGTTTAGCATAGAATGCTAAAACGTTTTCAAACATAGGGCCTAATCTACCTTCCAAATGGGAATATAGGATCGCCTCAACAATTTCCAGTCATTATGAAGGATTTGATTAGATGAATATTCCAGTGGGCCCTGAGGGAAACATTGATAACATTAATCTTGTCACACTATGAAATGCATGCAGTCACTTTAATTGGAATATATAGTCACTCTGCATCCCTTACATTGCCTAAATAATGACACAATATGCCAAACAGGCCAGTTTCAAAATGTAAATTTAACACACTTTTACAGAATAATATTGGAATAGCATTCAAATTATTATATGACTACTTTGGCCAGCAAAACTATTAAAAACATTCTATTCTAATGTCCCAAGAAATCTTGATCTTAGATGATAAATTACTTCCCCTGTAAAATCACTATGCAGAGATGCCAAGTTGTAGATTTCTGAGAGAGAGAGATTTGCACAGGCCGCAGCTCAGTGCCCTGCTAGGGGGGTCCGGGGCATGCTCGTCCGGAAAGTTTTGAAACTTGAACATTAAATGGTGTATTCTGATTGCATTTTGGGAGGATGCAGAAGTTGTTTATTGTTGCAACAAATTCAGAAAAATTGACCAATTATCTAAATCCTCAATTTTAATACTAGTGTATACTGAGTACTATATACTGAAGGAACATATGTCATACAAATATTTAAAAGATGTAACCGTGTGATAACAGGCAAAATTCAGAGCAGAGCCAGTGATAATTGGTATATCTATGATCACATGTATTCAGCACTCGAAGGTAGATTTACACCAAACAAGATCTCCGAGAAGAGCAAAATAATCACTGATAACATATTTCTGGCTGCTGGGAGAGAAGGCAGATTTTTATGGGCATCAGAGGGAAAGCAAGTTACAGGACCTGATTGCAGGAGTCTCCCACCTAATGTGGGAGGTTTGGCATATAACTTTGACTTCATAATGATTGACTTTTAATCCTTGGTAGCTCAAATTTAAGTATTTCAATCCTGTTGAAGTAATTTCACTTCCCATGCATTCTGACGCTTCACATGCTCCACTTTGCTTGCTAAGCCATTCATGTTTTAATGGCCAATAGAAGGCAAATTAAAGGTTACAATTACATGGTCATTGTTTCTGCTTTTTCTACATCTTTGGCTTCTGTCTAAAATCTCATAAGAAGATTTCCCATCTGTTTATCAGGACAACTTTTTGAGGATTTTCCTGGTTGTCCTTTCAACAACCAGGTCTTTTGTTTAACTTGTCCAAACAACAAATATGGTTTTGCTAGAAACTTGCATAGCAACAAACAATAACCAATAACAAATAAGTACACTGTTGAACAAAATGTGTAGGTTGATGGATAGAACACTAACTTTTGGTCCATTTTGGTGGTTCTATCATGCTAAGGACGAACAGTAAATCCAAATTGTTGGAGGATGACGATACCAATTTGAGGCTATTTCGATACCGTACAATGGAATCTCAATTTTATGAAAACAGTTGTCACTTGTCTACTGTACATATAAACTAAAAGGCTGAGTTTAGACATTTGATAGTCTAAGCCAACGATCATTAAACATTTGTCCTGCCTTTACATAATAGACTCTCCAAGGTTAAAACCTGAAATTATGCCTCTGTACTCCAATAATTCTTCAAATCTCTTGGAAACAAATTCCATAGCCATTACATGCTAGTATAGCCAAGTACGATCGTTAGTTCTAATTGGTGAAATGTCGAAACATACTTAGGGTTTGTAAAGCAACATGCGGCAAAGTTCTTTTGTCACTCTCAAATTATTTTGAGGATGGCAGTTAGATCGAATCGCGTGCGTTTCTTTACCTGGGGAGTTAGCATGTTGAACTTAAATAGTAGATTACTGCGTTCAGATACAGGCCTCCATGTTTGCAAGACGTCTCAGTATTTTCTAGGCAACTCTACGATTGCCAGCATGTGCCAAATTGCCAATCACCATCGAAGGCCTAGTCGCTAAAGCGTGAGTTTGTGTGCGCGGTTCAACATGATCAGCTGATATGATGTGACGATTTGATCTTTACTTATCTATAATATAGAGGTGCTCTATCACATATCACCCAGTCGGGACAATTTTTTCTATACTGTAGTGTCATGTCCCGTTGCAGAGTACTCCTATCGTCAGTACGAGCAGTATGAACATCATATTTCTATTAGATCAAGGTTAGGGACTGTTTGTACTGTCAATACCAGCTGTGCTTTGAAGCATCATTTTGGAGTACAGTTTAGAGATTTATAACAATTAGGAAATTGTCCCAACTGGCTATACATAGAAAGACTGTCTATTATACGGTCTATAGATCAATGGTGTTTCCAATTCTTAAGTACCAAGCAGGTCACACAAGTTCCACACACAACAAGGGGTAACTGTCTATTCTTTGACTTTGCCTGCAAGATACACGCTCACTAGGTCAGCACCATCTTAGCTTCTGGATTTGACTGATTAATTGCTGGCGTATATCGTCAGATCCCCCTGCCCCGCCCCGCAAAATTGTGAGAAAAAATGCCTAGAAAATAGGTAATGACGGCTCTTCAAGGGCTACTATTTTAAAGGGGGAAGAAGCAAAAGTGTTCTAGTAACATTTGGCCTCTGCTCGCTTAAACAGAAGTGCTTCGCTCCGCTCGTCCTCCTTCGACCCTCTCACCGATGTGTATGCCTATATACAGTTAGTTATTTAGTTTTGAAATTAATGCGAATGATGCCCGACCAAAATACTTCATATCCTATACGTCTTACTATAAGTCGTTGTACACTAGACCATACTCGATGACCAACGTTTATGCAATAGCCTATATAACCAGTGTCAAATTGGAACCTATGTATCTCCCCCTCCCGTCCCCTACCATGGAAACTTTGAAAGTAACGGAATGGTGCCCAATAATTCCTATTCAATACGTCTTAGAATAAGTCGTTGTACACTAAACCATACTTGTGACCATACGTTTTAGCAATAACGTATAACCATGGCAGTGTCAAATTGGAAATTGTCTGTAAACCCTGCCCCCCCCCCCGGCCCCTACCATGGAAACTCACCAATGTTGTATATGAATCTAGAATCTTTCTATACAAGATCAATTGATTCATTTTCACTTTCAAATGAAAATCATTGTTCGTCGGCAGTACTTGTTTATAAGCATATTGCGTATATCTGATTTGATTTTTTTTTAAAGAAAAAAAAAGGCCCATGCAGTACCTATAGTAAGTCAAGGTAGTTTATGCTGTTGGATTGACTCGATAATTGTACAGTTGTACGTTTAGCATATCGTCTTGCAGGAAAATCGATACGAATGCTGATTTGATATTCCCTGTGGGGGCGGCGCCAATCAAGGGCCGCTCCCACACGGAGCATCAACACTGCTTACCGGATTTGTCAACGCCAGGGCCTACGTCAAATAAATTCCCTCCAAGAAAATGTCAAGCAATGAAAGGGCAATAATTGACTACTCTCATCCGACGAGACCACCCCGTTTACTTCATATGTTATGCTTACGCACTTTTATTCGCTCCTCTCAAACGATATTGAATAACACAAATAGAGTAATTTACGAAAACTGGTCATGGGTTTAATTAATACTACTATGGTTATACTAAGGCTATACATTATACACCTAACGTTAGGCTAGGTCGGTGCCTGTAACTTGACCACATGTATCTCTTTTTCTTACAGGTTGAAAGACTTTCGTAGGTTCTTTAACGATTTTACAGAGATTTCCATCATTTCTGCTTTCATTTTGTTCGTATAAACTAGCCCTACAACACGGGCTTATCGGTCTATCTCCGACATTTTATCTAGTTCTGAAGCACTAAATTCTTTGAATTTGTATACGTATTTTGACGTCATAAAAGTGAACAGCAGCGCCAACTTTAAAAGAGACAACAACATCAAATGAGACAACAGCATAAAAGTAGACAACAACGCTGAAGGAGACAGCAGCATCAACGGAGACAACAACACCAAAAAAAGACAACAGCATTGAAGGACACAACAACATTAAACGAGACAACAACATCAAAGGAGACAACAACATAATAACAGACAGCATAGAAGCAAACAACATAATACATTGCCCTTTCGGTGTTCCATACATATCATCTAGTCTTGGCCAGATCGTTTGTAATACTCTTTTTCTCACGTGCAAACAGAGTCCGTTCCTGCCTATAACGAATGCGCTCGCCCACTGTGTTTTACGAGGATCTGTTCCATACAAACGTCTTGGACATTTCTTCAAAGAGGGGCGTGAACTTATACAAACCCTAAATCTTTATTCATATTATTGTTACAAATTTGCGTGTCATGTGAGATCATGTTTCTTCCACAGCAATTTAGCGACCGTCTCGCAGTGTACAAACCAATCTAAGGCCAAGTGATTGTTCACTGCGGGTGGCAGGGCTTGAATAAACATTTTGGGGGAAGTGGGCCCAATTGGCAAACCTGATTGGCTTCTTCGCTTTTCTGAAGCAAATCTCTCAAAATCATAGTAAAACATAAGATAGCTTGGGAGATATGTGCAAAGACCCTAGTATCAATCTAAAGCGAATAGATAAGGGAAAATAGCTTTGTGAAAAAGAAAGGTACACTATGCTGTACAGTAGGGTCTAAACAAGACAACATATCAATACACATCACCAGGCCCATATATGTACTTGGTCACGGTGACAAGGCCTGTCTGTGAGAATCAGTATCGCAGTGTCCTCGCAGTGTTATCGGTAATAATACGCGCAGAATCAGTTTGAATATTTTAAAGGATAGGATATCGTTCGTTATATCGATATTAGAGGGATAATTTAGGGAGAGAAGTCATGATTCGTCCAACGTGGATTTGGCATTGTACCGTCTCGGGTAGTATTAATAGTAACGTGGGGCCTTGTAAAAGTATCACCTTCAACTGACTGCTCTGGGTGGTTAATGAAGTACTGAATAAAGCTGATGTCTGGCGCAGCTGTTCAAACGGCAGCGGTTAGATCGTGATTTTTCATACTGCTTAAAGACCATGTGACACTCATCTGCCACTGGCCCTGTTAAAAACTGCCCTGTGGGCACAATGACAACATGACGAGTAGCCCACACCGTTCACTGACCATGTGAAGCGCGGTGCAGCGTGGCATACAAGATGACGTAGCATGACTGTTTTCCTGTGATTCATTGGCGTACGTACACTGTTAAGTTTTCTGATTCCTTCTATTCAATTTGGTGCAATTGATTCCCTTCATTTTTTTTACAATTTTTTTTAAAGTTTGCCTCTCACAATTTTAACAAAGGTATTACATAGTTTTGTTTCATTTTGCATTTTTCTGTCATATTTATTTGTTTCATCGTTGTATTTTGTTGCCCAGACGGCCGCCCATACTCTGCAGCTGCGCTGCGTAAACTGCTTGTGAGGTAGCAAGGCCGTCGCAGCATAGGTTTGCGGGCTGACGCATTTCATCGTCTGTTGTGGTGCGTTGTCCTTGACGCAATGTGGATAGTTTAACTGGGCTGCTATATAGGCAACTTGCGTATTACAGAATAGCTACGCTGTGACAGGTTAGTTAATGTACGCCACCCGTGTATCGTGTTTTAGACGTTAATGTATTACTTCTTGTACATATTTATTTGTTTATTCATTACATTGAGAAAGATGTACGTGGGGCAGACAAGTACTTATTGTTTTCGAAATTCCTTTATTCACAGCATGTTTCCCATGAGTAAACGATATTTTCAAAGAAATCACAATATGATCATTACCAGGTGCGTATCCAGGGGGGGGCGTTGGGGGCGCGCGCCCCCCGGGTAAGGAAAAGAGGAGAGAAAAAAGAGAAGAAAAAAGGGAAAAGGAGGAGAGGAAGGAAGGGAAAAGAAAAAGAAAAAAGAGAGAAAAAGGAGAAAAGGAGGGAGTAGAAGATAGCCAAGACCTCGGGAAGAGAAAGAGGAACAGTCATAGTTAAAGCGCTGATCCCTATTATATACACATGGTAGCCAGTGACAGATCGAGGATTACGGAGGGGGTTTGCGCCTCACCCTACCCCTTACACCGACAACTCCATTTTTGACGTTTCCATTTTTCCTCTCTCACTAATGTATCTATATAAATACTATATATGGTCTATCATAACGCGTGTGTGTGTATGGACCCCTTAAACAATTGTACAATTGTGCTATATGGAACCAACTGTGGCTGGTCTTGAACTCGACCGAGTCGTCGGGGAACATGACGCATTTCGGGAAGGGGGCGACCGCCCCCCCCCCGAGCAAATTTTCTTTATGACATCGCTAGTAATTTCAAAATATACAATGCTTAGATGCAACTTACAAGGCCTGGGAAGTGTCATTTCCAGCGATCTGGGAGGCATTTTCGGCCAAAATTTTTATTGAACGCTTCGCGCCAACACATGGTGGCGCTTCGCTTAGATAGTTTGCCTACAGGCTTCGCCCCTCTCTTGGCAATTACTCGCTACACGCCTGTTCGAATTTGTAAAGCAAAGAGCAGATATAACATCATATCAGTGAGCATTGAATGCATGTTGCCTCAAAAACTGTCTTTGTGTGTAGTCAAAGGTGTAGGAGCCCAATTGGATTTGGGGACTGTAATGACTTGCCCGAAAAAAAGCCAAAATTTTTCAACATATCGATGCCAATATCATATAAGCAAGCATGGGTCATTACAGTGCATGGCATCGTTTACCGTACGGTCCGTGAAAGTTGCACAGTATACCGCCGGATGCTAATGTAAACAACCAAATGTCTTATGTAGATGGAGAAAAACCATATACAGATCCATTTATGTCAAAACTCTCTTTTACAGTAGTAATGTCGGCCAAGCTTAGAACTTTATTTTAATTACCAAGGAGATCATTTTAAAGCTATTCATTGCTATTTATTTTTCTTTCAGTAGGTGCCCGACAAAAATGGTTGCGGGGGGGGGGGGTTGCAGCCCCCGCCTCCTACGGGACCTACGCCTATGTGTGTAGTGTTCGGTTCGATATACCTGATATCGGAAATATCTGCTATTTTTCATTTCCTTCAACCAAGTTTTATAATAGCCATTATAAGAGGTTGCAATATTTGTACATCAATAAATTAACTGTGTCTGAATTTTCGAAAATTTCCTCACCAACATTCTTCATCATACTTTCCTCTACTCGTGCAATTTTGACCTGTCTGTTAGGGCTTCCAGGAGGTTTTTCTATATTGGTTGTCCATAGATTGAATTTTGTGCAACATTATGGGTATGTTTAAAAGTGATGTTATTCACGAGAAATGGGAATTTTCAAATTCTCAACAAGTAAAGGGCTTAAAACCTTGAAAAGTGGGGCTTTCGGATATTGTGTCCCGTGACGTAGATACCTACAAAAGCAATGATCCATAGGACATGCAATGAGGTCGAACATGATGTGTGACTGGTGACAATCTTCAAAAAGGTTATGGATGGAAAAAAACTTTTGGGAAATACTTGATTCTCAGGCAAAAGTGCACATCTGGTTGGTCATTTTCAAGCCCGAGAAGTGCCATTTCCGGTGATCTGGGGGGGTATCAAAACCAGAAATTTTCTTGTACGCTCCGCGCCAACCGATGGTGGCGCTCCGCTTAGATAGTAATTCGCGCCCCCCGGGTTAGAAAATCCTGGATACGCGCCTGATTACGCTACATCTGATTGTCACATTTATGTTATTGTTTATTCAAGTAAATCCTTGTCAAATAACTATGGTGTTCTACCTGCATATTGGTACTTGCGCGACATGAAACCATAATCCCTTAAACAAAATTGCCTCCCAAACTTTGCCCCTGGTAATGCATGTTGTGGTTTCGCTTTTGGAGAGCCGTGTACCATAACTTTATAAGGCCTAAACGTCACTCTCTTGTGATAGATGGTGAAACTGTAGATTAGCTGACTTGTGTGGTAAATTGCCTGAAAATTAGTAAACAACCCGCACACGCATTTATCAAAAACTTTGCAGACCAATCACCTCATGGCAGGAGGCAGTTCAATTAACTGTCAAATTCCATTGAAAAAGCATCGTTACTGATCTTCCTTTTTTTCTTCCCGCTACCATGCCCACAACACGACCCACCGTCATAGCTTGACGACCCATTTTTGGACGAGAATATTGGCTGCCGGTGTTCATGATTACAAATAACTCGGAAGATCAGATGTTGCAGAGCATATTCGTCAGACCGTATAGGTTGACACTCCACCTCCCCTCCCCGTTACCCTCCCATACCCACCTCTTCCCCATATCCGTTACCCTCCCATCACGAATGGTGAAAATAAGTGGCTTGAGCTTTACTGCAGTTTCCAAGTAAAAGTGTGAAAAAACGTGCAGTGACCTTGCGCGCTCTTGTTATTTGAGATGAAACAGTTTGTCATGTTATGTCGATTTCGTCCGAAGACGTTTTAATCAGATTTCACGTTAATTATATGCAGGCCGTCCTGCACACTTCGTTCAAATGTTTACCGACTGTATTTAATACAACAAAACTAATCTTACCTTGGGCGAGACAGGCTGAGATGCAGATGAGAAGGAATCCTAAGATTACTAACCCAGCCGAAGACGAATTGAACCACCGTGTCGTCATTTTGATACCAACGTAACGAATGTCTTACACTCTCTCTCTCAAAACATGAAAAAAACCATGAAAAAAATATCGAACGAAACTAAGATGTGGCTTCCCAGGGTTGTATTTTGACGAAGATTATCCACGACGTGCAGCTCATGGTATCAATCAGCGGACAAGGTTTCTCCTTTTTCCCATTTATTTGTTGTTATTTGTTCTTCCAGTAACTGGTGTAAACTGGCAGTGTTTTGTTTTGATAACCTAGCCTGCGTAGCAAGGCTCTGTTCTACAGAACACATTTTGATTGCCGGAAGAAGGAATGAAAGAAAACGTACGCTACGCAGTGGTGATGGCATGATCTGTGGTAGTTTGTATTTGATATTAAAATAAACAAGGTTAATTATATCAGCTCACCACAGCTTTCCGATGTTATAAAGGTCTTCATGGAATCCAATTAACTTAGCCTTATATCCTGTTATGAAAACCACCATTCACCCGCAGGTTATAAATGAGAATGAAGTTGGGTATATCATAGTGGTGTTGCCCGCCGAGTCATTTGCATCAAGTATTTCCAGTGGCGGAGCGTCCATACAGTCAGGGGGCGGATGCCCCCCCCCCCCCCTGACGGACTCAAATGGACTGCTGGCGCCCTTTTCAGCGTTTTACCACTTTTAACTTATTAGCGATTGACTTTTACATTGCGCTCTCATCTACCTTTTGACATTTGTCACATTTGGTTGGCGATGACACCTATTTATTCTTCGTTTATCTGCAAATTAGCAAGGCCCGGAAAAAGTCATTTCCGGCGATGTAGGGAGTATCTTACTCAAAAAAAAAATCTGTACGCTCCGCGCCAACCTGTGGTGGCGCTCCGCTTAGATAGTGTCAAAAGCGCCCCTTCATACCATTCTTGCCCCCCCCCCCCTGACCAATACCCCTAGCTCCGCCACTGAGTATTTCTCTAATGTACTTTTTTTTCTATTGGTGTCACTGCTGAATACAGTTTCATGGAATCGATATATAATGTTTTGCCCTGTGGTGAAGACCTACTACCTTGTCAGAATTTCTGGTATAATAGAATTAAAATAATCTCAAATATTGACAAAAAACTTGTTGCGAACGTTACAAGGGTCATAAAATTGCAAACAATGTAAAAGAGCAAGAAACGGCTGCGATAGGAATCGCCGCCAACTAACGGCTTGACATCTCAGCAGGTAGACTGATGGGCTTGTAATCTGGTTCGAATTCCGTTCTTCAGTTGCTCTTTTTAATTTGTCAAAATTTCCCAGTCAGTTTTCCATCATTCATTAACTGATATAATTATATATTAGGCTATGATTATTCTGACTTTTGGAAAATCGTTTGCAAGGTCATATATAAATGCTGTAGCAATCTTTTTCTTCACGATCATTTCATAGTGAAACTAACTGAACATCTATGTGTTTTACCGAATTTCGGTACAATCAATGTTTCATTTTGCTTCACTCTTTATAAATATAAGTCCCTTTAAAGGTGCCCTGGACTATAAAATCTTGAGGATTTAAAAACTATGAAGATCGCCATCTATTTCTAAAAGTTTCTCAGCGTTGATGTGTTAGAATAGCAAAATACGTTTCGTAATATACTTAGTTGCTATTTCAAGTACGGTGGTTGTTAGACACTTGGTAAAATAAAAATAATAATGATAGAATAAAACAAAACCTTCAAAGGATCGAAATTCTTACTGCATTGATCAAAAGCTCTTACTTACGAAATGTACGTTAATGCAAGTTACTGGAGCTGCAATAAAGCCTTTATGATTCGAAATTGTTCCAAACATTCCGATACAGCATAAACCAAAACAGTTCTCAGATAATCGATTTTCCGTTTTCGTAGTGATTTAATGTTACTGTAAAGTAAGGATTTCAGAAGAGAACTTCAATTTAAGTTATATATGGTCTTGTAAATGACCAACTATACCATAGTAGGCAATGGGGTGGAGGGGGAGGGGTGCTGACGGAATGCTCAGCATGCAGAATATCTCCACAAAAGGGACAATCAAACAATCTTAGGAGAAACATTGCCGCAAGCTGCTGTTATAAATCTCCTCCCACAGTGTATATTGAATAAGACCATTAAAAGGACTTTAACAACAATCTTCAATAAAAGCAGACACCCCAATAACAACCTCTTCAGCAGTGAAGAGTGTGTCCAATAATATCATTCCTGATCCAAGAGTAATAAGCAAAGAATTAATGTATCATTTGGTTTTAAGTAGATTGTTTATTTCATCACAAAAGCACAAATTGAACACACAAAACAAGAATATACACACTTTGATATTTATTTACAACTTTGACAATTTGTACAATGTATATATATTATTCATAAATTTACAATTTTCAATTCATTTCATGATAATAGCTTCAAATATTGCAGTTTTAAATTTGCTTTTCAAATATTGCAGTTTTCAATTTGCTTCCACAATTTTCTTGCAATGATAAATTTTATTTCAAAGTTGATGATGAAAGAAGAGGTGAATAGAATCAATCGTCACTGTCTGAGTTAGTCTTGGTTTCGGGTTCTTTAGAAGGAAATAAAAGAAAAGAGAAAGACTCCGAGAGTATTAGAGATAACTTTGTAGACATTTAAAAGATGAGTTTTAGGCACAATTAATGATGATATGTTGTACACTGTTAAGAAATACTATTACCAGCTCAGGTTGTATTTCTGTCACACTTGTAACTATTGAGAGATGACCATATATGTAGTTCAGGTTCATCACATAAAGTGACTGGACTATGTGGTCTGATACACAGACAATAACATCAGTTCTTCAGATGCAACACAAAACTCAATAGGTGGGGGGGGGGGGGGAAGGGTGGAATGGAGTTTTGTGCCCTCAAATGACACGTTTTAAATGCAATACAAATGTTTCAAGAAACAATTGATGCTAGATTTCATCCAAGGATGCTCTGTTGTTTATAAGAAGTTAAGAAAACATGGTTTTGTTTGAGTTATCGGAATTTATAAAACAATGAATTAATGTTTAACTTTAAGGCCTGCACGGAGGAGCCAAACTGATGATCAATGTATCCTTAAAGGAGCATTCCAGAGGTTTAACATATTTTAAAGGTGAATATCTTGAAAACTGGAATTACTAGCAGTCAATTTTTTCTTCTTCTTTCTGGAAGTTAACATATGAAGAATAGAAATTCTCCTTCAAGTAATCCCTTAAATATTACTTTTTCATCCTTTTTTGACCAAAAGCTACATTTTGCAATGAATTTGTCCTTTTTCTGTGGGTATTATACTTGAAGGTTAATAAACGATACATGAGGTATATGGTAAAACATATCTGTTCCTTTAAGAAGATGAAATTATGTTCAACATTTCAAAAAAATAGTTATGTATTAACATAAAATGTTCTGTATTGGATTGAGGTGTAACTTCTACTTTGGCTGCTTGACTTAGAATGGTAACACTCTCAGAAGTCATAGAGATGCTGGCAGGAAGTTTTGAATGAACTTGGCTGGATGAAGTAGGGTTTGGTTTCTTACCCGTCTGACACATGGGCTCCTCCTTTGCATTTGACCTGGCATTCTCTGTGTTCTGGGTTTGTCGCACATTTGGATTTCCTTTCCTCTTGTTGTTCAAACATTTCTTGTACTTGACAGGAACAGCCCAGGGAGCTTCTTCAGCTGGTTCAGCTTTCTCCTGTTCTGTCCTGGTCTTCTCTGAGGTCTTCCCAGATGCCTCAGCTTTGGATGGTGAGGTAGTAGTTTGTGTTTGAGTGGTGGTAGGTGGTTGGGATCTTACAATCATAGACCAGAGAGTTGTTGGCTTTTCTGTAGGTTCCTTTGGAGTGGTTGCTTGTGCTGCTTGTGCTACTTCATCAAGAACTGGTGTTGGCTGTGGTGAGGATTTGGCAACATCAGACTTGGCCTGGAAAGGCTGCTTATTCTGATAGTGAAGCAATGAACATGATAGATTTTCCAGTCAGAGTGCTACATACACAAACTAATCGGTGTAATTTAGGGACATTAGGATAATTCACATCTTGAGGCAAACTGATATATCTGAATTATTATTTTATTTTTATTCAATATGCTGTTAATTATTGTTAGTAGTGATCACCCAGGTCGACCTGCTGTTTTCATGACCTTGTATTTAAGCAACTAAAGATCATGTATAGGCCTGTCCCATTTACTGGCTTATTTGCACATGGCTTTTCTATTATCTTTATTATAATTTGTTTATCACTTTTGGTCTGCTGCTTATGACAGGAGGTTACATGGCCATATGTGACATATAGATAGTTAGCACATGCAGAACTTATGGTCACTACCTCCCTGCAGTGGTTGAGTTGTACACACAATGATAGGGGTAGTGATGTATCTGTAAATGGCTTTGTTTACTTATTATTTCTTTAGTTATGGATTATATTATTTTGCTTCTTTAAGTCATAAAGTGGGTCGACTATAGTTTGGTTAGTTTATTTTATCGATCTCTCATCTGCTGTCAAGCGGAGGTAACACCTTTACCTCTTCTGAGAGAAATTTAGTTGAAGACTATTACATATGTCTTCAGGTCTTACTATATATTCTAATTATTCAGACTCTGTTATAGGCTACACACTGTTGATGGCCAATTAGACGCTGGTTAGTCCTTGTAGACGCCGGTCCTCCCTATAGAAGCTGGTACATACTACCTAGGTAAGGGGCAGCTACTCCACCCAATGGTTGCCCGAACGTTCTAAAGATGCTGGATTGGATTGACAGTGCATATGTCTGAGTGTAGAATTTAATAGTTATTCATAGTCTTGTTAGTCGTTACGGACTACAAGAGAGAGATTTAATCGTATTTGAACAGTTTGAAGTTGTGGGAATGCTATAAAGCTTTGTACCCACACAAACTGAGTTGCAATTGTTATTACTTGTGTTTATGATATGATGTGTTCATACACAAACCATATAGTTAATAGTAGACAAGCACTGCTCTCTGATGCTATGTGTCTTTGAGTGGTTTCTAGGCTTACTGAATATAGAAGCCAGTCGTTACCCTATTATAAATGTTTCTGCTTATTGATTTGTGTATGTTTTTTATTAATTTCTAAGCTTCCGTCCTTATACTAGCTGATAATTAGAGTCATTGTAAACACCCCTAATCCCGCTGCTCCTATGTCCTAGGTACATTGCGAGTAGTTGTTACACAGAATTATTATCAATTATTGCATTTCTATGAAATATTTATTGGAAGTTTATTCTGCAGGGTCTACTATGAAACATTCACTGATCAGTAGTACAATTGCAGACTATTGACTTGTATTTAAACTAGGGTGGCCAGACATCCTGCATTGAGCCAGACATCTAGCATAAGGCCAGACATCCAGGATTAGTCCAGGCATCCAGAATTAGTCCAGACATCTGCATTAGAACAGACATCCAGCATCAGTCCACTTGCCACACAAATGTATGGTGTTACTCATGTGGAACAAAGCTAAACAGTCCATGTTTGATATTTATGGAATCCTATGCTTATATTCATATTTTTAAAACCTTACTTGTACATATACTATGGCGGCTGCTATCAATGAATGTAGGTTACATGTATACATTCATGTTCACCACAGTGAAAACAAATACAGTCTGTTAGTCAAATTTTTTACAAGCTTATTAACTTTTATTAAATTGTACTTCATCAGGCACATTACTTGTAGAAGTAGTAACTAAGTCTGCGTATTCCATTTTGCTACAAGAACCTGTCAATGGATTCATCAAAAGTGGATGAACGAGTGAAGACAATTGTTGATATGAGAGAAATTTGCACAAATAAAGAATTGTAATTCGATAGATTTAAATCCCTGTGATCTTGTTTACCCAACATGATCCCCATGGCTATCTCATGTGATCTGTCTTGATTCAGAAGGTTTTGATATCACTCTATTTTCCACATTCTCCATTACCTGGTTCGATTAAGGTGGGGGGGGGGGGTTATTAATCAAACAGGTATCTACACAAACTTACCGATTGGTTCTCATTTTAATCATCTTGCAAACTCCTCAGTAATTTTGCTTTGATAAATACTTCAAAAAAGCTCTCTGTGTCAGTCAGAATTATTGAGTTAGAACTGAACACCTGTATAGCCTAATTTAATTCTTACTTTATTGCCTCTGTTTCTTCTCTTTCCAGTCCTTTGTCCCTGCTGTTGTTTTGATCTTGGCTGGTTTTGTGGTTTGGGTCTGTTAGCTTGGGATGTATGCTTAGTTGAGGCATTACTAGGCACCTGAAATATAGATGTAAATACAAATCAAATTTCCATTCTAACTCTATGAACACTCTTTACAGCAAAGGTTCATGTTATGCATTCTTGATTGGCTGTCAATGATAAATTAAATGTATCATCAAATTGTAATCTCCCTCTAATAATATAACTTTGGTCGTTGGAGATCTGCATTTAAAGGTAAGAGATATTTTTATCCCTATTCTCCTGCCAATTCAACAGTTTACTGATCAAAGTAGGTTTCTATGTAATGACATCAGTTCAAATTATCTTGCTTCATTTTTGTGACGATAAATAAAAAAAGACTTTTTTAACAGACACAAGTTTTTCCACCATTTATGATTACAGCTTAGCCTGATTTATCCAGATCTCTCTTTTTTTCTGGATCCTTATTTATCCAGATCCAAAATCAAACTATTGATATGCTAAAAATTGTTGACAACTGTGCATATATCTTCCCTACAGTTCATAACTTCAATTTTTCCATTAGCAAAGATATGTATCCCAAATACAATGCACCTTTTGAACTGTTCTTTATCTCATTTCAAACAAAGTAGTTGTGTACTGAACGACAGTAATAATGTCAAACTAAGCTAACGTATTGCAAAACTTTATGATATAGGTTCTTTTCATAACTGGACCATGTCTGTTTGGACATGTCCGGATAATCCAGCTTAAACTGTATGCTATTAATAACTGTAGACTAATGATGGCAATACATGGCCTACTCTCCACTCTCCATATGAAAGCTACTTACATTCTTTGCCTCGGTTCTTGGTGCTTTTCCTTTCCCAGCAGTCCACCGAGAGCCGGCCTCCTTTTTCTTGTTGCCGTTCTCCTGCTCTTTCTGCATCTACATGTAAAATGTTAAATGTTGATTACATGACTATACCCTGTAACTGTAAAAGTGTTACTTGCATCTTGACTATTTTCTATGCACCCTCCATATTCTCTTTAATTTAAATATGAAGAACTCCATCTCGTCTGTTATGCACTGGTTTAAACCGTGTTATGTGTAAGTGCACTATAAGCTGTACACCGTGAGTTTCAGGTGATTTGTTTGTTTAATAGAATACACTCGGAACCCGAGACACAACAGAGTACCTCTTGACCTCTAGAGCCGGCCAACACTTACAGACAGATGAGAATAAGTGCCCCAAAGAAAATTAAAAAATTTTATGTTCCGCATTGCAAACAACTGTTTCCTGTAAGTTTAGAAGTCACATTTCATGGGAACACAATCAAAACATTAAAATGGACACTTTCCAGTGAAATCTTTAAAATTACTTACATTCCTTGTCCCGGATTTTGGTGCCTTTCCTTTGGCAACAGTCCACACAGCCTTCTTCCTGTTACAATTCCCTTGCTCCTTCTCTGCCTGAATAAATGCAAGTTACAAATTCATTTCAAACATTTTTGTTCCACTTTGGAAACATGTTTTATGTAGGTATATTTAATAGAACATAACCAATTGCTGTGCTAAATGTTAAATGAATACAACGATCAGCTGACAAACATCAACATAAATATGTTATATTAGTGGAAATGTTGGGTGTATTTGTTCGGTGCACCTGCAAACCTTGTCTACGACTTTGGAAAGTCCAATGCTTGTCTAGAAGGGTCCCCATTGTTCAGCAATGCGTCTGTAGTTATATTGATGTGAGAAGTTAACATGGTTTGGACAAGTCTCTCAGCTGTTCATCATGGTAGGTTCTTGCTGCTGGACGGAGGCTTTGGCGGCTGTCCACCTAGTATCTTGTTTTATTTTTAGATTTTGAGTTGTCAAGCACTCAAATACTGTATTATCTTCTCTATGCACTGGGTAATGAGTTGAGGTGCTCTCTGAGGCATGGATGCCTCAGGTTTTTACCGGTTCAGTCTCAAGAGCTAGAGGGACATGGTGCACACATTGTAGAGTTTCTAGTCATGTCTTGAAGGACTAGTGGTATTTGAACACTGCCAGTCATTATTGTGTATTTCCACTTAGTGAGGTATTTTTTTATCATATTCGTTTAACATTTTGTTTGTATTCAGAGCTGGCATGAGCACTGTGTTGCAGAGTTAGTTATTGTGGTCTCACTTCTTTGTGCTTTTCACATTTGGGTTTCGCTAATCGGGCATGGTCGAAAGGGATTCTTCCATGTATGTTGATGTCACCATTCCATTGTGATTATCTTGGAGTCAAGGGAGACCCAATAAGTACTCAGGGCAGTGTATATTGTTCTTGGAATGTGAAGTGATGTTTTTGGATTATTCCATATGTTTGTTTATGTATATCTTGATTTGCATACTAGATTTACTTGTCAATTTTTAATTAAGAGAACACTGTGTTTCATTCAGAGGGTATTAGACAGGAAGTCACTGTTTATCCAAATTTATGATGTGTTTAGGATTAGGGTTTATAGATTGACTAACATTGTGTCAGACTGAACTGTGAGATGATTTGTGTCAGAGGCACTACAAGAATCTTTGAGTTGAGGTATCTCCCTGAGTTGGGATGTGTTATGGTTTAATAGTATATTCATATCTTTATGTATTTGTTTCAAAGAGTGATTATTGATGCTTGTACTCAACTTGTTGTTGATATTGACATTGTCTGAGAGAAAGTCCCATTGCATGTAGGAAGTTTGAACTTGTTTGGTGAATTTTTTATCTGTTGCCATATAAACCATGGTGCATCACAATTCCATTGTAATATATTTTCATTTTGTTCATTTAACAGATTTTGTTTATTGTCTTTTGTTTCCGGAATGCTGTCATTGTCCAATTGGAACGCTCCTGCAACCCTCCATGAAGACTTAGGGGGTAGTGGAGAATAACCTATATTTGGTAACATCCCCAACTATCTAGGGTTTGCTTCAAATATTTTCCAGATAAATTGATCAAATCACTTACATTCTTCGTCCCAGATCTTGGTGCTCTTCCTTTGACAACAGTCCACTCAGCACTATCCTCATTTGTGCAGTTACCTTGCTCTCTCTTTGTGTAAAGAAAAAGAAATTAAAAACATTAACTTATCAGAAAAGCTATGATCCATTCCACTAAAACATTGTCCAGGCATTGTGTTTGATCTAATGTAGTCTTGTTTGCTGTAAAGAAGATAGTTTGACTATTCAATCAAGTTAAACAATCTTGACCGACTATTTTTAGATACTGATGGACAATTAAATCATGACTACCGTATTGTAACCTTCATAACCTTGCCATTCGTAGAACTTGATTGACTGGCCATTAATACAAACAACAATATCTCTGAAGTTCACTTACCAGTTCACTCCAGGTATTGTTGCTGTCTGCCGCAGACATAGGCTCTTCTTGTCCTCCTACTGCTCCTTCAATGTCGCTAAAGGTTAAGTCTGGTTTCTTAGGCTCTTGTTTTTTCATCCTTGTTTTCTTTTCCTTGTCTTCCTTAGCACCCTCTGATGTAACACATACTGGTGTGTTACATGTGGAAGTGGTGCTTGATTGGGTGGTCACATTGCTTTCCTTTGCTTCAATTGGAACCATTCTCATACAATCATTTCCATCACTGGTGGAAGTCATGTGGCTTGTGCTTGTCAATCTGTTCTTGTCTATCTTTCGTCCATTTTCATTGTCCGCTTTCCTGTCTTCATCGGTCTTACTAAAAGTAACTTGTTCAGACTGATGAGACACTTTCTTTGTCTTCATTGCTTTGCATGCCACATCTTCCTCCTTGTTGGGTGAACTTTTTGCTTTTTTTGGTCCTTTTCCCTTGCCAGTTTCTTGCTCAAATTGAGCTGCTGTATTCCCTCCTACTGCACTGTTACTTGTAGAGGGCTGGTCTTCTTGCTGGGTGGGTGAGGTCTTTGCTTTCTTTGGTCCTATTCCCTTGTCAGATTTCTTGACATTGTCAGATCTACCACAATTTTCTTGCTCAGACTGATGATCCTTCTTCACTCCTTTGGCACCTTTACTTGCAGAACACTGGTCTTGAAGAGATTTATTCTTGGCTGTTTGCATGTTGTCTTCTTTGTCCGCTTTCCTGTCTTCAACAGTCTTACTAAAAGTAACTTGTTCAGACTGATGAGACACTTTCTTTACCTTCATTGCTTTGCATGCCACATCTTCCTCGGTGTTGGGTGAACTTTTTGCTCTCTTTGGTCCTTTCCCCTTATCAGCCTTCCTGGCATCATCAGAAGTACCACACTTTTCTTGATCAGACTGAGCTGCTGTATTCCCTCCTACTGCACTGTTACTAGTAGAGGGCTGGTCTTCTTGCTGGGTGGGTGAGGTCTTTGCTTTCTTTGGTCCTTTTCCCTTATCAGCCTTCTTGGCATCATCAGAAGTACCACACTTTTCTTGATCAGACTGAGCTGCTGTATTCCCTCCTACTGCACTGTTACTAGTAGAGGGCTGGTCTTCTGGCTGGGTGGATGAGGTCTTTGCTTTCTTTGGTCCTTTGCCCTTATCAGCCTTCTTGGCCTCATCAGATCTAGCACACTTTTCTTGATCAGACTGAGCTGCTGTCCTCCCTCCTACTGCACCATTACTAGTAGAGGGCTGGTTTTCTTGCTGGGTGGGTGAGGTCTTTGCTTTCTTTGGTCCTTTTCCCTTATCAGCCTTCTTGGCCTCATCAGATCTAGCACACTTTTCTTGATCAGACTGAGCTGCTGTATTCCCTCCTACTGCACCATTACTAGTAGAGGGCTGGTTTTCTTGCTGGGTGGGTGAGGTCTTTGCTTTCTTTGGTCCTTTTCCCTTATCAGCCTTCTTGGCCTCATCAGATCTAGCACACTTTTCTTGATCAGACTGAGCTGCTGTATTCCCTCCTACTGCACCATTACTAGTAGAGGGCTGGTTTTCTTGCTGGGTGGGTGAGGTCTTTGCTTTCTTTGGTCCTTTTCCCTTATCAGCCTTCTTGGCATCATCAGATGTACCACACTTTTCTTGATCAGACTGTGCTGCTGTGTTCCCTCCGACTGCACTGTTACTAGTAGAGGGCTGGTCTTCTTGCTGGGTGGGTGAGGTCTTTGCTTTCTTTGGTCCTTTTCCCTTATCAGCCTTCTTGGCATCATCAGAGGTACTACACTTTTCTTGATCAGACTGAGCTTTTGTGTTCCCTCCTACTGCACTGTTACTAGTAGAGGGCTGGTCTTCTGGCTGGGTGGGTGAGGTCTTTGCTTTCTTTGGTCCTTTTCCCTTATCAGCCTTCTTGGCATCATCAGAGGTACTACACTTTTCTTGATCAGACTGAGCTTTTGTCTTCCCTCCTACTGCACTGTTACTAGTAGAGGGCTGGTCTTCTTGCTGGGTGGGTGAAGAATTTTCTTTCTTTGGTTCTTTTCCCTTATCAGGCTTCTTGGTATCATCAGATCTAGCACAACTTTCATCTTTCAATACTCTGGCTGATTGATGTGATTCCTGGCTGTCATCATCTCGTTCCTGTGGTATATCTTGCACACATTCTTCCTTAACTGCATTGCGACGACTAGCTCTCTCAGCCCTCTGTCGAAGTATCTTGCGGAGTCTCCTCCTCTGCTTTGCTGTCAGATTTGCATCTACACTGGTCCCTGAAGGGAATGTTGGAAAATAAATTATATTAAATTTGGGGAATGGCCTATTAAACATGCTAAAGGTAAGCTTAAGGTTAGATGACCTGACATCCTAAGATATAATGAATCCATTTACAGTTGCTTGTTTGGTATTGACCAATCTCTGATCTCCTTATCTCAACTTTTCAGGAGTATTTTTCACTTAATGTGTGTCTGTCATTAATGTTTGTAATCTCTTAATATACTATAAAGTCGTACTTGAAGCCATGTTGTAGTTACACTGTTTGTCTTAAGCACCAGATATTAAAAGTATTCCAATGCACATTGATGTTAAGTCTTACAGCAATTTGTAAAAGCGATCTGTCAATTGCATTATGGTTTAATTTTGGAGCTACTATTGTACAAAGATTTACATTCATCAATAGTTAAGACAGAAAATGACCAACACATACATAACTTATTACACAAAAAAGTAGGATTGAAGTGTTGGGCAAAATTCTGATTGGACCACACTCACTAATTGTAACTCATTACAAATTATCCTAAGCCTATCCAAGAGCAAACATACTTGCAAAATGGATATATATATGCAGAAATTTAATTATTTTTTTTCTACTACATTCATTATACATTTATGAGTGCATCAGTTTATATATTGCTATATGTTGAATCTTTTGTATGGAACTTAGCTGTTTCCTCCTATAACCAGAATCATCTGGATTGTTCATCAGTGCAGGTAATTGCAAAGTAAGTATCATCATTAGTAAAGTATCGATGGAATGTTACCAAATATCTGTAACAAGTTACAATTCCATTTACTAGCAAAACATCAAAATATATTTTACTTGACAGTTTCTGATGGGTCTGTACAAGATAGATTCTTAATACTTAACAGAGTTTGACTTTTTTTCACAATTTTTTGGATCAAGTGTTTGACATTTGCAAAGCTATATCCAGTGGTAGTAGCCTTCAGCCTTGATTCAAGTTCTAGGCCGGCCTAGGGGCCTAGGCCTGTTACTTATTAGGCAATAATACAAAATACAAAAATAATACAAAATACTAAATATTTTTACTCTGAATTTAGTGCAAGTAGGGGTTGTTTAAAGAAAAGTGGTTTTGGAGATGTATTCCTTTTGTCATAAACATATCTGCATTACTTACTAATTAATTGGAATACTAATTAAAAAACTGTAATATGCCTGCTTGTAAATTTTTGTTAACAAAAAAGTGAGATTATAAATTTCTTTTCATGGACCAACCAGTTGTGAAGGCATAGGCGTAGGAGGCAGGGGGCTGGGGGGCTGCAGCCCCCCAACCAAAATTTTTCGTGAAAATTCGGGCAAAATGCTGAGAATTTTTCGGGCACCTACTGAAAGAAGAAAAATTTGCAATGTGTTTTTCAATTTTTTGGGGGTAAAAATTCGTGCAATATGCTGAGAATTTTTCGGGCACCTACAGAAAGAAGAATAATTTGCAATGTGTTTTTCAATGGTTAAACTGATATTATTATCGTTATAATTGTAACAACTTGCCCAATATATATATCCAATATGGAAGGGTAATAACATGGAAAATATAACAAAAAATTTTCGCGCATTCTGCGCGCTTTGTACACCTTATTGTGCATGTCATTTAGGCATTCATCAGTTATTGGCATGTGATGTAATAACTGATAAATGCGTATATGATATGCACATTCAGAGGTTAAACGCGCGCGTAGCGCGTGAAAAATTTTCGTTACATTTTTCGGGCAAGTCGTTACAGCCCCCCCAAATCAAATAAGGCTCCTATCACAATATTATATAAATGTATTGTGGTTCTGGTATAGCGCCACTACTTATACTGTGCTTGACAATAAAGACCACTCGTACACTGGCAGCCATCTCTTAAGCCTCTTCATTTACCGAATAGCCTTTCCAAGTGAATCTTATATGGTGTCAGAATCAACAGTATGGACAAGTTGACCCCACCAAGTCCAATGTCCCTACAGGGGAACATGGCAGAGAACTTTCGCCGTTTCAGACAGAGTTTTGAAATTTATTCCATAGCTACCGACCTGGGTAAGAAGGATGATGCAGTGCAATCCATGACTCTGCTACACGTGGCAGGCCCGGAGGTAGTTGAAGTGTACAATACATTCAAATGGGATACAGCAGGCGATGACAAAAAACTGGGGAAGATTTTGGAACAACTTGAGAAATACTGTAACCCACGGAAAAATGTAACATACGAAAGGCACGTATTTAATAAAAGAAATCAGCAACCGGGTGAGTCAATTGACACATACGTTACAGATTTGCGTGTGAAAGCGAAATCTTGTGAATTCGCGCAACTGACTGATACATTGATACGCGACCGAGTTGTGTGTGGAATCACGAATGATGCAGTAAGGGCTAGGTTGCTGCGTGATGACAAATTAACACTGGAGACTGCTATACAAATATGCAGGGCTTCGGAAATTAGTCAAACACAGGCGCAGTCTCTGCAAGAGAACAATGTTACTAGCCATATTCATGCATGTCAAACTGAGAAGAATAAACGGGGATCCACGAAAAACAGACAAAATAATAAGGGCGTCAACCAACAAAGTAGGCAGCGAGTGGATACGTTTGACTGTCGGAAGTGTGGGCGCCGCCATGGGCCAAAACAATGCTTCGCGTATGGAAAACAGTGCCTAAATTGTGGCAAGTATGGACACTTTGCAGCACAATGTAGAGGAAAACAGCAGTCGCACCAGAATGAGAGAAAGCAAAAATCTGTTAACAAAGTCCAAGGGGCTAGTAATTACTCGAGCAGTGACTCAGAACAGGAGTTTTACATATCAATGGTGACAGGTAAAACCAAACTGGAGCCTGAGGAGAACAATCCACAGGAGGATGAATGGACTATAAAGTTGGACATAAATGAGACTCCCGTTACACTGAAAATAGACACAGGGGCGGAGTGTAATATTTTGCCCAAAGCTATCTACGACAAGATCTCACAAGAGGGCTTGAGGAGATCAAAAGTGAGGTTAGTCTCCTATACGGGTCATCGGGTCACTACGGTAGGACGACAGCGGCTCTTGGTGCAACATGCAGACAAATACCATGTTGTTGAGTTTCAGATTGTAGAAGAAAATCTGGTGCCATTATTGGGACTTTCTACATGTCTCGCCTTGCAGTTAATAAGAAAGTCGTTTGCAGTCAGTGCAGAGGTCAACGGGAACTCAGCTGTCACACCGGACAATATAGTAGCAAGTTTTCCGGAAGTTTTCAATGGGTTGGGAACCCTGGAGGATGAATATACCATCAGGATCGATGAAAACGCAAACCCAACAGTTCAGCCACCACGGAGGATCCCATATGCACTCAAGGACAAAGTAAAACAAGAACTTGATCGTATGGAGAAACTTCAGGTTATCAGAAAAGTGTCTGAACCAACCGAGTGGGTGAATGGGATGGTAATTGTTGAGAAACCTAACAAAGATGTAAGAATTTGCATTGATCCGCGCGAATTAAATAAGTCTGTCAAAAGGGAACACCACCCTATGAAGTCTATAAATGAAGTAGCGGGTAAGTTGTCAGACGCACAAATATTCACAGTGCTGGATGCAGGCAATGCGTTTTGGCAAGTAAAACTTAGCGAAGATAGTCGACATTATGTCACTTTCAATACCCCATATGGCAGATATCAGTTCTGCAGATTGCCATTCGGCATATGTTCAGCCCCAGAGGTATTTCAGAAGCGAATTAGCCAAATCTTTGAGGGAATATCGGGGGTCGAAGTAATTATGGATGACATCTTAATTTGGGGAAAAGATCTAGCAGAACATAATGAAAGGCTTCAAGAAGTGTTGAAAAGAGCCAAAGATTGTAATTTGACCCTAAATAAGGCAAAATCCAAAATTGCACAATCTTATGTGAAATATATGGGGCACATTATCAGTGCAGAAGGATTATCCCCTGACCCCGGGAAAATTCAGGCCATATTGGAGATGCCGGATCCAGAGAATAAACAGGCACTCCAACGGATAATGGGTATGGTTAACTATGTGGGGAAGTTTATTCCTAATTTAGCTACCATTAGTACACCAATTAGGCAACTGCTAGAAAAAGATGTTGCATGGGTATGGGATGACCAACATAAAGCATGTTTGTCGGAAATAAAGAAAGCACTAACTGAAGCCCCGGTGCTAAAATTCTATGACCCAGGAAAACCGGTGTTAGTATCGGTAGATGCCTCTCAACATGGAATGGGAGCATGCTTGTTGCAGGAAGGCCACCCGATAGCTTACGCATCTCGTTCGCTTAACAAGGCGGAGAGAAACTATGCTCAAATAGAAAAAGAAATGTTGGCGATTGTGTTTGGTACGAGCAAATTTCATGAATACATTTATGCTAAGCCTAATGTAAATGTAGAAACAGATCACAAACCAATTGAATGCTTGTATAAGAAACCATTGGGTTCAGCTCCACCTCGTATTCAAAGAATGATGACTAAAATACAGAATTATGACATTCAGGTAAAATACAAACCGGGGAAGGAATTACATATTGCGGATGCCCTTAGCAGAGCTCCCACAATTATGTATGGAAAATCATGTGATAAGTTTGAGGTACACACGATCAGTCAAAAACCTATCAGCAATGAAATCCTAGATAAAATCAGAAATGAAACAAAGAAGGATGAAATTTTACAATTACTCCAGAACACAGTAAAGGCTGGATGGCCAAATCAAAAGTCAAAAAATCAATTGAATGAATATTGGCAGTATAGAGATGAAATAACGGTTCAAGATGGGTTCCTGCTAAAAGGGGACAGGATTGTTATTCCATCCAGCTTGAGAAAAGAAATGCTATCAAAGATACATAGTAGTCACCAAGGTATTGAGAGTTGCCGTAAGAGGGCCAGGGAGTCACTTTTTTGGCCACACATGAACTCGCAAATAGCTGACATTGTGTCACAGTGTACTACCTGTAATCAGTATCAAAGATCGCAACAAAAACAACCATTAAAGAGTCATGATGTACCAGACCGACCATGGCAAAAGGTTGGAGTTGACCTATTTCATCTGTATAATGAGAATTACGTCCTGTTGATTGATTACTATTCAAAGTATGTTGAAATTTCACGTCTAACAGGAAGTACTTCTTCAAAGTGTGTCATTGATGTTCTCAAAAGTCAATTTGCAAGACACGGGTTACCTGATATAGTGTTCAGTGATAACGGGCCACAATTTTCAGCTGCAGAATTTAAACAGTTTGCAGGAGATTATGGTTTCACACATATCACTAGTTCACCACATTACCCCCAAAGCAATGGTATGGCAGAGAGAGCTGTTCAGTCAATTAAACAACTTCTCAAAAAGGCAAAACACGATAAAAGAGACCCTTACTTGGCATTACTAGATTATAGGAACACCCCACAGGGTGATGCAGGATCACCTGCACAAAGGCTGATGGGGAGGCGAACCAAAACCCTACTCCCTACTGTACCATCCTTACTCAAGCCAAAATTGCCTAAAAATGTGAAGACACATCTGAAACAGCAACAAAATAATCAAAAGAATCATTTTGATCAGCATGCTAAACCATTGCTTCCCCTGAAACCTGGTGATAAGGTCAGAGTTAAAATAGCACATCGACACTGGGACCAAGGTGAGGTTATCAGACAAACTAAGGACCCAAGGTCTTATATTGTTCGAGTTAAAGGTGTAAATTTGAGGAGGAACAGGCGTGTAATCAGGAAAACAAACGAGACGTTTGTTGAAAACTATGACTTTGGTGAATCAGTTCCACTAGAGCAGGAAAACAACCCTGAGGTTAATGAGGACCCTGTACCACAAGTGGACCACCCTCGAACTAGTCGTAGTGGTAGACGATTGAAAGCAAAACTACCATGTACCACATGTCCATCATGTGCTTAGTGATCACTGTCACTCTTCAAACCATGTTATGCATAAAGTTTTAGTTCAATAGTTAAAGTAAATAATCAGAGTACGTGATTCATAAATAGTTCATTAACATGTTTGGTGTGAGTTTTATTACATACAAATGAGTTTATTTAACACTTGATCCTTTGCAGTCATCTTCCATGAATTAATGTATACTATCATCATGTTTACATGTTGCCGACTTTACATATTAATCTTAAAAAGGGAGATATCACAATATTATATAAATGTATTGTGGTTCTGGTATAGCGCCACTACTTATACTGTGCTTGACAATAAAGACCACTCGTACACTGGCAGCCATCTCTTAAGCCTCTTCATTTACCGAATAGCCTTTCCAAGTGAATCTTATAGCTCCTACGCCTATGTGTGAAGGAACTTATACTAGGGCAATATTAACTTAACTTAGGTGACCTCGCCTACAGTATAAGTCCAGCCAACGCTAGGGGTCGGCAGATTTAGAACGGGAATATGGAATAGGATTTGTTGCCTAGCATTGGCCTACGTATGGATAACGTTCAAATTACAATGTAGTACATTGTCCTAACCTCGACAATAGCATCAATAACATTAACAAGTTTGGGGCGCCTACCTTCATCCACAAGTTCATGGCTTTGCAACACTTCCTGAACGAGATATGTAGCTCCCTGCAGTATGCATAATGCGGTTACAATCATTATATTTCAATTTCACAACATCATTTATGATTTGTAACTTGAATTTTAACACCAGATGAAAGTATATGAGTCGACTGCCCCAGCTACTGCTCGATCATTGACCTCAACGATTCACATGATGTCAAGACACATCATGCAAAGTACATGTATGTATACGTAATAAGTACGTGTAGCTGATGTAACTAGGGCTTCCTCGTACACAGGTTGCTTGGCAATTGGGTTTTACTCTTGTGGAACGCGAACGTTACACTTTCCGAAGTACAGTTCGAATGCTAGGCCGTGTGGAAGAGTCCTATAGGGTTCAGCTGTCACACTTCCGTTCCACGCTACAAAACATAGGTTTAAGAATAATAAGAGAGTATTTTAGGCCTTTGAAAATTAATGTGACGTATCTTTATTCTAGAGGCCTATGATATAGTGTGTCTTCTTGTTCCCTCTGGCCCCCATTTTCTCTCTTAAAGGACAGTAGATCAACTATTAAGATCCAACGTCTTCTGCCATATTAATTAAGCAACACAGACCACACTGCCGAAAGTAAGTCTCCTAGCCAATATGTCAGTCGGAAACTACTAAATTGCTTATTACTTTAAGGGCCATGGATATACAAAGACATAAGAAGGTTTCTTTTATTAAAAAAGTTTAACTTGTCACAAAATTGATCTGATCATTACAAATTATCAATTTACTTTACGATTTATTACTTCTTTTTGAATATGAATTTGTTCAGGTTAGTATTATTCGTTACTATACAAACTCCTAATTTGTTATTAAAAAGTATTAATTTGTCATTTAACAAATTATGACTTTGGTTGTTACAATTTATAAGTTACTATATTAGTAAATGTTATAGTGGAATTGAATGGCAAACAGTTTGTGCCGCCAAATTGGAATATGCCTGTTACAGCCTAATGGGATATGGTATTATCATATATCTGTTTGATATAAGTTGCTATTGTTTTATTCTAAAGTGACTTCTTATACAATATACTTCTGCCACCTTTTCTGAATGTAGTAGGCCTATAAATGTTCTCACCACCATGATCAATCGAGACGTTCCAAGGACATGTATGCTAAAGGCATACATATAAATACACGTTAGGAAGCTCGCCTCGAAAGTCTCGCTTCCTAGCAATACTCCCAACCCACAAGTTACCAACAGGTTTGTCAGTTTTCCCTCAGACTGATATTTTAAGTCTAGATTTATCATTGTCGCCATCCCTTGTCGGTTTCCCTCAGACAGCACGGGGCCAGTGGGCCAAAAAGTGCCCTCCATTTAGGGTGACAGGAAGTGACCTTCCTATCAAGACTTGAGCTAAAACTTTATTAATTTACCATAAAATATTGATATAGTTGGGTCCCGAAAGTGCTTACTTGCAAGAGATTCCAGGGAATTCGTTCCCAGGCCACATGCTGCCCGTGCCTTACACAGTAGGAATGGAACTGAAAATTAGAACTAATATGCACAATCCAGTCCATCATACAACTTAGAAAGCATACTATTGCTCCCACTTATCAAATTGAGGCAGCAGCTGCCCCCTGGCATCTCTACCTCTGTTCGTTCATGCATTATTATATTTGCGATCCGAATTTCAGTTCAACAGCATTTAAACAATTTGGCACTAAAATCAAAGATATTTTACCGACGGGTTGATCTTTTGTCTTTGGTTAATATAATATTTTCAACCTTTGTTCCAAAACCGACTAGTTTGGACAGTACCACTTCAGCATGGGTAAAATCTTGTCTTGTTTGTAAGATATATGACCGTCTGGTTTAGTGCAAGACTCGACGTGCGTAACCCAGCCTAACAGTATAAAGGTGTAATACTACCTATGAGCCCTGACCTTGGTCGCCTTACGTAATTTTTTCCAAGATTCTAGAGAGAAACTTTGACTTTCCAAAGATATTCCACGAAGGTGAATTATCTTTCGACTACTTAATCGAGTCAAATTCGAAGCTATGGGTCGTTTGAAAGTAATAACAGCCTAACCAAGTTAATTACTTTGGCCGAATTACGGTCTCGTAAATGCACAAGTTCAAATAGGCCTAGGCCTAGGCCTACACCAACTATAGACTAGGGTTATAGACTTGGGCCTTTAGGGTTAAAATTCACGGAAACGTAATTTAAGTAAATAACTGTTCGCCTGGCAGTAGGCATGGCTGTTGTGCTAGGTCCAACGTCAGGCTCATTTTAAGTGTTTGCGAATAGAACCTCAGCAAATGTACCCTAGGCCCATATGCCTAACGTACAGAAAAATCTTAAATTTAGCCAAGTACCATGGCATAGGAATTAGGATAGGCTAGGCAAATGTTTGTAAGTCATCTGACGGCAAATTATGTTTGAAAGGTCGACCTGCCATGGTAAATGTACGTTAGGCCTTAACAGTTATAAAGTAATTCCATTCATCCTTTCCCATGTAACAATGAGCTGAAGGGAAGGAAATATCTTCAGTTTCCTATGGCTTCATTACTCTTCCTACAGACTAGAGCCACTTCACTACTCTACCTTAGACTGAGTAAGACTTTCATTGCTTTAACAAGCCATTTACATATCCAAAATTTACTATTTAACAGGAATGACTCATGGTTGTGGAACACAGCTTGTCTACTCATGATGCCTAGGTTCAGAGCCTTTGACTTTTTAGATGAAGTAAGTTGGCCTAGGCTATATCCAAATCATGCTTTTTTAACTTACATGGTCAGTTCATTTGGAAATGTTTAACAATAAGATAAAAAACTACTGTAACCCTTTCTACTTTCCACAGAAGATTAAATGATTGTCATCTTCACATATGAAGTGTCAGGTTGCTACAAAGTACATTGATAAAACAAACCACCTTCACTCCATAAGTCACCTGATCACCAACTCAACAGTATAACAGAGATATACTAGAGCAGTGGTTCTCAAACTCTTTTTAGACGACTATCTTAAACTGTCCCCCTACCCGCTCCCCTCAACCTACCATTCATAGTCGGCCGCTCAAGCGAGCAATCAGACTGTCCAAAGATATGCATATAGGAATTAAAAAATAGCCTACATTCCCTACAAGATGATGAATTTTCTCTCAACAATAGTCTTTCTTCGTTCCCAGATCCCCTGGATACCTTATGGTGCCCTAAATCGGTGAAGTGTTTTGTTGTAATCATCAAGGACCCACAACTCCCCTTCTCCCCGTGCACCCTGTAGTGCCCCCCTGAGACTTCCCAATGCTCCCAGGGGGGGCAGGGACCACATTGAGAACCACTGTTCTAGCGGGTCTCAATTCTCAACTAGAATGATTATAAAACTGATGAATTAATCATTGTGTGTATTTATGTTGCTTCATGAAGCTTGAAGATTGTTTTTTGATAGATTATTAAAATTAATAAGGCAATGCCACTTACATTAGCATTCTCCTAGACTGATCATTAAGTATATATGTTAAGGAGCATCCCATACAAAAGTTTGAGAGTTAAACCTTAAAATGAAAATAAAGCCACCTGTACACATACAAAATTATCCCTTACACTGGGTTATGATATTTATCAGAGTTATACATATTGTCATTTTTTAACTATTGCAACATAGTACCAATTATAAATTTATGTATCCAAACTGTCAGCAAAAAGAGTAATTTTTTACTTTATATGACTTTAAATTTAGGTACAGAGACATAGACAAGTGTTCCTCAGTTGTTACCTTGTTGCCATACCATTTCACCTTGAAACTCTGGACCAATATGCTCATAATGGTGTTTTCACAAATAACGCCTTCAGAAAGCCTTGGCTGTACCCCCCAGATGGTGAGTGACTTTGCTTTACATATATTGTATTCATCAAGTGTAGATGGTCAAGACGTATGATATCTGTCATTCGTTATATTTTTCTGAAAGTTTATTAAAAATTACTTTTAAGTGAATCAGCTCTCCTTCTTTATTGTGTTCCCATTATTAGTCTGCGTGCAATGTTACCTGATATCACAGACCTGAGTAGTTTTGCTTCAAATCCATAAGTTTTAAACTTGAGCTAAAAATTAAGTTAGGAGACAACTTACATTTTAACCTGCCAATTTATGAGAAATGTTCAAACTTTCTGATGAGTGAATCAAATGGTAAAGTTCTGTAATAAATAAAACCAAAGGAATATTTCTACTAGATGTAAGAGAAACAGTCCAAGAATCATCTCCTGCAATTTGAAGTTTGGATAACAGTTGAGTATATATGCTGTGAGTATATTGTTCACAGCCCATGACAGAGAAGGGAATAAAAGTGGTATGTAGTATTTTGCAGTAAAATTTTTCAATTGCTATACCATTCATTGTTACCCCTTGATTTTATTCTGTGTAGATGGTTTGCAATATATAGTACCTTTTTTGTGTTATATTTACAGCTATTGTAACTGTATCAATAAAACGCACTTTGTTTAGTCAAAGTATATTGTCCATTGTTTTTAAAGTCATTGTTAATTGAATCTGTACGTGTAATTGATCTCTCTTCAGACAAAGATGGATTCAGTCCTTCATATGGAGATTCACTCTATGAGTCAGAAAATGATGACATGTCATATCTCAGTTGTGGGTAAGATATTTTGTTGTAGTTATAAATAGAGTCAACTGCCACCCTTTCCCCCCCCCCCCCCACTCCCAATCCTCCTTGTAATGTGTTACAATGGCTGATATGGCATTCATTCATGGTTGATGTATGATAGTCGTTCTTGTTTTGCATTCTTTTACCTTTACAGTCTTGCCAGTCATAAGTTTTTTATTAACTATATCCCATCTTTTATGACCTCTCCTGAAATGCTCTGGATGGATATTTATTGTTATATATTCAAACTTTAATGTGTTAACACAATACAGCTAGGTAGGGTTGTTATACAGAATTGGTTTGAATTGCATTGTGAACGTTATACGTAGTGGAAGCAGGATGACCACAATGAAAGTACTTCTGACTCTCTTGGTACCTCCTTGAGACAATTTACTTAATACCCAAAATGACCTATTCATTGCTTTCATAACATAAATACAATTTCCTAATTTCACCATGTCATTTATCCTAGAAAATGCTATGAAAATATTTACTCTTACCCCTGCCTCCCCCCCCCCCTCCCTCCAAAAATAATTGCAATTATCCTACGCACAGTGCAGTTATAGTGATGACAAGAACAGCATCTAGCCAGGTGATATGCATTGTAGAGGCTCGATTAGGTACATCTTCTATGGCAACATTGTAAACTGAGGAGTGCTGATGATGTTTTTGGACTATTAATGCAGCAATCTAGCAACATATATTTGTATGTTCAGTCAGTTAATGTAATTGAAATCACAAGTTCAATCAATAGCTAATTAGCACCCTTTTTTCTCAGCAGTATCAAAGGAGAAAATATTTACTCTTGCACCCCCTCCCCCCCCCCCAAGAAAATAAATAATTGCAATTATCCTAGGCACAGTGCAGTTATAGTGATGTCAAGAACAACATCGAACCAGGTGATATGCATTGTAGAGGCTGGATTAGGTACATCTTCTATGGCAACATTGTAAACTGAGGAGTGCTGATGATGTTTTTGGACTATTAATGCAGCAATCTAGCAACATATATTTGTATGTTCAGTCAGTTAATGTAATTGAAATCACAAGTTCAATCAATAGCTAATTAGCACCCTTTTTTCTCAGCAGTATCAAAGGAGAAAATATTTACTCTTGCACCCCCTCCCCCCCCCCAAGAAAATAAATAATTGCAATTATCCTAGGCACAGTGCAGTTATAGTGATGTCAAGAACAACATCGAACCAGGTGATATGCATTGTAGAGGCTGGATTAGGAACATCTTCCATGGGAAAATTGTAAACTGAGGAGTGCTGATGTTGTTTTTGGACTATTAATACAGCAATCAAGCAACATATTTGTATGTTCAGTAAGTTAATGTAATTGAAATTACAAGTACGATCATTAGCTAATAAGCACATTTTTTTTCTTTCTCAGCAGTGTCAAGTTGGAGGTGGAGACATTCAAGCAAGAAGATGAGATTGTTTACATTCCTAGTTCTAATCCTAGTTCACCAGCCGTAACCAGTCAGGAATGTCTAGACCTTCAACAAGCTCACGTATCCGTCTCGTCTGATGCAGGAGTAGACGATGCAGAGGATGAAGAAACTATGGAGATACAAGCAGCTCTCTCTAAAGCTACATCACAAGTTTTAGGTACTGTATCATGGTTTACTAGAATTGTATCCTATCAAAGGTTGGTGTTTGCACTCATTAACAGTACACAGGTCATTGTACTGTTCTACTGTACGGCAGGGCTTTGGCCAGTAATGAGTTTGGGGAGTGTATTTTGGGACCTTTCTGTTGTTTGCAGTGCTTGTGATCTAAGAGATGTGGATTCTCCCGACCTTGTACCCTTTGGCAAAATTTGCTTTGACTGGAAGTATATAATGTATTGCCTTCTCCAATGCATTAAGACAGTATGTAAAGGCTATGTTAGCATGAATGTTCAAGCAAACATGATGGATTTATACTTATTTAAGATTAAAATTTGAAGGCATTTGGATGTTCTAAATGGTATACAAATTATTTTCATTGAGAGAGTTGATATGCGAAATGTTTTTTGTTTTTGTTTTTTTAAACAAACAAATCCACCTTCATGCACTTTAGTACATGGTGAATTCTACATTATTTTCACAAAGTATGTCATTTTTGATAGTTACTTTTTAAATAACTGTGTGAATATTATATATCTCATTAAAATTTTGTTTGTTCTAATGTGAAATTCCCACACCCCCCACCCCTCCCATCAATCAGCTGCAGCGAGGTGTTTAGAAATAGCCCAACAAATGCTCACTCCAGATATAGGCCCTTCTGAATATGTACCTGAGGAGAGTATTGTGAGCTTCCAGAGACAAATAATATTTCATAGCTAGTTAATTAATTAATTAATAGTTAATTAATAATTCTCATTTTTCTTTAGGAACTGAGTTTTTCCTAGAGTTACCAGAGCCTACCACTTCCACCTTTAACGATGTCCCCACTCGACAAATTGTGCAGCTCTGTTTACATCTCAAGAAGAAACAGGTTCAAGATCCTTTTGTAAATTCAGCTGGAAAACCAAATTGTTCATCTTGCTTCTTCAGGTAGACTACAAATATATTTAACTGAAACACCATGACAATTAGATATAAAAACACCAGGTCTACATAGCCTTGAACATCATCACTCTTTGTTGACAGAACATAAAATTAGAATATATATATTTATATGTATCCACACTTTATTTTCACTTAATTTACTTGATATCTTAAGAGCTGGGAGGGAAGGGGGCAAACCCACACCTCTTTCACCCTCCCCTTTGATGCAAGTTATTGCCATCCTATTGCTATTTAAATTGATTGCGTTTCTGTACATTTACCATAGATAGATAATGTAAGGTTATTGCCTTCATTATCATGACAAAGACAATAAATTAATTCTATTTCATTTTCATCAGAAAAGACAGTGTGTTCTCCCTGGGATCAGAAGAAACAGTGAAAGGAGGGGAGGTTGACCACAATACAGATGAGATCACCCTGACTGAGAAAGATTTTATTCCAAAGAAGGTATTGTGTATTTCTTTACACAGCAGTCAAAACAATCTCTGGTAAAGCTGTAACCGCCACATCTAAACTGCAGTTGCAAGTAGCATAGGATATTTGGGTTCCTTCACAGTATGATACATTCTCACCTCCTCCTCCCCCTCCCCCCCCCCCCCCACACACACACACACACTCTTGTATACCAAATGAGACAGGAAAAGGAAAAAGTCAGTTCATATGAGTTTCTCTTCAAATAACGATTGGTCACACAATTACCCATAACATACTTTTTCTGCAATTTTTTAAGTAAAATAATGTTATTACTATAACATATGTATTCTTTACTATAACATATGTATTCTTGTACCACAGTTATCTGTGAGGTTGGCTAAACCAGTATTGTAGTCATGATGGTATTTTTTTTCCATTACATTTTCATTGTTTATTAAACTAGGTATCGTCCATTCTGTCAACCAAAAATTGGAGGAGTTAAACTATTTAAATTTACAAAAAGTAAACTTATTATGTTGTTGGAAGGGACGATACATTTTGGACAATACTAATTTCACTGGCAATAGACAAGTATAGCTGATTGATTTAACTAAGCTTACCTGCCCCAGAAATGGCATGGGAACTGTGAAAGTTTATTACTAAGAAGCTCAAGATGTCAGGTTTATTAAAAAGTCACAATCGCACCCATAACATACTTTCTCTGCAATTTTGTAAGTAAAATAATGTTAACACTATAACATACATGTATTTTTTGTACCACAGTTATTAAAAGCTTTGTTTTCATATTCATTGTTAAATTGTATCACCCAAAGTCGATTTTTCTATTTAAAGATAAATGACAGATATTTCTTGGAGGCCACTGGAGAAGAATTTACCCCAGAGAGGTTTAATGATCTCACAGAGGCCATCTTGAAAGATTCTAGCATTGAGGTCTTCAAAGAGAACACAGAATTTGACATACAAGAAGGTAATTAAATTGTTGTAATTGATCAGTGTTGAAGTCTCAACTTGTAGTAAAGTTATCTGTACAAGGTGGAATAATCAACTTCGTGGTTTATATTATTCATATATTCAGACCAACAGTATGAACAAGGTATTCACTGAGGATGCTGCATCTACTGTAGTAAAGTTGAAAGGAACATAAAAATTTTAGAATTCTAAGAACTCATTGGTCCTTCACCGAACCCCTATTCTAAATGGAAACTACAAAAATGTGGTACAATTTAGGGCAGATAGGTGACTTTGCAAGGCTACATTTACCTCTCTTCATGAATAACCACCTCTCCTCCATCAACAGCATCTGACTTAGCTATTATATGCTGCAATAATATTTTATATTATATTTATATCATGATATAAGGCAACCTTATATATTAGCCAATTTATTTTGAGTCAGTTTGTGCACATGTGTAAATAAAATGTTGAAAGAGTATGTAGGCAGTGGCTGATCCAATAAAAAAATACACTTACCAACTTCTTTAAGTTCTATGTACGTAATTAGAAGCAGTTAACATGATGGAAAAAATTAATGACAACATTCTAGATTTGTTAAAAGTCACATAACTTGCTATGTTTCAGTTTGCAAGTCCCTCCTAGTTAGAAAACAATCTTGATTGATCAAAGGAAGACAAACACTCATTTAGAACTTATCACAAATTTCCTTGAGATTTATTGATTTATACTATAACGGCTACCATTAAATTCCACTCTGTTGCCCCTCATTTATAATAACTTGCCTATATATTTATTTGATAACCAAACCTTCAGTTATTCCTTTCAGACGTGAGCTTTATATAAAGTTTCCAAAGTTTCTACTTTAGTTGAACCTGTTTACATATTTCCTTTTCTCATGGATGGGGAGTGGGTTGTTTTGCTAACTTCCTTTTTTCTTAATTGTTCTGGAAGTGATCTACTTGTCTAGCATATAAGGGCTTTTTAGATCACTTCTATTCAATTGTACACGTCATGTTCTTACTATACTGTGTTCGTTATGTAATATGTGGGGGAAACAAGGAAAATAAACTGAAGTGACTTTACCATCCACAGCTGCAATGCCATACAAACTGTGTACCTGCTTTGATCTTCCATAGTTGTTAATGTATTTCTTGCGTACTGTTGATATGACATAAACATAACTCTGTAATACAAGAATTTCAACAACAAAAATGGGGTTTTACCAAATTTTGTACTTTACCATGAACTTTGACTTCCCCTGATGGATATCTCTTATTCATAATATTGTAGAATTCAAACCAAAAATGTGTACGGTATGTCGTTGCAATAATGAACTATACAGCTCTTTAGACTTAATTGGATTAACTATCTCTTTGTTAGAATTTGATCTTTTCAAGAAATATGGGGGCAAGGAAGTCATTAAAACAGGATGTGAGGACTTCTTGTCATTAGATGATGAATCAGAACATGAGCATTTCACATGGATACGTGCTGGCGGTAAGTGTAAGCTGCTGTCATTGGTGGCATAAGACAGCTGGAGGAGACAACACATTCATCTCACTTTCTTCCCTTTGTTTCATTTTTTTTTAAATTTTTTTACTTCCAGTATAAATATGTATATTTGTTGTTATGTACATTTGCAGAAAAGATTAGGTGTGTTCCCTTAAAAGTGGCTAACGAGTAGGTACAGGGTGTGAGAGAGGGCAGGGGGGGGGGGTGCAGCTTCTGTATTTATCCTAGTCAAGTACATTAGAAAACCTATTTGAAGTTCTGTCTGTTTTTCCTTTTTTGTAGAAAATGTCACCAATTTATCTCTTCCTGTATATTCTACATTAAAGGCATTGAAGACTCGCCCCAAATCGCATGCCGCCCTCTGAAAAAGTTACCTTTCTGTTGCTTGCAAGTGAAGTTTTCTTCTTGTCGCTACAAAATGCAGACAGTAATGAAACGTTATACCTTGTTATCTTTTATCTGGACCTGAGATCAGGGAGTTCCATAACAACTCCCTGCTAAGATGTCCATCGCTGTATCGTTTGTATACTGTGCTGTGGGTATTGACCGTAGCTGCATGTACTGACTGTACACTAGTGTCTAATTACCGATGGTAGCAAGCTGTGTGTATTTTCTGGGATTGATGGTGGTAGGTCAGATTCTCGGCTTCAGACGTTTCTTTTTTCCAGTCTTCACTCCCCTTAAACAAGTAGTAATGTAGTAAAAATATTGTAATGTTGGGTCTTTGGACTTTTCTTAGTATAAGATTGTTATCAGTTATTACAACATAGTATGTTCTCTTTGATGTTGTCATGGCAATACACTCTTCTCTTTCTTGCTCTTGGAGCAAAGTTGAACTTAATTCTACTTGTCTCTAATAATATTTTCCTCGTCAGCACCCAAAGAATTTCCAATGACTTACCTACAAGAAGTACCTCCAGCAATCACAATAGGTAGCACCCCACCACCACCCTTACCATCCCCTTTTAATGATCATACCGAGGATTATAAATTATTTGATGTCAGCTGGGAAGGAGGCAGGCAAGTTAACTTCAAAGTTATTTCTTATTTTTACCTTAATACATGAATATGTAAATTAAAAAATGACAGATATAACAGTAACGGAATATGTTTGAACAATGATTAATATGTTAATTTTTATATTTTAAATATAATATATTTTCATATTTTTAATATTATATATGATAAATTATAATTAAATATACAACCTGGTAGTGAATTTAACTAATACCTACATAACACATCACATGGAAAAATATCCAAGTGACAGTCTTGTATACATGATACTAACAGTTCATTTAATCTTGATGGCCCTTTGCCGTCATCTCGCCGCCAATTAACTTGTTGATGATGCACTGTAAACTCACCATTGGATTAATATAATGCATTTCATTACGCAATATTTTAAAGTTTTCTGCTATTGCTGATTTCAAACCTACACTTAAAAGGACTCATGTCAAGTATCAACTTTGACCTTAATTGGTCCTTAATTTGGACCTTAATTTGGACCTTAATTTGGAGTGTTAGCTCAGTGGTTAACGCCGGTGCCTTTCAATCATAAGGTCCCTGGTTCGAGTCACTCCCAGATTAATGTATGTCGTCCAGTTACAGAGTTGTTGACAATTAACAATTCATTATTATGGACGTTAAATATGAATGTAAGAGACTGACTTCGGTCAGCTTGCAGCTTTGATAAGCCTATGAGGCTTCTTCGCGAGTTCCTGCTTGCAGGAGGATCTAATATACATACAATTGTAGTCTAACTGATTCAGATGACAATGAAAATGTTGAGGACAAAAGAGAGAATAGCTAGGTTAACAAATCTCTGGAGTTTAACTTTTGTAGTCAAGATTCGTGGAAAGTCCTCAGTAAACTTAATCCCACCTGCCCCTTCTTTTTTTTTAACAACCTAAAGTCCACAGCAAATAATTCATCCATATTGCTGGATGCCCATGACCTCATGCATGGCTTGAGTTGTACCGGCATTATCCTGCAATAAATGCACAGTAGACAGTTGATTAACCCTCTAATTATTTTTTCCCTTCTAAGGAATGTTATCAGTCCAGCAACAATCTCCAACATTTCATTATGTCAGTGGAAAGATGAAAAGTACTTTGGTGCAGTCTCAGGCCTGATTGTTAAAGGTAAGCAAACAACTTGTTATTGCTTTTGTCCGTCTCCTATGCTCTATTTTGTTGAGGTCACCATCTACATATAGGAAGCACTAATGACAGTTATTCTGAATCTACTTGTATCACCGATATTATACTCTTACAATTTATGGACTCTTCGAAGTTACAATCTACTGGTAGTATTCATGCCATTTACATTCCAATAAGTTCTCTGCCATCACAAGTGGTGCCACCCATTTCCCAAAATGAAAATACCTTAATTAATTTATGGCGAGCTTCAATCACTTCTTGCATTAATATGAGTATATTTTCTCGTCATTGTACCGATGATTAATGATGAATCCAAAGGCAAAGTTGTTGTGTTCATTGGCTTTCGGTAAGCCTCTCACCCACCCCTTCCACCCAGACTACACTAAATGCTGCTGTTTCCTTCCTAACGTTTGGTTTTCTATCGAACAAAGAGCCAACCGTAGAATCAGCAGTAATAACAGCGCCAGAGACTACAGCCCAACTTCGAGAAGAATTGCTGAGTGACCTCAAAGTAACCACAGAGGACATTCCCAGTTCTACAGCCCCAGATTGCGATACATCCCTGGGTTCCATCAATCTGCTTACAGACCAAGGAAAGAAGTCTGTTAGGAAGACACTGGAGCAGAACCAACAGTTCTTGACCAACAAAATTATCAGCAGTAAAATTTATTGGGGAGATGATGATGTTACACAGATTGATTGGGGTAAGCCTATTAAACCTAACAAAATTGAGGAAAATTAAGTGAATTTGAATCCATTTTAGCTAAACTCTGAACAAATGTTCATCTTCCTGTAGATACTTTAGTAGCTGCTGCACATTGTTTCTTGATAATTAAACTTTCCATAATGTGTTATCCTTTCTTTCAAAATATGATTGGATTTATATTACACTAGTGGATACGAAATCAAGTCACAGGCAAGTCATTTTAAAACAAATTTGTTTGATTTCAGAAGATAAAGCTATTAACTTGGAAAATGAGAACTATTTACTTAATTATTCACATGAAGGATATTTTAAATTTTTTGGGTAATTTCTTTTATCATTTTCATTCTTAATAACTGTTCCTTGAATTGAAAACTTTATTTAAATGTCCTTTTATATACAGTACAACTTCTCCTCAGAGATTCCAGCAGTTTACAAATCTGTCAATTGCAAACATTAAGTCTTTAAGAGCCATTCAGTAACCACTTCAAGATGTAAGCTGACCTATAAAACATCTTGAAGGAATGGTTAATAAATAATCAAAGATACTGATCACCACATTCACACGATGACCACAAAGGAACAATTATTCACTTGAGTGAACAAACTTGATACTGTTCAGTTGACAGTAAGAGATACAAAGGTACTGGGGCGCTACAGTGTTTCTAGAGAGGGAGACATTATTATCCGTCCCAATATGTGTGTAATCTGTGCTGTTTGCATATCTCTGAGCCAAAGTACCACAATTGTACAAAAGTGCTCACATGCATGCAATCATGCTGGATGAGCTTGTATACAGATGCACTGCACTTTGGCCAAACACAAACAGTGCTTTAGAAAAACAGGTAAAGGGCTTCAAACGATTAGTTGGGTTTGACTGTAAACTATGAAGCTATGTTTCAAAATATCTTCTGACAAAGGAAATTGTGTATACTATTAGACATCAACTGATGGTACTGTTATGATTCAAAGTCAGATACTGTCCTCTGTTGATTATGCATGTCGCTGAAGGACCCTGATTGACAGCTTCGTTACCTTACTAAGTATGGGTATGACTGGGGTGTCCAAGATTCCTACTCAGTGAGTGGCTGACCACATATTGTTGGCAGCATGAATTATTGTGTTTTGCCCTTACAGGTGATGCTGATCCACCCCTAGAGAAGTTATCCCTCAATGATCTGTGTGATGCCAAGGTGAAGACAGAGCAAATAAACAGCGGGAAGCATACCAACAAAACTGCAGAAAAGTTCCAAAGTTTGTCATCAAAGATTGCAGGTATGTTGCAAAAATCCAGCGACATCAGGAAATGGTCCACAAATATTCCCACAGAAATAAAAACCACCAACAAAATAGAACAACCGGGCATCCAGAGTGAAGCTCAACACCCTCTGGGAATGTTAGGCAGGAAAGACGTGAATAAAAAAGAGAGTGGAACATCATTGACAAAGGGTCTGATTGGAAATGAAGCAACAGAAGGAGAGAAATTACAAGAGCATCATTGCGAGAGAAAACCAGAGAAACGAAGATCGTACTTTGGAGATCCTTTGAATGATTTTTTGTTCCTGAGTGGAGTCCCAGGGTACAGGGGTCATATCAAAGAAGAGAAGATTGTAAAAAAGAAGCATCAGGAGCCAAAGGAAGATGGAATATATTTGAAGATCGATGTAGATAATTGCCAGAAGCCTAATCCGCCCAAGGAAGCGAAAACAGAGAAAGGTTGGTGGATCAATGTTGTCAATATCATCTATCGTTATCATTTAGTTTACATTTTGGCAAAAAGAGATATGTTTGCTGGTGAAAATAAACAGTTGTTCAGTTAATGATAATGAATGTTTGCATTTAAGGCAAAAGTCCAAACTGTAGACATTTATTCTGAAGAGTGTATGTGCAGCTAAATAATTTTTTATCAAGAAGAAACATTTTAATAACAAAATGTAAACTGAAAACAAGGATGTTAATAGTTGTTTTGTTTCATCTACCTGACAGAAAACACCAGCTCTACTATCGAAATACGATCAAATGCCTTTGCTGTGGAGTAATTGAACATGTCTTTCCTTAGACATAGTATTCTTTTGTAATATAGGTTAAATTTTCCTATTCTTAGATTTGTGAATTCTACTACTGTAGTAGGGTAAATGTTTAGTAGATTGAGGCCATTCCCAAACAAACCCACTCCCCCCTCCCCCCTCCCAACCGCACCTACCCCAGAAAAGAAACCTGCCTTCCACATAAAGGAGATATCTGGTACTTTGCCATTGGAGGTTTAATTGAACCTTTTATTTTTCTTGTGTGGCCATCCTTAGGCTTGAATTGTGTATTCGTCTATGATAGATGAATACAGAAGGAAGAGTGTTGTACTTTTATCTCCAGCACTTTCACACCTGCTCAAAATGCAGTTCACACTATGCTTGCCCTTGTGAATACATCTGTGGTAGATGAATACTTTAGGCTGACCATTTCTACTTCAATGTTGACAATTATCGCTCTAACCAGTCTAACTGAAATGAATTAAGTTCATTCTTTTGCGTTCAATATTGTTTTGATATCAGTCAGTAAATATTGTTATGTATTTCTTTCAATAAATATTACGTTTTTATGTCAGTCAGTAAATATTGTTATGTATTTCTTTCAAAAAATATTACAGATTCATCTACTATGGATGAATACATCCATGGGACTTTGCCTGATCCTGAAATAAGTCAAGATGCAAAGCTAACTCCAGAGATAAATCTCTCCTCGGAAGAGGTGACCCAACCGTCAAAGAAGAAGAAACGAAGTAAGACTAAACTGATTACAGTCAAGATTCCTGGTAAGTATCAATGGTATTGAATTTACATTGTACCCGAGATGTTCAGATGTGGTTCTGTATACTTGTCGATAGCTTAGTATTGTTCTGTAGATGCAACGTTTAATCCAGTTTTATCAATGGTCTTTGGTATACTACATATATAACACTTTCATTACATTTATGAGTATTCTGAAGCCTACATTTACTAGTGCCACAACCTAGAGGAACTATAAAATGATGGTTCTAAATGCTAAGATTTGGCAGTTAAACACCAGATGATACTTGCAGACATGGGCTGAGTCTGCAAGACAATCTCTCATCCAGGCAAGACTTGAGTACAAAACACATTGTCTGTTTGTTTCATTCTTGTTGTGATCCATGTTTCAAAATCCGAAAATAGTCTGATACTCGTGTTGAAAAACAAAGTGTGATCATTTACAATGGATTGCCAAACGAAAACATTAATGATAGTTTTACTGGCACATGTACTTAAAGTAAGGTAAATGATTCTGTCTGGCACTCTGCTCCAACCAATGCATTTTATTTTTACTGGCCCTCATAGAAAGTAAATTGATAAAAATCTTGTTTATAAAGATCTGGAATTGGATTTGTTGTTGTCAAGAAGTTATTATGTTAGCAAGCAACTCAATGCAGCATTGTATGGTGAGATAGAACAGTGCAGTCCTATATTGACTGATATTTAGTCAGAAAGTGCGCTTGCATTACGAAAATAAAATCAGTAGCATTAAAAGTCAACTGTATTAGCAGTTACTTCAAGTTAACCTCAATATGCTAGTAATATACACACAGACGAAATAGACACCAGTGATCATCAAACTTTGATACTTTGTTCACTGTCTCCTTCTGAGATTCTTACCTCATTGAGATATTTTATCATATAATTTAATTGTTTCCACTTTTCATCGCCTTGATCCTACTCTTTTCTTCTCATTCTTACAATACATCACTATTTTTCATATCATGTGTCTCACTGTTACTTCTTTGATGTAAATAATAATAATATTATGTGCTATTTATAAAGCGCTTTCCAATAAAATCTCAAAGCGCTGTACAGAAATAAATACCTAAAAGATATCAATCAATACAAACAATTGCACCAGGTAACTAAACATAGCAATACAAAAGAATAAAAAGGAATAATTAAAACATAAGAGCAAATATTTACATTACATTACAAGTATAAAGTGTTCATATTAAACCTTTAAAAATATGTGTTTTCAAGTCCCTTTTATAATGATTAATATTAGTTTAAGAATGGATATTTCCTGGAAGACTGTTCCAAACCATGGGGGCAGCTGCTGTGAAAGATCTCTCTCCAATTACTTGGATTCCTTTTTACTTCAGCTGGTTACCAAGCAGTGGTTGATGTCATAGAGCAGTATGGCCATCCCATCCTCAAACAGCTACAAATTGATGGACATGTGCCTTCATCTTACACCTTCCGATGCTTGAAGCCAGATGTGGTTCGCTCTCTCATCAAGCAAGAATGTGAAGGTCCCAGAGAAGCAGTGAAAAGAGGTCAGTACATCAAATTCAAATTCTACGCCATGATCAAGAAGCACCCACAGAAAACAATGATATAGAGGCTAGTAGATAGCAAAAGTTGTTTGGTTAGGGGAAGTGATAGGGGAAGGGGGATGCTGTGTAGCAATATCAGGCCCTCGCTGACATTGATAGTGAAAAAGAAAATGTTTGACTATATAGAGGTCTAGTGTGGACAAAGAGTTCTTGGGAAATGATTCAGAGATGCCAGATATTATTTTATAGTGGTAAAAGTAGTGATACTGGCATATAGTGGCATACAACCATGATATCCCAAGCATAATGAGCTATGGGGTTAAATATCTGCTACTTGAGGCAATTATTGTAATGCAAGGCTACAACTTGTGATAAGAGGTGTTGGAACCAGAGTATTGCTCAGAGTATTGCTCTATGCATGGGGGCTTTATAAATCAAAACAGTTATAGCTTTTTCAGCCCTCCTCCACTTTTGTGTTATAGGTTAGGAAACCATTTTTAAATATAAATGATAAAATATGAGCAATGGAAAATCTATAGGTCACTGGTCTAGGCTTAAATTCCTCTATATATAATTTGGATAAGAAACTCATTGAACTCTTTTTTGTTTCTACTAATCTGGTCCCTTTCAGAGGCTAGCAAGATAAAACTGCAGAGCCTTACACAACTATATATTTGCCTGTCCACTTCTGAAGCTGCCTTGCAATGTGACCTTACCACAGCTGTGACTGGATTGACCGCTATGCTACATAAGTATCATTCTATTATTCAAGGTATTTACCAGTTAACATTCTCAGCTGTTTCCCGAGTCAGAATTAATGTCCTGGGGATGTGGGCAAACAAGAGTTTTGTTATCCTTTGTAGTTCCTTTTAAACATGAATGATTCTAACCATAAAGAGAACAGCGAAAAAGTAATAAAAATACCAAGTTGTCCTGACATGGAGAGATCAACTGTTAGATAAGTGAGGGACATGTTAACCAATCGTTTACTGATTATCTGATCAAGGCTACAGTTTGCAAGAACTGTGGTAAGGGGAGCATGGGGGAAGGGCATGTGCCCCCCTCCCAATCATGTTGTCTCCCACATCAAATTGTCCATGTCCAAAAAACTTCTACAAACTAATCTTTTAAGTCTACGTCCAAAATTCTGGGATATAAGCTCTGGAAACTGCAGGTAGGTTGTAGATGTCACCAGTAACATTGATACCAGTATTTAATCATTAATGTATCAATCTCAATACGTGAGTTAATATGGCCATTGTCTTGTAACATTTCAACAATCCCCCCCCCCTGCCTACATTTTAGAGTTAGTAAGGCACTATTTATTTTAATCCTAATAAAACATCATTCCTCTTAATTCTTACACATCATCTCTCTGTGGTACATCAATTTATACATAGTAAAGTTAAACCCCCAAGTTCAAATTGAAGTTGCTGCAACTTCATTTTTCTTCTTTGTTTATATCTGTTCCAAAATGAGGTGTAACATGTTTTTATTTTTTTTTTAAAGCAATTTTAAGTATTATAAACCCAACCTTTATCTCTGCTGATTCACTTGATTTGTGACAATATGGATCAGGCCTTGAATTTTACAATTTTAGCCCACTTGCTAAAATATGAAAGGGTTTAAGAAATCTACTGGCTAATATCAAGTTCTCATTGGTGTTATCATAAATAGAATTCACATCTGTGACTGAAGCAGTAACACAGGGCCTTTTGTTGGGTGAGGAAATCATGCCAACTCTTTGACCGATAATTGTTAATCACCTTAGATATCATTTTTTTTTTAATGTTTTCAATGTAAACTGGCAGAAAAATGCCAGAGCCTAGTTACTGAGAGTACAACATGTAGTAACAATTTATCCTATTGAAGTAGATCCCCATTCAATGTTTACATCAAAATAATCACCTCTCAACGTTCCTTATACTGGAAACTCGCCTGCCCCATACAATAGCAGGGCTATTGTCAGTAATGTCATACACTCTACCCGTTCAATAATTGGTGAATGTTAGGTTCGCTAGATGACTTGAGGCACAATCTGGTTCAAGCTGAGATCAGAGCAGAAGAGAATTCAGTGAGGCATCCAAAGATAGCAGAACTAGCCAAACAGATCAGCGACTGGCTTAAAAGGAAAATGCTGAAAGCTGATGAAGATTTGGACCTGAAGGTGAGAAAAGTCAAAACTTGACTAAAAGTAAGAAAATATTTTGGTGACTGCAGAAAATTTAATATCAGAGACTTTATGTTATGGTGCCTCTCATGTAGAGTTGGGTTATGACTGTGTGGTATCCTGACCAAGCCACGGAATGTAATATTCACATATAACTGGATAGTATACTCATCAGTCATACTAACAGATCTATATGAATGAAAACTATTGGCTGCTCCAACATAGAAACATATATACACCTCTTAAATAAAACAATAACAAATATTTTGCACCCTCATTTTAATATCAACTTTTATGTTTTCATTTGTATGCCTTTTCAATTTGTATGCCTAATTCCATTGTTCTGGCTGCAGTTTTCCTGGTTAAGGTAACAGCTGCTTTTAGGTACCATTAATAATTGTCTCTCTTTAATTAGTCTAGTATGGTAATAACAGATTGTACTAAATTGTCCACAAAATGAAAAAAACTGATTGTACAAAGCTTGCATGATGTTAAGTCATAAAGGGTTTTACTTTGTACTGGCATGTAGGAACATCAAGATTTTAAAAAAAAATAAGCAAAATATGAGATATTATATGCACTACATGGCACTAGTACACGGAAGTAGTGTTGCGCCGATAATCGTTTTCAATATCGGTATCGGCCGATATTTGCAATATCGGCAGCATATCGGTATCGGTAAAATTTTGCCTAATTGCCGATAACAGCAAGCCGATATTGAACTTTTTTTTTCACAGCAGAGCTACTTATTTATACTTGCAATGATTTGTTAATCTGCCCAAGACGATCCATTTCTTTAGCGTCAGTTAAACTCTTATTCATTTTCGATTAATATCCATGGAAACCTGACCCTCCGTAACCTCTAAAACACGTCTACGGCGCGCGAGTATAACCAATGACCTTTGTGAACCTTGGCCTACACACAACATTAGTGCAGCATATATACACTGTACTAACCATTCATTTTCCAACGAGGTAAATGAATCTGGAGGATTCATGTCAATTGGGAGCGCGCGTACCATGTATGGAGGGTCATGTGATGTGTTCCAGGGTGGTACTATACTGATATTTCTCTGTAGCAGTTCGAGAACAGTGTTAGTGACTTCGTGAAAGATTGGTCGGTTCGGACATAGGAACTAACGGCATAAGAAGGTACTGGTACTTCAGGCCTACGAAATAGTGCTAATATGCTAACGTTCAACCTTATTCTCGTGAATGAAGGCAGACTTTCTACATAATCTTACTTATTAATACAGCTCTAGGGGCAAGCTTTGTCTCATATGGCCTAACGTTATTACTACACGCTATAAGTGAATGTAGAAATGGGAAATGTGGGGAAATGTTTAGTTCAGTGCAACCACGGAATTCTCCATGGAACAGAGCCTAATGCTGCTCGACGGGAATATAGCTATGACGTTAGGCTACAGGCACGGTTATTGCTAGGTAACGGGTGTCGTCTGCTGCTCTAAGCACGCAAACACATTTACGTACTAGTTGGGTGAAATCATCATGCGTAATAGGGAGAGTAGTATATTAGTACCACCCTGGAACACATCACGTGACCCTCCATACATGGTACGCGCGTACGCGCGTATTTACTGTGTGATAGTTTCTCCAGATTCATTTACCTCGTTGTCATTTTCTCGTAGGCCTCCGTGAAAACCTTGGACATGATGCAAAACTGCACAGTTCAGTACAGTTAGCTAGCTCTTCGGATCGTGTATGCATGGGGCGCGCGAAGCGGTGACTGTCAGTCACAATCTGAATATTCATTTTGAAGTTGCTTGTTACATTATCTCTGATTGGTTAGCCTTGTAAGTTGTTTGTAAATAAGCCAAGAATCTTGAATGAAGCGGATGACATATTTGAGGGAGGAGCGAGCACTGCAGCTACTGCAAGTTGTGTTATTTCAGCAGTAATAATTTTTTTTCCCCACGTAATACCAGTATCAGAGATGCGGACTGGGTAGGTCAGGGTCGACTACGGAGTTTACTATCACAGGCGGTATACTACGGTTGCATGGCATGCGCAACATTGGGGATTGGGAAATATTTATAGACAGTCAAACGTTGTTACCCCAGTCTAAATGAAACGTTCCAACAGATTGTACTGACCAATCGCCATTCATCTTGCGTTGAAGTAGACTACGTCACACAACAGTATTTCTATACGTTTCGGGCTCGACTTTTCCACTAACCATTGTTTACCTCTGTTTGAGGTGTGTTGAAAAATGTGAGCTGTCACGTGTCCCCGAATGGCGGGTTTTCCCAGGGGCTCGCTAATAAATTCACCTGTTGTTCCAGGAATGTGCGCAATTGGTATTCCGTTGTAGAAGCGTTAATACATTACATAAAGTGTTTAGAAGAAGGATGTTGTACTTATTCTTTGAACTTGTGTGGTAGGTAGTTTCACGGTTGAATACGATGCTTGACGTAGTCTTGCTGAATGTTCCAGTTTGATATTTGAAACGTAGCCTGCAACTGTCATTTTAAATTTATTATAAATTTTACATTGTGATCGACAGTTCGTAAACTAATTAATATGCAATTTGGCAAGCATACGTTAACACTGTAGCTACTTGTAAGTTTACGATGTTAAGGCTCACATTTACTGCGTCCATTTTATTATCGTGTGCAGCGCTGTTGTGAAAAAGATTCCGGTTGGGTTTCAATTACCATTCTCTTTTTCAAAACCAGGAAAAAAGTCATTCTTTTCAACTTAGGACAAAAGGAAAACAAAACACCATATTTTGTTGTTTACTTGAAGATTTATTTGTGAATGTATGCATGACTAAAAGTACGATTTTGCCTTTATTTTGTCTGTTAAAAAATATCGGTATCGGTATCGGACCGATATTGGGATGATAATATCGGATATCGGCCAAAACCGATATTGGTAATATCGGCGCAACACTACACGGAAGGCAGTTGAAGGTGAACATTATACTTCGAAGGCGCAATCATTTAAATATGCTGGGATGTGCTCACACTGGGCAACACCGGGCTGCTGCGCCCAGCAGTTCTGAATGCCGCCCAGCACAAACAGTACTTTAAACATTTCCGCCCGGCACTTTTTTTATTATAATTAACAAATTTTACCATAACCAAAATCTGGGAGAATACATGGCACAGAATAGGAAAATAGCACCACCTAAGCATACATCATGTGCAAAATTTGTCCAGTGGGGAGGGGGTGCCCCACCCATGAGATCCCTCTCCCAGGGTGTGGATCACTCTACCGCACAATCTGCCCGGCACTCAAATATTCCTGAGCACATCCCTGAATATGGATCATAAATTTTTTAATTTTCATTAAACTTGAAGTGAAAGAGAAGTGAAGGATATCATATATACAAGTATGATGTGAAGTTGTATGTAATTATGAATTTTGCTTTATAGTACCTTTGGTGGTCTCTTTCTCTGTGTTTGTAGGGAGCGGAGCACCACATCAAGCCCACATGGGTTTATGTTTTTAAGGGAGCGGACTATCCCGTCAAGCCCGCAAGGGTTTATTGTTCCACTTCCTTCACTTCATGTATTCTTCACTACTACTTCATGTTATTTATTTGTAAACATTAAAATGCATGTTGTGAAAAAAATAAAATGAAGTATAGTATGTCTGAATGTTGATTGCCATAAAGAACCTGACTTAATATTTCACTTTTTATTTTCTTGATTAATTAAATGTCTTTGGCCGTTGAAGGTGGACATTGTACAAAGTCACTCTTTTACGTCGAAGACACAATCATTTAATATGAATCATGCATTTTTGAATGTCTATTAAACTCCAAGTAGAAGAGAAGGGAAGGATATGATGATATATACCAGTCTGATCGTGAAGTTAGTATGTCTAAAAGTTGATTGCCATATAGAACTTGACATGTTTTACCTTCTTCTTGACTAATTAAAAGTCTAATTCAGCATTAACTTTTACATCTTTTCCACAGATTCTAGTCATACTCAAGAAGAACGCTCCTTGCTTAGCAAACAGCATCATTACTGAATTAAACTCATTTGAAGGTATGACATCACATAAACCCTTGCTCATCCTTTGGTTTACATAGTATACATTAACTAGCATTATAAGTTGCCCTGTAATCCTGTAAATGTTCTGTTTTGCACAATCAATCTCCAGTGTAGCAACTTAACATAGCATTTGTGACATCAGTTTAAGTATTCCCTAGCAGATCGTGCTGCCACAATCTAGTTTCTGTTTCAAGCCTCTCCCATCATAACATCCAAGGCCCTGGACTCCCACAACTGTGTAATAGTTGTATCAATGTTTTTATTCTCTTGTAGGATTGAGAGCATTGTCTCTAGAACCGACAGTACCGACCTCTCCCGTCATAACATCCAAGGCCCTGGACTCCCACAACTGTGTAATAGTTGTATCAATGTTTTTATTCTCTTGTAGGATTGAGAGCATTGTCTCTAGAACCGACAGTACCGGCCTCTCCCATCATAACAACCAAGGCCCTGGACTCACACAACTGTGTAATAGTAGTATCAACACAGATTGACCAGGATTTCATGTGGGCTCAGTTTTCATTGGTGGTGGAGTATGCGTTTGAAGAGGGTCTGTCCATTTGGCAGAACCTCTGTATCAGGCAGAACATCCGCCATCTTGGTCTTAAGATCGAACACAGGCCAACAACTCAGCCAAAAGTGGAAGAGACAGAAAAGTCAGGTAAAACACATTATTGAAATGACATAAGAAGAAACAGTTAGGTAATTGGACATTATCGATATGCGAAAGGTCATGAGATAAAAGTTCCAAGTATGTATGTATTTTAGATCCTCCTGCAAGCAGGAACTCGCGAAGAAGCCTCATTGGCTTATCGAAACCAATTATCAAAGCCAAATATGCTCGAAAGCAGAGACAGTTTATCCGATGGGCAGATGAGGTAAGTGCCTAGGGTCCTCAAGATGAAGGGGCTACCAGGGTCAAAGGGCCTCTGAACACTAGCTGGGTAGGGTAAGTATATGGTGCCTTGCAGGCCACCCAAGGGTGTTGATTTAGTACAGCTCGAAATTAAAAAACTGTTCAAATTGCAATAAGCACTCATTGTCTATTTCAGAATCATCATTGTCTGGGAACAATTTGAGAGATCACAAATTCCAGAAAAGTACTTTGAGAGATATTTGCAAGCTGACATTTAGATCTTTTACATACTTAAAAATGCCTTGTGAAGATCGCCTGTAATTGTTAATATCCTAGTATTAGCTGACGACAGTTGCCAACGATATAAACTAACTTTAGGGTCTTACAGGAAAGAGAAAATATGGAGGAAAGAAAAAAGGAGTTAAGGAAGAAAGAAAGAAGGTGATTGAGGGATGGGGTGGGATTGATACATATTAAAATAATATATTGACAATCAAGCGATGTAATATCATCTTGCCAGTCAGGATCTGATGTTGCCTGCTATCATTATGTTAACAAGATGGTGATCTTATATTTGTGTGGACACACATTTATGAATGTTAGTATGGTAGAGTGTAGTTGCTATCAGGTATTTTTCCATTTTTTTTTTGTCTTTTTGTTGTTGTTTGTTTGGAGAGGGGTGAGGGGATAATCCAGGTTGGTGCTTATATCGGTGACAAAGTACTTCATCAATAAATGTGCCCTGGTATGGTCGTGAATATAGTCTTGACATGGTACTGATAACAATAACAAAAAGTTTGTAACTAACAATGAATCTAAAAATAACCTTTGTTGATGGCAATATGCCATTGTTATATGCCATTTTTATATGGTACCACTTTATCAAATATCATCAGATTTAGAAATTTTTTGAAGTTACCATTAAGTAGACTTAATGTATCTGCTGATACAAGTGAAATAGAGCTTTTAACAAGCTTAGCCAAAGCGAGGCTCCCATTGTTTGTTTTTTCCCATCTCATTTTGGAGGGGTTTGTCTTTTCCCTTCCTCAGATTTGCTGCAATCACAAGCTGCTGATCCTAAGGTATCATTGAAAGTACTCTGCTCCTCCAAGATTACAGAAGATTCAGAACTGCTATGCCTGCTGGAGTCAAAGTAAGTGTTAAGAGCTTGTTCTGTTTGGAAATTATTTGTAAAAAGACTATGTGTTTAATAACATCCTTCTGGTTCTGAAATTTTGTGTTTACAAAAGTAAGGTTAAATATGAGAAACCTTCCTTTAGCTAAATTGATTTCAAGAATTTTTATCTAAAAGAAAAGTTTATGTATAAAACTAATTGTAAACAACATGCATTTGATATCAGATGGCATAACTGCCACGGAAATCTTTACTTGAGGTTTAATGATTTATTTGTTGTTGTTGATAATTTTGACTAATGGTCATAATGTATATGTTATTATGAATTGTAAATTGTGTGGACTATTGATGGAATGATAATAAAAATAAGAAAAGTAAGTGTTGACTGGAATATGCAAGCAATACCTATCAGAAAGTGCAGTTTTGATTTATTTATGTATGTAAATTAAAGCATTATAAACTCCCCCCTCTTCAGTAACAAAATAGATGTAATCAGTTGTACTAATTGGAAGTGGCATAGTATCTTTGATACTATATATTATTTTATATCACCTAAGATTCTTTGATAGCAATGACATATATTAATTGACATTCATTCATACTTGCTAAAAACTCTCAAATCTGATTGGTCCGTTGTGGTCAGCTGACCGTGCATTAACCTAGATGGATAATGCACAGTAAGCTCACTGGTATATGAACAACACCTTGCATCTCAGCAAGTTTTATCTCAATCCCAGCTAGATGCCTAAGCTAAATTCAAAGGAGACCAATCAGATCAAGTATCATACAGGCATGGCAAGAGTCTCCTCAGTGTAAACACCCCTTGGCAAAATGATTACCAAAATTTCTGAGGAAAGAAACTTTCAGCCTACTGCCATTATCCAAAAGAAAGTAAATGTTTTTCATCCTGATTCACACATATCTGTCAGATCAAAAAACCTTCCATGCTAAAGCTGCTTAAACTACAAGGTTTAGCTGTTTGCTTGGGAGAACTCTAGAGCTTGTTGGAACTGTTCACATATTTGGCGTAACAGCTCAATTAAACACTAACTATAGCATAGGACATACAGTGTCGTCAGTATGTATGCACAGAACACGTCAGTGACTGTTAAGTCGGTGTACTGTACTGCTGTCAGTACATGTTGCTATGACAACTGCAGGTGCAGTATGATTTGCATCATATCCTTCTAGCTTCATTGTATAACATAGTGTTGTTCAATGTACTATATACATGTCCTATTACAGTCATTTTTGTTATTTTATGAGCACATTTACATTGTTTGAGAGGTTGAGCTATAATAAAAAGTAAAGAACTACAGAGTAGGGTTTTGAGACCATTGTGTTGGTTATTTTCGGTTTAAATTTCTTTAATATTGTGACATTCTTAGCTGAAAATTGTTTATTTAGTGCTTTGTATGAATTAACAGCGTTAATGACGGTTATTGCTGGATGCACTTGGCCGAAGCCCTCTTTTGCTTGCGTTATACCCCTGTTCTTTCATTATCCTGCAATAAATGCACGGTAGACCATTGATTAACCTCCTACTTTATATTTTTCTTGTATGTTCACTGGTTGCATGTAGTCTCTGATATGTGTTCCTATTCAGATAATTACATTTCTGAGAGCAACCAACAAACAATATTGCATATGGACTTTTAGCCTTAAGTGAGTAAACATATTAGAAATCGACTTTTCCCTTCCTGTTTTATGTCAGTATCTGCAGTAGTGACCTTTGTCACCGATTCTGTACCAGGAAAGTTTATATCAAGGTACCCCACTGGTAGTATAGATTATACCTTTCCCACACATTAATTGCATTTCTTCCTATTAGATATGATATCACAATCCTTGAGCGAAACTTTGTAAATTTGAAGGGCCATGGTGTACAAGCAGATATCACTATAGACGTATTGACAGGTGTCATGAACATCACCCATCAAGACGTACTGAGAATCGAAGCCCTCACGAGAAACATCAACTCCCTCTCACAGCAGTATCAGAAATTATGGATTCTCGTCAGGAACAATGAGGGAGATGACAGGTATCCATTTAAAAGTTTGATTCTATATCAGTTCATATTACTAGGGCTGGGGAAGGGACATGTTAAGACAGATCGTAGAACAGAAGAAGAATCAATCAACAAAAGTGAGAAACAAGTTGAAGCATCAGCATGTATGTATATATATGTATGTATTTTAGATCCTCCTGCAAGCAGGAACTTGCGAAGAAGCCTCATTGGCTTATCAAAGCCGCAAGCTGACCGAAGTCAGTCTCTTAGATTCATATTTAACGTCCATGATTATGAATTGTCAAATTGTCAACAACTCTGTAACTGGACAACATGCATTAATCTTGGAGTGACTCGAACCGGAGACCTTATGATTGGAAGGCACCGGTGTTAACCACTGAGCTAACAGTCCATGGTTATCGAATGGAAGATACAATTTCTTTTTAATTAATTCCTTTGCAACAGCATTTAGAGGTTTCTTTCAGCTTCAAGAGTCACATTTAATGAGAGCTAGCTTCCATAAACAACAATAGCCATATTAAACAAAAGCAAAGCTCATTTTGAGTATAAAAGCTATATATGCAAGTAAATATAAATCCGGTCAAAAGTCTTCCCATATTTTTCTTAAATTCTGAAGTCTTGTATCTATTTGGCAAAAACGATACGATAAAGGTAGAATTTAGTTTGCTCACTTTATTCATGGCAAAAGCGATAACCTCTTTGTAGTTTCAGGCTTTGTTGATGTACTATTTAAAATACAGAGCTAAAATAGGTATAGATGATATCAATATGTCAAAATGAACAATCAAAAAGATTATTTTCTCTATCTCTCTCTTTCTCTCTGTGATAAGTATAACTATTTCTCTCCATATTTCAGATGTTTTCAGAGTAAGGTCTTCAGGAGATGTCTTTGCCAGCTGTATTCTGCGATTGCACAGTACTCTAAGAAAGAAGACCAGTTTGAGGTTAAAGTAAGGTCATCAATTTGTAAACCTTTGTCTGGCTTCAAACTAACAATTTTTTTACTTTTACATTTGCTAAAAGTGACCATTAAGGGAGAATAAACATATTCCATCATCAGGAATGATATTAAGAATGTCAAAGTAATATCTGGTATGTTAGTTCCCTGGTATTCAAACTGTTTTGCTCAATGGGCGCCCATTTCACCTTCATGATCTTGGCGACCTTCCAGTGGGGTATGTTATAACCTGGGGGAGGGGTCTTCTGGGAGGAGGAAGAGAAATTTATGTATGATAAAGGGAGCTTAGTCACAAAATGGTGCCTTAGTGTGCAACTTTTTAAGTAAGTTAGGCACAAATACCGGCAATGTGTTTACTTCCAAATGTTGGGGGGATACCACCTAAAATGCTTTTTCAACCCTAAAAAAGTGGTCTCAACCTCCAGGTGTTAGTTCATCACCTAGAAGTTGACTGATTCTGCCCGCCTCTATGGAACCTTTAGCCAGCTTTCTCTTCCATCTTTGACCAATTAATCCCATTTATCCTTGGTGACCATTGACCATTCCTGTTTTATAGTTAGATTTACATTTGTGGGTACAACATGCAAAACTTAACCATTCCCTTCCGGTATCTGATTTTGCCATTAGAGATTAAGATTGATATAAACTGTCAACTTTCACCTTGACAAACTTTTGTGTATAGCTGAAGAACACTTAAAGACATTGTTCAGAGTTTCATATAAATCTATGAATCATACTAAAGGTGGCATACCTAACATTGGCACAATATGAAACAAGAACTAATTCAAGTTATTTTAAGTTAGCATTCATATAAAACTCACAGTTTCAACAATGGCACTGTCTTCTACTACATTATTTAATACACAAGTATGTGTTGTAAATTTCTGGCAGCGTGTGTCATCAGATGCGTAATATCTCAAAAAAAGTTGTTTATATTTTTATAATTTAGCAAATAACTGCACATAGCTTGACTGGCCTTCAGTACTTTCATAGGCAGATCTACCTATGGGCCTAGATTGTATGTAAACTATTTGCAGCAAGCAAGCAGCAAGCTGTTATAGACATCACATGATTACAGGCTACAATTGCTATTTGTTGGCATAAATAAGGCCATGGAGAAACTTCTCAGCTAGTGGTTCTTTAAGGACAATGTACTAATTCATTGACTGACAAACATAAAAATGTAAACATAACGTTAAAATTCAACTTTTTCCTTCAGAGGGGAGGGAGGGAACTTCCACCAACTAAATATGGTAATCCTAGGTGAACTGCAGTTGTAAAATTTTGTAAAAATAGCTCAACCAGCTTCTTTATGTCTTCTTCATGTCATTCATTAGCTCCATTTTTCTTTTTTTCTTTTTCCTTTCTTATTTGAGGTAATTTTTGGATGTTCTGTTGAAGAAACAGCAGAGCTCATTCATAGTGTTTGCCAAAATGCAGAAAAGAATATCAGCAGTGCCTGGCATAAAGAAGATTGGCTTCACAGGCAGTGTATCACTGCATATCCAAGCAAGGTACAAACAGCATTGAAATGTTGACAGATGGACAAACATAGACATGAATAGATGATGATTCTCTTTAAAAACAGTTATCGTGTTGGATATTTTGAAAACTATGTAAAGACACATTTAGTTTAAAATAATGGATTGGAACTTAAAAGAGTTGATACTGTTAAGAGGGAAGGGCAAAATATCATCTTTGTTCTTGTCTCAATTTTTTTATGCAAAAATTGAATTAAACAGATCAAATTTTAATTATGGTATATAACTGTTCTTTCTGGAAACGTGGTTGAAGTGGTGGTACCGGGAGAGGGAATGGGTGGGACAATTACAAGTATGCCTCAAAAAGAGAAGACTTGATATAAGCGGGTGTTTGTCCACGGTCATCACATGGATATGGTTTTAAATCAGCATCTATTGTCCTCCTAATCCTTGGGAAACACTTAACTACTACTAAGGCTATATGTATATATTTTATGTTAGAATTCTTATGTAAATTTTAAAAAAGAATTTTTAATAAAAAATCTGTAGTTTTTTCAATTTCGGTTGAATAAAGTGCACAAATCATGTTTCGTATAGCTAACCGCATAAGGAAATATTTTTTCCAGCACGAAATCTTCTTGACCCAGTTTCCATCCATCAATTCCTTTACTGCACAAGTCCTCCTGACGTCTACACCACTTAACAAATTGTTGTCCAGCTCCGCGGAGGAACTAGGCTCTCTTGCTCCGTGGGTACCCCGGAAGTTTCTTAAGGTATGCCCCAGTCAATGTCTGGAATGTTTTAGTTTAATAACATAACAGGCTTTTGTGTGATAACAAAGTAGCTTAAATTATTGTGTAAGTTTTCATATATTGGTTGATGTTTTTTCTTGATAGAAAAAATTGCTATATTTCTTCTATTTCTTAACATATATACATTCACTTCTAATAACACTAAACTTTTACTCTGACAGGAAGACTAAAATCATATTTGTAAGCAGATACGATATTTAACAGATCTTTTTCTAGTTTCGTATCGTTTTCCAAATTGATATAAACGTTTCCATTTTCTAATAAAACCAGGACAATTTCTTTATGTGGAAGCATAACCTTTGTTATCATGTAACAGCTTTCTTATATATCAGCAACGAGAAACATGATATAAAGATGAGGGTTTAAACCAATCAGTTTCATTTCATATTCACTCATAGAGCTCTGTTTACCTCTAACTTAAAGCTGAGTGATTGCCATATGCCCTTATGGAATGTTAGAACTCTATTGAAGAAAACAGAGCTAAGACTAAGCCTCATTTGCCGTTAAAGTTACTTATTTATACATTCTTTGTGATTCCTAATCGATATAAAGTGAAATGGTTATATACCCTGTTTGTATTTTGTATATATGAGTGAATATGATGCCTAAGCTTAGTTTGACTGCATACTTTCATGTGTAACATTACCCTTGGGTACATAGGAGAAACCTCAAGTAAATACACCTAAATATAGCATCCACCTTACATCCAACTTAAACTTGGGTGATGCATGTACTATTACATGCAATTGAAGAGTTTCAAACTGTTTATTTTTTACTGTACATGTTATATATTAATATACTGTACACTAGATTTGTGTTGTAAATATCCTGTCAGTAGGAATGGGGGGGGTGTCTGAATCCCCCTTTGAAGTATACATTTACAAATGGCTGCCCCTATAAAATGAAATTAATTTATCCTACCAGTTCTGAAATCTCCAAAATTGGCCCTCGTATATGTGAACTGTGACATAAAAGTTCAAACCACTCACACAACTCCTGATCCTTGGTGTGTTATTGTTTCATGATCAAACTTGAATAGGTGATAGTTATGATTGTAGAACCGGTCTGTCTAACCTGTTGTATAGTGTTCATGATAGTGTGTAGCCTAACTGTGATTACTTTATGTAACATATTCAGTCGGCATGCTGTAATAGTGACCACACAGATGAAATTTATGACATGAAATTGTGTGTACTGCAAAATTAAAATATTGATTACATATAAACCGTATGAGTTTATCGTCTGATCTTCTTAAGATTTTCGAAGAGCAATCCCGACGTAGTTTCGATGTGGACGGTTGCTTGGCCAAGACCGCCATGGTCAAGTCGACTAGTAGCCAGTCGAAGCTTCAAGCTAGAGAAGGGATTGCAGCCAGACAGAAGATGGACATCTGTCAGCCTCTTAGTGGACTATGTCAAAAATCAGGAAACCATGGCGACAGAAACAAACTCGATGATGTGTTTGGAAGTTTAGCAGCCACGACACAACACAGATGGTTGCAGTCTGGTCATGAAGGAGATGTAAAGCCGCCTCCTGTTAAAGGAGAAGTACAACCTTACCCTGGAGTACATGCACAGCCTGATCACAGCGGAGACACGTGGCATGGATATGACACAGGAGAGATGGAAGTCGGTGGTTTGGGAATCAACAAGAGAAAATATAACATCAGTCCCGAGATGATCAATAAGTTACAACACCTTCACAGAATACCAGATGGAAATCAGAGAGGCAAGGTAGATAATATGTCAGCTAATTACAGCCGTGGTGGTTGGACGGACCCCCTCCAGCCGCCAAGAGACTCATCGACTTATAAGGACAGTGGTAGTTGGACGAACCCCCTCCAGCTGCCAAGAGACTCATTGACTTATAAGGAGAGTGGTAGTTGGAGGAACCCCCTCCAGCTGCCAAGAGGCTCATTGACTTATAAGGACGAAGAAGCAGTACAACCGACCTATGGAATGGTTCCTGATTCATATCAGAAGACAGCCATAGGCTGCAAGAGTTATATGCCTGCAGGAGAAACAAGAGACGTTCCCCATGTTGTACCATCTGTCGTGGGTGATTATTCAAGGTACCCGATACCTGGCCAGATCCACCATCAGTTTCCAGGTGAGTTTTAATACGCTTATGTTTTACTAAATTGCTTAAGCTGGTAAAATTATTAGCAAATGGATCCAGAATCGGCTGTACACCCCAAATATTATGTGCATTCAGGTTTTATCTACCGTATTTGAATAATAATTCAATAACGCTCTGCAAACTTTAATATTAAATTGCCATACAATGTAGTTTTTGTTATACAGAAATCATGGTATTTTATAAGACAGATTTCAGAGCACTCAAACTGCTAATCAATATTTTAACACTGAGTTATTCCCTACTCAAAATTTTTCCCATCAGTAGCTTATCCTATTGGCTGTTAAGTACAGAGGTGAACAAAAGCAAACTTGGAAAAGATAATACTTAAAATCACTTGGAAAGATAATACATAAAATTCAATTGCTATTGGTTAAATAAAATAACCTGTGTGTTAATTGTGTCTCATTGTTCCAATTCCTGTTGGCTCAGTAAAACTATTGTCATTGAGTTGTGAATGGAAATTTGAGGGACACTATGTAAAATTCATTTGATGCTGCTAGCCATAATAATAGCACTGTTGGTAGCTGTTTGTAATTGATTTATGACAGCACATTTGAAGGACACTATGACAATGATGTCGGTTCATAGTTTCAATCAATATTGGCCAGTAAATGCTCTGACACTGATATGTGACCTAGGGGTGTATCGCATTTCTAATCCAGCAGGAGTTCTAAAAAAAAATTGAGGAAGATTTCAAATCCACATCGCGATTTATGTTTTCTTTTTAATCTGGCCAGATTTGGAGGATTTACAAGTAACTTAGAATGTACCATAAATATAAAAATCAGCTTTTTACCTATTTTTTCTTTTTTTAAGCAGTACTTCAAAACATTTTTGCTATTCAAGTATGGCTATTTTTGTTGTTTCATAATTTAATAGGAGAAAATAAAATTTGATAAGATGGTTGCTTACATGTATTATTTCTAGAAGTCAAATATTGTGATAAGAAACAAAGTTATTCCAATTAATACAGACTTCAACATAACAGACATCAACAGTAAAACATTTACAAACTTCAATATTACAAATTTCAGCCTTTAAAAAAATTATTCCATCGTGCTTCACTGATGAAATAATTACAACTTGTATAAAAAGTAAATAGCACTTGTCATACAAAATAAGCAAATAACCAAGATTTTGAAGTACTACCTGTTTTTATATGAAATGCTGGATTTAGACACAGCAAAACTTTCACTGTTAGGTTACCTAATACCCAGCTGTGGTTCTTAACAGGTATGGCTTCATGTACTACTCTGTGCTGCAGTTTGTCTCCTGCATCAGCAGACAGTATGACAGCAAACTTGAAGGACAATATGTTTAGATTCAATTGGTGCTGCTAAGTACTAGGCCTAAGAGCAATTCCTGTCTGGTAATCATTTCATACTGAGATATTTCAAGCCTGCAGTTGTCACTGACTGTGAATTTTACATTTCAATTTTTAAAGTTTCGCTCTGAGCTATAACAGTAGACTTGAAGGACACTATAACAGTGAATGTGACATTGGGCTCAGTAATTGTTTGACACAATGAGCTATAACAGTACTCTTATAGGACACTATGACAGTGAATATGACATTGGGCTCAGTAAATGTTTCACACTGAGCTATCACAGCACACTTTACGGACACTATGGCAGTGAATGTGTAACACTGACATATTACAGTAGGCTGCTGTATGGGGTAATTGTGACACTTAAAAATGAAAACTCATCTTGCCAATATGCTATATACAATGTCATAGTCTTGTGTTCATTTGTTTTTTACTTTTAAGTCTACTTCACGAACATGCCATATCCGGTGTGAAATCTAACGCAATAAAAGATCTCGTCACGCATGTAATACCATTCATAATCTTCCAAGATATCTTTTGGCAGCGATACATGAAAGGATGTACATCTGAGCGGCAATCTTAACCACGGGCAACAGGTCAATCGCTGGTGGAGCAGGGGGGTCATTCTTGGTAAAGTTCATAGGCATGCCTACATGTAAGGGTCAAGGTTGTTTAGGGTGGGTAGAGAAGTTACGCATATCCTACTACTCAGCTTGGTAGGAGCTCCGTCTCTTGTTTGTCAACAGATGGTTTTGAAAACAACTCCTGATTCACAATTAAATATTTCTTCAATCAACTATTTCGCTGTTGTTGAGCCTGTCTTCAGTACAAGGGCGTAGGAACCGGGGGTACTGGGGGGCGCCAGCCCCCCAGTGAAAAATGTGGAGGGGCGGAAATATCATTCCGCCCCCCCCCCCACTTCGCAAGTCAGAAAACCTCTTTTTCATTTCCAAATGAGAAAAAAAATCTCATTTGGAGCACCAAATTGCATCTAAGGCCTGGTGAAAATACAAAATTAAGTTTACAAAATGGAGTGGGTGTTGAAGTGTGCTATATTGCACCAAATTGCATCTGAGGCCACCTGGAAATGCAAAAACTTCCTAAGGGGAGGGGGACACCCCCTCCCCTTAGACCCCCCCCAGGCCGGCCATCAGTCTTCAGACCCCCCCCACTCAAAAGTACCTTCCTTCACCACTGCTTCAGTATCTTGTTTTTCTTGTAGTCGAAACCTCCAAATTATTCTTATGGACCAGTGTTGAGGCCACACAACAGTTTCCTTCACCATTTTTCCACAGAAACTTCAAGTTTCCCTCTTATTGGATTTAGCTTTCTTGGCTGATTACAATAATTGCTTAGTATACATCTGGTTACACTTGTATAAGTGTGCAGCAAAGTTGGCTTATTAGGTACACTGTTGTTGTTAATTGCTGATGTTGTTCCTGTTTTAATTTTTGTTTTAATAGTAGGGATAAAATAAGTCCACTTTTAACAGGTCCTACATTTTATCCAGATAACATTTGTAAATTAAGTTTATTGAATTAAGCAACAAAGAATTTTTCCATTCATCCTCATAGGTGCACAAAATTCTCAGCATGCAATATTTGATGTATCTCAGGCTGGTAGCAACACCACCATGGAATCAAGCAAACACAGAAGATTGGCTTATCAGAAGGTTCCTGGAGCTATCGACGGTCAAACTAAGCTTAGATTTCTTTAAAATTTTCTACAAGCATCAAACTTAATATTTATAATGATGGAAAGCTATGTGAATATTCTTGTAATATTTACTAGGCTGTTTGTGCAAGTATTCTTGGTGTTACCTTACAATACTAATATTACTCATCTGTTTAGTTCAGATTTTATTGTCCTGTTTACTTCTACTCAAGTTGCATTAAATGTCTAACTACTCATTGTCTCTTGGCCTCCTTGAGGTAAAGATTGATCGTTCTTTGATGGATAAAACTGGAATTTAGTCCACGTTTGATTTAAAAACATGTTTGTTTATATCAGAGTGACTTGCTCAGTGCAAAACTGAAGGTTGTATATTTAGTTCCGTTTATCAGCTACGAGACAGACCTAAAAGTGGTTGACAGTAGAATATATTGCGTTGAATTCTTACATTTCACCTATATATGCCATTCTATCAAGTATTACTCTCGACTCACCATTCATTACATTGTTAGGAAAAACTCATGTGTTTGTGGTAAAGCTTTTATTCATTGTTCGTTTGGGCATAGGTTACAGGGTAAAAGGTTTGCCGCACAAAATTGTCAAACCTGGTTGATGTCATTATAGGCATTGAAGACTCGCCCCAAACCGTGTGCCGCCCTCTTAAAAAGGCAAACTTTCCGTTGCTTGCATGTGAAGATTTTTTCTTGTCACTACAAAATGCAGACAGTAATGAAACGTGATACCTTCTTATCTTTTATCTGGACCTGAGATTTCCATCGCTGCTATGAACACTGTGTTGTGGGTATTGACCGTATAGCTGTATGTATCGACTGTACAATAGTGTCTAATTACCGACACTAGCAAGCTGTGTGTATTTTCTGGGATCGATAGTATACAAATAATAAATGGTTATGAGTGCAGTAGTGCAAATATTTCATGAGTTGAAAGATGTAATTTGTTCCATTCAACGAGGCGCAGCTATTGCACGAATGGAAACCATTCATTATTTGTTTTATACAACACCTTCAAATTTGGATATAATTGGATGTAAAATGCACTCATGCAACAGATTGTTTTGAACAGACAGGTTTCTCTGCTCTCTTACCATTGAAAAAAGTGCTATCAAAAAAGTATAACACATGGTTCTATTTCATTGAGTGCAATAGAGCGGATTTTGCATGCAATTGACGAGCAATTGACCAATCAAATGGCCGGAATATAATTAGGTGTTGTATAATGGTGTCTAACACTTCTGTTATGCCTCATTCAAAACTAGGTCAGATTACTGGCATGAGACGTTTCTTTGTGCGTCTTCACTCCCTTTAAGCCATGCTAGATGACCCACAAAATATCTCTCTTTTGTCTATTCTCTTGGGAAAACTGTCAACCATCTGTTTTTGAGTGATTCTAGTCCCTGAATCATGTGCCTCCTGCACATTTTGCTTCATTCATTTGAATACCTTTTTCAGGAGAAAACAATAAAATAACAGAGTATAATTAAAATGGTATAACTCAGCATGATGCTTGACTAAATGCTGAATAGTAGAGAGTATCAGGAATCTGTTTTTAGCTTGGTAAAAATCTTTTGGAAATTTCCTGGATCTCTGTCCTTACAAAAAAAATACTTTGAAAATGAGTGACCATTAACAGCCTCTTAAAGTTTCCATGGCAAGTTGCTGGTGTTAATGTTGAACTTGAACTATGACTGGATGTCTTTATTTTACTGCTGTTGATAATGATCATCATCCCTAGAACTACCAACTATTTTATTATATTTATAATATTTCCAATGTATTAGAAGAATTTTTTTATTTTTACAAGAGACATGAAACTGTATGGTATAGATCACAAAGTTCTTTAAGTACCATTTTTGGTAGAACATGATTGGATTTACATCAATATCTTAGCTGAACTTTACAATTTTGAACTGCATTCCATATTTAAATGTTACAATCCGAATAAAATTCTGGTGCTAAGTTGTTAGACATTATTTCTTCACAAGTTTTATGACCGCAGTGAGAGTCACCTTATGTTATTCCACCTCGCTTCTTTCAGACATTTATATACTGATTTGTAGTTTCTCGTTTCTGTTTTCACCTTTACCAAAAGAAATATCAAATGACAACAGACAAAAAAAATCAAATACACAGGTTTCACATCAAGTTAAACAGTTTTATTGCCTTTCTTCTCTTTCAAATCATCTGACAATTATTTCCAGTGGTCGGTGAAATTTGCCAATTCTCATATCCCACATTATGAGACAAGTTTATATTGATACAGGGATGACCTTAAAAAGAAAACTTGTTGGTGTTCCTCCAAAAACTTTCTTGTAAGGCTGTCTCAATAGCAAAGTTGGTTTCCAACGAGATCAGCATTCTACTTCCATTGGGAATACAGATGTCCCCCAGAGGGTACAGATGTACCAAAATACAGATGTCCCCCTGAGGGTACATATGTCCCAAAGTGTATAGATGTACACAAAATACTTTCATTCTATTGGTGTGCCCTCATCTGTTCCACTAACTTCTAATTTGGTTGATTGCAATAACCTGATTATGTCCATGTGTTTAAATTCTGCAGGTTTTGTGTTGAATGTCTCCAGTAACTGTTTCCTTTCACTGTCCTCTGAAGTATAGTATAGCTGTACCTGATTGGCCAATAACTGGGCTTCTTGCACCGTCTGTCAAGAGAAAAAGTAAAATATGCTTTGTAGGGAGTGGCCAACTCATCCCGGTGATATTACTCGCTACACAAAAACTGTACGAGAAGCAATAGAATGATGACAATTCCCCACTATCGAGAAAATCGAATTAATAGAGGCAATAAACTTTAACAAAGCAGGGAACAAGTACTTTAGTTTCAACAAACCAGAACATTGTTTAATATGTAGAGTCAATTGGTTACATATGGATTGGCAGGGGAGAGTCAAGATTTACCATTTGTACATATCTTAGGAAGTTTCTAATAGATAGTATGTGTGTGCTAAATTTCAAATGGTAGCTTAAAAGGATTTCCATGGCCATCAGTGACCCATCTCCCCAGCTACAGAACCCCTACAACAGTGTTCTCCCACCACAAGTGACCTTTTCCACCAATAGTGTCCTCAAACTCTCCAACATCGTCCCATCTCCCACCAACAGTGTCCTCACCTCCAACAACTGCTCTCCAACCACTAACACAGTGTAGGTCAACTAACAATAATGTCCTATCCCACCGAAAAATGATCTCTCTACCAAGTGTCTGCAACTTCAGCACATACCCATCAACAGTATCCTCAATCAAAACATTGTCTTTACTCCCACCAACAGTGTCCCATCTCCCACCAACAGTGTCCTCACATCCAACAACTGCTCTCCAACCACTAACAGTTTAGTTCCACAGACAATAATGTCCTATCCCACCGAAAATGATCTCCCAACCAAGTGTCTGCAACTTCAGCACATCCCCATCAACAATATCCTCAATCACAACATTGTCCTTACTCAGATCAACAGTGTCCCATCTCCCACCAACAGCGTCCTTCCAAAAAACACCTGTGCCATTTCATTTCCCCACCAACAGTGCTCTCCTACAACTAACAGTGTCCTGTCCCACCAACAGTAGTGTCCTTTCTTCCACCAAAATTGACCCCTTCCACCAAGTGTCCTCATTGCCACCAATTGTGACCTCTCTCTCTCTCCCACACACACTGTGTCCGCTCTACCATTCTACTATGTTCAGATATATTGCTACCTTCTAAATAAAAACAATGACAAACCTGTGGATATCCCTGAAATGTTCAAAAAAGATCAATATAATTCCATGTGGTGAAATTTAATAAAAAGTTATAGATAATTCAACATCTGTGACCTCCTTGGTTGTTGATATTTCAAACTGATGTCAGTTTTAGTGCTCTCTGTAAATATCCTTATTTACAATTCTCCGCTCTAATGTAATTTACACTGTCGCCAGCAGGAGAGGCAGTTTGAACGAAAATATATATCTTACCAAAAAATCTGTGTTTAGTTCCCCTGTGAGCAGGACAATTCCTAAAAGGTGAGAGGGAGAAAAAATATGAAGCAAGCCTTGAACAATTATCAGCAACAGTATTTTCTTTCAATAGCAAATTGTCTGAGGAAATTCAATGAATAGATTAATAAGTGCTGACTGCAACAGTAATCTTTCTATCACTGAGCATATATAATTGCATACCATAAAACTGAGGGTAATCATCACTGGGCTAAATGGACAAAGCTCCGCCTACACACCAAGCTGAGAGGGGTTTCCTACTTTCAAAGGTGAGTTGCTGGTTATTAACTTTGTAACATTTTTTCGTGGGGGGGGGGGTAAAAAAGGGTAGGGGGTGTCTGCTGAGGATTTGATTTGTAGGTATGATGTCATCTTTTAGGGAGAAAACTACATTTTGACAAAAGACAAAACTAAACTGTCATACTGTAGAAACTGGATTGGATGGGGGAATAAGGGGATGTGAAGGGGAACTGAGGGTGAGGGAGGAGGTAAGGTGAAGGGATAAGTTCCGGGGAAGTGCAGGTAGTCAGAAGAGGGGAGGAAGGTCTTGACCAGTAATAACAGATCTTGTGTACATGAAATATTTCATAGAAGGAACTGTGACCTTTGGGCTAAGCAATCTTTCATGGTGAATTACCACTGTCAAAGATGAAATATCTGGTTGCTAGGGTGGAAGAATGAAAATACCTAGTACTAATACCAAAGGAGTATTACAACCTTGTCTAAATCAGAATTCATGAATTGATTACCAAATTTCACTGTTTAACAGCACCCCTGAATGTTGTTATAATCTACAACTGGTATTTTAGACGTTTTAAAAGAATTACCTTTTCCCTCCGCTAAATCCGAAAAGTGAGTTAACGTCAAAAATATTGGGGCATTTTCTTGGTATGCCTGTTAACAGAGAGAGAGGAAGGAAAAACAGCGAAATATGGAAGTTAAAAAATAAAGCTAGGAAATAAACAGAATGAAAATTCAGTTACTATGGCAAGATATCAATTTATATTAATTTCAATATCACCACGACACCTACCTAGATGATACACACTTTGCACATTGTAGCGTATTTCATACACAGTGCTATTGAATTCCATCAACATCCACTGTTTGTTAATACAGCCTAATGAGCCCATATTGTATGACAGGAACCAAACTTCATCCATAAATGTGACTTTTTACAACTGGTTAAGATCAATCTCACTTTCAAGAGACATTCAGACATATTTACTGTTTGCGTTCACTATTTACATTGGCGACAAATGGTCCAGTGTGTAAATTTAAAAAAAAATTCTTCCGTGCATATAGTTAAATGCAATGGAAAGATACTGTAAGTGTGTTGCCTTTGGGGTCATATTAGAAATTTTGCTGAAGAAAAATATTGACACTTAGCCAGGGGCAGCCAAAAGAGGTTCAATCCGGGGGCACAAATTTTTAGGGGCAGTGGGACATGTAACTCTGAATTGATGAAAGAAACCACAGTTACCTAAAACTTGCTGAAAAAGTAGACTATCTTTTTCATTCCATATGGCAAAGTCCATTATTTTAATGTTTCTTAACAAAGCTGTGGTTTCGTAATCAACATCAGGGCACTTTTCAATCGCAACTATTTTTTTTATACAAAAAGGAACTTTTCAAATTACATTTGCTTTTTAATTTTCAACAATGGGACTTTTCAACCAAATTCCATTTTTAATTATATTTCTATTTTAATTTTCAACAACAGGGCACTTTTCAATGACATTCTTCTTGTGAACATCATACTTATTATTACCAAAATGGACCCTTCTAATGCCATGGTAAGGGCTAGTCTTAGCTTAAGCAGCACAAGGAAAAATTCTTCCTTCAGGTCGAGTTCCCTTTTTCGGCCCTGTGCCCCTGCCACCTTTGTATGGGGATGTGGCCCTGTGCCCCTGTCACCTTTGTATGGGGATGTGGCCCTGTGCCCCTGCCACCTTTGTATGGGGATGTGGCCCTGTGCCCCTGTCACCTTTGTATGGGGATGTGGCCCTGTGCCTCTGCCACCCTTGTGCATAGCTTAAGGCACAGTATACTTTATTATTAAAAAGGATTAAGTAGGTCTTGTCTACTTTAAATATATCATTCTGTGGCTGACAGTTGTTGTTTTCAGTCTAAGCCATCCATATGTAACAAAGCCTTAATAGCACCATTGCAAGTGAGAAGAAATACTTCATAGCATCCATAGGTATCAAAGCCTTAATAAACACAATTGCAAATGAGAAGAAATACTCCATAGCATCCATGTAACAAACGGCAAAAATGTTAAATACTTGAGAGTAAAGTGTGTCATTCTAGTAGAAAATGTGCTAAGGTTATGTAAGTTAACTAACAAATATTTGCTTCTTGACTAAGTGAACCATTCATGTGACATTCGAGCCATCAGTCAACCTAATGGTTATTTGTATAGTCATAATAGGTGGATGGTACTGTAACGTGAGAGTCTCTACAATGCTATCTAGTTTACCTAGCTGTCGATATGTGTGCAGATGGACGGTACATTAAAGAGACAGTCTCTTCAATGCTATCTAGTTTACCTAGGCATCGATATGTGTGCAGATGGACTATACATTAAAGTGACAGTCTCTTCAATGCTATCTAGTTTACCTAGGCATCGATATGTGTGCAGATGAACGGTACATTAAAGTGACAGTCTCTTCAATGCTATGTAGGCATCAATATGTGTGCAGATGGATGGTACATTAAAGTGACAGTCTCTACAATGCTATGTAGGCATCAATATGTGTGCAAATGGATGGTACATTAAAGTGACAGTCTCTACAATGCTATCTAGTTTACCTAGGCAACGATATGTGTGCAAATGGACGGTACTTTAAAGTGACAGTCTCTACAATGCTATCTAGTTTACCTAGGCATTGATATGATTGGATCATGGCATATATGACTAGACCTTTAGGAAATTTGGAAAGGTGTTCATGGGTTACAGTGAATAGGATATATATATAAAAAGAACTAGGATATAAGAAATTGGACACATTCATGAAGATAAAACAAAGAGAGAAATTATACAGAGCAGTAGATATTTTTAAATGAACTGAATCATAGAAATGCTTAAGAATGATATAACATTAAATGGATCACTCAAAAAGAAAAGCAGATTGGGCCTCTAGGGTAAGTTACCATTTGGAAATTAAAACATTTATGGAGGAGTATTGGTTGGGGTAGGGGGAAATGGGGACAAGAGAAAAGAGGTCAAGCGCTAGAGAATATACTGGAAGTGTAACATTCATCGTTGGTCCAAGGGCGTAGGAACCGGGGGGGCTGGGGGGGTGCCAGCTCCCCCAGTGAAAAATGTGGAGGGGCGGAAGTACCATTCCGCCCCCCCCCCCCGCTCCGCAAGTCAGAAAACCCCTTTTTCATTTCCAAATGAGAAAAAAATCTCATTTGGAGCACCAAATTGCATCCAAGGCCAGGTGAAAATACAAAATTAAGTTAACAAAATGGAGTGGGTGTTGAAGTGTGCTATATTGCACCAAATTGCATCTGAGGCCACCTGGAAATGCAAAAAATTCCAAAAGGGAGGGGGACACCCCCTCCCCTTAGACCCCTCCCCAGGCTGGCCATCAGTCTTCAGACCCCCCCCCCCCCACTCAAAAGTACCTTCCTACGCCACTGCGTTGGTCTCCTGGGAAGGTACAAGGTCACAAAATACCAAAACTATTAGAATGATCAGAATGGAAAAATACAACCCTTTTTCAGCTAGGGTATGTCTCACTTTTGATTTCCACAAAGACGCAAAACCGAACAAAAAGACTGGGAAAAGTTTATCATTTAAACTCCATTTGAACTGAACATTAAGTTGAACTTCTGAGGTATACTATACTACAGAACAAATGCTATGGAAACATATTTTCAATGGTGGGAAATGGTGTTACAAGGCCCAAAATATAAATTTCAGTTGTTGCAAAACTATTGCAGGTCTCTCTGTTAATGCCAACATCAGCCCCACACCCCCTGCCTTTCCACCCACTCCCACCCACCCTCACTCCCGATCAACAGGGTAGAGATGGAAAGAAAAGAAGGGCGTGGGGAGGGGTGGAATACACTCATCCAAGGATTGTTTGTTGCATCCTGTACCTTCAGCCTGACCTAGCTTTGGGCTGCCCATCGAATTAACCTTTTTTTATCAATTCTTCATACATGTGGCCACTGCATCCAACGAAGATCATCAATTTGGAGACAGCTTGCTTGTGATCATTGCATCTCGATTGAGGATTACACAGCTGGTCTGCCAATGTTTCTGCTACACTAATATATCATTGTAAATTTGAACACTAACACATTACAGCCAGCCTATCTATTTGATCATCATATTACTACACTATAGTAAAACTGTACAGCCAGCCTATCTATTTGATCATTGTATTACTACACTATAGTAAACTGTACAGCCAGCCTATCTATTTGATTATTGTATTACTACACTATAGTAAACTGTACAGCCAGCCTATCTATTTGATCATTGTATTACTACACTATAGTAAAACATTACAGCCAGCCTATCTATTTCATCATTGTATTACTACACTATAGTAAAACTGTACAGCCAGCCTATCTATTTGATCATTGTATTACTACACTATAGTAAACTGTACAGCCAGCCTATCTATTTGATCATTGTATTACTACACTATAGTAAAACTGTACAACCTGCCTATTTATTTCATCATTGTATTACTACATTATAGTAAACTGTACAACCAGCCTATCTATTTGATCATTGTAATACCACACTTCAGTTTATCTTTTATTTTGCCCGACAACCTGAACATCAGGAGAAGCTGCCATCTTACCTGGAAATTAACCAATGAGGTAAAAAAGCAGCAATCCCCTTCAAACTGTCCCAGAAAGAATTCATAGCCGGCTTTCTTTGGTAGGGCATATAGAAACTGTTAACGCAAGACAACGAAAGAGATCAATGTAAAACAGTAAATGTGAAAGATGTTAAAATACTACATTATGTAAATGTAAAATATATAATGAGCCTGATAATTCTAACAAGATCTTCTGTAGAGGCAGACTGATTCTAATACTCTCTTTTGCCCTTTGAAGCATATTTAAAGAAGATCCAAAAGATAGATCAACTAAAATTAGTCAATAAAAAAATAATAATGAAAAAAAAATGATAATAGAAACATATTGTAAAAGGTATTGAATTATGCAACATATAAATCTTGTATAAGGATATTTGGTTTACATCCCCATTAGTGACATTTAGAAGAACCTTGTTCACTCAAGCAGATACATTGACTGCAGATGAGTCACTCAAGCAGAGTACCCTAGTTCTAAAGACATGAGTGATTCATGTATAAACAAAAGTCCATGGACAGGTGTGAGTTTACTGAAGATGTACATGTAGTATGACACACTGTAAGAAAATTGCTATGATAACACCCCCCCCCCTCCCCTGGGAGTGCTTATGAGTGAAAATCAGGAAATCAAGTAAGGAAAGATTGATCATGTGACACCCCGGTTTTGACCATTCTAATCGGTTCTTCTCTTAGGAACTGGTGATGGGGAACTACAGGCAATGGAGAGGAATAGGGGAAGTGTTTTGCTTTGCAAAAGTGGGAGGAAGGGTCTTTCCATTGGGGAAGAACTATAGTATACAGTGGTATACTAATAGAGTAGAAGGCAGGGGTGGGAGGGAGTGCGAGGGGTGGGGGGGGTTGCTTCACTCCTGATTAATGAATTGTCAATTACTATTTGTAACACCTTCATAAGTACACATGTTTTCTACTGTGATATGACTCCCCCTTTATTAGTTCTGCAGTCTGTAAAATCACACAGACAGCTGTTGAATGAACAGATCCCACACTAATGTCAACATTGCTGAAGCAAATTCTAAAGGTGACTTATTTACAACACACTGGCAATGAAATGGGAGAGGATTATATGATATAATACCTAAGCAATTGATTTCATTGATTTTGGAGAGAGAAACCACCAATTATTTTCAGGGCAGTGCAAATTTAAACAGAAGTTCTCTTGATCCATCCTGGACAAGGTTTTTAAGGTCAATACTGATGAACTTTATATATGCAAACTGCTTAAATTACATTTCATTCCTTGGTCATCTAATTTGGATGACACTTTTATTATACACTTAGCAATAAACATGGTCTCCTTACAATTGTTTTATTAGTAAGTTATATGTATCAAAAAGGTGATTGGTATAATTACCATTGGAAACTTGTCCGAAGTCTTACAAATCTTCTTGTACATTGGACTCTGTAAATAATTGAAATGGAAAGAAATGAACTTCAAAACTGAATTGAAAAAGGCTGGAAGTGTATGGTTGGGGTAAGAACAGGTGGAGGTAGGAAGGGGTAGGAAAAGGGTTAGAAAGGGGTGGGATGTTAGGTGAAAGAGGTACAGTATCAATCATGAGTTACTTCTGTTGGGAGAAGCTGGCCATAATTTTACCACCTGTAACTCAACTTGGTTTTAGTCCATCAAGTTTGCTATAAATTGATATAAGGTTATAACCAATGGCTACAACCAATGGCTACAATGTAAGGCTATGCCCAATGGCTACAACATGAGTTTACAATCTATGGCTACAACATGAGGCTGCAACCATTAACTAGAACAGTGCAACACCAGGAAGACTAGGTTTCTGAGTAGTATTTTATGGGCTTAAGAACATCTTTATCTTTCAAACTATCTACTGTCCACTCATTTTATGGAGTGACAGGGGGGTAGTCTACATGAGGCATTTAATTTGTGCACATCCATGGTATTTCTCCCACACTACCCCTGGCTAGATTCCTAGTATTCACAGGCTGTAAGTTTACATCACAATGTTGCTATTACAGGGTAGGATTACACTCACAGGTATGACAGCACAAATCCTGTCCTTATCTTTGTGGTACTCCCTCCATATCTGCAGAAAAAAAACAATAAACACCTCATGGTCTTCTAATAATAATAATATAAGAATTTTTAAAGCGCTATTATCCAGTTAAATAAAACTGCTCAGAAGCGCTGCAGGAGCAAAGTACCCAAACTGGACACAACAGTTATAAAACAAATGGATACGCATTCATGAATAAGAACATCTTGAGTTCTTTCTGGAAAGTTGACACATGCTGGATTGTTTTCAGATGTAAGGGGAGACTGTTCCAGAACTGTGGAGCTGATCTAGCAAAGCAACGTTCCCCATAGGTGGAAGTGCGAACAGTTATACAGAATAGAAATCATAATTAAATGTATCAGGATTTCAGTTTAATTAACACAACATACGGCAGGATTGTAACATTGTCAGGTACCAACATTAGTAGCGAACCAAACTTCCCCAAAGAGTTCTCACAGAGTTTCGAAATCAGTTGGTCACTACTACAGGGTATAAACTAAATGCTCAAAGTCTGCATCACAGCCGGTTAGGATTGGTGATTGTTCTGTATGTCACAAGATAGGTAAACTAATGTTAAAGTGTCTGGGTATAAAAAAACGCTATGCATATTCTCATCTGTGTAACAATTTGTCAACTCTGTGTGTCATTTTGATACAGTGTGCAACAATATTTAATGCATTGAGTTTCTGGATTAGCGTAATCATGCATTGACTGTAAGAAATCTTGCCACAAGTTTTAATATATATTTAGTAAGGCTTTGGATTGTCTACTACTCAAGACTTGTAGTTTCTTGAGGTTAAACATCAGCTAAAACACTAAAGCCACAAAGTAACAAAACACTTAACACTCTAGTCTTTTTATGGATAACAATGGTACTAACAACAAGCAGGGCACCTTCTGCTAAAATAGAATCTATATTAAGATATATAATAATACTAAACAGCACTGGATTGACACCTCTGGGGCCCAAAGGCACCAAATGCTTGGCCCAGGCCCTTATTAATTTTAGCAGCCACAATCTGAAAAAAAGAAGTTTGTATATCTTGCTGGGAAGTGTTCACGAAGGTTCCTTGGCAGTAAGGATCATTTGACCTTACACCCCTTAGGTACTTGCCCATTAGATAAGTCAGGTAGGCACAGAAGAAGTCAGGTGGGCATAGTTGATAATGCAACTTTATATTTAAATTCAAAATAATCTACATATCATTTGTTGGATGGCCCTTTCACTAGACAACACAAAAACTATTCTGCAGATCTAACTAAAGAAAGAGAACTAAATGTTGCACTACGGTAGAGCAAAGGGAATATCATGAAATGCGGAACAGGTTCACAAAACTATTCTCTCCAACATTGATATCTGTAGTCTCGTTACTTTGTTATTACAAATACTTTACCAACCCTTTCAATTTCAGTAGGAGGCAGCTCTCTGATCAGATCTAGCTTCACAATTGAATCCAAACCCTGAAATAGGAGTCAAAAGAAAACTATTATAATATGAATATTTTATACAAAGAGGATCAAATTTATTGGTTAAAACACTGACTACAGAAGCTACTTAATTTCATATTTAAAGAGACATCAAAGGGAACTAACAATAAAAAGGATCAAAATAAATTGTGTCCCTATAAAACCTTTTAAAACACACAGTTCTGTCCAAACTGCCAGGGAAAAGTTCACAGAACATTGTCAATACATTTGTCCACTGTTACATGTACTGCACAAATGTGGAGAAAACATAAAAATTGGCCAATATAGGGTTGTGTAGGGAGCATTTGTAGCTGATAATAGCAATACTAAATAAAGGAGGTTACATTGGTTCCTTTCCTCACTCCTCCCCCTCACCCTCCCCCCCCCCCTACCCACCTTCCCTCTCTTCATCACACCATCAATCTGTCTTTCATATTCCCTATATGGAACTGAAGCAGTTCTATATAACATGGTACACTATGACTTCAAAACAAGGCCCCCCTCACCCCATCCCAAAACAAAGATGAAATATTGCAAATTTAGCAATCACCATCACTGACAAAAAAGCCAAAGCTTTCTGAGATTTCACATCACAACCCGATTACAACATTCAATCAAATTACAAAGCTTATATATTACATTATAGTTGTTAAACCTGCTATAAACTGAGTACAAACTACTTGAAATTAGACAAGAAAAGTCAAGTATAATAACTCCTAAAGCTCTGATCCTGAACTTACCTTTTTCTGCTGTTGTAAAAGCTTTTTGCCCGTTTGTGGTTGTGGTTGACTAGAAAGCTGTGCAAAGAAAAAGAAGGTTACAGAGAGAACTTATAAGATGGTCTTCAAAATAAATGATTCATAAAAGTAAAGAATACTTCTTCACACAAGAACAACTTAACATTAAACAAAACCTTGTTCTCCAGTAATGTTTGATATGATTTAAAAGCTTGAAACAGCTTTGCTTTGTGTTTTGCTGGCGATATATCAGGTAATATTGGAGATCACATTTCAAACGATCCAACCAAGACTAAACTAATTATTTCATCATAAAGGTACAGACAAATCAAGCCATCACTATATACTGTATACTTACGGATAAACCATCTTTAGTCTGGCCTTGAGCTGATGACTGCTTCTCATCATCTTTACGACTTTCCTTTTTCTCTTTTCTTGCGTTCAGTCTTGACTGAAATTTTTCAGGGTCACTCCTAACAAGATTAAAGATAGTGAACACAGGGTATATAAACAAAAAATATCCATATTAGTACCATACTACCATGCTAAAATTAAGGCCAGCATTAACTTTACTGGAAAATCAATTGCAAATCAATCGTTTGTATGAATCAACTGTGAAAGAAACACCTAACAACAATTGAACATTGAAAACTGATCAGTTACCATACAATGCCCTATTGGCCACCACTTCATCTTGTAACAAAACAATCCAGACATACTGTTAGTATAATGAACATCTTTTTCATCAGATAGTTAGCACTTTATCTTACATCAAAAAAAAGGAAGCTTATCTTTCTTTCAAATAAATGTTTGGATGTTATCCCAAGGAGCTCAAGGGGTTGTCTTGCAGCTTACCAGATCTACATAGTATTAAGTGTATATATGGTAAAACCAAATTGACTAGAAACTTTAATGGACTCTGACATGTCTTTTATAACAGTACCAAGGCCTGTCAAATACTTTGACTGCTGTTTTTTACATAATGTGCTCAAACATACTAAGACTAACAATATGGTACAATTGTGGTATTATTGCTCTGATTAATTGGACATTGGATCTGGTTTAATTCAAGGTCCAGCTGATAGAGACCCAGATAAATCAGGTTTTACTATTTATAGTAATTTTCAGGGAAAAAACACCTGTTCTGCTTTAAGCCTCCAACATTCAGAAGAACCATACTCTATCATTGTAAGGTTTCTAGAAGATCTAGTGTAATGCTTCATGTAGCATCTTAATTCTTCCAGCAGCTAGACAAAGAAGATAGTGTACCCTAAAAAATCACCACGCAGCCAGAGAAATAAGTTAGAGTGCCTTCATATTTTGCCTGGTAGGCAAACAAATCAAGTAGTGAGCCTTCACTACTGTATGTGGTATAGGCTGGCTGTTGGGCAGACTGGCCACATATCGTGCCACTGATTGCTTACTCACTACGGTGGCCACTAACATGATATCAAACTGGAGGGGCCCATCCAGAAGCGTAGAAAGCCAGGTCAGGTCAGACATTTATAAATCATGTCTGCACAGTGACTCAAATGCTTGTGTACATGTACATCTCTATATAGAAGCCAGTACATTACATAAAACTTATTTTAAACAAGTTGTATCGACAGGATTACAAAAGTATCAAATGTTGATAGGCCTAGTTTTGTTTTGCTTTCAATCCTATAATTAGACATGCTGTGCATACATATGTCCGGTTAAAGTTCATGCTGGATTGAGGACAGTGCCTTGAATTGCTGGACTATCAAGCCACCCAGTATAAGTCACTGCCAGGTGTAATTCAGTTCATACATCCTTATTTGTCCTGCTAGCTGCCCCTGCAGGTGAACTTTGATGAACATTTGTTCTTTATTTTCACCAAATAACATCAACCGTGAACTTTGCACATTCGGAAGTTTAATAGCTAACCAACTGCAGAGTGAAAAATGTTTGGTTTGGCCGGCCGCAGAAATAGCCACAAGGATAATTTGACAGTACGAGATATGGGCCTAGATAGATGGATAATTTCGTAAAACTGGTCTCTATGTTATAGACCTATGTTCATTATAGAAGAAAAATAAAGTGTCACCTCTGAAGCTCTTTTATTTTCTCTGCATACTTTGCGGCAAACGGGTTTTCTTGTAAATCTTCCATATTTTCTTTTCCTTTTTGATATTCGGACGTTGTCAATAAACCTCTTGTCAGGGCAAACACTTGACGATTTCCAGAAATATTCAACAGCTTCACTACTTTTGTGAGACTTGCGAACCTTGCCATTATTCGTATTTTAGCAATTGTAATGGAAGGAAATTTAGACCAGTGCTACCCGTACCACGTACTGAGGTGCACGGTAAATAAACAATCACCAACCGAGCGACGTCAAGTTACAATTGGGCCCCAGTCAGTCCATGAGAGTTTGCCCGAAGAAGTGGTGTGCCCAAAGCTTCTGGGCCAACTCTGCTCAAATAACGTGTCAACGTTAGTCAAAAAGTTTATCAATCACCTTGTTCAAGGTATGATTCGTAGCACTACGGGAAGGCTACCGTAATCCTTTCACAAGTTTCAGTGGCTAGGCCTACATAAAATTACAGTACGTCAAATATGGTATTGGTAGGCCTAACCAGGAGTAACAACTCACTGGCCTAACCGTCACGGATCGGGTAGATAAATCGCTCATCTCCGAACTGCGCTAGGCCTACAGTAGTCGATCTACATCATACATGTACTAGGCCTAAACAGTGTCTGACACAGAATGTTTTGTAAAATTTGACAGAGAAATTGTTTGTTCGATTAGCCTGAATCAAGGGACCTAGCCTTCTGCTTTGCAGTGTTGTTGACAAGAGTGTTCTACAGATTTGGTAGTCTATTTCTGGAATCTGGTTTGTGAATATGGAACTGGAGTTTGGTTCTGTTCTTTCAAAGGTTTGGAAACAACTTTTTTCACCATAGCTGCAGTGATGATGAGTGAGGTGTCTTCATCTCCTTCACTTCCCTCAGTAGTTGAGAAACTGGTCAGATGCTAAGACACATTCCTGTCCATCAGATGCAGACATGAAGTGGAGGTCCTGAGAGATGGAATTAGTTTGAGGCGGTGGGGGGACAACTGACCCAGGAAAATCATATATACCCCTCTGGGAAAATAAGTTTGTAGGATTATTTCATCTACCAGAAAATATGCAACTTTAGAACATGATCTAGTGTCCCTACCATTGGAAAAGCTGGGAAAACATCACTATATAACTTCCACGGTGGTGAGATTTTAAGACCAGAGGCTCTCATGAAGAATCACATCTTTCAGTGAGTGAATTAAACTAGACACACACTCTTCCTCTTCGTGACAAAGGACCATGCCACACAGCTTCATGTAATGCATGAAGTGCAAAGATTGGTGTAACTTGTTTGGATGACCTTTTACTGTAACACCAAAAGAATTATTTAAGATTTTTTCTATTTTTTTTTCTCGTGTAGATGCAGATAGTACAGTTCAACCTCAAGTATGTATCCTTGGGGATCCTCATCCTTCAGACAACATCATTGGTTCTGACAATGAGATACAGTAGGACAGTAGATGATGGGGGACCAAAATACATCAGTGCTACTGCTGTTGTCATGGCAGAACTTCTCAAGATCACTGCTTGCTTGATTCTGGTGTTTAGAGGAGAAGGTAGAAAACATGTCCACCATTTTGAATGTGTTTGTGGAATGAATCAATTTGTCATTGATGTTTTCATTCTACTATTACTCTTCAGAAACCCATTAAGTACTTTTCATCAACAGAATATAAACTATATATTTTTTCTGTTTTAGTTTTCATGTTTTGGTGGCATTGCTAATGACCCTTTCACCATTGAGTAATTCTTAGTAGCCCTTTTACATATTTGTCACAATGCAATTTACCTAAAAAAAGAAAACTACAAATTTATTACCAATGCCAAATTGGTCAACTTTCAAGCAGTTAACAATATATGTAGTCTTCTTTTGATTGATCTATAGTTTATGGCGTCCAATTGAAACTCCCAATCTTCACTCAGTGCTCATAGTTTCAAAGCTACATTAACAACACACTGTAAATATACATTACTACCGCAATGCCATTTAATGAAGACAACTATCCCTGCCACTCAGTTTTTGTACTGAAGATCTTGCTAGGGTCGAAATATCAGGCCCTCTAACTTATACTGTTTTTCAATTCTCTCCGTTGTGACAAGTAGATTTTCCCTAAAGAGTAAACATTGCTAAACGTCTTCAGTATAAATTGGACACAATTGCTGGATCCGACCATTTGCTTGAAACCACTTTCCTTGCCCATGACTCTGTAAAATGATTCTTTGTGCATAAATAATTCCCTCTTTGCCGGCCAGTGCGTATCTTTATACATATAGCCATGCAGTTTATAGGGGTTGATGTCATTTTGAAAAGGGTTCGTTAAGGTTAGCTAATTGCAGGATGGATGGCTGGAGAGAGGAGAGGGCACCAGTCACACATGTGAGAAAGTTACTGTACTGTAAAGTGCACAACGAAGAAAACTTAAATTTTCAAACATGCCAATGACTTAATTCCCCTTTAATTCTACAAGTTATTCTAAGAACGATGAAAACAGTTTGAGATACCCCAGTTGTTCCCATAATAGGTATTAGGGGTTCCTTCTGTGATATCCTATGGCCTATAGAGCTAATAATAATTGCTACTGAACCAATCTATGATTTAATATTTTGATTCAATGAACAGAGAGGGCACTGGCAAAACTTAAAACATGCCAGTGAAGTTGTTAGTGCTTTTTTGAGTTGCAAGGTGACATAGTTTGTGAAAGAAAAATGGAAAAGGCTAAGGCTGAAGGACATGGACGACAAAAGCCATCGTTTTTTGTCAAGCCATGAGTTTTGAAAAGAAATTGCAAAACATATTTTTTGTATAAAATGGTTATCCTTCCATTTCAAGCAATTTTGTAAACATTTTGTATTGGTCCCTAGGTAACCATCTCCAACCTAGTTATGAACTATGTTTATCATGGTTAGACGTTAACATATAATAATTATAATAAATTCACCCCAAAAAAGATAAACAGTATGTTTTGGTTTATAGGAGCTACTAGTGCATCATGGGAATGGATGGTTTGTTTGTTTCTTCTCCTCTGTAGGTGGTATGAACTGTTCAAACTTCTTGGCTGTGCTAAACAATGAGATTCTCCAGAAACCTTGGGATACATTAAAGTTGGCTGTGCCATCTGGACTCTATACCATCCAGAATAATCTTCTTTTTCTCGCTCTTTCAAACTTGGATGCTGCCACCTACCAGGTTAGTCCATAACATTATGGTGAGCGTAATATTGCTCGTGTGTGTCAGTTATATGTATGGCCTGTTAGTACATACCAGAGCCATGTATGTACAGTATCTATGTATGTATTTTAGATCCTCCTGAAAGCAGGAACTCACGAAGAAGCCATCATTGGCTTATCAAAGCCGCAAGCTGATCGAAGTCAGTCTCTTAGATTCATATTTTAACGTCCATGATTATGAATTGTCAATTGCCAACAACTCTGTAACTGGACGACATACGTTAATCTTGGAGTGACTCAAACTCGGGACCTTATGATTGAAAGGCACCGGCTTTAACCAATGAGCTAACACTCCCTAGAGTTTTTGGCCAACTGAAATACAGTTGCCATGTTGTTCCCCCACAATGCACATGCATAAGTTACTCATAGTCCTTCATTTGTATCGATTTTCCTCCTCACCAGGTCACCTACCAGCTGAAAATTCTCACAACTGCAATGTTTTCAGTCATTCTTCTTGGAAAACAACTCAATGGCACAAAATGGATTTCTTTGGTACTTCTGATGTTTGGTGTCGCTCTAGTTCAGGTGATTTATTTCTTTTTCCTCACCGTGAAATGTGCAAGGGGTTCCATTCCTCTCCCTATTGATACTGTCCTTCAGTGACAGTGCTCTTAAAATCTGTTGTGATTATTTATTTCAATCTATGCAATCGTGATGTCGTGTGGTACACATATGTGTGTCAGACCTTTACATCTTGTACATAGATCCACCTTAGTACAATGACCCTACTACCTCTTCTGGAGGTCAAGGGTTGTTTGAGACAACAGAGGCCAAAGTCTAAATACCTAGAAAAAACAATAACTCCAAAAGTGACATTTGAATAAACTTCACATTTTGAATATCTGAAAGAGATATTCTGTATTTGGCAGACAGTAGCAAGATCAGAGCAATGTCAACACATTCAACTGTTACATCATTTGCTACAAACAAACGCCATCTGGGAGCAGTCATAAGCAAAACCTTGTATGAAAAGTACTCGGATGGAAACTACCTGTACCTGTACTCGGACACTCGGTACACAGATTCTAAATTGCTGTACTCAGACACTGGTACTTAGTACTCGGAACCTCAAGAACTCTGAAGTGCTTGGTACTCATATCAAAGAATTTGGATACAAACAATTTCAGAAACCATATCATTTTATGTGAAGGTCAAAGATCACTTCAGGTCAATAAAGGAAGGAAAAAATGTCTGAAAATCTGTACAATAGCTGCAAAAGTTAAGCTTGGATAAACTTCTCCTCTAGATAATTAAAATCCACTTTTGAGCAAAAACCTGTGTGGACATTGGTCAGAGTAGAAAAAATATGGCAAGGAATCACTAAGCCTTGTGGATTGCTTTCTGGTACTTTCAGGTATGAATGCACCAATATTGAGGACAGGAATCTTGAGTGCACAATGCAACATGCAAACTGTGGTACAGAATCACTTTTATTAAAGCACGCTGGCTTTCCTGCGTGGCTATGTTGATCTATCATCATATATATCTTCCATTTCAGATGCCATCCGGCACCCAAACGAAGGAGAAAGAATTGACAGCGTCCGGTCAATTCATAGGACTAATGGCCGTCCTGTCTGCGTGCTTTTCTAGTGGCTTTGCGGGAGTATATTTTGAAAGAATCTTGAAAGGCACCAAGCAGAGTATATGGCTAAGAAATATTCAGTTAGGTGAGTAGTGTATGCAAATTTATCAACATCTTAGCAAACCACTGTTATGTTTAGAGATGATTAGATTAGAAAATGTTGCATCAAAAAAGATTTGCAAACAGAGGCGATACAACGAGATACTTAACCACTATTGAATATTAAAAGGAGGTAACACATGTTGCATGTTTTAAAGGAAGTGAGGTTAGTTTCTGAGAAACAGTTGTTGGGACCATTCAACTAAAATTTGATGTGGAATGGGTCAGCCTTGGTAACTTGTAAGCTTCCTAGTGTTTTTCATGCATTATGAATTCCTGTACGATGGGCCGATGGTTTGGACACTAAAGTAGTTTTCACAGTGGATCTCTGGGATACATATTCTCATCAATATTCAATGTTGTATTTACCCCTTTCCCTCCACCCCCCCTTTTTTTGGTGGTAATGGAAACCCAGGGAAACTTTTTCTGTGTAGTCATGAACATGAAATTGTCTACGTTTAGTTAATTAATAGCAAGTAGCCCAACCTTGTTAAAAACTAACTGACTGATTTGAATGTATAACTTTAACGCTGCTTGTTTTAGACTCTATATATGGAGTATCTCTTTGACAATGTAGCATATTAGCATTTTGATATGATTTATTTGTAAGATCAAACTTTTCCCTTCCCCCCCCCCTTCAGCCCATCAAAGCAGTATACAAACCCTATCTGTCACAAGTTAAAGGTACTTGCAACATACACTGGATGCCAACTGAATTTGATACTTTTATGGCGCTTTTCAAAATGCCTTTTTCTTTTAACATTCTCAGCATTTTTTGGTATGATCTTTGGATTGGTTCCTGCCTTTTGGTATGATACTCCAGCCATCCGTGAGAACGGTTTCTTTCAAGGATATAATAAATTCACATGGGTCGTGATTATTCTCCAAGTAAGTGACTCACTTTAAAGTTCATTCTATGTCAGCGATTTTAATAAACAATGTACCTCTAAATTTGTTTTGAGGTTTCGAGGTAGAAAAACAGCAATTAGACACGTTTCATTTGCCAATTACAATGACCATACAAGTAAACTTTTCAAAGATCTTAACATCCTCAAGCTCCCTGATTTAATAATGTATATGTAGCCACAATTGCCTATAGAGCTATTCATGGACAGGTTCCACCTGCTTTCGACAATTTCCTTGTTCACAACCATGCGATTCACAATTATAACACACAACACATACAAAGTTTACGCCCTAATCGCATTCACAACAATGTAGGAAAATATAGCCTTCGACATCGTACAAGCATCACATGGAATTCTTTGCTTCTTAATATCAGGTCACAACCTTCCCGAAATTCGTTTTAAATACAAATTAAAGAGATTTTACTTCAACCTATACTGAGATTGTGGTTCCTTCTTTCTTTCTTTTCTGTTTCTTCCTTTCTTCTTTTCTTCTCTTTTTCTTAGTTCTTTTCTCAATTCTTTTTTGTTATTTGTGTACTCTATGTACAGGGAGTGTATTTATCACTAGATAAGCTCACAAGGGTTTCTTGATACACTTCCTTTCACATTCCATAACTCTCTGTATTCGCTACTTTTGTTGTATATATGTTATGAAAAAGCAAATAAATAAAACAAAACAAACGAAACAAAACGAAATGTTCTATTTAGGTTGTTAGGACAACTAAAAGTTGTCTGTCCATTGGTCTCTCTTCATTTGTAATTAGTTTGTTTTCATTCCAGTTAACCTCTGAAATAGATCCTGCTAGGATCGAAACATCAGGCCCTCTAACTACACAAATAAAAAAAAAATGTTCCTTTTTTTCAAATATTCTTTTTTTTCTTTCCTTCGAAATTTTGCTCTTTTCAAAGTCTTTTGTGATCCCCCTGTCATTTTTTTCCGCGGTTCGATTTTTTTTTTCCAGCAGTAAGTGATAAAGCCAGTGCTGGACTAAACAGTTTTCTAAAGTTCTATTTTATCTTTTTGTTCATAATTTTTCTTTTCCTTGATTTTTTTTTTTTTTTTTTTTTTAAATAAAGGCACTAGGAGGTTTGGTCATCGCAGCGGTCATCAAATACGCTGATAATATTCTCAAAGGCTTCGCGACGTCCCTCTCCATCATTCTTTCAACCGTTGTCTCCTATTATCTCCTCAATGACTTTCAACCGACCAGGTAAAGTGATCAACTGGGTTTTATGTCTTTCAGTCATGTTGTAGCAGGCTGGTAGCATTTTCTAGTGTGTGGATACCTCTGCTATCCAGATATAAGTGAGAGCACAAAAGGATCTTTAGAGTTGCCTCTCTGTTTCCAGAAATGGAATAGAAAAATGTAAAGAAAAACTTGCCAAATCTCAGAAACTTATAGTGAACAGTGAAAGTCTGGGGCAAGTTGTCCTCACTTTGGTAGAATATGACTTACACATTAAAAAGGAAAACAACATAATTTCCCAGATTTTGAATTTTGTTAGTGACGATCTCTCGTCATTAAAGGCATTGAAGAATCGCCCCAAACAGTGTGCGGCCATCTGAAAAAGTGAACTTTCCGTTGCTTGCAAGTGACGTTTTGTTCGTGTCGCTACAAAATGCAGACAGTAATGAAACGTGATACCTTGTTATCTTTAGCTGGACCTGAGATGTCCATCGCTGTATCGTTTGTATACTGTGTTATGGGTATTGACCGCAGCTGTGTGAACTGACTGTACACTAGTGTCTAATTACTGACGGTAGCAAGTTGTGTGTGCATTTCTGGGATCGATGGTGGTGTCTAACACTTCTGTTACACCTCATTCGAAACTAGGTCAGATTACCGGCATTAGACATTTCTTAGTGACGTTCTCCCGTCATTAAATGGCACTCTGATGAAAATATCAGTATGTTGGTTGCAATCTTCTTCAAAGTACAGGTTTGGAGTCAAACGTATTATCATTTCATTCGCTAAAACAAATGCCACAAGAACGGTCTATTGCAGAAAATATTTTACTATTCAAAAGTTTTATAATAGAAGTAGAAGTATTTAGAACATTTTAAAGGAATGACATAATTTTCTGTAAGAGGGATTATCTTTTTCTTTTTTTCCAGTTTCTTTTTCATGGGTGCGGCCTTCGTGATGGCTGCGACTTTCCTATACGGATATGAATGGAAAGCCAAAGATGCAGCCACGACCGCTCAAGGTACTAGAGTCGTATAAGTGATGAGAATTTGTAACGCTATTATTTCACTGCTTTACTATCAGCTTGTAATAACTCAATTTATACCATCTAAAAATCACATTTTTTTTTCTTTCTCTACTGTGTGAACAAAAAAACTACAGACATCAGTTTATAGTCTTTTAAAATTACCTTGATGATTATTATACCAAGTGGAGGATTTATGTTTTTTAAGTAAATGATTCTAAAATGATTAAATGACTAGTTGGTATTTGAATCAGTTTTTGTGACAATAGTTCAAAGCCTTGAGTATGATGGGTCATGTTCAAGCCATGGTCGCAGGACGTGGTTGGCCCTTCAACCTCTCCCGAAGTATCTGTTTCAATGAAACAGGTCCCCTGTGGATCCCTACGGTCTCATAATACTTGATACACCTTTTAATAAACCCCATGTGTGTCTCCATGCATGAAAATGTATGATTGTGTGATAACAAATTTACAATGGAATAGCGAGTTAGGAATGCAATCACAGGATGTGCCAAAGTACACTGAAGTATTACACACTAGTCTACCAGTAACTTATTAAACCCTAGAGGCCGGGCAAGGCAGAGACAATCTCTCTGTGCACTTAAAAGATTAGCATACTCTGCACATTATGAGGGCAGTATGTCATTTTATTAAAGATGACATTCTGCACAATATGAGGGCAGTATGTCATTTTTATGAAATATGAACAAAATATAAACGACCACGAAGTTCATTAAAAATATTGGTTTCCATCATTTTACTTAATTTATCCAAATCAAGTCAAGTCAGCTTAAATTAGTTTTTATATCTTCAGTTTTTGATGTCTTTTCTGTGAAAAGTTTCATTTTCCATTTTCTTTGTATCAAAGTCGGTCAGAAGTCGCCAGTCATACTTCATTAATGTAGTCATGTTGACATTTGGACTAATGTCTGCTTTGTTCTTCTTCTTCTCCTTTTTTCTTTTTTCCTGATTACAGAACAACATAAATTGTGACATGTCAGATGCCATGATACAACATTTACAACGTATATATGGTATATATGCTACATGTAAATATGGTGTATTAAGGTTACCATAGTAATATGCTCAGCTAGCCTTCTGAGCTTGGTCTGGTTACCTTTGATATTCTAACAGCAAAAAATTAACTCCATTTTATCACATTTTTACTAAATTGTAAGGCTAAATCCAATCGAAAATTGATTCCCATGAACTTTAACAACAACAAAATACTTTGTAAAACAAGTACATTTTCTTATGGATATTTTTCAATGAGGATGTGTATAATTGCAGCCAGTTAGGACAATTGCCAAATGCTAATACCTCTCTGAACTGTACTCCAATATCATGTTTCGAAGAACTGGTATTGACAGTACCAACAGTTCCTAACCTTGATCTCATACAAACACGATATTCATACTGCTCGCGCTGACAATACGAGTGCTCTGAAGCAGGACATGACACTACAGTATAGAAAATGTTGTCCCAACTGGGTGGTAATGGGGTAAAAATTTATGTATATTCATTGAATATTCATTTCACTGTCATCCCAAGATAGGTCGTGGCAAGTATTGCAAGTGTTTGCCTGTTTGCCTGATAGCGAAACATCTATGTCTGCATATTTTATTTTTTTCCTAGTGCAATATTATCCTTTAAAGTACCTGGTTATGTTTTGATGATAGTCCAATTTCTTCTATATTCACTAGAAAAGGAAAGTAGGTATATGGTGTTTACAGAAGTATTTCATCTCACCCAGATTCTGAAATTAAACAGACTCTGCCAAGATTTTAAAGTGTCTGTCCTAACATTAATGAAACAAGCTATCAACAGTATATGTTATTATGGAGGGGGGGAATGTCATCCTACAAGTGTAACCGTAGCTGCCTTTAAGATGTGCTCAGAGAATCAGACCAAAGTTTTCTGTCTTACATTTGTTCCTTCTCATCAATTTTAATATTTTTCAGCTTCATAATATTCCTAAAAGACTGCAAAAATGGAGGCAAGGAAACTATATTCTTTATTTTAGTTTTATTCTTTCTCATAAAAAATTCACCCAAATTGGCAAATTTTTATGCTTTCATGGAAGTTAGCACGGTTTAGTTGCTTGGCAACAAAGCATTTTGACTTTCATATTTCACTGCACGTATGATTTGGAGAGCGTGTATTAATTTAAACTACGATGGACATGATGAACACTTCTATTCAAATTTAGGTGATTCTGATACAAGCATTTACCTTTTAGAAATATTAAAAGAGCCACAGAATGTGTAGATTAAATTCTACACAAATGTTTAGCATTTGGTTTCACATTGTCTTTAATATTGGTCTAGCTTGAGTTAGTTAGTTGTGGCGTATTCAATATTGACACTGGGGTCATTAATTAAGGGAACTAATATAAACCATTGCACATTAGCACTGCACTGTCATCCAAGATTAAAAAGGTATTTTTGCTGTTGGTTGAAATCACCATCTCATACTTCAAAGTATTCTCACTGGTGGTTGAAATCACCATCTCATACTTCAAAGTATTCTCACTGGTGGTTGAAATCAACGTTTCATACTTCAAAGTAGTCTCACTGGTGGTTGAAATCAACGTTTCATACTTCAAATTAGTCTTTACAGGTGGTTGAAAACTCACTGGTTTGTTCCTATATATGTTACATTGAAGCTGACAATATGATATAATTTATAACAAAGTGTGGAAATAGTATCCAACAATTTTAGTAAATATTCCATGTCATGAAACAAAATCATTGCAATTTTTCAAACTTTGATACCCTATGAGCAATTTTCATTCCAAACTAATAGTTAATTAATCAGGAATTCATTCAATTCTTTAACAATGCATTTAACCCGAGGCTTTCCTTATGTTATCGTGCTACATTCAAATCCCAAATGAATGCTTCTTAAACTCTACACATAAAATCAAATTTCTTGACTATATAAAAAAAAGTGAAAGCTGAAAACTTAAACCGAAATTATGCCCTTTCAGATGACATTGGTTGATTAACTCCATAACAATTAACTGCAAAAAGTTTTGCAATTAGAAGTTAGTGTTAACCTAATAGTGAAGACATTATTTAAATTATATAAGGATACGTCTATGAAACTTGAGAGAGAGCGAAAACAAGACCAGTTAATTTTAAAATTATTCATTCTACTGTACTTCTATGATACTGGTATCATTTACATAAAAACAAATGCAAGTTTGTCTTGAAATCCCTTCCCTTCCTTCCATTCTGGGTTGTTTCGAATGAAACTTGGACAAGATCTCTGGTTACAGTACTGTAGCTACTGACTGGCACCCCCAGCATAGAAATGGCTATGTAGCGATTGCCACCAACAGAGGCCACTGGTTGGAATTCCTGTTCTAGCCATAAATATCTTCCAAGAGGTTCATTTGCTATAAACAGGCCATCAAATTTGTGGAAAAATAGCTACAGAAGATTCCCCAATTTGTTACACAAATAATAAGAAGCATAGCTTATTTTTGCACACAATACCATAGTACCTTGCGATATTAATAACGAGCAAAATTCATACACATGCAAGATCTAAAAGCTAAATTATTCATAGACCTCTTATAATCCATTTTGTACTTGTGTGTCTTAGTGAGGTATAAGGCTCGCTCTAAACTGAAAGATAATTTGCTTCCCATGCTCACTGAAAATGTTTAAGGTATCTCTTTCTCATGTTCATATCTCAGACTTCAATGTACCCTGTAACCATGGTAACTACTTAAAACAAAACTCGTTTCTTCTTTTCATTTTCCCAGAATAAAATTTTGAAGAAGTATAATATGTCCAACAAGAGTTTCTTCATTTCTGGAAGAGATACCAAACAATGGGTGATATTTATATCCATCACTTACAAGTAGATATATTAAAAAGATATAAAAGTTTGATAAAAGCTAATTACACTGTATAATCTCCTTGAAAAGTGTGTCAAGGAGGTCCCTGTCCATTTGCAAGTAATCAACTTACAAAAAAGTCAGCCTACTTCTACATCTAAAACCTTACATCGGTGTACAATTGCAACAATTCAATGAATGATAAAAAATTAAACAAATTGGCCTATTTCATTGTTGACAACTCCTCAATTATTTGGAAGCAAAATTATTTGATATGACCCAACTGAGAAACAAATAAACAACTTCATTCCCTCAAGTAAGAATAATTTTTCTGACTCTTTTAAGTTTGTTTGAACAATACATGTCAATCCTTGGATTATGTTTAGATATGTATAATATTTACTAAGCCATTCGTCGTGGGACTTTCAAACATCGAAGGACACTGGGCTCGTAAACAGAAACAAAATGCTCACTGAGGTAAAGATCACAGTATTGAAATTTTAAAACGATCTAGAGATAACAAAATATTTACCAGTATTAGGATTGAATTAAACTTAATTGGCATTTTATAACTAAAATAGGTTTAAACATCTTTTTTGCAGTTATCTTGTATTCTTTATTATGTTGTGATAATTTGGAGGCTTGAATCCAATAGCAGTACAGTTCTTTGACTATGGTCAATTTTTTTTGTTTTTTATTGTAAAAAGAACAAAAAAGGAGTGGTCAGAAATGATGAATTTTTAACTTCCTTTAATATGAGTAGTTCAAACAAAAGAATAAATACATGACAAACAAAATGTTGCAAGTGAATGAATCATAAATTACTTGCTAATTTAACTTCATTTGGTGAACAAATCTTCGCGATAATTTCAGGTGTGATTGAGTTGATTTCTTTCTTGTTTTAGTTCAATTTTAGTAGTACTTACCAGTTACCAGTCTTATTTGTGTGTGTTTTGGGGGAAGAGGCAGCCAAAGGTGATGAGAAGCTGCTATATTACGTCATGGAAGTCATAGTGGAACTCTTTTGACAAAACTTTTTGGCATCATTTTGACATCATTTGCATAATTAGGTTGCAATTTTTGAGAGAAAGTTATCTTAAGTACTTAATGCGGAAAAGGTTCCCATCATTGTTTGCCTCCCCTGTGTGCATCTTATTTGTGAAATATTCCTGAAATTGTTTTGTTTTTGTAAGAGAAAACAGTTCCTATGGTAACTGCAATGTACTCATGCAGAATGTACTCGATGTACTCACACAGAAGTGGTTAAAGGGATATTCTCATTACAGATCTTTTCAATTTTCTATTTCAAAGGAACGTTTTCCACTGTTAGTTGAGAAATGCTTCTCATGATCTTTTCCTGAACTTAAGAAACAGTTGATTCAATGTAACCTATTTTGGACTGGCTTAACCTTCCTTTACTTGAGGAAGATTAAAACCCGTTCTTTCTGTGATGTCATGTCATGTTTAAAGTTTTTCAGACTGCTTTACACTAGCCTTACTATTGTAATCTTCTCTTTTATTTACCTTTGAAAAACCTGAGACATTTGGAATCTTTGCTTATTATCTGTCAACGTTCCCTGTAGTCAGAATTCCGTCAAAATGCGACACTTTTGTAGAAGGATTGCTTTTTTTTCTCTATGGATAAATGATCAAAATATTATAAAGACATTAACAAAAACAACAAAAATAAGATAGCCTTCAGCTCATTTGCCCAGATGACATCATTCACTCGATTGTTGCCAGATGCAATGTGAAGAACTTGTTTCACTGTCAATACAAAATGCTATGAGATGTGGTTTTGACCAATCAGCTGCAACCAACAGAGATCACTTTAATTCAAGCTTACTCAAGTCTTTAAGTTTCATAAATGCACTTAGTTACAAAGCATCCAATCGCATTATTATCATATTAAAGATCACAAGCTGAACATGAATATTCAGTTCCATTATGTTTTTTATGTTTTGGACATTTTCTTTGATCTTTCTCATTGTTTATAATTTCATAGTCTGTTTTCCATTGTTCTTTTTCTTGTATTGTTTTTTAGTTTTGTAAGGAAGCCTGTTTGAACCATTCACATTCATAGTGAACATGCATGGGAAATGTCCAAACTTGGGAAGCTCAAGTTTAGTTGTTTATTTTTTTTTTCCTTTCTGTAGGAATAGCTAATTGAAATTAGTGTGCTAATAAACCAAACTGCTTACTAACTTCAGATTGCCAATATTAATATTATAATTGGAAAATATACAAAACATAGAGGGCCTGAAATTTTGATCTTAGCAGGATATTCTTCCAAGAACAAACTGAAGGATTGAGGTCATTTTAGGGTTACAGTCAATGCAGTGGCATAGCTAGGGGGGGTCAAGGGAGGGCACGTGCCCCAGGCGCCGGGTTTAGGGGGGCGCTGAAATGGGAGAATGAAAGTAAAAAAAATAAGCACTTTTTAGAAAATATGACGAAATTGATGTATGTTGCCAGGCATGACTATTTTCCAGTTACTAATAAGAATCTGAACTGAATGTAGTTGTTTTTATTAGCAAATTTATAGATTGTTATTTATTTTCAGTCCATTTCGACCGTTTTCTCTTTCTTTTTATTCTGTTCTGTATTCTGTAATGACTACATGTTACAGAAATTTCGGGTATGTCAGTATACAGTTCCAAGGCAGTAGATTTCGAAAGGTGGAAATATCATAGGCGTAGGAGCACAATTTGATTTGGGGGGGGGGGGTCTGTAACGACTAGCCCGAAAAATATAACCAAAGTTTTTCGCGCGCTTAGTGCGCAATGTCGTTTCATTATTTCTACTCTTGCACCCGGGCCCCAAAACCTCTAGCTACGCCACTGAGTCAATGTAAACATACTGGCAAAGGTTCAGGTTAAAGGTTCAGGTAGATGCTTTTTTTACTATTCATTACAGAATATCACACAATTGAAATATATGCATGGATTGTATAGAATTTGCCTAATATCTGTCCAGCGTCGAAATAAATTAAGACTATAACCAAATATGCAACATGGAATCCATCAGTGTATGTCACTGGTTCAACTTGTCATATGGAAGGAGCTGATAAACCTTAATATCATATCTCAAAATGCAAGAAGACAAAGGTTTACAATCAAATTTTAAATGTTTTGTTATGTATTTGGGTCAGGAAACCTGTGGTATATTGTACCTGAACCAGGTGTGTATATTTACAAAGAAATCATTGCTTTGGCAACTTGATTTATGAAAAACCTGTGTATGCATCATGTTTGTCTGTAACTTAAAGAAATGGGACAAATTTGTTTCATCTGCCTGGGAATTGAGAAATTTGCAAGAACATAATATGTCAGGACCACTAAATATGGGAGACCCCAGGGCTGCAGTCCCATCAGCCCTGCCCCTAAATTCAACACTGTTATTGGTTAATACTGTATTGACATTATTAGTTGACTCTAGCTCGCTTGATAATATCAAGGCTTCCTTAAGATGACTTTGAGGTAAAGTATTAGAGACCAGTTTCTTATATGGTTATAAAGTTAAAAAAGTTAGGTTATGTGTTTCTTTTACTGAGTCTTTCATCATCTTTAATTTTTAATGTTTTTTTTTTTAACCTATTTGGTAAACTTTTCTAAAGAATTATCTTTTTCTACTTCTCTAAAGAATTGTCTTTTTCTAATTCTTTTGAAGTTATCTAGCAATAAAATTACAATTGTACATGTGTTATTTTTATGGCATAGATTCTATTAAGAGGTACTTAAATGTAAAAATCAAAATTGTTGATTTGAAGGAGGAAAAGTACAGTGTCTAACAAACCTGTAAGTGGAGGATATAAGGCTTGATGTCATGTGGTGTCTTTATTCTATGAGTATCTCTGCAGCTAACATAACCAGTCATTCTGTGAAGTTTTATCTCTTCATTCCCCCACCCCCTTTTTGTTTGTCTTCAGACAAAAATAAAATTCAAAATATTTGCCAAATTGTTTTTTTAGTAAACCTCGGAAAATGGAGCTATGATAATAGAAAGAGAAGATGCAAAGTTGTCTTCAACCTGTAAAATCAGTTTGGGAAAAAAAAATTTTTTAATAAGGATCATCTATTTGTAGGGTCTTGAGTCTGCTATTTAAAGTATGTTGAAATATGAAATGATGAAGTATTAATACATATGATTACAATTATTTGTTTCATTTTTACATATTTTTAGATCAGAGATTGAGAAGGACGGATTGGGGGGGGGGGGGTGTAGAGGATGGGAAGTGCATGTGCAGATGCCCTGATGGACAAAACCCGAATGCAACAATTCCTGTAAGACCTTAAACTGATCTTATAAAAACCTTCAAACAGTTATGTTATGTTTAAACTTGCTTCAAGTCTTTCGTCTTGTTTGTGGAGAGACATCGAAAGTGTGATATGTTTTCAACACATTATAGATTATCTTTTGCTGTTCCATGAGCTATTAGGATGTCTATCATACAGGTTAATAGCGATAGTGGTTCCTCTGTGATGTATATTCCAGACACTTAGAGTTTCACTGCTTCTTTGGCAGAATTTTATGATTTGTAATCTCCGGTTTTAGGTTTGTTAGAACAGGAATAGTAGTAAACAGGACGGAGGAACGGAAACGTTAAAATTGTAGCAACGTCTTTAATGGTACAAATTTAATGGAAACTAGTTACCATTTATAGTGTAGTTTCTATCGCTGTAATCTCTTTTCGATTTGATAAAAATAAATATTTATCTCTATCACTTTTCTTGTCATTGCCCCTTGTTTTTTCTAAGGACAGATGACGAATAGGGAATTTGTATTTCACATATATAAATATCATGTTTATCCCCCTGAGGAGACTTCAACTTTCCAATTACTGAAGTCATTCATCATAAGGTTGTATAAGTGTTAATCAAAATTCCCACACAAGCTATCATGTGTGATATTTGCAACATTATAACTAGAGAGTGGTAACAATCTGAATAGATATGCAGGTTTTTATCCAGGTCTGATGATACTCAGTCAATCCAATAAGTTTATTGTCTATATGACACATGTGTTCAATTCAAGGCGTGGGCCGGAGTAGGGGAGGGGGGGGGTAGATCAGGGTGAAACGCTCTGAAATTGCCTGAAATATATGTCATCGAGAGAATGGGTAACCGCATACACGGATTAAAGAAACGATGTGTGCAGGGTTTTACATGGCTGCGGAGAAACATAGTACATAACATAAGCCGTTTGGGTATCACTTAAAGAATGTTTTGTGCAGGTATGTCAGCCTGTGCCCAACTGCCACAAAAGTCCATCCCCTCCCTTGGGTTTTATATCTTATATTATTTTCCCGCTAAAAATTCAGTTGGAAAATTAATTTTCCTCACTCAAATCAAGGTGCAAAGTGGAATCATTTCTGTATGATTCGCCGATGGGTATGCCGTGCGTTACAGCGATGTTTCTTTACGCACCGCTTCTTCGGTTATTCGGTATCTAATGTTTTTCTCACCGGCTCCCTCTTCCGAGAAATTCTGGATTAACCACTGATGCCCAATCACCTTCACCCTGTGCTCTCCGCTCCCCTGACACATAGTTATACTTCGTTGGTACACACTTTGTTCCCCCTACCATTAAAAGCCAATTGTACCAATATTGTTAATACACGAACAAACAAAATCAAAAAGTTTTTTTATATCTGCGGTTAACGGTTTCAGGGCATTTGTGCAATTAAAGGTCTATGTGTGCACCATTCGCAAGTTTAATATGGTTTCATTCTGAAGTACTTCGATGAGTCAAAAAGCTGTAGACGGGTTATTTATCGTTCATACACATATTAATATTATATACACGGGAAAGACAACAGACCATTCGTCCGCTCAAAGGAAACCGATCACGCTAAGCAGCGAACCAAGTAATTGGCCGCGTAGATCGTGTGCGCTATCAAAGCCTGCACTGTTCTTTCTCTCTAATTTACTGTTGCCATGGGGATTTTTCACTGACAAAGTAGCAACTTTCGTATGAATATCCGAGTGTACAGTATTTTTAATTGTCGACCTTGATTGTTAAAGGAACATATTTCATAAAAAGAATTACTGAACTAGAGAATTATCGGATAGGGTACGGTAATTAGGCGGCATGGGAAGATATGTGAAAGGGTGGAGGAAGAAGGGTTCACTGAGTTGGAGGGGGCAGGCGGAAAAAGGATGCATATGGAACGCCGTATCCGCAAATATTATGACCTCATACATCAGTGCTCTCCATCTTCCTTCTATTAAACCACCCATCCTCACCCCCCCCCCCCCCCACATAAAACCATATGCTATAGTATCATATTTTTTCAAGAAAGTAAACCTATCGACGTGAAGACTAAAGCAATGTGACGAAGAAAGGTTCTACTTTTAAGGACAAATGGATTGATGTTCCCTCACTCAGTATCTCCTAACATTGTGTAGCGTAGGGCCTACTTCATTTTCCTATACTGAGGTATCTCCGCGGTAGTATTAAACACATAGCTGGGCTATTCTGGAAAAAAAGATCAGTGATCATATTATATATGATTGCACCATTCACTTCTATGTTTTGTTTATGGGGAACTTAACTAAATACTCGTGACTCGGCTCCAGCGATCACAATCTCATAACGCTTCCGTTTGGATCAATCCCTGATCGGTTGTGCTTAATAGTTGATGACCGTAGTTAAGCAAATTGAAAATGTTGGCTTCCATTAGCAACCATGTCAACAAACCTTTATATTTTTTTTTTTACAAAACTTGACCTCAGTTGTTGACGATCAAAATTGAATACAGTATATGAATTTGAATGGAATTAAATACGAAATGCCAATTTCAGCCAAGACTTATCGCCGACACTTGCTGAAATTGTATTTTTTTTTATTGCACATGAAATGTTGTTGATTCAGTGGCGGAGCGTCCATACAGTCAGGGGCGGATGCCCCCCCCCCCCGACGGACTCAAATAGACTGCTGGCGCCCTTTTCAGCTTTTTACCACTTTTAACTCATTCGCGATTATTCACTTTTTTATTGCACTCTCATTTTGACATTCACCTATTGACATTTGTCACATCATCTGCAAATTAGTAAGGGTCATATCCGGCGATCTAGGGAGTTTCTTTACTCAAACAAATTCTGTACGCTCCGCGCTAACCTGTGGTGGCGCTCCGCTTAGATAGTGTCGAAAGCGCCCCTACAGACCATTCTCGCCCCCCCCCCCCGACCAATACCCCTAGCTCCGCCACTGTGTTGATTCACTACCGTAATAGTTTCACAAGTTATCGCCAAGCTGTCGCAATGCGTATTAGCTCGTACCGTACAGTGCCCAGTGTCTTAGACAGGTTTTATACAGCCATCGCCGGTGTACTTACTTTGACTAGTCGGCAGTTTCGGGATGTCAGTCAACTGATAATGTCGTCTAGAGTCAGGTGGGGCATCAATGAAAATATATCATCCAACCACTTCTTGATATATTACGAAAATAAGAATAAATTATGATTTATCCCATATTTCACAGTTACCCCCGCCCGCCCGGTGTGTCCCCCCCCCCCGACCCTCCTCCCCTTTTCAGCAGGCCATCTCCCTCTGGAGCATGCCCACATACGGCTTCATATATCTATATATACCACTTTACAATGATGACCGTTAAGTGTATCGATCGTCGATAATATCGTATATGTCGCTTTAACCTTTCTCCATCATCTTTGTCTCTTGTGATGCGTTTACGGTACTTTGTTGTTTCTCCGTAAGTATGTACGGCTGCGTTGTGTAATGCGAACAACGGAAATCATCGCGGTATTTTCGTTTGTATGGAAGGTTTTGCTCAGTTTGTTGCGTGATCTGCTTATTACTATAGTTTACGGCCGAAAACTCCGTAAAATGAAACCGGTATAAAACAAACTCGGATGAACGATAAGAATATATATATATATACGTGGAGGATAAACATCACAGTGCGACACGGTACTTCATGTAAGTATATCTAACACTTACTGTACTTGTTTTGTGATTCAGTTAGTTTTGAAATTGACACACTCTCGACGGAGTGTTTACATCAAACTTAATTCCATTTGTAAAAATCAATAATGAAAGTAGTGTCTCTACGTATTTACATTATATAGGTGGCACTCATTAGTTGCAAAGAGTAGCCTGCGTGTGATAGGCCTATCAACAAAGTGCAAAAATCCGACATTTCTTGTTCATATTTCTTAGTTTTCTGAGGCTCTGAAATATTAAATTTGCACCATTTCATTATACAACCTCGTAAATCTGCCAGTCATGAAGGTCAACAGTCAAATTATGGATGTTCAAACTTTAAAAACAAGCATGGTTATCTCAACCCTCAAAGCGCTTCCCCTAACTGAAATATTTACTTAATATAGCCCTACAATATGCTTAAATAATATGTTTATAGATAACATTATGGGAAGTATGGTTAAACCCGCCAGTTGTAGAAACACTTGAAGAAGCATACTCCAAATAAATACACCATTGACTTACACACTATAAGTATAGCAGTTCAAGTACTGGGGTCTGAAAGAATTTTTCGCTACGGATGAACTAGAGGTATCAGCTATAACGCGTTGGCCATTCATGTCACTTTCGGAGAAGTAGAGGTTTAGCAACGCCAGCCAATCATAGGTTATGTGTCACTTTTAAACAAGCTACTCTACCAATTTTCAGTAGGCAACGCTTCTCTTTAAAGCCATAACATTGTCCATAATTGCCTCAAATATACCTCAGTTTTCGTACCACATGCATACTTTCCACTCATGCAGTTTTACAATAGAGCAATGCGCACACAAAAGACCTTGCTTTGGTAACGCATCGAAAAGAAATGTTCCCGAGTTGCATTTGTGGTAATTTCTTTTTACGTAGGAGAATTTTTGTGTGGATTTAATAGACTCTATACTAACTTAAAGTATCATCCTAGCGTGAACAATTTAAAAATGTTACAGCATGTTAGAATTTCGGGCCAGTACTCGTATCTAAGGATCTTTAAACATGTCAACTGAATCCCGAGTACGCGAGTACGCAATCTTTCACCGTCCTCTACTAGATTACAACATGCGTCGATTTTACGAGTACAAATCCGAAAGGTTAATTCGAGTATACGGGCAAGCTATGCTAGAAATAGTGAACGAACTGAGCTACAAGTCTGCTCGAAATTATGTACAGTCGATTTATGATGGTAAAACAGTGTTGTACTTTCCATCAAACAACGGAACAGTCCGGATGATAGTGATATGTGTATATTCGTGATATAGTGTGATGTAAAGCACTTTAACAGGCGACATGCGTCCACAAAAATCTAAGTTAAAACGGAACGTTAGACCTGAGTGAAATCTTTCTGTGGGTGTTATCCGCCGCGCATGCGCTTCGTTGTGAACTTATTTGAAAAGTTAGCAGCATATCCTAAAAAGCACGAAAAGTTGCCGGTAATCTTACGTTATGATACAAGGGACAGAGAGAGAAAGCGAGAGATAATCCTCCAAGAAGTACTATTGAAAACGTCTAGTATTTTTTTTTAACATGCTAAAATTTGAGGCCAATACTGCATGATGAACAAGCAAAAGTTCTGTAAAAATTTCGTTGCTCAGACATTTTTATTAACTCAGAGGCAAATTGGGATTTTTTCAAACTTTGTATACTTTTCCGCCACTACTACTTGAAATAAAAGCCTGACAGGCTAATGACTTAGGCCTACTTATATTGTTCTGAGAAGCATCGCATTGGTATCGTAAATCGACGCAGAATTATAATATAGCCTAATACACAGTTTAATGTAAGTCATTAAGGAGAGAACTGACTGATCCTCCTCACCCCCACCCCCACCCTACACCCCCTACCCACCTAAGAAAATCGTTCAATGACAAAGAAAGAAATTAAAACCGTTTAAGTCGGAAAAAAAAGTTACTAGAAATATATATAGAAAACAAAAAACGTCACATTCAATACAAGCTACTGTTTTGGTATATGCAATTTAATTATGGTTAAACATATTGTATCTTATTCTGCCCTCTATATCTTCTGTCTTATAAAATGAAAAAGTTTAGACACAAAAATAATAATTTACCACAAAATATTTAAAAAAACAAATTGCTGGTTAGTTTGCAGTTGGAAAATTGGAAAATTAAAGCCGTTCGTATTATGGACTTATGGATATTAATCTCTGCCCCTTTACTGTATACCCCATCCCACCCACCCCCACCCTCTATTTTCTTCCTTGTACCTTTTCCATAATTTCTGATAAAATGTAAAAATAGAGGATGTGGGTGTTATGTGGGCATCATCGATGTGGGCACCATTGTTCGAATAATTCGCCCTCAAATGACATATGACGTCACAACAAGACCTTTCATAGAAAACACTGCACTGGGCCGTTGTTTTCGAGTCAACAGTACCGAGTTGAGAAGTACACCCCATTCAAATGAGTCAGCAACAGACAAAATGTATACCCATCTATGATGACTTTTCAATTTCTAACCAAAATTTACAAAATATTATACTTTTCATGTAATGTCATTTATAAGTTTTAATTATTTTTCCCCAAAACGTTGTTACAACCGATTCGTTTCTTTTTCTTACAGATCAATCATTTCGAAGGTGCACAAAGCAAATCATTATAAACTCATTTCAAAATGTCACGAAAAAATGATCCAATTCCTTCCAAGAATCCTTTTCTGGTCCCTTGTTTTGTTATGGTGGATTATATTTTCCTATCGGCTCTGATAGTGCTCTGGTTTTTCCTGAAATTCACCGACTATATGCCGGGAGTAAAACTGCAGGGCTTTTGGTGTAAGGACCGTACACTTTCGCTGCCTTACGAGGAAGATCGGGTCATATCTGAAAACGGAATGGTTGTTATTTGCAGCGTTGCTCCAGCAGTCGTTGTAAGTTGAGATATTTCAGACGCTTCTGTCGGTATTGTGATTGTAGCCTTGTCTGACTGTCTTTCGGTCAGTCTCTGTGTATGTGTGTCTGCATTCCAATAGCTCGTTATGTATGTATAGTATGTAAGTATGTGTTTTAGATCCTCCTGCAAGCAGGAACTCGCGAAGAAGCCTCATTGGCTTATCAAAGCAGCAAGCTGACCGAAGTCAGTCTCTTACATTCATATTTAACGTCCATGATAATGAATTGTCAATTGTCAACAAATCTGTAACTGGACGACATACATTAATTAATCTTGGAGTGACTCGATCTCTGGACCTTTTGATTGAAAGGCACCGGCGTTAGCCACTGAGCTAACACTCCTGTTATGCCTCTATAGTCAGGGGCGTATCCAGGATTTTCTAACCCGGGGGGGGCGCGAATTACTATCTAAGCGGAGCCCCACCATCGGTTGGCGCGCAGCGTACAAGAAAATTTCTGGTTTTGATACCCCCCAGATCACCGGAAATGGCACTTCTCGGGCTTGAAAATGACCAACCAGATGTACACTTTTTGCCTGAGAACCAAGTATTTCCCAATATGTTTTTTTCCATCCATAACCTTTTTGAAGATTGTCACCAGTCACAATTCATGTTCGACCTCATCGCATGTCCTGTGGATCATTGCTTTTGTATGTGATTCTACGTCGCGGCCCACAACACCCGTCAGCCCCACTTTTCAATAATTGCACGAATAGAGGGAAGTATGATGAAGAATGTTGGTGAAAGAATTTTCGAAAATTCAGACACAGTTAATTTATTGGTGTACAAATATTAAAACTTCTTATAACGGCTATTATAAAACTTCGTTGAAGGAAATGAAAATATAGCAGATATTTCCGAAACCGAACACTACACACATAGGCGTAGGAGGCGGGGGAGGGGGGGGGGCTGCAGCTCCTAATTCGCCATGTCTAATGTAAAAGAGAGTTTTGATATGATTGGACTTCCATGCTTTTCCTCCATCTGCATAAGACATTTCGTTGTTTACATTAGCATCCCGCGGAATACCGCGCAACTTTAATGAACCGTACGGCAGGCGCGGCGGAACGGGAAAATTATTGGGGGGGGGCTAATGTGTGGAGACTATCTAAGCGGAGCGCCACCATCGGTTGGCGCGGAGCGTATAAGAAAATTTTGGGTTTTTCAAACCCCCAGATGGCCGGAAACGGCACTTCCCGAGTGTTTTATGCTGCGAATACCTAGCCCTAAAATATGGGTCTCAAGCCTGCAATTTTTCAGATTGCACGTAAAAATCTGTAAAAGCATTGTAATTTGTATATTCGATGGTGTTTTAAGAGAGTAGCTATTACTCGTAGTGTACTCGCAAAGACGTTTTTGAGTGAAGTAAATTACTACTAGCAATTAAATCCAATAATTAAATAAATGTCATAAGAAAAAACAGAAAGCTATTCTTAATGTAAACAAATGGGTAATTCCAAAAACATGTGCAGTTGCCAACAAATTTCTATGAACCAAGCTCTGTCACGAATGCATGTACCCCCAGCATTTACTAAAATTATTACACCTATATAGTATACGTGTGCATCGGACAGATCGACAAGTATGCATTGAAAAATGGGCAGATGCACGTTTCGGAGCCTTGGTAAATATTGGGGGGCTTATCTTGCATTTTCCCCCCTCGGCTTTTTCATTGGGGGGGGGGGGTCCTCTGCCACTGCCGTTCGGTACGGTACACGATGGCATGCGATGTAATAACCGTTGCTTACTTATATGACAGTGACATGTTGAACGCGCGCGAAGCGCGCCAAAAGTTTTGGTTAATTTTTTCGGGCAAGTCGGGCAGTTTTGAGGCTGTTCATCCTGGAACGCCATTTTCATGCTCACTGATATGATGTGATATCTGCTGTTTGTTTTAGAAAGTCGAACAGGCGCGTAGCGAATAATTTGCCAAGGGAGGAGCGAAGCCTGTAGGCAAATTATCTAAGCGTAGCTCCACCATGAGTTGGAGCGAAGCGTACTAGAAAATTTTGCCCGAAAATGCCTCCAAAATCACTGGAAATGGCACTACCCAGGACCATTTGTTGGCGCGAAGCGTACAGGCAAATTTTTGCCTAAATGCCTCCCAGATCGCTGAAAATGGCACTTCCCAGGCCTTGTAAGTTGCATCTAAGCATTTTCTATTTTGAAATTACTAGCGATATCATAAAGAAACATGCTGAAGGGGGGGGCGGTCGCCCCCTTCCCGAAATGCGTCATGTTCCCGACGACACGGTCGAGTTCGAGACCAGCCACAGTTGGTTTCATAGCACAATTCTTCAATTGTTTAAGGCGTATGTACACATACACGCGTTATGATAGACCATATATAGTATATGTATAGATCATTAGTGAGAGAGGAAATATGGAAACGTCAAAAATGGAGGGGTAGGCTGAGGCACACGCCCCTTCCGAAATCCTTGCTCCGCCATTGGCTACCCTGTGTATATAGGGATCAGCGCTGTAATGATGTCACTGTTCCTCTTTCTCTTCCCGTTGTCTTGGCGTTTTCTTCTTCTCCCTCCTTTTCTCCTTTTTCTCTCTTTCTTCTTTCTCTTTTCCCTTCCTTCCTCTCCTCCTCTTTTTTCCCCCTCTTTTTTCCTTTTTCTTCTCTTTTTTTCTCTCTTCTTTTTCTTACCCGGGGGGGGGGGGGCGCCCCAACGCCCCCCTGGATACGCGCCTGATAGTGGTGTCTAAAGATCTGGTCTAAAACAAATTTTAGTCTACGGGCCCCCTTTTTAAGTCTGCATAAATTCATGTGACCCCGAGCCCAAGGCGGTACCTCCTGATCCTTTTCTCGTGGGCATGTATGCTTTACGAAATATATGGACACTTCCCATCCACATAGGGCGCGTTTGTTGAGAAGAGTGAAAAATAACCCGCTGTGATCATGTGATGTTAATAAATGGTATACCGTTTCCAAACATAACCGATGGCCACTGGACAGGATGATTGGGTGGTACCATGCCTTATTGCCTTGAAAGTTATTATGAGAGGGTGGTCGGGCGGTACCGTGCCTTATTGCATAGGAAGTTATTTTGATATTTTGAAATTTTGATGTATATATATATATATATATATATATATATATATATATTATAATAATAATAATAATAATACCGTGACGAAATACTGTATATCATACATAATTGAAGCATTATCAGCCTTCGTCGAGGCACAATTAAGGCAACTTAAAATGACGAACGTAATTTAACATAAGAAAGCGGAAGAACACAATTAAATGGAGTGATCTTTTAAATGTCACAGTTTGAAGAATGATCAATCATTTATAGAAATAAGCGATTACATAGCCAATATTGTAGAAATTTGTATTTCTGAATATCATTTAGGAATAATGCATTTATATTTCGCTATGCGGTATGAATAGTGCGGGTAATTACTGACGCAACAGTACCGATTTGATTTGACATAGAAAAAAGCACTGTAAATCAATTATAATAATAGTGATGATGTTTCTCATTTAGCTGTGTGTTGCAATTGGTTTTTTTTTTTTTGCTGTTTACTTACATCAGGTGATATTAACTGCATATGCTGGAATATGTAACAGACCATACAAGTTATGTTTTTGCAATGTTTAATTTTAATGTGTACCATGTTGAGTGATCGTGAAAACATATGGAGGAGAAATAATAATACTAATAATAATGATGATAAAATACTAATACTACTACTACTAATAATAATAATAATAACATATCGATAATAACAATAAATTATTGATAATAATAATGTTCAAGTTATAAAGTATACATGAAAGCAGAACCAATTTCCCCCGACAAACGGAGGGCCACCCCACCTTGATTAAATCATATATGCTTCTGGCCGTTCCAAAGGTTCAGCCCCTATACCTAAATCTTCAGCATAATATACGTAACATTCAGACTATGTATATCGTAACAATTCATCTGTTTTTGGTAGTCATTATCGGTATACACATGTTTTCACAGCACCAGGAGATCCATCACCAATAAATACAAGGAGAGACTTACTTAACATTGTCATTGGTCCTGGTTTCGTTGAAGCCGTCACCCATGTAGAGGGAACAACTGGCATGGGCAACGAGAGGGGCGGGGCCATGGCCCCCACCTCCGATTGTCTTTCGGGGAAATTTGTTCAGTCGGGGCGATTTTTATATTCTGCCGGGCAAGAATAGGACCACTACTACGGGTATAACCTCCAACACGCTCCCTGTTTCCAACCTCACATAAAGTATAATTATTAGCAAAACATTGACTTTTAGGGCTACTTCCGAGAACTTTCTTATAGTCTGAATATGCTACAGAACGTACCATTTGACGTATAAATTTAGCCGCCTTCATAAGAGACGTCTCCATGTCAACACCCCTCTATTATAAAATACTTCTGGATGAAATCCTCTGGTCCTCCCATTATGGTTCAGCCCCTACCTTAATTTGTCGAGAAAGTTTGATTTCATTATTAGTTAAGAGCTACTAATAAAAACCTAATTATAGTCTAAATATGCCTCAGGATATATCATTTGACTCTGGGGGGGGGGGGGTGGGGATAGGACCCCATCAATTGGAGTTGGCTTTAATACCCCCCCCCCATCATAAAGATTAAGGTCAGTACCTAGATCCGTGGGGGGATTGGAGTGTAATATTAGTTATTAGCACAATATTGCGTTTAGAGTTACTTGGATAGACCTTAATTTATAACTCAGAATGCACTTTTTGAAGTTTACAACTTTTTTCTGGAGTGGACCCAAAGATACCCCCTACAATGGGGTCGGCTACAATGACACAAGGGCAGCCACTTCTTAGCTCCTCTGTGACCCTTCCACAATATTGCAACCGAATAAACCGTAATTCCCCCTCCCCCTCCACACACACACATACCTTTGAACCCTGTGCATGCCACTGGGGGAAGGTCTGTGGGTCCTTCATAGACAAAAAGCTAAAATTTAGACGTCAAAATGGTGCGTCTAAGGAAAATTTATACTATAAAATGATGTCTATATAATTATAGCTCTTAACGTAAGGTTATGCTAACTAATACGCTTGATATTTTGTGTGAGGCTGAAAGGGGGTGTACAACCACTGGTCTAATCCCACCCCTCCCCATCCCCGGAAGTAAAAAGTCCCTCGCGACTGAACCATTTTCCTCCGACTGACGATGGGATGTGGGGCCTCAACCATCTCCCTCCCGTTTTCTTCAAATTTTATTGTATTTAAGTAACACTAAACCTGCATCAATTTTGTTTCCCCACACAGCTTATGTACGGGGAGTGGATGCTAGCGATGTGCGATAACTGTGGCAAGTTTCCTGAGCAGAAAGGCCGCAGCAAGATGGTCGTCAGTTGTAGCCTTCGTATCCATCCTTGCGTGAGACGCGTGGTGCGTTTCTGTGGTAGGTTACACACTAGGATATTGGTTTATATTTATACTCCCAAACGTGCATGCCTTAATAAAAAAAATAGTGCTGAACTTTTCACCACCCCTGCGGCCGGCGGACAGGTTTGGACAGAAATATACGAAAACAGAAAGAGATATGTTCCAATTAAATTTCAGAGAAGTTGCTCTTTCTGATATGTAGATTTGTGCCTGAACATTCATTACGAGGTAACACCTTATATCTGGCATCCCGCCCAAACACTTCCCCGTGGTCGGCCACTGCGCTCCCACTCAATACAATGTATACCCCATCCCCGTCAAAATCATGTGAGTGAAGTTCTATTTTAATTTTCTACCCTCCATCTCCCCATGAAATTTAACTGGAAATTTAAGTATCAGATCTTAAAATTCCCATTTCCTTCACTTGGGTATGATAACTTACCTTTCATTTGCTGACTCGTTTATTGTAGTCTGAAGTAAATCCTTCTCAAGTAGAAAATTCCAAGAACCGCATTCAGCTTATAAATCTTTGTTACTCTTTATAGTGGCACAATAAACGCTACTAGTACTATACTGTAAAGCGATGGTAAAAGTCAATGCCTTTTTATTCCTTCTCTGTATGTCTATTGACATTATTGTAACAATTTGTTGTGACTCGTGTTCCGAAAAAGATTGTGAACTTTTCCCCATACGACGACTATATATATACGGTATAACTCAAGTAAACTGTGACTCAACTCGAGCCAGGAAAACCACTGGCAATAACTTGACTCGACCGTTGAATGAAGCGAATCGTTATAACTTTAAATATAATATAAACATATGTAACTGTTCTTTTATCCCGCAGTGTATTAACAATTTTAATATATATATATTTAAGTTTAAATCACTTTATAGTGGTATTGATAGCGAGCCTTATGCCAACCTTTAACATTTTATGGTCATTTTTTCCTCAAAGGAAACCTAGTCTACATATCATCTTCTTTGAATTCAGGCATATCAGTGCATGATAGGCTATATGTGTAGGTCTATTAGCCTAACTATTGAAGCTGCTATTTTCAAATACAAAATATTATTAGCATAAAGAGAACAGTATGATTACTTCACTGCTTCTATGCGTAGCTGTTCAAATAACTATATATATACTGCTTCATTAGTGGTCTTCAATGTGTCTATACCGGTTGTGTTGTTGTATCAGTCCTAATGTGCGTGATCTATATTGTTTATGTGATACCCAAAGATTTCCTATATCTCAGTCTATGCGTTAGTTGTGAAAATATGCCTCAAAAGCTAAGGTCTTTAATAATTATGGACGAAATTGTATCTGGTCAACTAGGAATCACAGATATAATGACAGTATATTTCGGAGACGTTTTATCAACGTCACTGCCGGTCAAAGCCTATAAACTCAATTTAGCGGACGTATAGTCTTTATCTAGACAATTCATGTTCAAATTTATATGGTAACCTTTGAAATATATATTGCTTCATCAATTGTAATCACTTCAAACTTCTGCAAGTTATATATAGCAATGAATGATAAACTATGTGTACATTTCTATCAGCATACGGTAACATTCCAAGTACTGTTTGTATAATAGCTTTAAATGTCAACATCCATGTTAAGTAATCAAGTCGAATTTGTTTACATCGGAATACAGGTTGAGATATGTCTGTTTACATTGTGGTGTAGATGGCCACGTACAGTTAACAAAGGAAGTTTTCAATGAGTTGATGGAAGCAAATAACAAGCTGTAAAACTTTGAAAGATTTGTGGTGAATGCTAAATGGGTAAACTACTCAGCGAATTCTTCCTTGACGTGTTACCTAAGAAAGTACTCGTACATCATTATCGAACGCCATGTTTTAGATTATACGTTAAACAGTATACTAGTTCTACATAAGCATTTGGCAGATTGTGAGAAACCAAGTCTTCGGTTTAGTCTATTGAATAAATTAACATAAATTTCCCGCTCTCTTTTCATCACATGAAAATGTGTATGTAAATGGGTACCATCTTGTGATACACCGTGGTATACAAGATATAAGAATGGGATGTTATTTCTTACACGAAGAAAAATGATACCTTTACCTGCAGTGTCACTTGAATTTTTTATATTTTTTTTATATGCAGGCCCATATCTCATTACACCGTTATAAGTGCATGTGTTCTTACCTATTTACTTTATTTTAATTTTTTAATTTATTTATATATTTATGATGCATGTATATTAATGATGGCATCCAAGATGCATTGGAAGTCAGTCTTCTGTGTGATAGACCAAACCAACTAACTATTTCATTCTCCCCTAACGTTACATACACAATATTAATTTAAGCATGTCCGAATTGTAAGTTTAACTACTATCATTTCAAGTTTGATACAAAGTTTTCTGATTTATATTTACTGAACATATGAGACGTTTAACTTGATACGTGTACGGAGATGACCCTAACCGGCCCTTACTTTCCATTTGACCCACAAAATAGCACGGTGTCGCGACCACAGAATAAGTTGTGAAATTCTTCGCCGCCCCGGCACATGTTCCCGTGATAATTTGTCATTGATAAAAGATAAAAACCATTCATTTCGTTTCGTCAGGTGTATTCGCTGTTGGATTTTTCTCGACGTGGATTCTAACGGATTTCACTCAACGGTTTACCGGTAAACTAACACCGTACTTTCTCACCGTATGCCGACCGAACTATGGTAACTTGAATTGTTCGCAGTTTGTGACGTCATATGAATGCGATACCAACACAAATGCAACGTTAATAGATCAAGCCAGGTGAGATTTGAGGTAACAGCCAAACATGAATTTACTGACCCAGTGTTCAATTGAGGCAGTGTAACTTGTTCGTATGTGTCATAGCAGTCACCATGTATAGCATTCAATTCATTCTGCTGTAGTTAAAAAAGCGAATGTCCTGTATATGTACATAACCCTCTCAGGGCATGGCGGAAGTTTAAGCAAACATAAACACCGAATTAAGCACTCACTATCTTTCGTTCAAGAGGAAACGTTTTCTAATTGATAATCTGTACGTTGATAATCATAGGCGTAGGAGGCCGGGGGGGCTGGGGGTGCTGCAGCCCCCAACCAAATATTTTTGTGAAAATTCGGGCAATATGCTGAGAATTTTTTGGGCACCTACTGAAAGAGAAATAATTTGCAATGTGTTTTTCAAAGGTTAAAATTATATTATTATTATCATTATTTTTGCAAAAATAATGATAATAATGATACATGTATAATTACATGTAAATAATTACATGTAACGACTTTCCTAATAATTATAATCAATATGGAAGGGTAATAACACGGCAAATGATTGTATGATATTGGCATGCGATATTATAACCGGTGCTTGCCTATATAATATGCAAATCAACATAGCGCGAGGAAAAATTTGGTTATATTTTTCGGGCGAGTCGTTACAGCCCCCCCCCCCCCCACAAATCAGATTGGGCTCCTACGCCTATGTTGATAATGAACGTTAACCTACAATGGCTATATCCATGCTGGTTAGCATGTACAGGCTACAAGACCAACGGCGCAACCACCTTAATATACTGGGGGAGGGAGGGGCTAGGAAGTTAAGTCGTCTAGTACGTGGATAGTGTCTAAGGTCCTCCCTTTGAGAAATTTGGATAAAATGGAGCATGCCTAATTGCAACATGGTGCTATAGTTTGCACAGTTTGAAACGATATTGACAGATTTTTCGACTGTTAAGGTAGTATCGCATATACCTGTTATATATTCATGTAGTGTCCACAAGTCAAGTTTTTAATACTGTCTGAGAATGGGAAGGGGTGGTTTGAACCCGACCATGATTTTTGGGTGGCTAAAGAGCCCCCCCCCCCACCCCGCACAGAAGTACACGACACCTCTGACACCCCTCAGAATCGATTCTCGGAATGCATAAGAGCTAGCTTGGACTATGTACATATAGGCAACCTCTCGAAACGATAGAGATAAAATTCCCGAAAAATCCCGCGATATACGGAAATATTTCACGACAAACTTTTAGGTTGCCATCTTAGTTTGCGGACCGTGGGAATGATGCACGGGAGAGTTTAGTATCCGTTAAACTTGACGCTCATTAGCATATTATAGGTTATATAGCAATTAGATAATGTTTCATAATTAAGAGCCCCAATTCTTATGCCCTAGATGATGTGTGCGAAGAGTATTGTTGCGATATTTCGCGCAGTTAGGTAGAGAAAGGTGGGGTATATGATAATATTACCCACTGGCGATTCAGTCGTATTAATGCATATTGACAAAATGCTTAGCGCACTGTGTGAACGTGAGCTTTTAATTGTTTGTGTTTTCTAGCCAGCCTAGAAGAAAGTTCTTTAGTGACCATCCAACAATGGATCCAAACCACAAAACGTGACACACCCTACAATGACTGCATCCTCCCCCCCCCACCGCACCCAACCCCCCCCCCCCCCCAAATCACCGCCCATGGTTAAACGTTTCATTTAGCCCATCTTCGAATCAGAAGCGATTACAACTTAGGTATAAACTTCAAAAGTTAGCAAACGACTCTATGCCACATCTGGGCCTACGTCAATTTTGGGGTTAAATAGGTTCTTCGACTGGACTAAGCCGTTACATACTCGCTAATAAGGAACAATCACAAGCTATTATCCAAATAGTTCTCTTACCTTGTCTCAATGCTTGGCTGGATCAATGATCCAATCCAGTACAGCGTTGACACTGATATTTTGAGATGTACGGAGGTGAATTGATTTTCTTTACTATGCGATTATCTGAACATGACGGACCAACGAGCGGGATGGTTTTACGGATCTCCTTTTATACAAAGAATAGGGTGCACAAGGGGAGGGGTGGGGTTGATCTCCATCGTCAATCGGGGGAAAGCGTGCAGTCGGGTGGGAGGGTGAGGGCAACACAGATGACATTTAAATTAGAGGCCAGGAATCTGCTTCAAGATTCACATAATGGAGTTATATATGTGCAACGATTAAACCATCAGAGCGATGACCGAAATATTGCAAAATTATGTAGAAATATTCCAGCCAATCATACGTTAGTATACCGTTGAATGTTTTCTCAGACACCTAAACTTCAAAATATTGAGTCTTTTTCTGCATAATTCATGACACAAAAATACCACTTAAATAACATGAAATAGATCAATCTTATTTGCAGATAGGTCAGAGGAAAAAAGCCCTTCATTATTGCGAATCAAACTCTGAAACGTTCTTTAAATTAACGATAACGCTTTCACATGACAAAAAGTCGTTACTTAACAATATACCACATAGAAACATATTTTACATGTTATTAATTAATATATGACGGCGTTTGATTTAATTTGCAGGAGGTCCTTTCCATCCCTGCATGCATCACTGGGTTCATTCTCGTCGATTTTCATGACGGTAAGACAGACATTTTATTAAATTTACTTCTATGAAATTGCTTTATACTCTTATATACGGTACATGTCGTTTTACTGAATTGATTGTTTGTACATTGTGTCTACTACATCATGTATACGTAAAAGAGTCGAATCGCGAAGGAGTGGGTGGAAAAGGAAGGTTAACCAAACCCAGAATCAGTTCTTATTGACGATATAGCCTGCAGTGCTGGTAAACAGATGTTACTGTACTTAACATTGCGTATATTGGGAGAAGCCACACGTTGATTGTCAACGACTGCGAGGAATCATCGGGCTTTCGCCTTTTCCCAAAGATTTTAGTGTTGTCATAATAGTGCGGCATTAGCATTATTCTCCTTGCAGGTGGAGTTAATATTAACAATTAGGTCAGGACTGAGATGGTGACGTCATCATGAGAAGAATGCTAAAGGGTGACTTTAGGCCTGACATAATTATGTTTTGTTGCAAACCTGTTTGTTTTGTTGCAAATGTTTTGTTGCAAATACAGTGCTGTCGGTTTGTCAAAAAAAATGTATTTATTTATTTATTTTTGTTGTTGGAGAAATGACCTTTTAAACAATGTAGGTTAATCAATCAAAGTGAGTTGGACTGCATCGCCCTATAAGCAGATCATAAGGTCAGATGCAAAAACGAATTAACGGGAATATATAAGACGTTTGTGTCATCAATTACATTTTAATAATTCATGACAAACTTGTCAAGGACAATTTGTGCTTGAATGTCATCCACGTATGCACTGTTGTAGATATGAAGTTAAAAGAAAATTTTAAAACAATTTTATCAAACAATTGATATGAACATACAAGTCTTCACTGAGTGGCTGATGTCATCGTCAATTAAAGGAACATTGCATAGATTAAAAATAGGTTAAATAGGTTAAATAGGTTAACTGGAACAGCTATTACTAACGCATTCAGCTTCTTCTTTTTGTTTTTTATTTTCATGAATTATGACGTAATCCTTCAAAGAAACATTCCGAACTTTTAAACAAAGTTAAAGGGGAATATCCTGAAAACCAAAAGAAACTGCAAAACTATGTCTTGTGGGAAAAATTACTTGTGAACACGACAGTCATGCTTAAAGTCGTATTGCAAAGTGTTGTAACTGTATGGGAGGGGATGCCGAGGGCGAGGGAGAAGGCAGAGGGGAGAGGGGAGATGGGTAATGGTCCATGTTCAGCTGACATCGTGAAATCCATTAGGAAAACAATAGATTATCTAAGCGTGGTATTATAGTATATATAGACGGACCTACATAACAAACAACTTACAATTGACAAAACAAAACAAAAAACAAAACAAAAACAGGAGGTTAACAATATTAAAATTGCTATATGGTCTTCAGGTATGTATATGTTGTTGTCGTACTAAAGAAGTAAACAGCAATGCAATATTGACTAGAACGGTCAAAAAGTGAAAAAATGTGACAATGTATACTTCAATGGACGAAACAACTTGTAACATTACTTCATATGTGAGGACATATTGTTTTTATTTCACATCTATAGATATTGGAGAATATTTATGTTAATTATAAGCCTTTGTTGTTTTACATTCGATTGCGATGTTTCTCGTTCATGTCTTTGACGTCACAACAGGTAACTAATTAAAGCTGTGTATACAGTTAAATTCATAATAGTCGCCTGTTGACGTAACACGTTTTTGTCATTAACATGTTACACTTCAAAATCGTATCGTAGAAAATACATTCAAATTAAACATTTTTTTTTTTTAATTTTCAATTTTGTTTCGTTACAGGGTTGGTCACTTATTTGGTTTTAATCAATTTGACGGTGACTAGGCATATAGGAAGAGTTATAAATACGTCGGTAGGGAAATGGGATGGGGTGGAGGCTGGTAGAAGGGTAAACAGGGAATGGATGGCACATTGTTTGTTTGCTTTTTCTTTTGTGTGCAAAATGCAAATTGTACATATATGAATATAATGAATATAATTGTTTGACGTGATTGCTTACTTCAAGACTAGTGTACATATCGCTAAACGACAAACTAGTGGAGGGGTTTCTTAAATTAATGGATGCTCCCCACCTCCTTCCCACTACCCACACGCCCACCCACACGCAGTAACTTACCAATATCACTGATGAGGTTGCATACTCAAATATAATTATTTTCTGTTTATTTTTTTTTTTCGTTTAATGTAAGATACCATCTATACGTTTCTGTATACCTCACTCATTTTTTCTTTCTTTCTGAAGGCTTACATAACAAACCACGTGGTAATACCAAATGCAAGATTACCTCCTGTTCTTTTGGGAGTCTCGTCCGTAGGGGGAGCCTTTATGTGGGGTGCATCCAGAGTGATGTCTCATCGCCATTTCTGGATCGACGTCTGGACTGGTTTCGCGATGGGTACTTTCATAGCTTTGTACCTGGTATGCCTTTGTTGACATGATATTTTCTTTATGTATTTTTGGAATGCAGCACTATGGGGATATCACATGATACTATCACCCCTCCACCATCCCTCAACCCCACCCCATTTTCAGTCAGGTACACCTATCTGATCTTTTGGGTCAATTCAGGTGTTTCAAACCTCCAGGAAGCAATATGTTACCTTGTAAAAAGCGGACACCAACATTATGCATATTTGACTTTGCATTTGACCATTTTTGTTGATATTTCATACATGAAAACTTAACACAACTCGACAAATATCATATTGTAGTCATGTTACAATACAAGTGTAAGATATCAGCCGAACAATTTAACAAATTTTCTCAGGAAAAATAAGTAACTGAACTTGATGGTTGCTATGGTCATTTATAGTTTGGACTATTTATTAATCTAAAGGTGTAAGCAGTCTACAACACTTCACTGTGGTAAATTACTCAGCTGAACCACAATGCATCTTGAAAGAGATATTCCTGTGACAGATACTGTAAGATTTTACACTGAAGAGAAAATTTTTCCCAGTACATTGATTAGTACCGTAGTAGTTGAAAAGCACATCTCAATATCGATCCTGTCCCTAACTCCAGACATGGTTAACTGAAATTAACCAGTTGTGACTGACTAAACCTTCAATTACTCCAATAAGTGGGTAGGTGGTCTGTGATATCATCACGGCAATGGTTTTAAAGGCTAGACTTAGGCGATTAAAATCTTCTTGTTGGTTTATCCTTGAAATACGGACACAAATCGAAATTTTTGCGTAGCTGAAAAGATTTCCCTGTAATTTTAAATTAATTAAATGCAACTTTTTTTGAAACAATTATTAGTTTCTCCTCTGTGCATAATTGATTGATTTTTTTTTTATTAAAAGAAGACAGTTTCAAGTGAATTACCCTGACGATATTCAATCTGACGTTGCCAGATTCATAATAATAATAATAATAATAATAATAATAATAATAATACTTATTATAACTGTTTTTCTCAGGTTGTATGTGTTCTTCAGTCCTTCAATGAATCTTGTCGGGCCAATGACGACAGACCGTGCTTCGAGGATAACTCAAATTTCTTCAGCACATTTCCATCTTCACCGATGCGATTTCCGAGGATTCACCACATTTCAAGACCACCGGTTAGTATTTTTGAAAGAGGCTTTTTGTCATTACAGTACATTTATTCTGCAAATAATATACAGAATAGAACCTCAACATTATATGTATGTTAGGAACACTGGCCAGTTTGGCAGATATGTTCGAAAGTAGTTGACATGAAGCTCATCAGAATGGGTTGCAAATATTAAACCTGTCAATTTCCTTTAGCAGTTTCCAAAAATACTTTTATGGAGGCTCCATGTCTCAATTTGGGGCCCGATAATATATGGCGTCGGCAGGGAAAATATGGGATATGGTGCTATCCCCAGTCAAGGCATTTGACGCTTGTATCGATATGGCTTTAATGATACCATTTAGACTCTACGTTCTGTTACGAACTCAAATTTGAGGAAGAGGGACACAAAACTTTGCTAGAGATGGGTCTAAGGGGAGGGGGACCTCCACGTGTGTTTCGGTAAGAGGGCTTAGATTCAAGAAAATATGGTGCCATTTGCAAGAACATATGGGAGGAAAGTTTGAAAGGTACGTGTTTCCATGGCTACAGCCCTGTATATATTAAATATATCAAACATTTACAAAACATAGTACGGGTGGATGGGTGGGAAGGTAGGTGCGCAGTTATCTCATCTCAGTTACCCTGATGGAGATGTGTTTTACTAAATATCCCTTGTCATGCGACGCACGCAACTTTGACTAGAAGTGTCAAATACTGAATCAATTCAGTTCAGAGAAATCTCGTGCTATGCTGGGTATACGGCTAATAAGGAAAATCATACGAGAAGAAGATATCAGACCGTGCTATTAAAACAAGTCGCCCATTCGCGCGTATATGGAAAGCCGTTTTGGAAATTAATGTAATATGGGACTGAAAATATGAAGGCGTCTGAAATTGAGGGCTATTTCAGATATCTGAATTTAGAACTTCACACGTTGGGAAATGTTTACACCTTTTGTAACCTTCTTCATTTCTGTAATATATGCTGAATGTGAATTTGTCATCGGTTTTCCGTGCAAACACACAAGAAATGAAATAGAATTCAGATATGAAGAATCGCGTGACGTGTTCCGTCTTCAAGTGGCCCGAAGCCTTGCACACATTACTTTAACATATATGATCCTCCATGTTAAGTACTTTTTCCTATGTGTTTGTCCTTAAAGAATAGGTTTTGATTAATATTGATGCTACTAACGAAAAGAATGTCAATAGAGGAAGCCAAAAAAATGCATTTTATTACCACAGATATTCAGGACTCATTTCTCAAATCATCGGAGCCCATTCATTCGAGGCGCCAAAACTGATAAATCACCCAAAACTCTTAACAAAATTAGTATCCAAACATGAGCCAATTTGTGTAAAAAATAAATGGTTTAAAGTAAACTTTCAAACTTGCCAATTACGAAAGCATGTTCCTCTAATCCTGATATGGTATATACTTTGGAGTCACTCCAGTCACTCCAGATACCGACCTTGCAAAATTGGGAGGGGTATCGCGGATTGCAAAGTCGACAATGACTATAACGCGAATCGCAAAGTCGGTAATTACTAATACGGTTAGATTTGTCCAACACGGCAGCATGTACTCAAAGCCGAAGCCAAAGTGAATTCATCAGGTCACACCCCGGAGTCTATGCATGCTAAGTTCTTCAATACCGCCCTCACTAACTCACGGGGAAACTATCCATTGATCCATCTGTTCGTCTGTCCCGTCATTGTGTCTCACTATTTATTAATATATGTCTTTATTGAAATTCTCCCGTTATTTACTGAAAGTAATTAAGGAAAGTGATTGACTTCATTATTTGGTCCTCTTTGCTTTATATTGATCTGTCAACAGTTAATTTATCACTTTAACATCACATGACGTCATTTCACAGAACGGTCATCCACATCGGAATCCAGTGTACAGTGAGGAGGATGAAGATGTTGCACATATCGAAATGATGCAGACTGGTGGCAGCAGATGACCGGTGATACTCTATACCATGGAAAAGGAAGGGTGAGGGGGACCGAGGTGGGGGGGTGCGAAGAATACTTTGAACATATCGAAATGATTCAGACTGGTGGCAGCAGATGACCGGTGATACTCTATACCATGGAAAAGGAAGGGTGAGGGGGACCGAGGTGGGGGGGGGGAGGGTGCGAAGAATACCTTGAACATATCGAAATGATACAGACTGGTGGCAGCAGATGACCGGTGATACTCTATACCATGGAAAGGGAAGGGTGAGGGGACCGAAGTGGGGGGGGGGGGAGGGTGCGAAGAATACTTTGAACATATCGAAATGATACAGACTGGTGGCAGCAGATAACGTAGATAATATTTCTACGTGATAACTATTTCGGTATTTTTTTTTTTTAACTTTTAAAAGATAGATATATATTTATGTAATCCCGGTGGAGGCTGGCAGTTTTTTCACTGTTCTTGATTTTCAAACTCATTAAGATTTTCATTTATATATATTCATTTGCCGTTGTCGTTTACCTCCATTTTATTAACATAAAGTATGTTCAAAGTATCTCTTTCGAGATCCGGCTTTAGGAATCACAAATGATTTCGCGTTGGTTAGCACCATGTTTGATCTCTAGAGTAAGGCAAAATATGTCACCAAAAACAGAACTAGTATTGTTCGATACAGGTGACAAACGCCTACAGTGGAATTACGACCTTCCTTACCGGTTTCGAACCTCTGGACATACAATCAGCGGCCACAGCCTAGTGGTTAGGGTGTCCGCGTACAGCGCGAAAAGGCCCGGGTTCGAATCCCGGTGGAGGCTGGAAGTTTTTTCACTGTTCTTGATTTTCCAACTCATTACGATCTTCATATATATATATATATATATATATATATATATATATATATATATATATATATATATATATATATATATATATATATATATATATATATATATATATATATATCCATGCAGCCCTTGTCGGTTAGCGTTTATTGATTCTTTCATAATAACGATCCATGTGTATATAGATATAAACGTTATAATGTGTGACTTTGATATCATTTTAAGAGCATATGCCGCCATGGATTACAACTCTTAATAGAGTCATGTTATGTTTAAACGATTGAATACATAAATAGCAGGAAGGCGGGAAATCCTGTCAGTGCTTTGTAACGACTGGGGTGAGCTTATTATAAATAAACGATATTAGCTACCTATCTGCCTATATACATATATAATCCATCTACCGACATATTCATATACAATTCCACTTTTGGTGTTGTCTTTTGGGGAATAATCAGGCGAAGTAGGAACCATACCCGGACCTTCATGTCACAGACCCAACGTTCGTTTCACTCGAACACAGTGATTCTACTGGTGTGGATGAGTATTAATATGATTTTCCAACTCATTACAATTTCATATGTATGTATATTCATTTGCATTCATTCATTTCATTCATTTATTTCCACTTGATTTAGCAGAGTCGGATTCACAAATGATTTCAAGTTGGTTAGCACCATGATTGGTCTCTATAGAGTAAGGCAAAATTTGTCACCAAAAACAGGACTAGTATTGTTCCATTGTTCGATACAGGTGGCACTGAAAGCCCACAGTGGAATGACGACCTTCCTTACTAGTTTCGAACCTATGGACATAATACAATCAGTGTACATGGCCTATAGTTGGTTAGGGTGTAGATTATATCATATATGAATACGCTATGTATATGTATGTGTACAGAATGATTGAGAAAACAATTGAAGAAAGGGATCCATGTGCAGTTTCAGAATACTATAGAATACATTACAGAAGACTTATAATGAAAATACGTATGCAATAATGTTTACCCTTTCACATGTATTTTAGTTTATTAAACATAGACTGGAAGAGCTCTGTTGAAGCCATGCATGCAAAAGATGTTAAGAGAGTGACTTCTTCAGAAAACTTGAAATCTTTATATATTTCATTGAAGATTTTTTTGTTGTCAGTGCATGCGTATTTCTCAGTATTGGTATTTTGGTTGCTGATTCAATAGACAAACCTTGCAACGGCTATTTTGAATATTTTCCAAATATGCTTACTGACTGTTAGAGAAATTGTTTTCCCCCGATCTCGATTAAACTATGGATATTGATAACGACAAGGAGGTAAGTAATTGTTAAATGTTAGGTAATTTCTTTCTCTTTTAGGTTTGATGTAAAAATTGTAAGAGAGAGTTCATTGTATTTCTTCTTCCTCTTCTTTTTATAAGCATTCCTGTTCGAAATATGTGATCTTTATGGAGAATAAAGACGTCGGAGAAAAGAGAGCTTGTGGTTAATATTACCTACGATTTCACTTGCGCATGCGCAGGGGCTTACATACGAGGGAGGGGTGGGAGGGGGTGAGAGAGAGAACAAGAAATATATAAATGTGTTGTAGCTTCCGCAGGGATTCCATTGAGTGAATCCTCTCTATCTCTCACACATTTTTGTTTTTGTATTGTTTGCTTTCCTACAAAATGCTGCAGCGTCAAGTCGGTCTCAAAAAAAGCTATTCGGGCTCCAAATGGCACTTCGTTCCCTTGAATATATACGAATGCGCAGTTGGTATTATATGCTTCGATGTATTACCTGATCTCCCTACATGGAATGTATTGAGAGATGAGGTATTGTACTTCACCCCAGATCAGAAATGTGAGGAAGTGTGAGTGTGTTAGCAAGAAAAGTGTGTCGCGACCTTGTCCTACACTCTTAAAACGTTGGTTAAAAAAAGAATGGTATAGGACCCCCGTGCACTTAATTGGTTAGTTTGTACCCTTAAGTTGGTTAACTGGCAGTATTTGGGCTATTCCAATAAGTATGTACATTTCACAGTCCGACGTTTAACCAACTTGTTTATAACTTTACCGCTCACTGAGTAAAAAATTCGCGCGTACACATATATGTACACTGTACGTACATCAGCGCAGCGTCTATAACACACACTACACGTCATGCATAGTACGATCCCTGACAGGGTGGTTCAGTAATCAAGAATACAGCTAACGCCATGGCAGATATCGAAGACAGTGCTGTCTTGAATTTCTTGAAAAAATACGAGATCGAGTCTCTACATGAAACTTTTATCGGTAAGTGTAGCTTAACATCGGTAAAAAGTTTAAACTTATGTGGGCACTGAGACCCCCCAGTGACAGTATAACGTTAGGCTCAGAGGCCAACGTTAGGCTTATACTAGGCTAACGTTAATACTAGTACTATAATACTACTAGTAGGCCTATGCCTAATACTATAGTAACACTAGTAATATTAGTAACAGTATGCAGTTACTAAACTGCCACTGTGTTTAACACAGTGGTTTATTCGATGTTAAATGTTATGAATCTTTTTCGTGTTTTTCACCATATACTAGTGTTGTTCGTGTAATCGACATAGGCTAGGCCTAATTATTAATGTAAATGTGGTATCCTATTAAAGTCCAAATACAAAAACTTTGACCTACTGTCTATAGTATAGGTAGCCTAGCCTAGTGTATACACCTGTTTAATTATTTACACACTTATAACAGTTAGGCTAAGGATAGATCAAATGTGATGCCACAAACTTTTTTATTTTGATTTATATCATACATATTTTGGAGGATATTTATGAGAATTTTTGCATGATAACTCAACAAGGGAATGATTGATCATAAACCTCATTGTTTTTGGAGTCATATCATGAACATTAATGAGGTCACAGGATCAAACATCAAAATTTTCAAATTGCAATAACTAGACAACCATTATTCATTAAGTCAGAATTTCTTCATATTTCATATATAGTGATATTTGTAGATAGTGTGTGCATGCTGATGATTTATTCCTTTCTTATAACCCTCAGAGAATGGAATTGACAAAACTGCACTTCTTTTGCTTAAAGAAGATGACATAAGGGATCTGATACCAAAGATTGGTGACAGACTAAAATTTCAGGCAGGTTGGAAGAAGGAGGTGAGTACTCCTGTATATCAGCAATGGATTTTACATGCTTTAAATGTCTTACAAGAACTGGAGGTGGAATCAAAGGCTTATTTTTCCATTTGAAGCATAACCATGGAATTAACTCAAAAAACTCAAGTAAAATTATTTGTGGTCAAGCTGGTTGCACTGCACTCTTTTTTCAACTGAAGGCTACAAATGGCATCTCAACAGACACCACTTGGGTAATAAAGAACAAACTAATGACCAGGGGGACCAAGAGCCAGAAAGGAACAGTCCCATTCCAATGGAAGCAGATGCACATTATGAGGCAGAAGAAGATGATGAAGAATCAATGGAAAATGATATCAACATAGCTAAATCATATGCAATATTCACAGCCCGACTTAAGTCCTCACCTATTCCTTCATCATTAGTGGGAAAAATTATTGTTGATGTACAGGACCTAATTGAAAATGTAGTTGATCATATTGAAATGGAAATTACTAGATTAATAAGTAACCAGCAGTCCACACTATTGAGAAAGGAAGAGGATAAGCAAGACTTTCACAATATTTTTTCCAATGCAAGGGAAGCTCCTTTCTCTGAAATGAGAACAGAATACCAACAGAGGAAACTTTTCAAGCATATTGGTGCATATGTTGAACCTGAACAAAAACTTCTAGGCTACTGTTTCAAGTCTAAAATAAATAAAACAGGAGCTCCAATTCAAGAACAAGAGAAAGAGACATTTCAGTACATTCCTTTGGCAATTTCACTTAAAAAATTTCTGGAACAACCAGGAGTTATGAATGCAATATTTTCAGCTAAAGCATCTGCAGATCCAAATGTCCTGGTTACATATCGAGATGGCATTCTGTTCAAAAATAGGTATCAACAGCATGGTGAAGTGCCTCTTATACCCCTGCTGCTATACAATGATGACTTTGAGACTGCAAACCCTCTTGGTTCAAGGAAAGGAAAACATAAGATTTCAGCATTTTATACAAATGTGCTGTGTCTACCCAGGAGATATCAGGCCAGATTAAACAACATTCTTCTCACAGCTCTAATCACCTCATCTCTCATTACCAAATATGGAGTAGAAAGTGTTGTGAAAGTAATAAAAGAAGAAATTCAAATGTTATCGAATGCATGTCTGAATATAGAAGGGGATGATTTCAGTGGACTTGTTAGGCCGGTTTTGTTCCAAGTTGTTGGCGATAACTTGGGTATACATACCATGTTAGGCTATGTTCGTGGCTTTACAGCAAACTATTACTGTAGACTTTGCAAGGGGCATCGAAGTGTACTGCAAAAACAATTAGTTGAAAATGCCAGTCTACTTAGAACAGTAGAAAATTATGTTGCAGATTTACAACATGATGACCCTAGTGAGACAGGTATCAGATTTGCTACAATTCTAAATGATCTGGGAGAGTTTCATGTAGTTGAAAACATAACTCTTGATGTTATGCATGACTTTTTGGAAGGAGTGATACCGTTAGAAATGTACTTAGTGTTAGACCAGCTGATTCAGGAAAAAAAGTTTACTTTGGAGGAACTTAATGGTAGAATTTCATGTTTTAATTATGGCTTCACTGACCAGTCAAATAAGCCTAGTCCTTTGAAACAATCATCTCTTTCAAACCCTGGAAAAGCAAGTGGACAAAGTGCTTCACAGATGATGTGCCTAGCTTTCAGTTTACCCATAATGATTGGAGATAAAATTGAAGAAGATTCTGATGCATGGGAGTTGTATCTGTTGTTGATTGATATTTTCAAGATAATAATGAGTCCCAGTTTGAGCCTCTCTGCAACATATGTTCTGAAAGCTTTGATCAGAGATCATCACCAACTATTTCTCCAATTGTTTCCAGATCGGAACCTTACTCCAAAACAGCATTTTCTTACACACTATCCAAGATCATTGCGATTCCTTGGACCTTTGAATCAGTACACCTCAATGCGTTTTGAGGGAAAACACAAAACATTCAAAAAATTTGCAAATTTGTCTTGTAATTTCCAGAACATTGCTAAAACACTGGCAGTTAAATACCAAATGGCCCAGTGTTATGCATTTCTCTTGGAACAACCTCTTGAAAATCAAGACATAGAATTAAATCAGGAGCAAGTATCCACCCTGTCAAGAGTAGGATCAATTTTAGACATGATGGCAGCTGAAATAGTTGCTGCAAAACTGAACATTGGTTTAGAAGAAGAGATAACTTTTGTAGGAGCAGCCAAGATTCATGGTTATGAATTTAGAGAAGGAACTGCAGTTATCACCTCATGGAATGACGATGGACCAGAATTTGGAAGTGTGCAATGTGTCCTTCTAAAAAATTCTGATATTTATATTGTACTGAACTTATTCAAGACGATAGGCTTCCAGAGACATTTACAGGCATATGCTGTGGAAACCACATCAGACTTAATTGAAACTGTTTGTCCTAGACAGTTGTTTGACCACCGTCCTGTGACTTGCTTGAAGAATCATAATGGGAATGACAGATCTCATTACATTTCTACTCGCATCACTTTTCTATAGACACAGCATCAGTTGTACCACTGCAGGTGAATTAGTTATTTAGTCATAACCTACATGATTATAAATTAATTTTCTCCCAGTTTCAGAGTAAAGTGGTCTTCCAATTTCCTCTATATCAAGATGAGATACCAGATGTATCATCTCTCTCAGATGCAGATGATGTTTCTACTACTGGCGATTCAAGTACTAGTGTTGATACCTTGATTATTGAATCAGATGCAGACACATCACTTGAAGGTTCATCTTACTCACCCTTCCATTCACCATATCCCTTGAAATGACAGAAAAGAATCCATTTTGTAAGTAAAGGATATTCTATTGTTTTTAGTGAAAAGTACCGTAGTTATTAACATCTTATAGTGGTTGAGGCTACTTCTTTTTTTATGAAAGCAAGGTATGGTGCATGCTTTGAATGAGAAAAGAGGTTTTGTTGTGAATACCAGAGATTACCCCTAAACTTTCCATTATGAAAGAACTACTGTACAGTAGCTCTGGAAGTGATGAATCTCCCTGCGAGGACTCAAAGTGATCATTATCAGAAAACGATACAGAAATAAGTTTATAATAGAAATAATAAAAAATTAAAGTTTATTGAATGGCAGAGGTAATTGCATATAGGTTGGTGATTTTTGGTACCATACTGCACCTTCACCATTCAGTCTATAGGTGTCAGTAGTGTTAACATTCTATGCATCCAAATAAATTTAGTTTTCTAATTTACATACTGGCCCATTCACACTCTTCTCATATTTGATATTTAGGATGTTGAAGCTATTCTAGGCCAGTCTTCCAGAGGAAGGAAAGTCATGGGAAGCATCTCTTGCAAGAAATTATGTTCAAAACAGGATCGACACATTCTTGTGGAAATTTGTACTAGTCACATGGTTGATCATTATGGAGATAAGTGAGTATATTCACTATGATATATTATGGGAATAGCAGACCCTTCTAATATAAACACAGAGAAGTGGCTGTACCCTATTTTGAAATGCCCTGGAGACCAAGAGATATTTTTAATAGAATTTATAATGAAAAATATTCAATATGGTTATGTTTCTGAATGAATTGTTTCAATTCTCAATAGATAGAATACATTTGCTGTATTGTTGTCAACATTTTACCTATTTCCTTTTTAATCTACAGGCCAAGCTCCTTCATTAAGGCAGCGTTAGCAGCAGCAGTTGTTGATTTGTTTCCCTTTCTGAAGGATCCAGCATCTCCCTTGGGTTATGTAAGCATGTTTATGTTCTAATATCCCTCGGCTTAATTGTCATTAGCCATAGTATACACCACTTTGATGTTATGCATGACTTTTTGGAAGTGTTGAGGTGACTAGTTTCCTTTTCCTAGCTGCCCTTTCAAAATGTCTCTAAAATGTTGAACACAAAACACTGCCCAAAATATCATTACTTTTTGTCATCTGTAGTCAAGTAATATAATCTTCTGTGGGTTGTACCAAGTAATTTGTTCATCTCATAGAGGACTGTGATACTGAAATCTATTTTCAATACTACCATGATTATATAGGCATCATTTAACTGAAGGCCTTTTAATATGTTGAAAATACCAAAATGGATGTTCAATTGTCACATTGGGAACTCCAAAAACTGTAACATAGGCACTTGTTTTCAATGGGCTTAATCTCTAAATCTAACCAAGGTATTAATGAAGTTTGTTGTTCAGTAGGTACCCTCCTTATTCCATAAAATATCAGAATTCTGTAACTTATTGATTATATGTGCAATTAGGGTCAAACCCATTACTTTTAGGCTTATCACTTAAAAGCAAGTGTCATAGTGTCCCCTGGGACAATACTGTTTTATCAGTAAGCATACGATATTCTGTGAGGACGGTATGGAGTGCCACAATGTCCTTAGTCATAGCGTCCGTATTGTTACCGTGCCATTGTGGAACATGTACCAGACATGTCTGTGGTTTGCTGGCTAAAAGCGTATGTTCCAACCAGCTAGGAAGTTTTAAATGTTGGTGTACAACAGCTTTACATGTAGATCAATAAGTCACATAATTTTCTGAGTTGACTTGAATTTTGCTACCATACTTCAGTTTGATAAAAGAGTATGCTGATTTCATGTGCAGGAAGCATGGTATTGCAAAGGTGCTGCAGGACGACCGGCGACAGGGTATCTAGAAGAGCACCTACGCTACGTATGTAAAAAGAAGATTGCCATGGTGAAAGATTCCCCCGGTGCATCAAGTCCACCTACTCCTTTGACTAAAGTGTCCACTCCACCAACATTGAGAGGTGTGTAATAGGTTTTTACCGTGTAATAGGTTTTTACCAACTATTTTCAGGATTTGACTTATCTCTCATGCCATGACAATGATCAAAGACTGGCTTAGGACATGTTATACCTGCCACAACCATTGGTAACTTCAAAATTTGATGTTAAGGAATCTCTGTTTAGTAGGAAATATATGTTTTTATTGTCCTTGCCAGAAGCTGATCTGGAGAACAAAGAGGAATTGGTGATGATGACTGAGTGGCTGAAATGTAACATGGAACCAAGAGAGAAAGTATTGGACTTCATGAGGCAAACTGCAGTTTACAGACAACAACAGATCAAAGACCACTCAACTAACATTTCAGATATTCTGAAAGAGTATCCCAGGTTGTTAGACCGTGGAATGGTAACTATCAAATTTGAATTTTTGCTGCTTAATTAAAGAGAAATACGTGGGTGATTTTGCATCAAAAATAGTAAAGAAGCGAGCTCTGAATACACATATTACGAAGATACTGTTAAGACCATATCCTTTATCTCTTGTGGAAAAATTACTAGCGAGGTTTTGATTTAGCAGAAACACTGAAATTAATTAAGTCACTAACCTCACTGATGAGTTAATACTATATTTCACTTTGAAGGCTATTTGGCCAACTTAAAAACAGTACTTTGATTGACTACATATCTAGTTTGATTGGAAAGAACTAGTTTCACTGCTTTCTTTAAATGATGGCATTATATTTTAAATCTCTTTTAATTTATGCCTGGAAGTTTATGACAGTAATCAGCCACACAGTGAAGAAAAGTGACTGACTTTTAATTTAACCTTAGGCATCTGGCAGATCAGGATGCATTATAAAGACCAGATTGGGAATAAATGTTATTTTTGGATGAAAATGTTGCTTTATTCAGGGATATAGCTAGGATTTTAAGAAAGGTTGCTGATGCTTAGTGTAGAAAAAAGGTACAGATTCAAGCGGTATAATAAGGTTTACAATTTGTACAAATTTTTTTTTTTTTTAATATGGTGTCTTTGCCATTCAGTGCCATGGTTTTATGTGCAATGTTTGCTCTGCATTTCTTGCAATTGTGTACCAATCTAACAACTTGTCTATCATCTTGCTACATGGAGACAAGATAAATTATTCCCATGAATATGCTTTTGTTCAGTGATGATATCACAAATGTTAAATATTGAATTTTTACAACTCAAATCCCCCCCCCCACCACATTAAAAAAATATTTTGAAAAAATATGAGCAGTATTCTGAGATATTTTCAAAGCATCTGTCAATAAATGTTAAATACTTACTTTTCTTTCCCAGATGTTTACTAAATGTTATTAAACTAGCAAAAGGTATCAAGCAGTTGGATTTTCCACATCCAGCTTCAACAGTACATAGTGTTTGTATAGATGCATGGAACCAGACTTTAACAAATTCAGTGAGAGTGATTTATGGTTACATCTCTATGTTCCGACGTCTCTATGTTCCGACGTCTCTATGTTCCGACGTCTCTATGTTCCGACGTCTCTATGTTCCGACGTCTCTATGTTCCGACGTCTCTATGTTCCGACGTCTCTATGTTCCGACGTCTCTATGTTCCGACAAATTGTTTGGACTCTAATTTTTTTTGACCAAATTTTTTTGGACCCCATTCTTTTTGGACCCAATTTTTTCGGACCCAGTTTTTTCGGGCCCATTTCTTTTGGACCCAATTTTTTTTGGACCAAATTTTTTGAGACCAAATTTTTTCGGACCCAATTTTTTTCTGGCCCAATATTTCATCACCCAAAGTTTTTTGTGGACCCAATTTTTTTTTAACCTAATTTTTGTGGAACCCAATTTGTGGGGACCCATTTTTTCGGACTTAATTTTTTGGGACCCATTTTATTGGGACCTAATTAGGGGTCAGGGAAAAAATTGGTCAGAAATCAACTTGGTCCAAAAGTTGGGTCCCAAGAAAAATTTGGGTCCGAAAAATTGGGTCCACAAAAAGTTTGGTCCAAAAAAAAATTGGGTCCAAAAAAATTTTGGTACAAAAAAAAATGGGGTCCGAAAAAAAATTGGGTCATAAATGGGGTCCAAATAAAATTTGGTCAAATTTGGTCAAAAAGTCCAAACAATTTGTCGGAACTAATAGACGTCGGAACATAGAGACGTCGGAACATAGAGACGTCGGAACATAGAGACGTCGGAACATAGGGATGTCACCTGATTTTTTAATGGATCCTAGCTGAGGATCAAAAATAGAACATGCTTACACACATTAAAGTATTCTATTTCCCTTTGCTCTGTCAGATAGAACAAGATTTTTCAGTGCTTTGGCCTGAGCATGAGGATCACCTGTATGAGAAATGGGACTTGTACTACAATGGGATTATAGAATATGGCAAACAGGTTGAAAATTGGCAAGGCATTCTTGGATTGGAGTACGTTAACCTAGAGAGTTTGTCTATTGGTAAGTGTGCTTCTTATTTCAGTGCGCATAGTTGAGCTAATTTAATTTTTGTATGTTGATCATTCCTTGCAACCTTTCACCACCATCACACTAGGAACTTCTGAAAGATCAGGTTTGACCAATTATCTGTAATATATCTGATCTTGTTCTCAAAATAGCCTTAGTTTACTTTTTGTAAAGACAACAACACTTCCTTTCTTTTTTTGTAAAAATAATAAACTGAAATTGAACAAAAAGCATCAATGGGATCTGGTTCAGACAGAAATCAAGTTGAGTTGGTGCAGGTATATTCCCTTGCTTAGACTCCATCTGACCCATCTTTGGGATTTCATTTAAGCCAAAAGCTAGTGACTACTATAATAGAACAATAGAACACAAAATATGTCAAAGGTTCATCAGTGTTTTGAGATCTGAATATATAATAAAATATAAAGAGTAGATAACTTTGCAAACAGGTTGTGATAGCAGCACAACATTATGAATGTGGGCTTTTAAAGGAGACATGTATGATTGAAAATAAACATACACAAAATACCAAACAGATGCTAACTTATCTCATTACATTCTCATGATATGCCATTTTCTCATTGCATTCTCATGATATGCCATTTTCTGATACAAATGACTTGAAGGACTTCTAGTGTTAGAGACAAATAAAGGCAAGAGAAAATACATATAATTTGTGCTGTACGGGCACTATACGTGGTAATGACAATTTATATGTTAAGTGGTCATTAATTGTGTTATATTTTTATGCACAAGGACTTTGGACCTATCTTTAGTTATGTTTTGTCACTTTTACAGATAAGAAGAAAACATTGGCATTTTTTCTTCTTCCAGTCATCTTGAGAGGGAAAGGAAAGGGAAAGAAAGGATTGTGTTCAGTAAAAGAGGCAATCACCTCCTTCGTGGACATTCAACCAGTAGGTGTTTAAGCATTCATTTGTCCACTTGTTGAAGTTCATTGACAACATGCTTATGACATATGTGTTTTGTAGTTTGTGATGGATTGTTTGTTAAAGTGGAATATCAACAATTATGCTGGATTTGTGTCAATGTACATAGATGCTCCCAAGCACATGAACCATATTCCGTTTGGTTCAAAATGGATAATTAATATTCATGAGTGGGCAGGGCCTACATAATATTATGTAAATATTGATTTCACAACAACAATATGCTTGTCAAATTTTGCTCAATTTGGTAAATGACAGTAGTAGGAAATGGGTCACATGTATAGCTGATTTTAGGAATAAATTATGAGTTGGTGATAAAAAGTTAATGATAGTAAAAGTATCTTCTAAACATGATAACTAAACAGTAAATTTCAAATGTATCAAACGTTCATAGTACTTTTTTAAAACTAGCATGTCATTGTAAGCAGAGATATGGGTGGTTATGAAGTTTGGCTGTGCCAAGTATAATTTCATGTAAAGTTTTTTTCTAAATACAAATCTGCTAGAATGGAGAGCTTTTTGCTGTCACAACTTCATATTGATTGACAAAGAGCAGCTTGTGATAATTTCCATTTTTTTCAATTTTTCTCACAGGAAGTGGCTGATATTCTACAAATTTCAAAGACTATTGATGCCACAAAAAAGCCGCAGCCATTTGTTGTATGCAAAGGAACTCTCTTGGCACCAACCCAAACATTCGTTATACTAGAACGGAGGCCAGTCCCTCAAGAATCACTACTGAAAGCTATCGATTTCTGTTTCAAAGCAATGTACATTTTGGACATGGCTTACCAACCTTCATGCTGTCTTGTGTGGCAGTTCATTCAAAATGTGATTTATGAAATCAAAGAAGCACATGTGCCAAGTTGCATAAGAGATCTTAGATCATTCTTGGCCTTTAAAAGTAATTAGTGGCTTAAAAGAAAAGTATTGTAAGCAAGATATTCATGGCTGATATTTTACAAAGTTCAAAGGATATTGATGCCACAAAAATACTGCAGCTACTTTTGTATGCAAGGAGCCCTCTTGGTACCAACCCAGATATTTGCTATTTTAGAACAGAGGTCAGTTTCTCACAAATCTCTTCTATTAAAGCTGTCTTTTTCTGTTTCATGGCAAATGTACATTTTGGACATGGCTTATCGACCTTCATGCAGTCTTGTTTGGCAGTTCATTCAAAATGTGATTTATGAAATCAAAGAAGCACATATGCCAAGTTGTATTATAGCATTCTTGGCCCTGGAAAGTAAGAAGTGCCTTAAAAGGAAATTGTAAGCAAGAAGCTCATATAATAATTGTAAGCAAGAAGTTTGTATAATATTATTATTTTAAAATTCACACACCCGATAGCATCATCTTGAAGGGACATTTAATTAAAACTCATGATATGACATATTTTTACATACCATGCTGGTACAAATCAAAACTTTCCTTACTAATTTTTATTGGAATCCCGATCTAATCAACTCTTTCATGAGTGAGTAAGGTTTAATGTAGGTTAATTTCACCTACACATGTATCTCTATATGTGGTGAAGATATATATACTATACATCCAAAAACTGGAAATAAGAACAATGCGCTGGCTGCAATGTACTGCACATATCATAAATATGTCTCTAAATGTAATCATGTACACCACATATGTATGTGAGACTCAATGTAATTCTTAATTAACTGTATATATACTATAGGTAAACCTTGATTAATCAGATCATGATTGATGTTTAGATTCATAGATTGTTTATGCATCAATTGATCTATAGTTACACATGTGAGATATTGAGTGTTACAAGTTTTCTATGAATAAGGTTCTTCTTGAAGGGTAGAGGGTTTTTTACATTGTGTCACCTTAAAGGTCTGATAGAGCACAGCTAAGAAGTTGTTACATCCAAGCATATTTATGTGTTGTTTTGTTTTGTTTGTATTTTATTCACATGGTTCAGCTGGTTATTGTTTTCAATAAAAACATCTTCTCAAAATGTCATCCATCTGGCTTCTGTAATGTACCTGTTTGTTAATTTTTCAATATTTTTCAAGGAATTGTTTACTCTTTGCATTGCCATATTCAACTGATTGTTGCAAACTAGGTCTGCATAAACAAAACTTGTGAGGAGTCTTTCAACTACATTAAGTAAAATCCACTGAGGATCTCATCCGTCACTGTCCAATTTATTGCATTCGCCGACATATATTGGGCAATGAAGGCTCATTTAACTGCCCAACCCTTTTGTAATGGTAAAAGCCACTGCCCAATTTAAATGTAGTAATTGCCCAATACAATGATTTTTAATTCCCCAATTTAATGATCCCTACTTTTGTAAGTTCACCAATGATGGGCATAATTTACACAATTAATTTAACCAACAACTGTTGGGTACAAACTTATAGTTATTTTATTGGTTAAAAATGTTACCCAACGGCTGGTTAAAGCCGTTCACCAACAGGTGTTGGTTAAAATTTCACCAATAAGTCGAATTTGACATACGTGCCCAGTGTTGGTTAAGGTATTGGTTAATTTTTTAACCAACTGTTTTTAGAGTGTAGTCCCTAAGTCATATCAAGACCAAACTTGATGGGTAGGTGCCTGGCCATGTAACCTCGTGCCTGCGTGATTGATAACGTCATAGGTCAAAGGTCATATGTCAAATACAATCATTACCCAAAAGGCGTTACACCATAAGATATGTAGATAATTAAGGGACAAATTTGAAATTAGTACTGATGTGGTTGTTAAGGGTCGGAGTCAAAGGTCAATGTATAGGTTAAAGCTAAAATTGCTCTAAATTTTGCAAACTCCTCCTAGACCGTAAGTCCAATCAATTTCAACCTTTGTGGGTAGGTGCCTGACCATATTTCTTATTCTCTATGCACTCTGACCAGGTGGGTTTAATGGAGAAAAGCTGTCGCAATCGAAAGAAAGAAATTGATTTTCTGTTACCCTTATGGCGCGAACGATTTGCAGTAACATCACTGCGACCGCCCATGTCAGCATGTTCATTACACAAATGTAAACAAAATAGTCTACATATACCGTATATGCGGATCGTCCACCTTTTACAATTCCACGGATGAAACGTCTGAAAACACCTGTTTACTCATTGCAATGGAAGGAAATGACACAATTTCACAAGCTACATCGGTAAGACCGAGAGAAAGATACTATTCAAGAGAATGGACCTAGCCAGGAAAGTGAAAGTATTCCTAGGCCTAACGGTCGTAAACAAAATAGAGAGATTTGATTGGCGCGTGATCTGTTGGGCGGGGCTTGCAAATTTGTTTAAAGTTTGTAGAATCTACGGACTCGTTAAAAAAATCTGGCGAATTTTATTCAGCTCAAAGTTTTGAACGACAGGTAACTCAATAAAATAATGAATATATATATGAACATTGCATAGAACGGACATTCTCATTGAACTTTTAGTGCAGTTAGCTGGAAAGGTCGAAGATTGAATTTGGCAAACAATAAGCACTGAGCCTTGTAACTTGAACTGAATGGCCCGGTGAACGGCACGATGTGTATATTGAGACCAATAATTATGTGCTAAAACATAAGACCAAGTTATTTCCTTGTTATATAGTGTGAAATCCTACGGCTTGAATGCGTGTACCTGTGGATTTTCAGTATACCGTAGGTATAAACTTAAGCAGGTATCATAAAACTCTGCCTTTGTAGAAAAGCAAATATATGAAATTCTCGGAAATAGACCGACCATGTAAACATATATGAAAGATAATGCATGTATATCGTTACATTGGTAACATCACACCAGTGACTGTAATGTATAGCTCCACCAACAGTCTATAAGATTCATAAACTATAACGATACAGCATAATATGAATACTATGGGACATATCATCTCTTCTCGCTCAAATGGTGCAAGAAGATGTTCATTATATAGCTGGTGTAACTATACAGTGGTGTTGGAAGGCAGATCGGGCCCGGGCAGAATTCATGTAACCATGCCCCCTGTTTGAAGCCATCGTGTTTCCTTAATGATATTATGAATATGAGAATTCATTATTCTTTGTCCCATAATCCCTGCTCCACTCAATTGACCCCGGGGCTGTAGAACCACCAGACCCCCTCCCCTGTCGTCGTGCCTGGTTAGCTTCCGACTTTCGTTCCAATTCTTGAGCTGAAACTTTACAGTTTCGATTTTCCATGTATGCATACGTCTCTATATATAGGCATATACAAGACTTCTCCATTGAATTTTTATGGGTTTGAATGGGACATGGGGTAGAGTGGACCGCAACAAACAAAACGGTTTCTTCCCCCTCCCACTTTTGCTATTGGCGTTCTATACAAACCAGCCCCCGCATTCAGAACAACTGGCCAGCCAGTGACACCTCCCCCCCCCCCCCCCCATAATACTGCTAGGTATAATATCAATTGTTCATCTACAGTGCACAATTAAGCGTATGAATCAGATAGATGTTTTAAACTGCGTAAGGCACAAGCGCGAGTGCGTTCATTCGCAGAACCGGTATGCCCCAGTGACTGTATATGGACTGCTCGGTTACTGATTGGCATACATCGCCTGCTAGTAAGCTCCTTGAAGCAGGAAACTCTTTACCACTTTTTGAACAGACTTTTGGTGTTGCTGAAATCTTTTTTTTTAATAAAGCCATCTCGGCTTTTTCCACCTCTCCCTTATCCCTTTCGATTTCCTCGTTATGTTCTCTTCTCCTTCCCCTTCCTTGTCCTTCCTCCCCCCGGCAATCCCCTTTCCAGCGGTTAATGACAGTACAACTGCTACTATAACATGTTGCTGCCTTAGTTACGTTATCTCTGGTTTCTAACTTTCACTGGTCGTGACTTGAGTACGTGAACCGAAGCAAGGAAATACAAATAATGCATAATTCTTCCCTCGCTTGTACTACGAAAAGAAATCCCGAGCCGCGCCATGACCAAAAACCTTCATCCACTAATCCATTTGCTTTTTAACCGCATGCATTGCGGTTAAAAGCAAATCAGTTGATTGGCATCAGATGGTAAATACAAAGTAGGAGTGACCAGTACGTTGATCATAGAACTTAGAATTCTCAACAAAACATTATACATATATATATCCCATGGTCCCTCTCTTGAGTAATTAATTGATTTTCCTGTCTGTTTGATATCCTCCTTATAAGGACCGTGAAGTTAAATGTGGGTGCAGCGTAATCTGTGGTAATATATTATCTATTGTCGCTTCCTTCTCATTGCCTTCTATTGTTTTGTTCGTTTTCTTTTCTGTATAGCCTTCTTTTGTGCGTGTGTGTGGGAGACAAGAACAATGGGCGGGGATTTTACATGGATTACTATAGAGCTGAATACATAACTGAGAATTTCATTGACTGGCGTTCGGAAGGATTAGTAAGGAAGCCATGACAGACGGGAAAGAAGGTTTCAGTTTATACAAATAGGAACTTGAATGAGATGAAAGGTTTCTCATTTAGTGTATAATATATCATATATAGCATTTCTGTCATATATTCATGACAGGTGTGACACTTTTGCATTAAAAAAAAAACATTTTTTCTAGTCTTATGTGTTGGTTAAAATGAACTTCATACTAGTCACATACAGGAGCGCCCTCCTTTTTGTTTCAAAAAAACGAAGAAAAAAGTGCCATGTCTAGTTAAAAAATTATTAAAAAGATGAGATAAAAAAAAGGCCCATTGTTGAAAAACATCCAAATATTTTTGAACTTGTGGTACGGAATACAAAAACCATTCATGTAACTTTCGGTTAATTTGTCTTTGTGATTCAGTTCTCCCAAATGGAAGTCACATGTTCCACTGCCCCGATATGTTGGGCCCCCCCCATTTAACCCTCTCCCCCCGTGTTGACATGCATGACAACTGGTCTTGCAAATGAAACACTTTATCAATGATGTCAAGATGTGTTTCCAGTCTTCCAGCCCCTTGTCAATCTCTTCCTGAGGGAAGATTCACAGTATCTCTTACACCACAGGGCCGCATACGGCCCACCAACTTTCTGCGGCCAATGATGGTGTTTTAAAAGCCCAGAATGCGCCCGCGGAACACTTAATGATCGGAGCAATGTTTATCCAAAAATAATTCAACTGAAACATTGAATTCACTGAATGACGGAAACAAGTAATATGAACATATGGTGGGGGGGGGGGGGTCGACCTTAGGTCAAATTGTGATATATTTCAACAGTGGTATATGATGTGGATCCCATAAAATACAGTAATATTTCCTTCGTCGAGTTGGTGAGATACACCATTGCTATCGGTACAAATACCACTGGGACGCTCAAGATATATGATAGCCACCTAATTTGCTTAGACCATACATGTCTATTTAGGTGTTATGTCCAACCATACGCATGTCCCATAATGCACTTTCTTTACCTGCAATGCAAAAATGAAACAGCAACAGAGGAACAATTAAGCGCAGGGTGCGCGCGCGTTGGCATATCATGCCAACGGAAATTCATTAACCTGTCCAAAGTCGTTAAAAGCATGGAGCTATTTCGTAGTTCCAATTGCAGAAAGTCGTCGGTGTATCACCGTCATTGACAGGCTTCCGGCTAAAATTCGCTCACAATGATGAAGCGTATAGTTAGTTTTAACGTTGGCAGGGAAGATCATCACTTTATGGACATGGGTAGGAACTGGCTATTTAAAACTTTTTACGTGCATGTAGCTAGTGTTAATTTGGGTGATTCCGAAACAATACATCTGTTCCACAGGTTGTAGCTATAAACTGCAAGATGATCATCAGCGTCTAATGAAAATAAGAAGCGTCCTGGAGTAAAACCATAAGTCTTACTGATGGTCATTATAAAGGGCGTACCATTTCACATTGCTGGATGCCAAGTACAATACAGGAATTATGGTTCGATGAAGAATATATACCCTCCCCCACGACAACTCGATCACTACCATATCAAGGCCTGTCCAGTTGCATAGTCAGGGGTGGTGGGTAGGGGAGGGGCAGAGTTCCCGCTCACATCAGGCACTGGGTACGTGCCTGGGCTAGTACCCTCTTTCTCTTTTTCATAACATCGATCGCTTCCTACGATCTTCCCTTGACCATCTCCATTCCTCGATCTATTTCATTTCCATTCCCCTTCCCAACTAACCATGCATGCGCACATGTGCTTACATAATTGATCCCTCAACACGGGTAGCTTCGCAGTGCTCGTAATTATTGTTATGAAGTGTCCTTTAGGAACTGTGCAATTATAATCAGGACCTACACATAACACTGTAACATAATCCTTTCCTTAAATCCCCACCCTTTGATCTCCCGTACCCCCCTCCCCAAACTCCCCTCCCCAATCTTCTCCATTGCCCGAATTGCTTCCCCAACCCGTATCGGGCCAACCACTCCCTTACCCGATCGCTCCCAATCTTTCTACTTTTATGAACCACCTCCAGGCCGGTGAGTACTCGCAGTTAAAATGTTCATGTCCGTTAAGTATGCCAATTGTGCTGAAACCGGTCCGTAATGTAGTTAAATAGCATGCATGTATGAATGTGCTTGTTGCAAGATTGCTGTTACTGCAGTTATTAGTAAACAACACTTCAGCCACACACGTACACTGTAAAGATGCAGTTATTTTTTGCCAAAAATACAACAACATATACTTCGCGCTTTTGTGTAGAGGATGAACACGTATGCAAGCATAATGTTGAAAGTCTAGATTGTTTTCGAGATTGTTGCTATAAAGAAGATATCAAGCCATGTAATCAAATATGATCCCAATGAAAGACTACCCCACGGGAATCGAACTCTTGCCTTTCGTGAGGGAATGTTTAGTAATACATTTGTTTATCATCATTGTATGATCATGCAGTGAAGGTCGCCTGGACAGAGTGCGAGAGCTTAATATTCATACCATCCTATGGATGTTGTTGATACCATAAAGGGGGTTTAAAACAAAACAAAAATCTAAGTGATATTTAAAGGTCATTTTAGTTATTACATTTTTATGTTGAATTATTATTTTCATTATTTAAAATTACTTATATGATTTTATTTGGTATTTAAAACTTAGTTTCTTAAGGTAAAATAACTACCAAAAAGAAGTCGGTAGAAACTCTCTCTAACATTCGAATGGAAGGTCCCAATGACGCAATCTAATTTGCATTTCTGAGAATTAGGTACAGTACGGTGTGAGGAGAACAGACAAGACAGAGGTACTTTTTCCGTCGGATTTATTTTCCTATAACGTTGTGTCAGCGAGATGTTTTGTTAAGGAATCTTAAAGGAATTAAACAGGGGTATGGTTGTTGAATATGTTGTGATGAAAGCGTAGAAAGAGGCGAACAGCCCTGTAATAATTGGTAAGTTACTTCTACAGTTGCTCGGTAGCTGTGTATACGATGGACTGAGTGCATACTTTCACTATACTAACACACACCAATACCCCCAAAACAACAATTGGTGTGCATGTTGCCGTTATTATTACAGGTACACTAACCTAGTAAGAACCAAGTTAGGCTAGATGTTGGTATGGTGGTACACGGTAACTTCGCTTGCCCCCTTAAATTCGCGTACTGTGTTACACATGTAGCGGCACTGATACTTGATAGACACTGCGGCGTTTCTTAAGTCAAATTAAACTACTTTTTCAATAGCGACTTCAATCTACAAAGCAATAATGCAACGTGAATGTAAAGAAATGTTTCCTTGCTTCAGGCAGTTTAATTCTCTGTATTTATTGTAGAAGTTGGTCTAACCTTGAAATCAAATAGCTGAAGGATAGAATTAGAAGTTAGAACTAAACCCATGAGCAAAATCAGCAAGATCGTCATTATGGCAATCTTTTAATAGGACGTTATTTGCACTTAGACCATACTATTGCGAATTTACTGTATATACCATCATGCTACTAATAGTAATACCAGGCCTACAACTGAGTGATAGTACAACTAGTACAAGCCTTTATTTTTGTCGATGTTGTTGCTAGGCCTAGTTGTACAAGTTACTGTTGGGTTTTTTGTGATAGTTACTGAGAACAGGTAGAAGTAGTGTACATGAATGGATCACATTAAGCCCAACCTAGCAAGTTACAATTTGACTGGGGCTGGCATAACGTTACATCTAGGCCCCTATTGATATATCGATTAGTAGGCTTAACAATGTTAGTGTTCTGTTAGGCAAGTACTAATTAGTACAAGTGTTACCATCCAAAAATTGTTTTAGGATATTTAGTTGGCATTAATTTACAGTTTACAGAACCATAAGTTAGCTTCTCTTCTGTTCTGGATACATGGTCAGTTCACAGAGGGGCCATGATTGTCTGCATCAAGTAAGTAATGATGGATAGTTGAATAATTTGCTTCTATGTATTCGTTTGCTGACTTTGGTCTGTCCCCGGGGTACCTCTCCATTAGACATTAAACCTCAACCCCAACTAGGCCTATATTTAAGAGCAGGCCTCGACAAATACCGTTGACAATATGCTGGCGAGTAGAATTTTAGCTTTGATGAATAGAAAATGCACTACGCTTGACATTTAGCGAGTGACTCGTGTGCTAGTCAAACCCCAAGATTAGCAAGGTTATCGTGACAAACGTTTCACAGAATGATGAAAAGCAGGCTTGAAGCAAGTTTACGGTGTAAACTAATTTTTATCAATGATCAATTCAATGCGAATTAACTGTGTAAAATGGTTCGCTATCTTACAGTTGATCTGCAGAAACCAAATCGACAATACACGATTATCTGTCATTTTGGTAAAACGTTTTGTGTTCAGAATACCAAAACACTTAAGGTGGCCAAACATCTAAATTATTTCTTAAGGCATTTCCTACATGTCACAATTCGCAAAATATACGACAAATTCAGGAATTTTGAAACAAGTTTGCTGTTATTGCTGCTAGGATTTGTTTCAAAGTGTTTCACTCAATACCAGTTTGCAAGTGGAAGATAGATGCTCTTTTCTAAAATGTAATTGAAAACGGAGAACAAGGTTTTTTTTCGTTAGGAGTTTCTTGACAGGGTGGTAACAGCTTGGACGGGGTAGTAACATTTTTGGTCAGTCCCCTGGGTTCCTCTCACGTTTTCATCACAACAAGTAAGCTTGTGACTGTAGGTTTGTTGTAGTTCAAGTTTGTATTATTATAGAGTGTCTTCTCTGGAAGTTGGGAATATGGAATATATATAGGAATATATGTCACATTACATTTCAGCATGTTTCTCTAGTTTGTAGCCAAGTTAGACTGGTATTTAATATCATGCTATGTATTCTGTCCTGCAATTTATGGACGAACGTTCAAATTTTAATAATATCCGTCACCGTTCATATGAGGCAGCTAAGGCAGAACCCATGCTTATCATAATGGTGTTGTTTCACTGGGTTATGAGCATTAAAATGTTCCTCATCATTTCTGTTGTAGGCTACAGCTAGGTCTACAGCCTTTTAGCATTGAGTTTTATGTACAGAAGCCCAATGGCCACTGAGAGAGTTTGTTTGGTGTGTAATTAATTCTAGTACAGACATGCCCTTCCTATACGAAAGAAAGCACAAGAGAAAGAGAGAGAGATTTGAACTTGGAGATACACTAGTCACAAACTTTGAAATGTTGTAGACCATTATAACACACTGCTATCAGTCCAGGTTGGATTTCTACAACACTTCTCATGTTTGAGAAATGACCCTTCAAGCAAGCGGGGTCATCAACTAAAGTGACTGGACCACTGACATAAAGGTCAGTTCGGTACGATAGATGCAACATATTGCTCACTGAGAAAACATACTGTAAGATGTTTATGGCTTCAAATGACATATTTATAGTACATTATTCAAGAACAAATGGAGTTATATGTCATCCGATGATGCTTTCTTGTTTATATGAATAACATGTTTGAGTTGAGTTATTAGAATTGATAAAACAGTGGATTATTAAAATTTAGGTCTGGCAGTATTGTGTAGCCTACTGTATGTAATCATGTCTGAAGCCTTAAAGGTGCACTCCAGAGTTTGAGCTCTCTCATGTAAGTTTTTTTCTTTTTTTGTGAACTGCAACATATTATCAAGACTAAGCATCTGACTTAAGTCATCCTGACAATAAAGTCACTCTTTAAGTAAGGAGAGTTAAACAGTGGAATACCTAGATACGTAGTATCCTAGAATCTCTCAGTCATACCTCAGATATCTTTGGGTTTCATATCAGAACCATTTTGCTGATTTCTTTGGACGTGGGCTACTGTAAAGCAAGTATCACTAGTGTAGTATGTTGGACTGTTTTGGTTGGTTGTAGGTTCTGGAATCGGTTAGTAGCTTCATTACAGTTTTGCATCCACTACAATAAATCTGTCACTTTATAAGAGCTGGGTTTTTTCATCTGATTTTGATTGAAGAGTCATGAAATGCTATCATTATATTCCTTAAATAACATTTAAGCCAAAGGATGTAACTGCCAAGTTGTTAGGCTTTGCTTCACTGTTACATGGGTCAATCCATGCCAAATCAACAGATTTTTGGGTCGATTCCACGTCGACCCTCTCAGAATCGCCTGAAATTGGTATGGTGTGTTGCCATATGTCTCAAAGGATGAAATTGGGCACAAAAAAAATTTAAAAATTTTTCGTTGCTAGGATACGGCCCCGCCTAGCAACCAAATCCAGATTGCATTTTAAGAGCCCTAAATTTGTGTCAAGTTTGGAGGCATTTTTTGCATAAATGTAAAGTATTTTATGTCTGATATTACAGATATTGTGGAAGACAGGTGGCCAGTCTTCGAATTTAGCTAATTTTGAGGAAAATTTACGGTCTCAATTTTTCGTAACAAGTAATTAAAATGGCAGAAAATGAGATTGGGGTCATTTCTGGCCCTACTTTGAGTGTGCTCTATATTCACAAGCAAAGGCATGTTTGAGTTTTAATTTCCATAGGATCCTTGTCCAGTGGTAGTACTACGGGAAAAGTGCGAAAAAAAAGTCAAGCGGGTCGTACGTTTTACGAACAGCGCCCTCAAATTTAAGAAATCTCACTTCTGGCCCTAATTGGGGGTCCATTTTGGGCCTGTGGGTATATTTTTATTTTTTTTTAAATAGCATTATTCAGGAGCGTATTGACCCTATTTTTAAAAACTCAAGTCAAAAAGTTGTGTATTTTGTGTTATCTACTCAAATTTACGACTCGAAAATTGCAAAAATCACTTCGTTCATATGTATGAAAATGCTTGCACAAGCCGATTTAAGTAATTCAAATGACAACAACTTCTTAGCATTAGCATACAGGTGCTTAACAATTAAGAGGGTGGTCCACTAGCATAAGGACTACAAATAAACTGCATTTTCAGGGTTGTATGCCCAACGATGCCTGTGAACAGCGCCCTCAAACATCACATTTTACCAATATTTTGGGCATTTCAAGGTCAAATTTGGTCACAATTAAAAGTTTTATTTTTGGTTTTTAATACAAAACTAGTAAGATATGTATAATTATGATGCAAAGAATGAGCTAAAACATCTTTTATATTAGTTATTCATGCTCTGATGAGCAGCTTAAAGTGGCGTATATGAGAGTTACATCAGCTCTACAGAAACATGCTTGCGAGGGCAAACAGTGGTAACATTGTATCTTCATTCAGGGAGATGTTAAACAACATTAGAAACTATTCAAATGTATTTATTAAAAGTGTTCTGTCTAATACTCTTTGACTCCCTCTCACCCCCCCCCCTCCCCAACACCCTCCCCATAGTGCACTATGCAGATTTGTATACATACAGTATGTGACTGACTTTTACTGCATAGAGACTGCATAAACATGCATTTAAGGTATACTGAATTTTTTGGTACGGTAATCTTCTGGGTGAGAGGGAGTCAAAGAGTATTAGACAGAACACTTTTAATAAATACATTTGAATAGTCTCTAATGTTGTTTAACATCTCCCTGAATGAAGATACAATGTTACCACTGTTTGCCCTCGCAAGCATGTTTCTGTAGAGCTGATGTAACTCTCATATACGCCACTTTAAGCTGCTCATCAGAGCATGAATAACTAATATAAAAGATGTTTTAGCTCATTCTTTGCATCATAACTATACATATCTTACTAGTTTTGTATTAAAAACCAAAAATAAAACTTTTAATTGTGACCAAATTTGACCTTGAAATGCCCAAAATATTGGTAAAATGTGATGTTTGAGGGCGCTGTTCACAGGCATCGTTGGGCATACAACCCTGAAAATGCAGTTTATTTGTAGTCCTTATGCTAGTGGACCACCCTCTTAATTGTTAAGCACCTGTATGCTAATGCTAAGAAGTTGTTGTCATTTGAATTACTTAAATCGGCTTGTGCAAGCATTTTCATACATATGAACGAAGTGATTTTTGCAATTTTCGAGTCGTAAATTTGAGTAGATAACACAAAATACACAACTTTTTGACTTGAGTTTTTAAAAATAGGGTCAATACGCTCCTGAATAATGCTATTTAAAAAAAAATAAAAATATACCCACAGGCCCAAAATGGACCCCCAATTAGGGCCAGAAGTGAGATTTCTTAAATTTGAGGGCGCTGTTCGTAAAACGTACGACCCGCTTGACTTTCTTTTCGCACTTTTCCCGTAGTACTACCACTGGACAAGGATCCTATGGAAATTAAAACTCAAACATGCCTTTGCTTGTGAATATAGAGCACACTCAAAGTAGGGCCAGAAAAGACCCCAATCTCATTTTCTGCCATTTTAATTACTTGTTACGAAAAATTGAGACCGTAAATTTTCCTCAAAATTAGCTAAATTCGAAGACTGGCCACCTGTCTTCCACAATATCTGCAATATCAGACATAAGATACTTTACATTTATGCAAAAAATGCCTCCAAACTTGACACAAATTTAGGGCTCTTAAAATGCAATCTGGATTTGGTTGCTAGGCGGGGCCGTATCCTAGCAACGAAAAATTTTTAAATTTTTTTTGTGCCCAATTTCATCCTTTGAGACATATGGCAAGACACTATATCAATTTCAGGCGATTCTGAGAGGGTCGACGTGGAGGCCACTGTTGATTTGGCATGGATTGACCCACATGCATACACTAACAGTGATGGATTTTTCATGCATTTAACATATTATTTCATGATGTAATCATGTAAGCATGTCTGTAGTGGAGTAAAAGCTGATTAACCCTAACTGCAGCAAGAAAGTAACTTAAAACTAAAATAGGGAGTCATGGCTCACATTCGTAGTGGGCTAGACCCTATTCCCCGAGCCTAGCTAGCAGTACTACAGTAATGATTACAAAATCCAAGTAGCCAGGCAGTGGCCTACTGTATGTGACGACATTCCTTGTAAACTGGTTGCAACAAAATAGGTGGTCTTTATGAGTCATCCTATTTAAAGTATTTTTCTGTGTCATATTTTACATTGTTTACCGCTTTTGTTTAGGGAGACAAAGTTCAAATTCCGTATTGCACAGAAACAACATCTTCCAACGTGCATTATTTAGCTGTGTGTACAGTATGACTAGCTTCAAAGGTTATAAAATTGCTTTTGCACTTCTACAAGGACAAATATGGAGTCTGAAGCTTAAGTAGCATTACTAGTGGCGAGTGAATTTTTCATTTTGGCGAATAGAATTTTTAGTCACGATCGCCAAATGGCAAGTACTTTTAAAAGAAAATTTTGAGGCCTGGAGTCTCAACTGTTTTTTTTAAGCATTGTCACCAGCCTTGATTTATTGGTGAGAAGAACCTGTTTTCCTGCTTCGTGGGAAAAACTGTTAAAACCTAGATGGGTTTAATTTCTTGATGGTATTTATAAGTCAATATTCCACTTTTTAAAGCATCTTGTTTCTTATGAACTGCCACTTACTAATTTAATGTTATCATGTAAGTTATGATACTACAGTAAGGTGTCATTTATAGACATATTTAATTATTGTGCAAAAATGACAATAGTTCTATCACACCATCTCAGTGGTCCTTTGGCTCCAACTTCTGTGCAGTGACGTTTCCCTCTAGCTTTCCTAGAATTTTTTTTGAGAACTTCAGAAGCTAAAACCTGAAGAGCTGATTAATTGTATGAACTACTGAGTAAAGAAGAAGGGTAGGTATTTAAGCAATAGTGGCTGACTCTACAGTATGTACGCTATGGAATGCATTCAGAGTTTGGTGGATTTAAAATCATAACCACTTGCATTCTAAATCCCATTCTGCACACAGTTGCATTAAAAAATACATTTTGCATTCTGAATCACACTTAAATTTTAAATTACTTTCATACAGTTGTCAACAACAGTAGTCGTAGTTTTGAAGTGTTGATCTGTGCTGCCTATGATGTATCCTTACTGTACTTTGAATGTTATGAGTTGTTATGGCAAAACAAACTTAAAAGGAAATAATACATTACGTTATTAGAGTATGTTACAGTAGCTCTACACAATTAATCACACACCCCAGAGCGTTTTGTGTACATACTACATGTATTACTGTATACTTTGCAATTGCCATTGTGCAGTTTGACTTCATGTGACTCCTTGGCCTTCTAAATGACCTTTGAACATCACCTGAACTAGCTGCTTAGCTGCTATTTGAAAGAAAGGTGCAAAATGATTGATATATCTGGTTAGGGAAGCTCTCTTTCGCATGGCAGGCGATACTGGCATTAGGAGTGGTTATTGAGGTATACTGTGGAAGTTGTATATATGTACAGTATATGGGTTATTCTGTGTCAAATCACAGATTGCTGTTGCTGGACCCTCTCCAAAAATTACCACCCTCATTACAAGAGTAGAGCAATATGACATATGTATATATTCTGATAAATTTAATTAAATTGCTTTCAAAAGTGGTTGATTATTGAAATTCCAAAATTTGTCACCACTGTGGCATTTTCTTTATTTTTAGGTCTGATTTCTCAGCAATTAGATATCCTACTTTCTTCTTATTATAGATGCCTATGGATTCTATCCCATAAAAGTGTAGAAAATGTATTATTAATTCAAATGTGCAGAACATGTGTACAACACTTAAAAGTACAGTATGGGTATTGTACTTAAAGGTCATTCAATTCAATACTCTGCAGATTTCAATGTCATATACATTTGTAATGTACTATCTGTATCATCTTTAATTCACCTAATTAAAAATGCCACTATTAAATGTATGTCAATCAATATATACATTTACAGAATGTATTATTCATTCAAATGTGCAGAACATGTGTGGAATACTTCAAAGTACTGTATGAAGAGAAAAAAATTGACACAAAGCATAAACCACGCAATGTAAATTCCAACATTAAAAATACTGCATATATTCTCCATGGTCATTAAAAGTGGCAGGTTTGCTTGCTGAGAAGGATATAATGGGTACAGTAATCAATACAGTATGTAAATGTAAAGGTAATCATTTAGCTAACAGTTCAAATTGTTGAATATTAACAAAAGTACACTGTAGGTAAAGTCAGTTGAAACCTTACAATTGTTCTTAACCCATTCATAAATTGAGGAAGGTGAGACTGGAATATAGTAAAAATGGTTAGGGTTGGAGGAAGTAACACTAATTTAAGTCTGCTTCATAAAAGTTTCAATTCTCATGTACTGTAGGCAGGGTTCGGTTTCTTCCGGAAGAAACCTATTTCTTCCGGGGACGTGGAAGAAACTGGAAGAAACCTGTTTCTTCCAGGTTTCTTCCAGTTTCTTCCGGAAGAAACTGGAAGAAACCGGAAGAAACTGTGAAAATTGGCATATATGCAGCACAACCCACATACATGATAAAGAGACAAATAGTTTACCACCATCTGACTGAAATGCATACCATTGAAACCATCAAAATATGATATTTTTGTTTTGATTATAATTTTGGGATGTTTTTCTACACCAAAAGATGTTTGCTTATAAATCACAATATTGAGAGACTACTTATCATCTCACGATCACCCCCATCAACCAGAATTGCATAACTGGCCATACTGTATGAATGATTAACCTGGATTGGCCCTTGAACTGAGGATTTAATACAAGGAACACCAAGAAAAAAGCCGAACAATATCTGTTAGATTTAAGCAATGTTTAATTTCTGCAACTCCCTTAATTATAGCTTATACAGTAATTAACAGGAGGACTTGTCATCCAAACAGCAAAAAGAACAAACATCCACAATTAAACACAGCTGGGCCACAAGCTATGCCCCTATACAGGTATTAGTTTTGACTCACACAATTAATCCAGTACCCCCCCCCCCCCCCCTACATTTCATGGTCATTAAAACAATTTGAGTTTTGGGATAAGATAAAATATGAGTTGATGCCTTGGTGGCACCTTCCAAGTCTCAACTAGGGCAAAGTTTATTCAGCTCCATTGTAATTGTAACAATACAGGCTTCAGGAGTAGGATTCCAATCATTGACCTAGTTGCTAAGCAACTGGCAAAAAATCACCCTCACCTTCCAAGTCTCAACTAGGGCAAAGTTTATTCAGCTCCATAGTAATTGTAACAATACAGGCTTCAGGAGTAGGATTGAAACATTTGGTCATAGTGGTCAATGTAATTGTAGTAATGAGTGTGCATTGTTGTAGGCCTACACTAGTTTCCAGGGAACACTTGCCCCTCCACTCAGAAACTAGTTTTTAACTAAGAACTGGGCTATAATCAGGACCAATCTGGTCTGCAAAATATTGCTTGTCCATAGTTGTTCCCTGAATTGTCCGATGCTAGTAGCCTAGTACTATATTGTGTACAGTATATGCTGGAAGCAGGTCATGTGCTCCAAACCTAGATATGGACTATTTGATGACACTATAGTGCTTCTTGACCATTTATTACATAGTAAGAAACCATTGCAGGTTGTTATTAAACTTTTTCAACAGTTTTTCCCCCAAAAATGAGTTTCTTCCATTTCTTCCGGAAGAAACTGGAAGAAACCTATTTCTTCCGAGTGGAATAAACCGCGGTTTATTCCGCGTTTTTTTCCACCCCCGGAAGAAACCTGCGAACCCTGACTGTAGGATCATCTATGGGCTTGTATGCTAGAGATGATAAGGTGTCGTGTGTCTATCTATCTATCTGTCTGCCTGCCTGCCCGTCTAACCCAGTGAAAAATCAAGGTTGCTGAGGTTTGATTGACAATAGATCAAAGTTGTTGCCCATGTCATAGTTTGTTCGTTTAAACCTATTAATGGCAGTGCTCCAAAGTAGTATCATGTGACAGGAAAGGAAAAAAAGATAGAACCAGGATGGGACTGACACTTAAAATGGCAATACATGGTTCCACTAGTGATGCCATGAAGTTTTCCCCAGTTTTAGTGAAATTGTGAGAATGTGTAATATTTGCAAAGAATCACATAACGAAAGACAGCAAACATGTTTCAAAATTTATCTTAGGGTGGTGAGTATCCTACTGTACTCGAGCTTAGGAGTAGCACCCAAGCCTACAGTAGACTTACAAGTTACACATCTATCACTGTAAATTCATTTGTGATGAGGCACACAGATGATCATTATTAATATTCCACACAGTACTACTGTACCAGTGGAAAAGTTTAACGTAAATAGGAAGAATATAATATATGCCATACAGCCATAAGTCCATAATTTATGACAGGTCTCTCTTTAAAAGGTGTTAATTCTGGTTATAATCTGGCAGAAATAGGTCCACACCAGTTTGGAATTGCTCCAGAGATTGCCCAAAGATCCAGTTGTCGGAAATCACACTGTTTTTTCCAAATCTATACGCATGAGAAAACACTACATTCTAGACACTGTCACCACATCTGTACACTGTTTCTGAGTTGGGTCAAATATTAATTTATAAGTCACATTCCAAAGCCTTATTTTCTCAAGAAACAATTGGACATAGTCTGTAATGTGCCCTTGCTTTGATTGTATTGAAGTGCAAATACTCAACAGTTACCTGTACCTACTAATTATTCTAAGATAAGTTCATTGTCATGATATTTTAGCATTAAAGAAATTCACTTTTTTTTCCAAATTGACAATTAAGTAAGTGTGCTTAATGAGGTGTTGCCCTAATTATAATTATTTTCCCTTCTTGTTTCCTCAGAATTGCTAAGAGTACACACACCATCATCAAGATGAAGTCTTCTAGGAAACCAAAACTACTACTAAGTGTGCTAACAGTTTTATCCTGCTGTTCCCTAGCAGCTTCTTTTGTAAATTCGGGTGAGTATCAGACATTTTATCCTAAAAAGCTTTTGCAACTGGTTGGGACTGTCTTTGACCATTTGTATACTGTACATGTACCAACTCTCAACACTGCCAGGAAAGGCTCAAAGGAAATCAGTTTTGACCCCAAATTTTTAGCACATTTGCTAAAAATGTGAAAAATGCTGGCTATTCTGAACAACCAACTTAGTGTCAGAGATTGAGGAGTGATAAAGTACATGGGTTAAAGGTCTTATTGAGTAAGAATACTTTGAAGACAGTAGTAAAATAAGTAGTAAAATACTCCTCAAAGTTTGAGCCTGGGGGTCCGTTTTTTCAACTTTACTGGCATATATTTGGGACCAATACTGATGACTTTAAAAGAACTACACAGAATTTATAAGTCATTTAGACACACCATTTGAATTTGTGTGCTACTGTTTACCTGTGAGAGCTGTGGGGAATTGTAATACTTGCTATTGTGCTGTACAGTATATAGGTTAGAAGCAGTGTTACCAATTATGAAAGCCTCTGACCAGTTTCAAGACATGTATTGGCTACATATCTGACTAGCCAGTATTATTTATGTGTAGTTTATGCATCAGCATATGTTGACACTAGTTCATCCTCTAGTACATGTTTTGTATAATGTCTGAATGTTGACATTAATCCTGGGTATGCAACACTCACATTGGACATGGTACGTCTGTGCACACAAAGACCAAAAAAGTAGTGTTCGACCGATAATCGGTTAGACAGTCGGCATCGGGCCGATTATCAGACAATCGGTAAATAATCGGCATCGGCAAAATCCATTGCGCTACCGATTAGTTGGAACCGATTATTACGTTCCACATAAAGGATTGTATTTTCCGCGCTTTTGATACACCACAACCACAACAGGAGAAAATTTTTTGATCATTCGATTCAATGCTATTCATAGCCGGGGAAGGTGCACTAATCTACCGTGTAAGGGTATCGTAAGTCCCTCGCGCGATTTTGTACAAATGCTGTTCGATATACTATCCAGTTTTGGCAGTTAACATCATGCAGTATACCCGCGTGACAACACACAGTATACCCGCGATAAGCTTAGGGGAACGACGTATTTTTTAACTTCGCTTGTTGCATCTAAAAAAAAACACCTGTCATCATGTTAAACGATTGATAAGAAAGAAAAATTGTCTATACTAATTATAATCACCAATTCAGTATACTTTTGAACCACTTTGGCCGTTTCACCGTAGGTGAAAACTGGAAAGTGAAAACAATAACATTAGGCTTTGTTCATTGTGAGAACTACGTACATTAGGCTAGTCTGGCTGAAGAACGGTTCAGCTTCAGAACTGTTAAGTTTGAAAATGCGCCCAAGATTTTACAAATGGCATAAAATGATGAAATCAAGGCTCCAAATACACCTAAAAATCCATAAACACGTTTGGTGACATTCCTCAGAAGTTCTACTGCATAACAGTATTTTGTGATTAGGCAAACATTCTTACGCATATTGTTACGAAAAAACCTGATGAACTTTTTTTCCTATGCCGCATGTAACAGTAACTAAACTCCCTACCGCAACCGACTAAAAGCAAGTCTGATTACCAGTGACACGCCGCGACAAAGTCAATGGGAATTTAGTGTGTGATTTCTCCCACATGTAGTTAAGTCAATGGAGAAGCGCCATTGACTTACTGTGTATGATCGTTTGAAACAACGTTCGTTCGATCGGAAGTTTTACCGCGCAGATGGTAATCATTGAAAACTTGAAGCAAACGTTCGGGATTGTTTTATTTTTCAAAATAAATTAAAACTGTTAGCAAACTGCTTATCCACTAAAGAGCCTGTGTAAGAATATGTTATAAGTAATGTGGCGTTACATTTCGATCCTGCTAGGATCGAAACGTCAGGCCAACTTACTCTTAGGCCTACACATTATTTTTCATATCAGATTATATATTTCGATATCAGCTAACGAAATAACGAATATTTTATTTACGTGCGATATACTTTTTACTTTATTTACGTTGGAGTTGCAACACTGATAACGGTTTTAATAGCAGTTGTAAAACCTGTCCCTAACTTTTTTTTTTTTTTTTCCATTTCGTAGCCAATGGCTACTATTTTCCCCCTTCTGTAGTCTGTACAGTACTGTGTTGTGGCGGGATTGCTAAATATTGCGACTCCTCGTTATAATCGTACATCGCCCTTTGTATGTATTACAGTGTTCTTTACTTGCTCTATAATCTTTACTGTGAAAGGTTAAGTCGTTCATTTACATCTTTGATTGTATTGGCCTAGAAGTTGGTGATCATACATAACACTTAATCATACATTAGGCCAGTTCCACGAAAATTTTGAAATAATCGGTAATCGGTAATCGGCAATCGGCCGATTGTCACAGAAAATAATCGGTAATCGGTAAAACCGATTGTCATACAATCGGTCGAACACTACAAAAAAGTTCCTTCCATTCTGAAGGGACACTGCAATAGTTACTTGACGGGATCACGTTGTGTCATGTGGAACATGCTTTATAATTTCAGAATATATATAGCAAGCAGATTTATATGCTTAAATCTAGTGTTTCTTACACTGCAGTAAGTAAGTATGATCTCTATGGTAAGCAGTGTTCGACTTATGGCCAAAAACTTGCATAGCAACAAATTTCGACAATTGCTATACAATATTTTTGTTGCATAGCAGTTCCCGAATATTGAATAGCAGTTTTGAAATTACCACAAAACGGACCAAATGTTGGCGATCAATGTATTAACTAGAAAATGTTTGTTTATTGTTATTATTTATACTAGTGTTGCTACGATAATCGTTTTCAATATCGGTATCGGCCGATATTTGCAATATCGGCAGCATATCAGTATCGGTAAAATTTTGCCTAATTGCCGATAACAGCAAACCGATATTGAACTTTTCTTTTTAACAGCAGAGCTACCTGTACTTATTTATACTTGCAATGATTTGTTAATCTGCCCAAGACGATCCATTTCTTTAGCGTCAGTTAAACTCAGTTTCATTTTCGATTAATATCCATGGAAACCTGACTCTCCGTAACATCTAAAAACACGTCTACGGCGCGCAAATATAACCAATGACCTTCGTGAACATTGGCCTACACACAGCATTAGTGCAGCATATATACACTGTACTAACCATTCATTTTCTCAAAGGCCTCCGTGAAAACCTTGAACATGATGCATACAGTAAGGCTGCACAGTTCAGCAGTGTTGGAAAACCTTGTTCAATTTCCCGCGAACACACTGCCGATTTCCCGCCGGTGTTCGCCTGCCTAGCACGCGTAACGTGCGAGCATAAAGGCGTGGTGTCCAGGGGCCCGTCTTAGGGCTATGGTGGGGTCATGGGGTAGAACCCCTCGTGGGGATCCTGGGGGCGAAAGCCCCCGAAAATTGTTGTCATTTTTTGCGATGTCTGGCGATGAAAAAATTTGCAGTTGAGGATGCAAAATACTGACAACTTTTTTTATTTAAATTGTCACGAAACTGATGAAAATTTTAAAATGACAAGTTAAAGTAGCTATATTATGTTATAAAATGAAAAGAGATTTAATCTGTCTTTCAATCTTTAAAAAGTGCAACTTACAAAACTTCCGATATTATGAAACAAACAACGTTCAGCAAAGCCCCGTTTCTAGACTGCCTAACAATGAATAGCGTGCACTATGCGTACATTTTTACAACTGCAGTGTTTAACCCTATACCCAACTACTGTACCACGGTACATGTGCTGCGAATTTGCCCAGGTACCTTCCCAACAACTGTGAGCTCATCCCCTGTGTAACACCTGTTTGTTAACATATTTTGACACGTTGCCAGGGAACCTTTTAGTTACGTGAGATCCGTAACCGCCGAGGTGGTTAGGCTATTTGCTTTACACTTAACTATGGTAGGATATTATTTTTTCAGGTTTTTTTTTCGCTATACGGTCAAGTGAATAAGTTGTACATTGAGTATCAACTCAATAAATTATAACTTCTACATTGTGATCGACAGTTCGTAAGTTAAGGTTTGAGTGTTTGCTCCCAAATCTGACTAGGAATTTGTATCGCACAAATCGGCACAATCTGCGATGCTGATTTGGAAACGTCTCGCAAGTTTGTCGTTTTGGATCGCATTTTGCGATGCGATACCGGAAAAATCGAACACTGATGGTAAGTGGACACACGTACTGTACAACCTTGGACACTCCTGTGCTGCCAACGTCATACCAACTTGATGCAAAGTATTGATTGTATGCTACCATTATGACTAACTGCTTATGCCAACTTGTCAAGTGTGAAATACAACAGTACTTGAAGAATGTAAATTGACTGGACTACTCCTATAGTTCTAATCTTCCTTGAGATTAATTGTGCCCCTTAATCTGTTGTAAAAAAACCCATTTCTTTTGCCTCAGTATCGATTTCGATTAAAAGCCAGTGGTCAATATTCTGATCAGTTGGTCAAAGATATAAGACACAAGGTCTGAAAAATATATATTGATAAGAATCTGTAAACAGACTAGTCAGGCAACTTAAGGTTATACATAATCTTTGTCGTGCTTAAAGGTAACTTTCACCAGTCTGGCCGCTGTATTATACAAGTGATCATATAACATATTGATTAAAACTGAACATATGCGCTGACACCTTTTTTGCCATTGCAAATACAGTATGTGGCTTCATTTGACGACAGTTGGAAAAAGACTTGCAGCCAAAGTGTTGAACGTAGTTGGTCAAACAGAGTAATGATTCATACAATAGATGCAACAGAAAGGATAGGCTTGTGCCCCCCTCCCCTCCCTCCCCCCAAAAAATGCTAGCACACAGTTTCACGCATATCAACTGGGTGTGAAATATGATCCGGGGTTAGGACTAATGTGAGTGTCATAGAATATACACAAATTTTCTCTTACTAATTTACTAACGGGATACAGGGACCGGATACAGAGTTATAAAGGTGGTTACTGTTTCTGAGTTGTGCAAACTTACAATAGCCGAATACAATTTTGCTACTCTATGTATCAATGCATGACTTAAGGTGCGATTTGACCTTCGTTCTGGCTGTTTAAGAAAATCTGTGTTGGAATCATACCGATATCAGGATTGGAATATCAGATATCGGCCAAAACCGATATTAGCGATTATCGCCACAACACTAATTGTCACCATTTAGAGTGAAAACACATTTTAGTATAAACTGCCAAGGTTATGAATTTTCAGCCATACAGCACTGTACTGTATGTTAGTCACTGATACAGAAACAGTTGTAGTAGTACTGTTGTACAGTACTAGTAGATGCTGCACTAGCCAATACTCCATTCAGGTTAAAGGTAATTTTGCCCTCAAGACCATCCAAGTAATCTGCACATGGTTACTCATATGAAAGGATTGCTCTATTAAACTTGCTCAGCTGGGTGGACTTTTAACAAGACAGCAAGTGCATACTGCACACTCCATGTTCATACTGTATAGCAGTGAGATCAGATTGACAAATTCCTGGAAAAGCAAAATTGCCTGTAGGTAAATTACAGTCTACATAAAAGCGAGCTGAGGAGTTTGCAGTTTAACTAGGAGACTTTGAACCCTGCTTCAAAAAGTGGATTAGTAATGAACATGACAGTTTACTGGCCATGTTGGTACAGAAGTATGCATGTGTGGTTTTGTTAGGGAGGGATCGGAGGGTTGAAATGAACTGCAGGGTATCAACCCCAGAGGGGAAAGATCTAATCTTCTTTCTTCTTTTTCATATAGCAAGGTCAGGCAATTATAAGAGATTTGCATACAATTTGTTCAGCAAGATATAATCTTTAAAAGTTAATGCATGAAATATATATACAAGGGATGAGAATATATAGCAGGTTGATAGTTGTGTTTAGAAGTATGAATTATAGGGAAATAATCTTTCTGGTATCCCATACATGTAGCAACATTTACTTCGCTCCTCGCTTACCTGTCTCCTCACAACCTTAGCACCTCATTCTACCGTGCCTATAAAGTCCTGGTAAAATAATAACACTGTGCGCCCTCTATGACCGAACCCCCCCCTCGGTCACTCCTCACTACTCATTCTACCATTAAAAGTGTCTTCACGTGAATTTCTTGTGGATATATTTCCCTTGGATTTCGTCTTGGTTTTCTTTAGCGATCTTTGGAAGTTTCTTTCCTCGGATTCTTAGGAGTATTGCAGTCCTTTCCAGCCCGATAAGTATCCTTTTTTGTTGAAAGGGAGGGTTTTGGGGACTGTTTTTATTCCTAGTGCGTTTCCGCCCTTAGGTTTTTTGCGGGGGTAGCAGTTCCGCGAACTGCCTAGGTTTCCCGCCATTTTCCCTTCCCCACGCTATAGGCGTGTCGTTGTATTTTCATGTTCATAGCATGTCTACATTGTATTTCTATTCACGATTTCTTCTTCTATATTTCGCTCTCTCATGTTCCTTTTCAGCTTGTGTTGATTTTGTTAGGCCACTTCGTAGCGTTTTTCGTATTTTGCCGTTGCTAGGTTACGCTACGTACCTCTACTCACCGTTATGTACCTCCCGTTCTCTCCCGTTCTCTTGTTAGTTTGCATTTTTCCGTAAGCTTAAGAGTTAGTCTTTCCTTAATTCGAGCGTTTTAGTTTGTCTCGTAACCAGCTAAAGCTTTTTAACTACTCGATGTTTCGGCCAGGCAGAACCTGGTTCGAACACGATTTGTGTCCTAAGTGTAGAACCTACACCAGACGGGACCCACGCCTGGTCTGCATAAATTTTTCGCCAGCCCAGTGGCACTAGATAGACCAGTGGCTTACGAGTCTAAGAAGCAAGCTTTAGGGCAGGCTGGACTTGATTCCTTAGGCCATCGGTGCCCAGAAAAAGATATAGGAGAGACAGGAGAGAGAGAGAGAGGAGGAGGGAGAAGTGGTGAGAGAGGTGGAGGAAAGTGGCCAGGAGAGGGCCGAAG